>NC_060123.1:374281843-374906843 GCF_021461395.2 Schistocerca americana | reverse complement strand
GCTATGAGGTAGTTATAGTGGATGGAGAGAATGGAAGGTTCAGAACTGCAAAAAGGATCAAGCAAGGAGAATCCATTTTAACAACACTAATTTCTGCAGCCTTGGAAGAGGTTTTCGTTTTAAGAATGGAATGGTTAAAATAGTTACACATCAACGGATGTTATCTGAATTACCTTCAATTCGCGGATAGTGTGGCTTCATGTAGACAGGAACAAAGAAGGAATGAAACCTTAACCTCGTGTCGACGGCAAGGTCATTACAGACTAGCACATCCTCTGACTGGGAAAGGCTGGTGAAGAAATTACCGTGTACTTGTGAGGATCCTGTGTTGCTACATGTCAAGTTATTTTTCATTGTGTGCAACATTCAAGAGTAAACTATGAAAGGGTGCTGTAGCCACCTTTCATTAGTCCGGTAGCCCATTTTCATTACCATTTCTCTTTCTTTTCCTTGTTTCTCTATTCTCTTTACTCTCATAGTAGTGTGATTGAATGAATGTGGTTGTGTGTCATGTTGCTAGACGGTGGCATAGTCTGCTGCAGAAAGTCTGCGATAGTCGTACAGATTCAGCAGAAGTTGCACATAATAGCCAACTCTCGTAGTGGTCAAGTCGGCAAAGAGGTTTCCGCTACTTGTGAGAAATCCACCTGCGTTAGGTTGGTGGCGGAAATGGCATCTTGGGGTTTGCCGGTCCACGCGGAGCGTGGAAGAGGCTGGAGAAGCGGGAGGCAGTCTGCCGCCGGTACGGGAAGCGTCCACAGATGTGCTCCAGTCGAAGAAGGGTGAGTTAGACTGACCGCGTGGCGCGTTGTTACTTGGCGAGGGGAGAGCTGTTAGCCTTTGGTCTCGCTTTTCAAATCTGGAAGATTGCGTTGCCTTGTCGCAGCAAGGAATGCAAAACTTTGGCAGATTTTTCTTTTAGCAAATTTATGTAGCAGACTTGGAGCCGCCGGAAGAGCGCCACACAAAGGCGTCGATAAGAAGTGAGCACTCGCTTCTGTATGAATGTCTGTTTGCCTTCAGCTGTGCCTGTATAAGCTTTCACCTTTCTAAATATTTAGAGCCTTGCCTTCTCGTAAATTTTCCTTACTTTCCGTGTCTTTCGTCCGTGGGGAGCCAACCACGTGGTAGAACATTATAGTTGTTGGACTACCGGCATCACTAACTGTCCGATCGCATGTTTGTTTTAGAAAATGTTAACATGATTGTATGATGTGATATTGTTGCAACTTGCCCACGATACCTCACGATTAGTTACACATGGCTTACCCTGTTCACGGATTTCGGTAAACCAGAGATCTTCTGATGCGCAGTGAGGATTAGTTATCTTCAGTTGGATGTGCTAATTGGTATATTGTTTTTCTGTAATACAGAATTTACGTGAATTTATGATATAGGCATGCATTTTCTTACATGTTTTATCTTGTATATGTATTACTGTATAGACATTGTGATTTAGTATTCAATTGTGTTACAAGTTTGGGTTGATTCTTGTCCTGTGGCGTGTACCGGCGTCATATAGTAGATCTTGGGTGCTTTGTGGGGACTGTGAGTCCATTAGGAGACTTTGGCATTATTCTTATTGTATTTTGGAGCACGGAGTAACTATCCTTATGATGGAGACGCGTAGCTGTTCAGGGAGCCGCGATCGGAAAAACCTGCCAGACAATAACCCTGAACAAGGACGAGGTCAAAACGTCGAGTCCGACCAGGAACGAAACGCGGAAAACGCAAGTACAAGTGTCGTCCATCCTGAGCCCGCTGTAGTGATTTCGAATCATTCGATAGATGCAAATTCATTACAGGCTATGCTACGACAATTACTAGACAGTAATAGGAGACATATCGAGGAAGTGAATAAAAAACAAGCAGAAGAAAATAGGAGGCATATCGAGGAAGCGAATAAAAGATTGACTAGTGAAATAGTACAGGGTGTTGGGGAGAAACTGGCGATCATTGACCAACGCATCTCCGCCTTAGAAGAGGGGCAGCAAGTCATTAGCAAGCAGGTGATGGAGCAAGAAGAAAGGTTCGCTGGGAATATACGTATACTAGCAGAACAATGCAGAGTGAACAAGCTCTTGAGTCCCGAGTAGGACAAAATTCCGCCAGGGATCTCCGGGCGTTAGCAGAACAATGCCAGAGTGACCACGCGGCTCTTGTGTCCCGAATAGAGGACACTGCGGCTAAGTGCCCGGTCCACCTTAGCGCGCAGGTAGAAACCCTCAGCCAGGCGATAATAGCTCTCGAGCGAGAGCAAGGCTTACGCAAACAAAACAAGACAAGGCCCACCGAGAGATGCGAGAAGAAATAGCCAGGATCTCAGACGCAGTGGCGCCTAAGTATGACAATAATAGGGAAACGATTACCTCGTCATCAGCGGATGCAGACGAAATACGGTCGATAACGAAATGTCCGCGTAGCAGTGTGAAATAAAAATACAACAAAGAGGGGATACCGAGGGAATATGTGAGCGCATTGCCCGTTTAGAACTTCACCTAAAAGGGTTAAAGGCCCATGAAGTTGAAAGAAATGAACGAAAGGGCCATTATTCCGACGATGATTCCGGGAACGATGGCGAATTTGATCATCGTCATGATCACGGATCTCGTACCTGGTGGGAACGGCGCGGATCCCCTCAGGAACGTTCGCCAAGGGAAACTCACGAATTTGACTTTAAACATTTTCTGACGGTGAGGAAGTTTGAAGTCTTCCGTAACTCGGCTACGGGGATTCACCCGCGGGCCTGGTTACAGCAGTTCGAGTTCTCCCTTCCTCCTACGTGGCCCAGTGCGCACAAGATGGAGGATATGTGCGGCTACCTCGAAGGTGAGCCAGCGGCGCGGATGAGGTCAATTGCACGCAATTGCTACACTGTCGGGGAGTTTCGTCTACACTTCCTGTCGATCTATTGGTCAGTGGCAGCGCAGAGTCGTGTAAAACACGGACTAATTATGCTACCAGAGTTAAACCAGTCGAAATTCTCCAGCCCTGTGCAGATGTTCGAGCATATGCTGCAGGCGAATGAACATCTTGACGATCCTTATGGACCTGCGGCAATTATTCGTATTTGCCTGGGAAAGTTTCCAATGCAGTTGCGGCACGTTATCCTTGCAGGACGATGTAAGGATGACGTAGAGGGTTTTCGCAATCTCCTTCTAGAGCTTGAGTGCGATGCGAATGGCACCACGCAGAATTACGGTCAGAGCGCCTACGAGCAGCGGCAGCGCAAGCGAAGCCGCAGCCGTAGATACAGGTGGAAATCCAGACGTAACGGGTCGCCTGAGAGTTACAGAGCGCGCGAGCGTTGGCAGCGTCGCGACTCCTCACGGAACACGGACGGAACAAAATATGCCAATGGTCATCATTCTCCGAGAGGAAATCAAAGACACCCCAGGGAGTTTACAAGATTTGGTAATGAGCAGAGATTTAGGCGCAATTATAGCGGACCTAGGAACGGTAGTGGTAACCGACCACAAAATAATTATCGAACAAGCAACAACAGGGGTGCCGTAAACAGTACGGGTGGTCCGCCAGAGGGTGTTGAAATTCGTCCCGCAAACCCGCGGCACAATCCGACAAATGCCCCTAATCAAAGGGATCAATGACTATTGGATGACTCGGTTGGCGCAACTTAATGAGGACCCGTGCTATTGAAGATATTGATGTGCATTTGATAAAGGAAGACGTTATTATGGAAGATTTGTTGACATTCTCCGAGAGGAAATCAAAGACACCCCAGGGAGTTTACAAGATTTGGTAATGAGCAGAGATTTAGGCGCAATTATAGCGGACCTAGGAACGGTAGTGGTAACCGACCACAAAATAATTATCGAACAAGCAACAACAAGAGTGCCGTAAACAGTACGGGTGGTCCGTCAGAGGGTGTTGAAATTCGTCCCGCAAACCCGCGGCACAATCCGACAAATGCCCCTAATCAAAGGGATCAATGACTATTGGATGACTCGGTTGGCGCAACTTAATGAGGACCCGTGCTATTGAAGATATTGATGTGCATTTGATAAAGGAAGACGTTATTATGGAAGATTTGTGGAGGGAGGGCCACAGTATTGGTGTGTCTGCGGTAAACCCAGTCGCTTCTGTTTCGTAAAATTACAGTGCGTATTTTCCAATGTTTTGATTCACTCTGGTGTGATTAAAATTAACGTGTATATTTTCTATGAATTGTAAAGGGTCCCCCAATATGTGTGTAGTTATTTCTTCTTGTCAGCAGAAAGGAGTAGTGTTGTGCAGCTTCAAAACATCTGAATGTGAATGATTATGAGGCTCATATGAAGCGTTTCCTATTACAGTAAGATGGCTTTCGTTCTTTGATGACTAAAAAGGTATCGGGTGTGTTGGCGTGGCGAGTCAATGGTCGTAAGGCAATTCTTGATGATAAATTACACTTTTAGTGTTCTTATTCCCCTTAGGTGAGCATGATTCAGTGAGATTTTTCAAATGTACTGCGATGTTAATGAAGCAACTTGGTGACTTGTAGGTGAAGGACTTGTGTATGAAGGGAGATTAATAGTGTTTGATTTTCAGAGTTGCCATCTTATAAGATATTTGGAAAGTGTAACTTGCCGTCACATACTACTAGGTACGGTTGAGGACACCAGGATGTGAAACCCCAGAAGATGTATATGGAAACAGCTTATAAACTCAAGCAGCTTGATATTTAATAGAGAATCAATGCGACTACCTCCAAGCTAAAATAACATGACGGTAGGTGAGGACCCCTGGGGACATGTGGTGAGTAAGTGTGTAATCATTATGAGTATCTTATGATAACAGTAAGTTGGGTACTCATGGCCCTGGACAACGGATTTCTTTTGACAGTATTTTTTTATGTACTTATAGGACGAAGTGTTTATGTGTTTGCTAATAGGATAGGATGATTTTTATTTCCATTTTTATGCCCACTGACCTTTTGCATTAGTCTGATGAATAGATGTTGAAACATTTACCATTCCAGATGTGACTTGAATGAACCTTCTGTGTCTCATTAATCATAACTTTTATTATGCAATATCCATAGAAAAGAAGTCTCGGAAATTTTTCACAGATCAGCAAACATGTTCTGCAAACCTTGGAGGAGCAGTCAATGAACAACGATATGGGTATTGGTGTTGAAAGGAATATTTTGTTTATATGTGGGAATTGTAGTCGAGCTATATGGTGATGGTGACTAGTACGAGCTGTGTAGATTGTGTGTGAGAGCGTAGTTAGGAGTAGGTAGAGTTTTGTGTTTGTAGCTAGCAGCGGCGCCAAATCCTATCCAAATCCTGACCAAACCTTGTACAAGATCTACCCTGAATGATTGACAGCAGATGTAATGCTCGAACTATATTTTATAAAAAGGATTTTTAGTTTGTTTGAATATTGGTTATTTAATTTTCTTCATTGGTTTTTTTATTAGTGATGTTAAGAAGGCCCTTTTTGTCAAGTTAATTTTGGGCACTATTCCATGTATTGATAAGGAGTGACAAACTCCGAAGATTTTGTGGTAATCTGTACACATGATATTTTGTAACGATCTCTGCGAGCGCAGTTCTTAAGTGGGTGCAAGGCCGCCTAGGGAGCCTCCGCATCAGAAAGCACAGGGCTTGGTCCACCGGCAGGCGTTGCAGAATCCTGGTATCAACGGCGAAGCAGTGGTGCGGCGAGCGGTCACAGCTGTTTCCCCATCAGACGGGAGGGGATGCTGGTCTTCCCCCAGGCGCAGGCTCACACCGGAGCCCGCAGGCGTGTCACCACGGCAGCGCCAGCTGATGGCCGGCGTTCCACCCCATGCGCTAGTCATCTGACAAGCGAAAGGGAAAGTATGACGCACACCAGGCGAGGCCGCCGATCCCTGAGGGCCGCTAGTCCAGACGGCTGCTGCGGTGAGGTAACGCCCACTGCCCGGAGGGACACGGGTCCCACCACCGACGCATCAGCTGAGACGGTGCAAAGAGGTGATAAGCGGGTCTCAAGCCCGACACCCGCACGAGTTTACGTCGACCTCGATGCGACGCAGAAGAGCGCATGTCTCCCCATTGACACGACAGGAGACGGGGGCGTGTGTCGGTAAAACACATTCCTCCACAACACACGGACGACGACCGCCAAGCCGCCTTCTCGATGATGAGGCAGGGCCCACAAGTGGCGATGTCCTGCAAATCTGCAACGCCGAACCATCCCACAGTATGGACGCAGAGGGTGGAAACGGGCACGAGGCAACGTCGCGGGGTGCTGTATAGGATGAACAACCTGGGTTACAACGGACGTTACAATCAACGCCGCTGCGAACTCCCCAGTTCAGTGTTGTGGTCCCCTAGTAGCTTATTCTCCAAGTCGCCTTTAGAAGAGACGCCCACCCCAGCACCTAAAGAGAATACCCAGTGAAAATACCATGTGACGAAACTGCAAAATGACAGCGTGTCAACGAGCTGGTTTATGGGTGTCTTTTTGTACTCATGTCTTATTTTCCATAGGTGGTTATTTACCAGCTGTCATTCCATTGGGTTCATTAATGATTTTGTATCACTGTATTTGTTGTGAAAATTGTATTTTGCACTTTCACTTACATGTTTTTATTTATGTCAGCACCAGCTGATACTGCTTTGGTTCGTGATAATGATTTTGCAACATTGAATTTGTTTATATATGTATATATTTTGTGTACCTGTTCATCTATGTCTCTATGTTAACTTTTGATAATAGGTTTAAGCAATTTTAAGATAATATCTCATGTTTGTTGTCGTTGTAGGTCAGATGACATGATGTTAGCGTACAGTATCACACTTAATTTAATTTGTTTTGTTAGCCTTGCGGACCGCATGAGGTCACAATTATTGACTAAGGTCAGATAAAACTCATTTGGATCTAAGAGATCAATCAATTCTTTTGTGCTGCTGTTTGCCTGTAGCAATTGTTGCTCGTTAGGGTATGTTTGTTTTGAAGACTGTTGGCGAATCTCCTAGCATGGCGAGAAAATTCGCGGCACAGTCTTCTCCAGGACGTTTGGGGTGATGAAAGGGTCCTGTAGCCACCTTTCATTAGTCCGGTAGCCCATTTTCATTACCATTTCTCTTTCTTTTCCTTGTTTCTCTATTCTCTTTACTCTCATAGTAGTGTGATTGAATGAATGTGGTTGTGTGTCACGTTGCTAGACGGTGGCGTAGTCTGCTGCAGAAAGTCTGCGATAGTCGTACAGATTCAGCAGAAGTTGCACATAATAGCCAACTCTCGTAGTGGTCAAGTCGGCAAAGAGGTTTCCGGTACTTGTGAGAAATCCACCTGCGTTAGGTTGGTGGCGGAAATGGCATCTTGGGGTTTTCCGGTCCACGCGGAGCGTGGAAGAGGCTGGAGAAGCGGGAGGCAGTCTGCCGCCGGTACGGGAAGCGTCCACAGATGTGCTCCAGTCGAAGAAGGGTGAGTTAGACTGACCGCGTGGCGCGTTGTTACTTGGCGAGGGGAGAGCTGTTAGCCTTTGGTCTCGCTTTTCAAATCTGGAAGATTGCGTTGCCTTGTCGCAGCAAGGAATGCAAAACTTTGGCGGATTTTTCTTTTAGCAAATTTATGTAGCAGACTTGGAGCCGCCGGAAGAGCGCCACACAAAGGTGTCGATAAGAAGTGAGCACTCGCTTCTGTATGAATGTCTGTTTGCCTTCAGCTGTGCCTGTATAAGCTTTCACCTTTCTAAATATTTAGAGCCTTGCCTTCTCGTAAATTTTCCTTACTTTCCGTGTCTTTCGTCCGTGGGGAGCCAACCACGTGGTAGAACATTATAGTTGTTGGACTACCGGCATCACTAACTGTCCGATCGCATGTTTGTTTTAGAAAATGTTAACATGAATGTATGATGTGATATTGTTGGAATTTGGCACTATACCTAGAAATTGTGCCTCCACAAACCACGTGTTATCAGGAATCGCGTACATGCCTCACATCCTTAGTTTAGGAATAAATGATTTTATCTGCAATTTTCTCTTGTGTTCCGAGATTACGTTTTTGCGCCTAAGCCACTCACCTCGTAGCTTTCCCATTAGCACATCCAATGCGTTTCCTTATGCACAGGTCCAGTGATTAGTCTCCTCTTGTATTTTGTAACAAATGCTTTAGATTAAATCATATTTTCAGGTGTGTTGTTGGGAGCTGATCTTATGCAGTGTTCATGCATTTTCTATTTTATTTTAAATGTTTGATTGTCGTGAACAGCGCACGGGCAATACTATTAATTACATCGTATCCGCTGTGAGCGAGCTCACAACGTATGCATTTTTGTGAGTTTTTGGTCTGTGATCAAATTAATTTATTTTCCGATTCGACCAAATCTTTGATTAGTTGTATGGTTTGAGTCGGTGGCGACCCTATTCTTCTCACGTTGATTTCATAAGCAATAAGTATTTCCATTCCCAATAATAAGGAATAACCCGTAGTAACGTGGTTAGTTACAACTAATCGATCGGTTTCGTCACAGTGACTGTGTTGCAGCTAGCTCTGGTTTAGCCGGGCAGAATTCCGAAGTAATGGCTGCCCGCTGACAATGTTTTGAATAGTGTCTGATTGTTGTTGATGGGTGAGAGCCCTTAGAGCGGCAGTCGAGCAAGGATTTAGTCTAAGGGACCGAGGCTAGCGGGTGAGCTGAGACGACGAGCGGGCTGGCACTGTGCGTATGAAATTGGTAATTCGTTTGGAATATGATTATCCGCGCCGCGTTTGTTCACTTTAGACTTTCAGTGTGAGAAAATTGATGTCGTATGCTGGCATGTGGATTGCTGCTAAACTGCGCATATTTAAAAGTTTTTTTGCTTCCGTGGGGATCCACAGCCTCTACGTGTTTAATTAAAGTACGCGTTGTCCTTTGTAGGCAGTATTGAGCTATACTAAAATCGTGTTATTTGCTAATTTCGTCCGTGAGCCATTATGAAGCACCTGAAATAAACGAACGTGGAAGAGCGTCATAGGTCTGCATAGATCGTCATGTGTAAATAAAGCGTTCTGTAGCTCTTATTAACGAAGCCAGATTTACAGTGCAATAACGTTACTTACATTTGTTATGTCATGTATTACATACCGTGCTCATCACATTCTTTTATGTTGCATACGTGAAACCAGAAGTCAAACTCCATCGTAACATACTCTAAGTGCTGCAGCATGACAACCAAAACAGTTGTCAAAAATGCACTTATTTCCAAACATTGTAAACCTGTTGACAGCCATGTGCAATTATATTACATTTACTGCTGCGTGGCAGACTTTGTTGGAGTATTGTGTACTCGGTAATCAGCTGCCAAAGGTCACTTAAGGCATGTACATTCTTTACAGTACATTAAAATCATGTATGAAAGTATTAATATCATGAAACACGTTGCAAAAATATTGTAAAGTAAGTCATCAGTTACTTAAGGTTACCTACAGATATACAGAGACCAGCATATTGTACAGTCGGATCAGATAGATGATTCATATATACAAGGTGTCTCACCTAACTCTGCCACCTCAAAATCTCTGGAACAACAACAGATGTACACCGAAGGTAGAGCGTGCTGTGGTGATATTGGTATGTTTACGGCGGGATACAGGCGCCAGTGCAGGAAGCCCCTACTCTGAGCACAGTACTACATGCGATGCATTACGTCAGAAGCTGTGACGCCGTTGCTATCTTTTACAAGCCACATACTTCAGAACTTATGAGGTTTATAAACATGAAACCAAGTGTGTTACCACTAATTGTACCTCTAGTTGTCATTTACCAACAATAAACATTATGCGCAGGACACCCATCATTCTGATACCGCATTATTTGACACATCATAAAGAGGAGGACCGGTTCAAGTAAGGTACAGCTCAAGAAAGGGCAAAACTTTCCCCCTTTAGGAGTGCCATCAATGATATATGGGCCGATGATGTGTTGTCATACAATAACCACACCATACATTAACACTCCACAGACGTTGTACGTCAGCCACATCACGGTTACCGGCAGAGCGAGAGGTGCACGCTTGAGTCACGGGACGTGCGTTAGCTGTGCGCTTCGTTTATTTCAAGCGTCAACTTTGCTTCGCAATATCTCTGGACTTAATTGACGTATTGCGATGCAACCAACGCCATTATTTTTGTAATTTTTCATGCTACTGATTGCATACGAAATAATAGGCGTTGGCCATTTAGAAATACGAAAGTTTGTGTTGAAAATAATATTTGTTCACGTTTTAAAATTTCTTATAGTATTTGGTTTCCTAAGCCCCTGCCGTACGTTGACGCTGGTAGAAACCGTTTCTGAACATCTATTGTTGTTCCAGAGATATCTGAGGTGGCAGAGTTAGGTGAGACACCCTGTATATGTGGTTAACTGTATAAGTAGTGTTTTCAGCAATAAACAGTAAAGTTCTTAATATGCCAACAATAACCATTCTTAATCGAAGCCGTTGTTATCTGGTTTCTTAAATAATAAATCATTGGAATATGTGTCTTTTAATCATTGGAGTTGGGAGAGGCAGCAGAAAAAGTCTTCAGAACCGGAGCCAGACTGCCAGCATCAACGTATGGTGAGGGAATTTGGATTTTTCAGCAACGCCTCGATTTTAAAGCAACATTGGATGGAAAAAGGAATATAGACAATAACAGTTACTTTGATTATAAATTGAGTGCGCAGTATGTATTTGAATAATGATGTCTAGTGAAACTTAGAATAGTGATGTAATTATTGGAGAGGACAGATTTAATCAGAAGAATGTTTCTGTGGATCTTATTAATGAATCTGAACTAATTAACAGTATACAATATTTAGATGAAGACGAAAATGAAAAAGTAAGTTTGGTCGTAAATATTGAATCGCGTGAAGCAGGAGCAGACAACAGTCATGTTAATACTGTAGGAGGGAGTGATACGATATTGCAATTGTTAAAACAAATAAGAGATGATAGTGAAAAAAACTGATAATAATAAAAAATTGGCTAAAATATTGGATCAAAATATAGCAGATCTTTGTAATGAGTTTCAGGGTCAGTTCATCAGATTTGCGCAGGAATAGGATAAAATGTTGGACCAAAATGTAGTAAATCTTCGTAATGAGTTGCACGGTTACTTCAACAAATTTGCGCAGGAATGTAGAAAATCGCTCTACAAGAAACATGATTTCATGCGAGAGATCATGACACGTTATCATCTGGTGGGAGCAGAGGTAATTAAGGTACATCAGACCCTAGTAAACACACAGAAGGAAGTCGTGAAACAAGCTCTGCTGGACAAGCGTTAACAAATAACGAGATAAATCGTGCTATAGATCAGTGCGAAAAAAATAAAAAGTCCGATATCAGAGTAGTATCGATTGTGCAACAACAATGTTCCAATTTACAATCAAAAGTGCAGTAACTAGAAGAAACAATGAAGACGGTCAAAATTTACAATTCAGCATTTTATACGAATATTATTCGGCAAGAAATACACTCCTGGAAATTGAAATAAGAACACCGTGAATTCATTGTCCCAGGAAGGGGAAACTTTATTGACACATTCCTGGGGTCAGATACATCACATGATCACACTGACAGAACCACAGGCACATAGACACAGGCAACAGAGCATGCACAATGTCGGCACTAGTACAGTGTATATCCACCTTTCGCAGCAATGCAGGCTGCTATTCTCCCATGGAGACGATCGTAGAGATGCTGGATGTAGTCCTGTGGAACGGCTTGCCATGCCATTTCCACCTGGCGCCTCAGTTGGACCAGCGTTCGTGCTGGACGTGCAGACCGCGTGAGACGACGCTTCATCCAGTCCCAAACATGCTCAAAGGGGGACAGATCCGGAGATCTTGCTGGCCAGGGTAGTTGACTTACACCTTCTAGAGCACGTTGGGTGGCACGGGATACATGCGGACGTGCATTGTCCTGTTGGAACAGCAAGTTCCCTTGCCGGTCTAGGAATGGTTGAACGATGGGTTCGATGACGGTTTGGATGTACCGTGCACTATTCAGTGTCCCCTCGACGATCACCAGTGGTGTACGGCCAGTGTAGGAGATCGCTCCCCACACCATGATGCCGGGTGTTGGCCCTGTGTGCCTCGGTCGTATGCAGTCCTGATTGTGGCGCTCACCTGCACGGCGCCAAACACGCATACGACCATCATTGGCACCAAGGCAGAAGCGACTCTCATCGCTGAAGACGACACGTCTCCATTCGTCCCTCCATTCACGCCTGTCGCGACACCACTGGAGGCGGGCTGCACGATGTTGGGGCGTGAGCGGAAGACGGCCTAACGGTGTGCGGGACCGTAGCCCAGCTTCATGGAGACGGTTGCGAATGGTCCTCGCCGATACCCCAGGAGCAACAGTGTCCCTAATTTGCTGGGAAGTGGCGGTGCGGTCCCCTACGGCACTGCGTAGGATCCTACGGTCTTGGCGTGCATCCGTGCGTCGCTGCGGTCCGGTCCCAGGTCGATGGGCACGTGCACCTTCCGCCGACCACTGGCGACAACATCGATGTACTGTGGAGACCTCACGCCCCACGTGTTGAGCAATTCGGCGGTACGTCCAACCGGCCTCCCGCATGCCCACTATACGCCCTCGCTCAAAGTCCGTCAACTGCACATACAGTTCACGTCCACGCTGTCGCGGCATGCTACCAGTGTTAAAGACTGCGATGGAGCTCCGTATGCCACGGCAAACTGGCTGACACTGACGGCGGCGGTGCACAAATGCTGCGCAGCTAGCGCCATTCGACGGCCAACACCGCGGTTCCTGGTGTGCCCGCTGTGCCGTGCGTGTGATCATTGCTTGTACAGTCCTCTCGCAGTGTCCGGAGCAAGTATGGTGGGTCTGACACACCGGTGTCAATGTGTTCTTTTTTCCATTTCCAGGAGTGTAGAAATGCTAATGCAAGGAAATAGTGGTGCAGGTTGTTGTACGAATATTATGCTCGGCAAGGACTATTTAAGGTATTTGGTTGACACAAACAATTATATTCACGGATTGTATGAAACTGTTTAAAGTTGTGTTTGCACAAATTCAGAATGAATCAGTAAAAATCAACATTTGTGTGTAACACACAGTGCAGGTGCTAAGGCGTGAGGGTAATGTGTGCCTGGTCATTACTCACATTTACGGAGTTCGAAACAGCATTCCTCCACTAATATTGGTCGCGTGAGAAACAATTATGTATCAAAGAAAAACTATTTTCGTAGCACAATTACCATCGTCACGAAGGGCCAGTGCATCAACTTTCTTCAGAAACATTGGAAACGAACAAGTTATGTGGAAGATCCTATTAGCGACGATAATTTGTATGTCAAATTCGACGAAATTTGATATTTTCTGTTTTCTATTCCTTGACGTGCCTTAGATTGTCCTGAATATTTTGGTATATCGCACACTAAGAACTAAAAATTTTAAGACTTTCAAATAATGTTTTTAAACCTGACATGCAACTAACAATTTCACCACCTCGTATACACTGCCAGTGTTGAACAGCCATATCTCGGCAACCACATAGTCTAAAATGCTGTGAATTGCCCATTTTGATACTTGTGTTGCGTCTCAAAAAATTGGCATTTCGAAAAACGAAATCAGTCCTCTTTTTGTGGCGCTAGTTTGTTAGAAAATAGTGTGTTAGCCAGCAATTTCTGTAGTGAACTTGAATATAACGTTGTTTCATACGGAATAAATCGACTAAGCTTAAAATAAGCTCAAATTTGCGGTTTCAAAAATGTGAGCTCTTAATTTGCGCTTGAAGTTGTAGAAGAAACATGCGCAAACAATGAATGGAGCGTAAATAAACAAAGTTTCTGAAGTGAGCATGCCCTGTAATGGAGGGAAGCTGAAATTTCTGGTAATGTAAATGCATGTACAAATTAACTTTCTCTTCCTTTGATAGTAATGGAGGCAATAAAACCTATATTCAAAGGTTTGACAAATTCAGAGGTACTGGACAAACGTTTGCATGAGAACACCCAAAATATGAAGGTTTCATCAACGATGATGTGAGGTGCCTTGTGCCGGCCGAATAATGTTTTTGTTGGCCCTGAGATTCTAATGTTAGTAGTGTCTGATGCTGTAACAACGTTTAACAGTAGGATCTGTAAGTCTAAAGGTTTCAGAGAAGTTATGGTTGAGATTAGGGCAAAACACAACTAGAGGACTGTGAGATCTGGATGTGCTTCTTGTGCGCTGAGGAGAGTTTGCTACTCGGCAAATAACGCCTGCCTTGGAATCAACAAAACTACAATCAACTGTGGTACAGTGACATGCGAAGGGATGAACACTCGCGAAATTATGTGAGCGATGATGATCCGTTTCGAAATGACGAAAGGAACGAATATGATTTTGGTAGACAGAACCAACAGGTAGTAGACGATAGAATAGCTCGGTATCGTCAACCGCTCTGAGATATGGACAGCAGACACCGACACAAGAGCGATTACTGGTAAACTAAAATTAATTTCGATGGGATCCTCTCCGGAACACTCGAATAGTGTAGAGGGTCAAATGTGAGAGTACAAATGATTAGATGCGAAACTGAAGACATTAAAGCTGAACTACTAAGAGAAGATGTGCAAATTATAGATGAGGCTTTGAATCCAGTGACTGAACTCACTGTAAATGGTCGGAAAATTACAGCAGTTTTAGATTCTGCCATTTCCTGCCTTACCTACATTAATAAAGAATAGCTCAGTTTGGTCAAGGGGAACCGATCAACAAGAAGCGTTTGATGTGTGCGGACAGACCATGAGGCACCGTCTTTTCTTCTTCTTTTTCACTGTAAATTATTGCATAATCATTATGATAGATGGGCTCTCAGGAATTCAATTTTTAGATACAATACATGCCAGGGAAACAAAAGTAATAGCTGATGCTTTGTCACGTCTTCTGCAACATTTGAAATATATTTATACCGAAACACAATGTGGAAAGGAAATCGAGATTAATTTCACAAGAAGAGTAGAGGGAGACTAAAAAGTTCGTAAATTTTTATATAATATCAGAGCAGAGCAAGAAGCAGATGAGATATTAAAAATGATAAAGACAATATATAAAGATGAAGTGAAGATTAAAATTCGACAATATTACTTAACTGATAATGATGTCGTTTATCAAAGAACAAACTCAGATTCATGGAGGCATTCCATACCAGAATATGTTGTCGATGATCTGTTCAAATATATTCATAACAGTTTCGCACAGTTTCATCCAAGGAAATGTATACAATAACTTCTAAAACAAGTGATTTTTGATAACATGTCTTGATGAGTGCAAAGAACTATTAAAGAATGTGAGTTATGTCAGCGTACCAAATGTTCTCAATATTTTCCCTCAGATGATGTCATTGGTTTTGATCCTTTTGATCCCTTCCAACGTATCATAGGCTTTCTCGCTAATCTTGGTTGTGTTGGAATTATTTTTAAAATCTGTTCGCTTCTTTTCATTGTGAAAAGCTAACAGGAAGGTCATAGTTAAAAAATCAAAGGAGACTACGCTGACGAAAAATAAATCGCAACACCAAGAGGGAGTTGTGCAACATAAACGAAAGTTGGTAGCTGTGTTTCTACATCTAAAATATGATGACTATTCAAATTTCGCTCCTGTCGCATAAGAGTGGCGCTAGTAAAGCTACTATGAGGATCCAAATCATTTTTGCTTTAAATACAGTCACTATCCGACGGGGGCGTTAGTTACCTTTAAGATTGGACGTTGTGGGTTTATGTTAGTCAAGAATGCCTTTAAGGCGACAAAGATGCCGTTTAAACACCTCACTGAGTTTGAACGACTTCATGTAATATGGCTACGAGAAGCTGGATGTTGCTTCTGCGATACTGCAGAAAGACTTGCCAGGAATATAGCCACTATACATGACTGCTGGCAGCGGCGGTCACAAGAATGTACGGTCGCAAGAAGGCCGGGCTCCGGATGTGCACAAGGCACTGCCGAGAGGGAAGATGCCCATCTTGTTTGGCGTAGGGCTTTGGAACATTTCATTGACCCTAAACCACCACCATTTGCGACTTCAGTGGTGTCAAGTGAGAGCTCATTGGAGGGCAGGGTGGAGGTCTGTTGTGTTTTCTTAGGAAAGCTGGTTCTGTTCGGTGCCAGTGATAGCTGTGGGCTGGTTACAAGGAAGCCAACTGAGGGCCCACAGCCAACCAGTCTGCGTTCTAGACACATTGGAGCTATGGTCTGGGATGCGATTTCGTATGACAGCTGGAGCACTCTTGTGGTTATCCGAGGCCCCTGACTGCAAATTTGTACGTCAGTCTCGTGATTGTGCTGCCATCTATGAACGGCATTCCAGGATAACTCTTGCTCACATACGGCTGCTGTAACCCAACATGCTCTACAGAGTGTCGATATGTTGCCTTGAGCTGCTTGATCACCATATCTATCTCCAGTGGAGCACATGTGGAACACCGTCGGACGACAATTCCAATGTCATCCACAAACAGCATTAATCGTCCCTATATTGACCGACCAAGTGCAACACTCATGGAGCTCTATCCCACAAATAGAGATCAAATGGTGCAAATGACTGTAAGCACTACGGGACTTAACACCTGAGGTCATCAGTCCCCTAGATTTAGAACTACTTAAACCTAACTAACTTAAGGACAACACACATCGATGACCGAGGCAGGATTCGAACCTGCGACCGTAGCAGCAGCGCGGTTACGAACTGAAGCGCCTAGAACCGCTCGGCCACACGCCTGAAAATTGAGATCAGGCGCGTGTACAACACAATGAACGCACGGTTGCATGCTTACATTCAACATTCTGGTGGTTACGACGTTACGAGGGCTGTTCGGAAAGTAAGGTCCGATCAAACGCGGAATACAAACCACAGTGAAAATCCGATGAAGCTTTGCATAGATGTGTTGGGCAGTGTCTCTAGTATGACCGTCGATGGCATCACGTCGTTCTTGTCACTTCCGAGCTCACCGCGAGCACGTAAAGTTGCCTATAGAATAATGTCTTCCACCAAATATGAAGACCTCGTGAGAGATTTCGCCTGGTGTTATGCAACGCACATAACATAATAGTCATGTGTTACCATGTTCATGACGACTCTCGACCGCACGCTGCAAGGGCAGTGAAGATGCTCCTGCAGCGTTTTCGATGAGAAGTGTTTGATCATCCATGATACAGCTTGTAATTCGCTCCCCCCTGAGATTCACCTCTGTTCTCAAGAACAGCTGGCTTTGTAGACAATATTTTCGCACAGTCAACGAGTTGTAGACCAGCGTAGAGGATTGGCGGAAAGCACAGGCGGTTGCCTTCTGTGACAAGGGTATTGGAAAGGTGGTACAAAGTTACGACACATGTCCTAAGTTGGAGCGGCGACTATGTAGAGAAGTAGCTGGAGGGTGTAGGTAACTGTTGCAAATAAAACCTGTTTGATTTTCACTGTGGTTTCCATTCCCGAGTTCGAGTCTCGGTCCGGCACACAGTTTTAATCTGCCAGAAAGTTTCATATCAGCGCACAGTCCGCTGCAGAGTGAAATTTTCATTCTGGAAACATCCCCCAGGCTGTGGCTAAGCCATGTCTCCGCAATATCCTTTCTTTCAGGAGTGCTAGTTCTGCAGGGCTCGCAGGAGAGCTTCTGTAAAGTTTGGAAGGTAGGAGACGAGGTTCTGGCAAAAGTAAAGCTGTGAGGACGGGGCGTGAATCATGCTTGGGTAGCTCAGTTGGTAGAGCATTTGCCCGCGAAGGCAAAGGTCCCGAGGTCGAGTCTCGGTCCGGCAACAGTTTTAATCTGCCAGAAAGTTTCATATCAGCGCACACTCCGCTGCAGAGTGAAATTCGCATTCTGTCAACTAACTTGACTGCCTGTAAACGTGGCGGACAGTTCATGAATAGGTCAGGCTAGTTATTTTTGCAATAGTAAACATAGACAGCAACAGTCCTTCCGTGTCCGACAAATTGTGTAGTACGGGAAATGTATTCGCAGTAGCGGATACGGGCAACCTTCAACTATGGAATATGAGGACGACATTGAACATTTGTACCGGACTGGTACTCGAAGCCGAATTTCTCGTTTCTCGGCTTAAGGGGGTAGAGCAGGGTGAAGCTCGATTTTGGAACCGATATTCAAGATTATGTTTTTAAATTAAAAAAAAAACAAATTACGAAACTGACTTTAGACCTTTACTGATCACCCTTAATGTCGTATTAAGCATTTTTTCAAAATAAAAAAATCTTTCACCCAGAGGACGCTACACGACATCGATGAAACGCCTTTGCGGAGTGCGAGGGCGGTTGGTGGGAGCTCTGAACGCCACAATTATCGACCTGTAACAAAATTTAAAAAAAACTGCTTTGAAACTAACGAAATTGGCTACCGTAGTACGTAACATTACTAAAAAAAATGTTTTTGACAAAATGGCGGCACTCTGAAATCAAGGTCAGTTTATTTCGACAAAAAGGTTGTTATAAAAACGAACACCAGAAATCGAAATTATAATACATCGCAAAAATTCTACGTGGAAGAAACGCTACTCACAAGTTACAAAAATGTGTAATGTAGGTGCATATGTATTCATGAGTTATAGCTCCCGACAACTTGGCAAACGTTGTTTTGAAAATATAAGCGTTTAAAGTTTCAATTTATGTTTTCTTAATACCGAAGTTGAACAAACCTTTAATCGCCAGTGCCAGCACCATACAGTTGGCCTTCTTTCCGCCGGTGTCGAAACACACTCATTTTGACGAAATTGTATCGATTAACTGGCTTCCGCTTGCGAATTGAAGCGTTTTTTGCACGACTGGGAGTACTTTTCGAACCTATTCTATCCGTGTAAGTACGTTTGCTTGTCATTTTAAAGCACTCCCGTTTTACTTCGTATAAGAAGCAAGTGAAATGACGAAATATGCAGAAGCGAGACAAGCATTTGCTTTCAGCCGTTTACCATAAACGAATCATGTTACGAAGAGAAATCTTGAGAGCAGTATTTTAGTTGATGCTAATGCCCCTCCGAAACCAACAGGTTGCAGAGGAGCACTCGGTTGCGCCAGACTCCCATGCAGTAATTCGCAGTTTTAACATTCTTTAACTCCGGCGGAAAAATGCTACTATCGGAGCACAAAAAAGGCGAATCTGCTCGTCTTTATTAAAAGACTCTGACTGAAAAGTGGTTTACCAGCTGCCTCATCCTACCTTCCTCAGCACTTTACAATGTTTTTTGCAAGGTATTGGTATGCGAACATATTTGCGCTCTTTTTAAAATTCAACTCACCTCTCACTCCCACAAGCTGCCCTAACTGTAACTCGCTCACACCCATTATTCATTGCCGTGAGTCTCTCATGACCATCCGGTAATTTCCAAGAATGATTGCCTATCGAAGTAGGAGGGGCCCAAACGATACATATCGAACGTGAGATAGTAAATCGATTATGAAAGTCTCGTAGCGCGCCATATGATCAATTATTTGTGATCGACATTTTTATCAGTTTTCCGTCGTTTCTTCAGTTCGTGTGCATTACAATCCCCCCCGCCTAATTATTTGTAATTTGATTGGGAAACCTACACGATTTCTGTTGGTAGCGCGTGTACTGTCTGCTGTTTCTCACGTTTCTTCTGCGGATTGTCTGACATGGAAAACTCTAATTCCATGCATATCCAGCATAGACAAATGTTTGACTTTTTGCCGCAAATATGGACTTCTGCCAGACGAGGAAAGGAGGGACTGTGTTGACTGTGGTGCTGCGAAATCTGTGAAACTTCGTAAGACGAGTGTCGACACTGAGATACCCTTGCAATTTCATTGCGGAATTTGCGGAAGGCGAACCAGCATCAGGAAAAATACGTGGTCGGATCCTCCAAATTATCGTTTCAGACGAGCGTAATTCTTCAGTCGTGCTGGATTCGAGATTACACGTTGCAAGCCGCAGCATCAGAAACTGATGTGACTATTTCGGGTTTTGCCGAGAAGTCTGTTACGTGGTAGTGACAAAGGACAATGTGCCAATTGGTGGACCGAATAAAACAGTAGAAGTAGACGAATCTCATATTGCTAGATGAAAGAACCAGAGAGGACGACCTTCTAAAAGTGAAGTAGATCATATTTGGGTTTTCAGTGGGATAGAAAGAGAGTCCCGCAAGGGTTTCGTTGTGTGGGTATTGTCCCGAGGCAAGGTGACTTTAGTGGGTCTCACACTTCATACTGCCTGGAACAAGAGTCGTCACAGACGGGTTTCAGTCGTATAAGAGTCTGAAAAAAATGGTTCAAATGGCTCTGAGCACTATGGGACTTAACTGCTGTGGTCATCAGTCCCCTAGAACTTAGAACTACTCAAACCTAACTAACCTAAGGACATCACACACAGCCATGCCCGAGGCAGGATTCGAACCTGCGACCGTAGCGGTCACGCGGCTCCAGACTGTAGCGCCCAGAACCGCACGGCCACTCCGCCCGGCTTAAGACTCTGAAAGCTGAAGGGTTGGACCACGAATTCGTGAACCATTCTGTGGAGTTCGTCCCTTCGGATGACGCCAGTGTCCACACCCTGAATATAGAACGGCTGTGGAAGTCTGTCAAGTCTACCGTAAAAAGAGAAAGGCTTCCAGGACAAAGGGACGAACTGTATTTGTTCCAGTACCTATACTTCCACAACTTGCGTTTGCAGGGGAAAGTCGACGCATGCGACACTCTGCCGATATTCCTGCGCGATATTGGCAGAGTTTACCCTGGCTACGGGAAAAAAGGAATTGCCCCTGTAGCTTATACATCACACGGAGAGTCACAAGACGACAACACCGACGACGAGTAAGGTAAGTCGTCTCCTTTCAATTTACAAGTGCTTCTGTAACACTTTTCTTTTGTCTTTCCTGTAGTGACAACTTGAAACATATTCATAACGCGCGCCACAAGACTTCCATAATCGATATACTATCGCACGTTCGATATGTATCGTTTGGACCCTTCCAACTTTGATAGGCAATCATTGTTGAAAATTTGATAAGCATGTTGTCGCATGCATACCTATTTGTGGCACACTTTATATGAATGAATGTTAAAAAATAGGCTCTCTAAGAAACAATTTAACTCAATAAAAAATTTAGGCTAAAAAGTTGCACCCATGTCCACACCCTCAACCATTTTGGACTGTCCGTGCATGCTTCATGGCCAGACCCAAACCTGCTCTCCTACACTAACTGTAATCTCCGTAATGGGGAGACATTTAATCTAAAGTCACTAGTCAGGTATCGGCGGATAAGCACAATATTGCAGTGTCTGTGTTTGTAAGAAGTAAGATGCAATGTTCCTTCGCACATGCATGTGTGAAGTTAAACATGTTAAATGGAAAACAAGAGAGAGAAAGAGCGGGAGGGAGAGAGAGAGAGAGAGAGAGGGGGGGGGGGGTTGGAGCTAATTGTGATAACAGAACCTCGAAAATGTGAAATGCAAGTCACGGGAATCGAAATGCGTTAGGAGAAACAGGGGTACGTTGAAGCTTACTACATTACTGGTATCACGGTGCTGAATGCGAGACTGCACGAGAGCAACTATTGTATTTGCTGCAAGCTCCCGATCACCACTTATGTAACTCGGCAGCTATGTGATCTGTACATGGTTTGCTTCCAAGATGATGTGGACTCAGCCGTGTGCTAAGAGAGTAACTTCTGCATTCCAGGTACTCACGAGGCGACGTATCTAACAACGTCAAGTGACTGTGTACGACTGGGGCCCAGAGACCGTTTCTGGATGCATTTGTTACCTTGGGCGCCACCATCAGTATGCTTCCACAGGAGGCAAAGAGGTGCCCCTAGCCGGTATAACCAGGTGGAGGAGATGCTAACAGTTCCAGTGGCCTCAGACTGGCTGTGCGGTTCGGTTGTTTGAAGTTCTGATTGCAGTGTCTGTTTGGGTGCCAGTTCTTCGAACGCACAGACATTCGTGCTGGCGCGTCCTCTGGTCAAGTTTGAGCATAACAGCTCAAATTTTAAGAAAACTCGCCATACTGATAGATTTTAATATTAATGGCACGATGAATGACATCAGTGGCTCGATTTAACTAGCGAACTTTTTAATTTCACAATTAATAAGTCTATGCTTGATGCCAATGAACTAGTCATCTAGTCAGCGACATGAATCTGTAATCGGATTTCCTGGATTGCTTTTATTTCACTCTCCCTTTTTGTTTTCTGGTACGGGGAAGGGCAGTCATGGTGGCTTAGCCACCTGCTTTGTCTGCCCACGAAAAGTCTATGAGTTTCACGTGTGGGTTCCAGCCTACATCAGTAAGGCAATGCATAAAATATCGGGAAACCGAGAGCTGTCTAATGATTTAGAGAAAGGAGCATGTTGGAAATAACAATTAGGAATCGGGGAGCGTTTAAAACCAGACCAGGAAAAGAGGCAGGACATGTTTAAATACTATGTAAATCGAAGGTGAAGGGAGGGGGAGAAATGAAAGGAAAGAGAAGGAATTCACGATGTCATCTGCATCGGGACTTTATGCCGAGTAAGCGGATAGGAGTGAAAATGTGTGTCGGACTAGGATTCGAACCCATGATCTCCTGCTTACTGAGCAGCTGTGTTAACCACTGCACCAGCCGGACACAGTGTTTATCGTTATTATGTGGACTATACCGGTATGCCCTCGGCGACCCACACTCCTACCTAGTGCCACATATCTGCAGTCCCCATCCTTATTTCTCTTGCTCGCCATTTTGAGATTCCAGCAGTAGGTCTAACGTGATTGAGGTTCCAGCAAGAGATCTAATGTGGTTGTGCATCCGCACTGAAGGTGATAGCTTCATAGTCCATTGAAGCAAATTAGTTACATGAATGCGTGATGTCTGTACTTTCAGACATCTCCGAAAGAACAGACACTACCCAAAAATCTGCAACTGTGATACCAATTATGTAAATTGAATGTGGAGGGGCCGGATATAGAAAAAGAAAAGGTAAAGAATTTACAGTCACGTTCGACCTCCTGTGGGAACCTCAAAGTAGAGAGTAAGAGGGAATGGATGCCGACTGCGGATAGGTGGTGCTATGTAAGTCGACCAACGAGCGTACCGAGACAGTCGGCGCAAGTGCGATAAATGCTGTCTACGGATGGCACAGACGTTAACGTACCTGCCAAGTAAGCAGGACAGCGCAGGTTCGAATCCCAGTCCGGCGCACATTTTCGTTCATCGCCGCGAGTCCACATAAAGTCCCGATGCAGCTGGCATAATGAGTTTCTTCCCTTTCCTTTCGTTTCTTCTCCAACCCCCCCCCCCCCCCCCCCCACCCCACCGCACATTAAATTTGCGTAATATATATCACAGCTGCAGATTCTGCGTTGTGTCTATTCTTTCGGACATGTCGGAAAGAATGGACATCACGTATTCATATAAGTGTTTAGATATGTCTATTTAGTATCATGACTTGCACATTATTCTGTTCATGAACGAGCACCCACCAAAGTCAATGTGGATCTGTTGAAATTCTCATTAGGCTCTTCCTTCAGTGCATATCGTTAAAAGCCTAGTCCGTTACTGTGTTATAAGATAATTCTACACGGCATTGTGTAAGAAACGTTCCGTCATTGTATGATAGTACAGAAGGACGACAATCCAGATTTACCATGTTTCGATAATCTGAAGAATGGCATTATATCTTCTTTCGCAGTATTACTTTGTTTGAAACCAGAGCTGTCGAAAGTACCACAGATGCTGACAGCATTCTTCAGTGGCACAATAACTGAATTAACAGCTTATAAGGGTTGTTACTTGACATTTCAGAAAAAGGGAACTCGAGGATGTTTGCTAATCATCGTCTCATACTTTAAAGGTATTTGGTGTCTACTGTAGTCTGAGCACAATCATCTCTTGAGTGTACCGAAACTGCTGCTTATGTAGCAGTCGATGAGATTACTAGCACTGAACAGAACTTCGTAGTGTGGGGCGAGGAGTGGCAGTGCCAGGAAAGTAAAACTGTCTCCAACCCGTAGGCTGGCTGAGTATCACAATGTTCTACTAGGCAGGATCATACAGGGGGTGACATGCTGTTGGCTTCCTCTGACATGTTAAATAACTTAAATAGCCAGTTATAGGGAGACCTAGTAACCGACCCAGGGTGCAACATTTTTCACTTGCAATATTATTATTGTTATAATTATTTTTATTCTTATTCTTACTATTATTATCATTAATCGTATGACAGTTACACATGACTTTAGAAATACAATTTACAAATTTACAGACATACATTTATATAATTGATAACTTCTGTTGTAGTATCCAAGAAGTCTGAGAGGGGTTTCCAGCGTAAGAATCTCAACAGAGCGTCTGAGAGTTTGTCTTGGAAGGCCGCGGATGCACTCCGCAGTGGTAATCTTTCCCCATCTGCATAGTAGATCACCGCATCTTTCGTAGTTAGTCCTGATCCTGTTGAGCGTTCTCCATGTCCTCCACAGCAGACAAAGTTTCCATGGTTTGGTTGTTGGCTCTGAGAAAGCTATCGATCTCTGGTGGAGTGTTATCATACCGTTCTTGCTCTAAAGCTTCGTGATGATTGAAATTACGGTTCACCAAGCTGCTAGCTGTTCTGAGGGGTGGCTCTATGAGGAATGGAGTCTGTTGATTAGGGTAGCATATATGTTCATATGAATGGCAGCCGCTGGTTGTTGCATATTTTCTTATACTCCCTCAGAAGAGTTTTCTTTCTTCACAAGTTAGGTGGTGTAAAGCGGCTCAGGGACGGTAGCTGGAATAATGGAGTTGACTTAATTGTATCAACAGCAGTTCGCATTGTTTGATTTAGGTGTGTATGTAACAGAATCGAATGGCTGCTGTTTATCCAGGCAGGGCTGCAAACTTCTGCCACTGAGTAACAAAAGCCAAGGGCAGATGATCAAGAGGTCGAAGTTGCACAACCCCATGTTGTGCCATATAAGTTTTGCAGAATGTTATTTCTCGCCCTCAATTTAGCAACAGTCTTTGTTAGATGCTGCTTAAATAGCAGCATTTTGTCAAATATAGCTCCAAGTTACAGTGCGAATTTCATATGGGCCAGGTAATTACCGTCGAAAAATACGTCCAGTTCATGGCAGGCTAGGATATTACACAGATGAAAGTAAGTTGATTCAGTTTTGTTAGTGTTCGGTTGAAATCCCCATTTACCAAAGAATTGCCCCATTATACTTATGTTAATATATCTTCAATGACATCCCTTTGTTTGTGCTGTGTTGCTATCACCCAGTCATCAGCATAAACAAACTTCCCATATTGAGTGGTTGGCATATCTGCTACATAAAAGCTACATAGGTCGGAGCTAGGACTAAACCTTGAGAAAGGCCATTGTCGAGGGTCTTCTGGTCACTAGTTGTGTTACCTACAACTTCCTGAAATGGTCTGTCGGTCATCGTATTGTTAAGAAGTTGTGCTACCCTCTGCAGAATATTACGTGGTGCAGCTGATACTAGTAGATGGCATCCTGCCTCCACACGGTGTAATAAGATGCAGACAGGTCAGTAGATACAACAGAGGTCTTTAATTGTTTCTGAAATCCATCTTCTGTGTAAGTTGTCAATGAAAGTACTTGATCCATACAGCTATGGT
Source organism: Schistocerca americana (assembly GCF_021461395.2). Classification (NCBI taxonomy): domain Eukaryota; kingdom Metazoa; phylum Arthropoda; class Insecta; order Orthoptera; family Acrididae; genus Schistocerca; species Schistocerca americana. Next base: position 374,881,311 of record NC_060123.1, on the reverse strand, counting down.
TTCGTCGGAATCCTTCCTGTTCAACTGGAATCCTTCCAAGCATCTCAGTACATATTCTGTTATACAGTAGCCTCTTCAAGTAATTAATTTGTACGTCACACTCGGAAGTGCATAGGACGATAACTTTGAAGTTTGTTGCTGGATTTATCTGGTTACAAGATAGGCCCTACCAATGGTCATCGTCTGTTTCGTAAGTCGTGGAATAGATCCTTGCTGTAGAATGTTGGAAAAAAATGTTTGTAACATATTTACCACAGTGCAGAAGGAATTCTGGACGTATACCATCTAAACCTGGAGCTTTACCTGATTTAATGTCTTGTAAAGCATTGAAATAAACGATAAAAAGCGACAAGTGTCCGAATCTCATACTGTTTGGGGGTGATGAAATACATAACATCAGATTTGGTTAAGCAAAAAGGCACTCTCCGCAGGTTCACGAGAGTGACTGCGGGTTTGTGCGAAGGCATGATGAAAACTACTCGGCTAGCAGTGAGCAATTGTTATTAGGTAAAAAATGCATTTTTTTGGACTCAGCCCCTTTTATGTCAATACATTTTCCCCAACGTTTTCAAGAGGGCAGACTTCATTCCTGAAGTGCAATAGTGAAAAAACTACGCTATACCCATCCTCTGCTGCCATTGCCTAATCATTCAATTCAAAATATTTTCCGGGCACAAACTGCTTTAAATGTGGAAATAAGTGAGGGGGGGGGGGGCAGGTGGTGCTAATTCTAGTGAATATGATGTTTGTCCCAATAATACCAATAATTCCGTGGTTACGTTATTTTTCATTGTTCTGATGATTTTTTTTAACTTTGCAATTTTTGTCTCTCTTCATGTATTTTTTAATCCGTGTGGCTTAAAAGACCTTCGTAATATTTGCTAGATATTGTTTTACGCTTAGAAAGACAGTAAATAAGAATAATTCCGTGTACATCTCAGAAAACGCCGGGCACCAGCTCTGGCAGATGATCTTCAGCTGTTTTTTAATGCTGGGCCACCAGCCTCTAGGGGTCTCCTTTGTTTGCTGTTTCGTCACTGGCGTGAGATGGTGTAAACATACCTCATTCAGAGTAAGAAACCTACACAAAGAATCCATTGATTTCTACTTAAAATGATAGGAATATTGCTGAAAAATAGTTTCCCGTATCAGTAACGGAAGAAAGGTCGGAGTTTCGACGTTCTGTATAGGTCATTACGTTGAACATGCTCTGTTTGTAAAGGATGGATATTAGCCGACTTTCTGTCAGCATTCATCGTGTACACAGCTTTCTCATAATTAAATATAACGTAAAATACACCGAACTGTTCCTTTGCTATGGCTATTGCATCAGATGCTTCACACGTTTAGATCCGACAGTCGTCGATTAAAATTTTATGCACTATATCTACTTTTTTATCTGTGGTTGCAGTTTTGGAGCGCCCTTCACGTGAATCATTTTCAAGAGGGGAATAACACTTTTTGCCTCACTCATCCGTTTCCAGTTGTTGAAAACAAAGCAAAATGCACCTTTCAAAATTTCCTCAACATCCATCGAAATCATGCTACCAGTAAACCGACCAAAACATTACGGTGTTGTAATTTATTAATTTCAACGAAACACACCAATACAAATTGCATTACAAAGTAGTGTATATAAAATTCAGTTTCGCACTTGTCTTACCGTATTTTGCAAGATGGGCCAACGTACTAAAAATAAAATTTAATGATGTCAGTTTCATCTCTATAGCATCCCGAGAAATATTTAAAACATCGCACTTGAACTGTGATGCTGATGCGTAGATGGAGGCCCATCTACAAAACACCAACATACTGCATACGGAGTGATAGTGAATAGAGCTAGTAATCGTACAATCACCTGGAAAGCCTTTTAAAAACCGTAGTAAAATGTTACGATAACCACAAGTGGGTGTGAATGACGTACAAAACTATGCCTTGTTTAGGTACGTAAATATGCTATCAATGATGGAATATTATTGTTGAACGAGAAAAACTCTCCATCTTCACGTGTTTCGAACAGAAAATTTTTGATAATAAATGTATACCTGTGCAACGAATACTGAGAGTAATAAAGACTATATCATGTCATGGAATTTCTATATAATTGGACGGGTAAAATGATCATTGTCGTGTCAGCACTCAGCTGTCGAACCTACTAGACACTTTTGTGCGCGGTTGCTTCTGAACACACGATTTTGTTAATTGTTCGGAAGTTTTTTCAGAATATATGTATAAAAAGTATTTGTCCTTTTAATCTCATTTCATACCTCTCCTTCCATAATTAATTATCGCTAGAATTAGTTTTATGACTGGCCATCTGCCATTCGTTTGGCAGCCATTAAGTGAAATATAATTAGTCACATGATTTCTGGGCTTCACACACAAGGTAACAGAAAAAATTCTTTACATATTTTTGCTATTAGGAAAAGAAAATATTTTTTGCAGAAAAGCTTTCACTAAATATAAATGACAAACGCAAATATAATAAATAATAATACAAAGCTCAGGCTTGCTTATGACTGGTTAAACTCTTTGTTTTCACTCCTGTAAACATTATTCAAATCATAATTAACAGTATAAAAGTTCAGTGTTTAACAAAGAATTTACTTGACGTTGAGAATAATAATGCAACTACATAGGTGATTGTATCATGTCTCTCTGTGCAACAATCTTTATTTATCTGGCATTAGTACTACAGTTTTAAACAAACCATGCGTATTTTTGAGTTAGCTGTGTGTGTTGAAACGGCTCTGAGCACTATGCGACTTAACTTCTGAGGTCATCAGTCGCCTAGAACTTAGAACTAATTAAACCTAACCAACCTAAGGACATCACACACATCCATGCCCGAGGCAGGATTCGAACCTGCGACCGTAGCGGTCACGCGGTACCAGACTGAAGTGCCTTTAACTGCACGGTCACACCGGCCGGCTGTGTGTGTTGACAACATAAGTAAATAGCTACAACCCAACCTAGTACCTTTACTCAGAATTATTCGCCACGATTCAAAACGTGACAAAATCGATACCTTTGTATAAAAAAAGGAGAGAGATGATATATAATTTTTTTTTTTTTTTTTTTTTTTGTCATCAGTCTACCCGCCACGAATTCCTTTCCTGTGCTAACCTCTTCATCTCAGAGTAGCACTTGCAACCTACGTCCTCAATTATTTGCTTGACGTATTCCAATCTCTGTCTTCCTCTACAGTTTTGGCCCTCTACAGCTCCCTCTAGTACCATGGAAGTCATTCCCTCATGTCTTAGCAGATGTCCTATCATCCTGTCCCTTCTCCTTATCAGTGTTTTCCACATATTCTTTTCCTCTCCGATTCTGCGTAGAACCTCCTCATTTCTTACCTTATCAGTCCACCTAATTTTCAACATTCGTCTATAGCACCACATCTCAAATGCTTCGATTCTCTTCTGTTCCGGTTTTCCCACAGTCCATGTTTCACTACCATACAATGCTGTACTCCAGACGCACATCCTCAGAAATTTCTTCCTCAAATTAAGGCCGGTATTTGATATTAGTAGACTTCTCTTGGCCAGAAATGCATTTTTTGCCATAGCGAGTCTGCTTTTGATGTCCTCCTTGCTCCGTCCGTCATTGGTTATTTTACTGCCCTGGTAGCAGAATTCCTTAACTTCATTGACTTCGTGAGCATCAATCCTGATATTAAGTTTCTCGCTGTTCTCATTTCTACTACTTCTCATTACCTTCGTCTTTCTCCGATTTACCCTCAAACCATACTGTGTACTCATTAGACTGTTCATTCCGTTCAGCAGATCATTTAATTCTTCTTCACTTTCACTCAGGATAGCAATGTCATCAGCGAGTAGTATCATTGATATCCTTTCACCTTGTATTTTAATTCCACTCCTGAACCTTTCTTTTATTTCCATCATTGCTTCCTCGATGTACAGATTGAAGAGTAGGGGCGAAAGGCTACAGCCTTGTCTTACACCCTTCTTAATACGAGCACTTCGTTCTTGATCGTCCACTCTTATTATTCCCTCTTGGTTGTTGTACATATTGTACACTCCTGGAAATGGAAAAAAGAACACATTGACACCGGTGTGTCAGACCCACCATACTTGCTCCGGACACTGCGAGAGGGCTGTACAAGCAATGATCACACGCACGGCACAGCGGACACTCCAGGAACCGCGGTGTTGGCCGTCGAATGGCGCTAGCTGCGCAGCATTTGTGCACCGCCGCCGTCAGTGTCAGCCAGTTTGCCGTGGCATACGGAGCTCCATCGCAGTCTTTAACACTGGTAGCATGCCGCGACAGTGTGGACGTGAACCGTATGTGCAGTTGACGGACTTTGAGCGAGGGCGTATAGTGGGCATGCGGGAGGCCGGGTGGACGTACCGCCGAATTGCTCAACACGTGGGGCGTGAGGTCTCCACAGTACATCGATGTTGTCGCCAGTGGTCGGCGGAAGGTGCACGTGCCCGTCGACCTGGGACCGGACCGCAGCGACGCACGGATGCACGCCAAGACCGTAGGATCCTACGCAGTGCCGTAGGGGACCGCACCGCCACTTCCCAGCAAATTAGGGACACTGTTGCTCCTGGGGTATCGGCGAGGACCATTCGCAATCGTCTCCATGAAGCTGGGCTACGGTCCCGCACACCGTTAGGCCGTCTTCCGCTCACGCCCCAACATCGTGCAGCCCGCCTCCAGTGGTGTCGCGACAGGCGTGAATGGAGGGACGAATGGAGACGTGTCGTCTTCAGCGATGAGAGTCGCTTCTGCCTTGGTGCCAATGATGGTCGTTTGCGTGTTTGGCGCCGTGCAGGTGAGCGCCACAATCAGGACTGCATACGACTGAGGCACACAGGGCCAACACCCGGCATCATGGTGTGGGGAGCGATCTCCTACACTGGCCGTACACCACTGGTGATCGTCGAGGGGACACTGAATAGTGCACGGTACATCCAAACCGTCATCGAACCCATCGTTCTACCATTCCTAGACCGGCAAGGGAACTTACTGTTCCAACAGGACAATGCACGTCCGCATGTATCCCGTGCCACCCAACGTGCTCTAGAAGGTGTAAGTCAACTATCCTGGCCAGCAAGATCTCCGGATCTGTCCCCCATTGAGCACGTTTGGGACTGGATGAAGCGTCGTCTCAAGCGGTCTGCACGTCCAGCACGAACGCTGGTCCAACTGAGGCGCCAGGTGGAAATGGCATGGCAAGCCGTTCCACAGGACTACATCCAGCATCTCTACGATCGTCTCCATGGGAGAATAGCAGCCTGCATTGCTGCGAAAGGTGGATATACACTGTACTAGTGCCGACATTGTGCATGCTCTGTTGCCTGTGTCTATGTGCCTGTGGTTCTGTCAGTGTGATCATGTGATGTATCTGACCCCGGGAATGTGTCAATAAAGTTTCCCCTTCCTGGGACAATGAATTCACGGTGTTCTTATTTCAATTTCCAGGAGTGTATATGACCCGTCTCTCCCTATAGCTTACCCCTACTTTTTTCAGAATCTCGAACGGCTTGCACCAGTTTATATTGTCGAACGCTTTTTCGACAAATCCTATGAAAGTGTCTTGATTTTTCTTTAGCCTTGCTTCCATTATTAGCCGTAACGTCAGAATTGCCTCTCTCGTCCCTTTACTTTTCCTAAAGCCAAACTGATCGTCACCTAGCACATTCTCAATTTTCTTTTCCGTTTTCTATATATTATTCTTATAAGCAGCTTCGATGCATGAGCTGTTAAGCTTATTGTGCGATAATTCTCGCACTTGTCAGCTCTTGCCGTCTTCGGAATTATGTGGATGATGCTTTTCCGAAAGTCAGATGGTACATCGCCAGACACATATATTCTACACACCAACGTGAATAGTCGTTTTGTTGCCACTTCCCCAATGATTTTAGAAATTCTGATGGAATGTTATCTATCCCTTCTGCCTTATTTGACCGTAAGTCCTCCAAAGCTCTTTTAAATTCCGATTCTAATACTGGATCCCCTATCTCTTCTAAATCGACTCCTGTTTCTTCTTCTATCACATCAGACAAATCTTCACCCTCATAGAGTCTTTCAATGTATTCTTTCCACCTATCTGCTCTCTCCTCTGCATTTAACAGTGGAATTCCCGTTGCACTCTTAATGTTACCACCGTTGCTTTTAATGTCACCAAAGGTTGTTTTGACTTACCTGTATGCTGAGTCTGTCCTTCCGACAATCATATCTTTTTCGATGTCTTCACATTTTTCCTGCAGCCATTTCGTCTTAGCTTCCGTGCATCTCCTATTTATTTCATTCCTCAGCGACTTGTATTTCTGTATTCCTGATTTTCCCGGAACATGTTTGTACTTCCTCCTTTCATCAATCAACTGAAGTATTTCTTCTGTTACCCATGGTTTCTTCGCAACTACCTTCTTTGTACCTATGTTTTCCTTCCCAACTTCTGTGACTGCCCTTTTTAGAGATGTCCATTCCTCTTCAACTGTACTGCCTACTGCGCTATTCCTTATTGCTGTATCTATAGCGTTAGAGAACTTCAAACGTATCTCGTCACTCCTTAGTACTTCCGTATCCCACTTCTTTGCATATTGATTCTTCCTGACTAATGTCTTGAACTTCAGCATACTCTTCATCACTACTATATTGTGATCTGAGTCTATATCTGCTCCTGGGTACGCCTTACAATCCAGTATCTGATTTCGGAATCTCTGTCTGACCATGATGTAATCTAATTGAAATCTTCCCGTATCTCCCGGCCTTTTCCAGGTATACCTCCTCCTCTTGTGATTCTTGAACAGGGTATTCGCTATTACTAGCTGAAACTTGTTACAGAACTCAATTAGTCTTTCTCCTCTTTCATTCCTTGTCCCAAGCCCATATTCTCCTGTAACCTTTTCTTCTACTCCTTCCCCTACAACTGCATTCCAGTCGCCCATGATTATTAGATTTTCGTCCCCCTTTACATACTGCATTACCTTTTCAATATCCTCATACACTTTCTCTATCTGTTCATCTTCAGCTTGCGACGTCGGCATGTATACCTGAACTATCGTTGTCGGTGTTGGTCTGCTGTCGATTCTGATTAGAACAACCCCGTCACTGAACTGTTCACAGTAACACACCCTCTGCCCTACCTTCCTATTCATAACGAATCGTACACCTGTTATACCATTTTCTGCTACTGTTGATATTACCCGATACTCATCTGACCAGAAATCCTTGTCTTCCTTCCACTTTACTTCACTGACCCCTATTATATCTAGATTGAGCCTTTGCATTTCCCTTTTCAGATTTTCTAGTTTCCCTACCACGTTCAAGCTTCTGACATTCCACGCCCCGACTCGTAGAACCTTACCCTTTCGTTGATTATTCAATCTTTTTCTCATGGTAACCTCCCCCTTGGCAGTCCCCTCCCGGAGATCCGAATGGGGGACTATTCCGGAATCTTTTGCCAATGGAGAGATCGTCATGACACTTTTTCAATTACAGGCCACATGTCCTGTGGATACACGTTACGTGTCTTTAATGCAGTGGTTTCCATTGCCTTCTGCATCCCCATGTCGTTGATCATTGCTGATTCTTCCGCCTTTAGGGGCAATTTCCCACCCCTAGGACAAGAGAGTGCCCTGAACCTCTATCCGCTCCTCCGCCCTCTTTGACAAGGCCGTTGGAAGTCTTCGGCCGCCAATGCTGATTATTTATCAAAATTTAGGCAGTGGCGGTGATCGAACCCGGGACCGAAGACGTTTTGATTATGACTCAAAGAAGCTACCCCTAGACCACGGGTACCCTGGCAGATATATAATATACCACTGGATAAATATACAAAGCACGGCAAACTCAGCAGGATCAGACAGACAGCTACAGCAAATGGCTATGACGACATACACAAATTCATGCAGTAAAGGAAACACGGTAATAAACCAACTGCTATACATAAAACAGGAAAGAAAGTGAGTGCCTGCTTTTGTAAGCAATCTATTTTATAAAATATCTAATATTTATAGGCCGCACAAAATTAACATCGCTTTCACAACCCTTAACAAACTACAACATACATCGCGGAAGAACATAAGCACACGGGCATTTAAACCCACATAAACAAGAAGTTACAAAGTGGTGTATCGCTCATACAAAGCACTCTATGTGGGCCGAACTGAGAGACTTTCCAGAAAGATACAACAACACATAAACGCCTACCACACAAACAATTATGCTAAATCACCAATATGCACCTAGCAGTTATTGAACAACAAAGCCTTGCAGAACTTGTTAGGAAAAAATACGCCGTGGGTGTGGATGGCTGAATGCCAATTGGCATACGATAATGTTAAGGAGGCTCTGATTCATTCAGAAATATGAAATCACCCCGACATAGCAAAGGAGTTTTGTCTAGCGACAGATGGATCATTCGAGGTCCAGCCGTGTATTCCCGCAGTGCGAGAAGGCGTATTCAGCAACGAAAATCAAAGCATTAGCAGTGAATTGGACATAAAAAAAGTTTCACTACTATGTGCATTGCAAAAGAATAAAAGATTTTTGTGATCATCAGTCAATAAACTTTTTGCTCACATGGAAAGCTGTTACATGCGAGAATAGCTCATTGGGCTCTATTCCTACAAGAATGTGATATCAAAATAAATCATATAAAAGTCAGCGCCAGTGTGGTAGCTGATGCACCACCGCGTCTGTCTCAGAGGCTTCCAAATTTACAAACTCGCAGAACAAGCTGCGAATTACAGTGTTCTGCTAACCAAACTCTGTCAAATGTACGGCAGTATAGATGTATGTGTAGGAATATAAATAGTCCACAAAATGAAGATGAGAAATGGAAACCCATCATTCAGGAAATAAAAACTAATCCGACTAGTGAAGTGAGTAAATAGTCTGGAATTGAAAATGACATCCTCTTTCACTGTAAAGAGAGTGATGAGGATAGGCGGTCTGTCAGCGTCCCTTCTAATTCAAGACAGTATTTAATTTAGTACACTTGTAGAGTTTGGGGTAATCTCGGAATAGACAAATGCACCAGAAAAGTTGCAGGTTATTATTACTTCCCAAATCCAAAATGGATGGTACACCAGCTCATACGGACTTGTACAATTTGCCAAAAAACCAAACATGTGAATATTTCCACAAAGATTGCACTGCATCCCATAATACTCACAAAACCCCTCGAGCTCACATCAGTTGATGTCAATGGTCCCCAACCAACATCTTGTGATAGAGTTAAACATTTGGTAGCAGTCTATAACGTTTTCTCGATGTACTGAAAGTTGTACCCCACAAGAACCACTACAGCAGCTCCTATTATAGCAAAATTACTTACTGATTATCTGACAAATGTCGTCTGACAATACGTCCTACTTCCCCAGTGCTAAATTGAAAGGTTTCTTGAAGGAACAGAATGTTAAACAGTTATTAATACCAAGAATTCATCCGCAAAGTAGCCCAGAAAATAGCCTGTGTTCAAAGAATTAAACTGCCTTATGCGAACCGAACCGACAACCCTAGACAACATACAAGATGTGTAAACTATGTGCGTGAATTTTAGAAAATACACAACGATTCGCCACATTCTTCCACTGTGGACACCACAGCGGGGATTATGTTAGCTGCTAACGAAGAGAATGAATGGACAACCCTGATACATAAGCTAGTCAGAGTAGAAGTAACTGGGGAAGCAAAGATCAGACAAACTTTAATTAAGTCAACTTAAGAAGCAGAAAAATACAAAAGGAAGTCTGATAATAACGCAAAGAGAGTAAGAGATAATGGAATTAGAGAATTAGTGTTCCTACAAACCCATCCCAAGGCTTCACGCCTTAAAAGATGGAACAAAATATGGCAACTTTTGTACACTGGTCCCTGCAAGATTGTAGAGATAACCCGTGGGAGCAGCTAAAGGCTGGCACAAGCTGACATTATGACCGTCAAATATCTGTACCCACATAAAAACTTGAAAAAAATTATAGAATACTTGCAGAAAGAAGTGTTAGATTTCTCTATGATAATGTTTGTTTTATTTTTATATTTATTGTCGTTCATCATGTAAACATCACTAGTACGTAAGTAGTAGATAGTAGATTTTTATGTTATGTAACATTTTAAATGTAGTTGTTAATAGAATTTCCAACGGGCAACTACAACAGAAATCAGTCTACACAAATAATGTATATTGCATTTAAGAATTTAATCGAAAAAGATTTTCAAACCTTTTTAATTATGTCTCTTGTATGATATTTTGAACAGGGATAGAACATCATTAATTGCTATTTGCTTGAAATGAGAATTGCTGATAGATAATCCATCCTTTAATTCAGATTCTTTTCCTTAAAAATTTCAATGAGAATACCAATATATATATAAACCTAGAATATAATAACCTTAGGGTAAGTTTCATTTTGCACACACAATTAAACAATGATTCATTATTTACTAAAATTTCCTTGTATGCCCTGACAGACATTACAAGATGCCCCATGGATTGAAACTAAAACTGTAGGCCGGACCGAGACTCGAACTCGGGACCTTTTCCTTTCGCGGGCAAGTGCTCTACCATCTGAGCTACCCAAGCACGACTCACGCCAACTCCTCACAGCTTTACTTCTGCCAGTACCTCGTCTCCTACCTTCCAAACTTGACAGAAGCTCTCCTGCAAAAAAGTAGAGCACTTGCCCGCGAAAGGCAAAGGTCTCGAGTTCGAGTCGGTCCGGCACACAGTTTTAATCTGCCAGGAAGTTTCGTATTAGCGCACACTCCGCTGCGGAGTAAAAATCTCATTCTGGAAACATCCCCCAGGCTGTGGCTAAGCCATGTCTCCGTTGTTCTGCAACGTTTGCAGGAGAGCTTCTGTATAGTTTGGAAAGTAGGAGACGAGGTACTGGCAGAAGTAAAGCTGTGAGGACGGGGCGTGAGTCGTGCTTGGCTAGCTCAGATGGTTACCGCCGGCTCCCACGCCAGACACGTGCTCTGCTGCAGGACAACAAACCGCGTCGCTTGTATATGCTCCTCAGAACACGTTATGTCAACACCTATCTTGTCTCAAAACTGAATGAACTACACTCCTGGAAATGGAAAAAAGAACACATTGACACCGGTGTGTCAGACCCACCATACTTGCTCCGGACACTGCGAGAGGGCTGTACAAGCAATGATCACACGCACGGCACAGCGGACACACCAGGAACCGCGGTGTTGGCCGTCGAATGGCGCTGGCTGCGCAGCATTTGTGCACCGCCGCCGTCAGTGTCAGCCAGTTTGCCGTGGCATACGGAGCTCCATCGCAGTCTTTAACACTGGTAGCATGCCGCGACAGCGTGGACGTGAACCGTATGTGCAGTTGACGGACTTTGAGCGAGGGCGTATAGTGGGCATGCGGGAGGCCGGGTGGACGTACCGCCGAATTGCTCAACACGTGGGGCGTGAGGTCTCCACAGTACATCGATGTTGTCGCCAGTGGTCGGCGGAAGGTGCACGTGCCCGTCGCCCTGGGACCGGACCGCAGCGACGCACGGATGCACGCCAAGACCGTAGGATCCTACGCAGTGCCGTAGGGGACCGCACCGCCACTTCCCAGCAAATTAGGGACACTGTTGCTCCTGGGGTATCGGCGAGGACCATTCGCAACCGTCTCCATGAAGCTGGGCTACGGTCCCGCACACCGTTAGGCCGTCTTCCGCTCACGCCCCAACATCGTGCAGCCCGCCTCCAGTGGTGTCGCGACAGGCGTGAATGGAGGGACGAATGGAGACGTGTCGTCTTCAGCGATGAGAGTCGCTTCTGCCTTGGTGCCAATGATGGTCGTATGCGTGTTTGGCGCCGTGCAGGTGAGCGCCACAATCAGGACTACATACGACCGAGGCACACAGGGCCAACACCCGGCATCATGGTGTGGGGAGCGATCTCCTACACTGGCCGTACACCACTGGTGATCGTCGAGGGGACACTGAATAGTGCACGGTACATCCAAACCGTCATCGAACCCATCGTTCTACCATTCCTTGACCGGCAAGGGAACTTGCTGTTCCAACAGGACAATGCGCGTCCGCATGTATCCCGTGCCACCCAACGTGCTCTAGAAGGTGTAAGTCAACTACCCTGGCCAGCAAGATCTCCGGATCTGTCCCCCATTGAGCATGTTTGGGACTGGATGAAGCGTCGTCTCACGCGGTCTGCACGTCCAGCACGAACGCTGGTCCAACTGAGGCGCCAGGTGGAAATGGCATGGCAAGCCGTTCCACAGGACTACATCCAGCATCTCTACGATAGTCTCCATGGGAGAATAGCAGCCTGCATTGCTGCGAAAGGTGTATATACACTGTACTAGTGCCGACATTGTGCATGCTCTGTTGCCTGTGTCTATGTGCCTGTGGTTCTGTCAGTGTGATCATGTGATGTATCTGACCCCAGGAATGTGTCAATAAAGTTTCCCCTTCCTGGGACAATGAATTCACGGTGTTCTTATTTCAATTTCCAGGAGTGTATTTTGCGCATATCCTTCCCTTGACGGCTACGATGGCCGACAGATTTCAAGCAGCATATGGACATTTCGTAGGCACCGGTCTGGTTTTTAAAGTCCGATACGCCACCCTGACACTGCCGCAGCGGGCGGGCGGTATCGGTTTAATTCATGTATATAACCGTGCGCGATCGCCTTGTCTCAACACTATGCGTCGCACATGGACGTCTGCCCACGCCACTCTGACGGACACCCTGATAGCGGAAGTGGCACCACACTCTCTGCATCCCCTGGTTTCTGTAGGACACATTTCACCGGCACTCACCCACATCAGAGAGTTCTTGATTGACTTCAGCTACTTACGGTCAGAACTTCCGACGACACGGAAGCACAGCACGAAAGACTATTATCGCATCTATCAACAGCAGCAACCTGTAAATACGGTCGCCCACAGACATCCTGAAGTTGCCTGGAACACGGTGTGGCGAGCGGTACACACGCCTTTTCTACCTACGACGATGCGTTCATTGTGGTACGTGGTTGTGAATGGGAAGTTCGCTACTCGTCAGAGGCTACATTCCATACATCTGACAGACGTACCCTTGTGTCAGACATGCTCAGTCGCTGACAGGGATGCATACGGTCTGACGTGTGCCGCGACCAGCGAGTGCTGGCTACTGACGCAGCGCATGCTGGCATTACTCTTGCGGCGATTGCCGGAGTCTATTTCCCCTGATGATATATTGCACCCCGACGGAGTATACTTTCCATCAACCAGGACGAACGCCGTTAACTGGCTAAAAGGCATGGCCCTTTACTACATATTTTGCGATGCTCCCAAAGGCACACTCGACTTTTGGTCCCTACTGATGACGACACATGCAGCTTTCAGCCGCCACCCGAAGTACAGAACTCGTTTCGCAAATTATTTAGGTTCATTATTTGTGGATCCTCCTGCTCACTGGGGCGTTCCGGGTATGCGACGCTGAAAATGAAGAAGAATCCTGGAGCATATTGATCCTCTACGGACGGAATAGGGGGGAACCCCTCCCAACAGACGAGAAGACGACTCGGACGCTCGGCTACGGCAGTTGTAGGATCTTTCTTTGTAATGAAACAAAAATAAATCTATAAATACAATACAAAATGAAATTTAAAAAAAGTTAAAAATGTTCTAAAAATTAAATAAATAAATAAATAAAACAACATCGACAAACCCACTACACCCTCTTCCTGATCCTTCGATCCTCGAATTCGAACACGTTGCTTGAGCGTGGCGGCGGGATGGCCAGGCTTCGGGTGTCGACCCCTGCCCTACCCGTCGTCCTGCTCCTGCAGCGGTTCCCTAAATTAAAAAAAAATTAAAAAAAATAAAAAAAATAAAAAAAAACTTGCCCGCAAAAGGCAAGGGTCGCGAGTTCGAGTCTCGGTCCGGCACACAGTTTTAATCTTCCAGGAAGTTTCATATCAGCGCACACTCCGCTGCAGAGTGAAAATCTCATTTGCCCCATGGATGATCAGAGTCTGAATTGCTTTGAGGTAAAAGTTTTTCTTACCGGATCTAATGGCAGTTTTGCTGATTAGTTTTCACTTTTCTAATGTTGTCCCAGCAACAACATTATTCGCAATTAGGCACCGGGAACTTGCTTTCGTGAGTAAACAGGAACATGCACTTGTGTTCTCTCACATGTGATTGTATTCTTGAACATGAAAAATGATACACTGGCCATTATTTTGTAAAGGTCAACCCAGAAACTTGATTGGCAGAATCCAGACGGTCAATTGGTCGGGGAACACAGAGTGGAGAGATACATATGTAAGCTTATGTGAGCACATTACGTATCCAGAAAATATTATATACACATCTGTATGATTACAAAATGCGACAATAAAGTACAGATGACTAATATACGTATTTCATGGAATTATGAACTGTATGTAAAAAGATGTCATAAGTGACGTAAGAAAAACTGTATGTTCGAATTATAAAGAACCAACAGTGCTAGTGTCAGTGACATGTGAACAAACTCAAAAGCGAGGAAATTTTCCGTTGAGTGTGATGCATTAAAAACTTGCAGTGCAGCAGATGTGTTGAGACTTGCAGAACAGACTGTTAGAGCGACAGCGCCACACTAATTCGTAAACCTTTGGGTAACGGCGTTGCTAAAAATAAATTATGAAAGCTTTTTAATGCAAAATAAACATTTCCGCGGCCCATATGGCAGTGCAGATATTTGCAGCCGCCATTGAGTACTTCTATTGCGAATAATCTTCATAGAGACTGTGAAAACTGTGAAACTAATGTTCAATGTTTTCAGAGCAATAACTAATTTTCAATATGTGATCGAATGCCTTGAAATGGATCCAGCGGGTGCGATATTTCTACAATTAACCTGCACAAACATCATAAAACTTCACAAACAAATGTGATAAACATTTCTATGTGACACTAACAGTGTATTATTATGTGTGGGAGCTTTGCAGTGGATATTATGTCATAAAGAAATTCTGATGCCACTCTGGAAATTTTCTTGTTCGCAGTTCTGCATGAGCTGTTCCCAAGGTCAGGAAGAAGCAGTGATAAGCTTTTGCAGCCGGTCCGGATGCTGTGTTCCTAACTTCAGACTCACCGCCAATGGCTGCTCATTGTGCGTTCACTCTCCAGGAGGGCTACAGACCCAGTCACCAGCGGGGCAGACGGCTTCTTCCAGATCATCAACGACACACGGTGACGTCCGGATTTTAAAACTTGTTGTTAATATATTAATCTTGTATATTAAGAACTTAGAACAACGAATTATATTGTATAACGACTTGAACATTACTATCTCGTCAAAAACATATCAACGACAAAACTTTTAAAATGAACTATATTGTGCTAGTGAGCACTGAACAGCTCAACAAATTTATGAGTAGCTAATAAAACTTTACTTGTAACTTACTGAGCAAATGAACTATATACCTTGCTATTGTGGGAAAAAATTAAAACATTTTATGATTCGTTAATCAAAGTATAATTATCCACTACCTTGCACATTGATTACACACTGTGCCAGGTGGCACTGAACAAGTTAACCATTTTAATGAATCCTTCGTCAAAAATTTTACAGTCCTGGAGCTTTGGAAATTAAACCCACACGAGGAAGCAGTTACAAAATGGTGCGTAGTTCATACAAAGCTCTCTATTTGGGGCAAACTGAGAGACTTCCCAGGAAGATACAACGCATAAACGCCTACCACACAAACAATTATGCTAAATCATCAATATGCACACACAGTGAGTACACTGGCCACACATTCCATGGTATCAGGAATGATCTTCATGTATTACATAAAATGATCAGAGGACACAAAATGCACTTATACGAATAACCAGAAACGTGGAAAAGTACATGGTAACAGGAAGCTCAGCGACAAACTAAAAAGTAATAATGTAAATCTCTTAATAAGTTTCTTCAATGTGAAATGCTTGTTTTATGAATATAAATGGACTAAGTTACCTGAAAAGCGTCATTAACAATGCTGAGTAACCAATAAATACTAAATATGCTATACAAATTTACCCTAGCACAAATATGCTTATAAATATTAAATTTTTATTGTATGTACTATCGTAGCAAATGACAGAAGTTTTATTTTGGCAGTTAAGAGTTTTCGAATACAGACAACTGAATGTGTAAATATTAGATCCTTGTGTTGTGTATATTCTTGTGCTTTTTGTGCCAGACAAATACATATTTACCAGTGATGTAAGTAAAAATATCAGTGTGATGATTTAGATACACAACTCCCTTAAGTTACACACTGAAAGAAATTAATCTAGATAAATAAGATAATTCTCACTTATTTTTCTGTCTCTTTTTTAATTCGACTATAAGTTTCGATCACTCTGGGTATTCTTCAGATCTAAGTAATTGCATCAGCAACCCATCTTGCCTACTCAGAACAACAGAACAGAGTACTATACTCTGATATATTGCTCTGAGTAGATATGACAGGTTGCTAATGCAGTTACTTCGATCTGAAGATGATCCAGAGTGATCGAGACATATAATTGAACTAAAAAAGTGTGCAATTGGCACGGAACAATAAATGAGAATAATTTTAAATACCTACTGTATACAGTTGCTGAATTCTCTCAAGACGGTTATGTCAACAATGGTGATAAATTAATCTTTCTGTACAGAGATATATTTCACACCCAGCAAATAAACCTCAAGCTCCAAAATAATTTATAATCAAAAATTAACCTTCATGTATCTGTAAAGTACCAGTTGACGGCAGCATACTACGGAATCACAAAGTGCTAATGGATATCAGTAAAAAGGGACTGAAATAGAAAAATTATTTTATAAATTGTGTTGGTATCTTTCGACTGTCAGCAGAAAGGGGAAGGGTTTTTAAATGTTTTAAAACTGTTATTGCTACTAAACAGTTACGATGAATCTTGTGCAATGTTGTGAAAAGTCCTGAGGGATTAAAAACTGAAGTCAGTGTTCGAGTACTGATTCGGCACATCGTTTCAATCTGTCAGGAATTTTCGTTCAGCAATTGGCAGTAATTGAAAAAGTAACTAGCTTCCCGGTACATCTCAGGAGACTACATGATAGTGACTTCCTCTGCCATGACCAACACTGAGCAATAGTACTGAAGGGGAACGTGGTCAGCAAGCTGCTTCTCCAGCCGATAATGACGATTCTAGACGCGAAATTGGAGCAGTTAGTTTTCCCTCATATAACGCTCCCGAGGGTGAGTGCACGCTGTTACATTCTTCCACGAAAGGTAAATTTTTGT
Organism: Schistocerca americana; assembly: GCF_021461395.2. Classification (NCBI taxonomy): domain Eukaryota; kingdom Metazoa; phylum Arthropoda; class Insecta; order Orthoptera; family Acrididae; genus Schistocerca; species Schistocerca americana. The sequence goes on along the minus strand of NC_060123.1, from coordinate 374,864,069 downwards.
CGGTCGTGGAAATCGAACCTGAGTCCAGCATGTAGCCAGACTGTACAGTCGCAGTCGCAGAGTCAGACTATACGACACACAATGTTGCAATAAAACAAGAGTGCTGTGGTGATAGCTTATTTGAGGGAGGTGATTACGTTGACGGGGAGCAATCAACTTCTGAAAATGAACGCTTGTATGGATATGCGCATTTGGGCAGCAAATGGTGTTGGATAACGAAATAAACAGCGGAGTGGAATGGAAGGTATGCAAATTACCAATTTTAAATGCGCATTAAACTGAAAGGGATCGTTTCGCTCATTAACTGAATGGTCACGAACTTTCACATTTATGCATCGACATGAGGATAGTAATTTTTGCACGAATTGCTAACTGTCAAGAGCTGTTGACAATGATTAGTTTTCTCGCAAGCAATAGGCTTACGTTGCAGAGGAATCGCTGAACGTGTTTTTTCCAGTGTTATACTACGTATTACCGAGGTGGCACTTTCAATGCAGATTTCGCAACTCAGTAAATGATTATGCTCACCAGTGAACGCAATGCTGCATATCAACACATCAAACAAATAATTGGTGCAACTTACGGGATTTAGAGAGTTAGTAGCATTTCTTACCGTACGTTAATCTCATAGGAGTGTGCAGCGGCTTTTTACCAATGTGTTTTCTCTTTCTGCGAAGTGGAAGTAAGGAAGACAAAATGGTTAGAGGAAGACCGCAGAGAAGTACTGGTCCGCTTGGAGCTGTCGTGTGATCCCCACTTTCATTGTTTGTATTTGGTGAACTAGCTCAGTATAGGACTCATATAACCTGAGCTGAACTGTCCATCATCTTTTCCCGAAAGTATAGCGTATTCAGATTTGTTCAAATGTGAGTAACAATGATAGTGAATATTTTGACTAAACATATTGAAGAATTTGTCGTACATTTGAGTAGCTGCTCAGCTGTGAACTGGACTAACCATTGCAAAAAGATTTTCGCATGCTTAGGTTTCCAAGTGACGCTGAACGAAGAAAGTGATGGCCCATAAATTGGCACAGAAACAATTGGGAACCAGGACCAGGCACTCAGTTGTGTGTTGTAAATATATGTTAATGAGAAAGTAGTTATAAACATGAAAGCAGTCGTATACAATTTCGTATCTTCTCCCAGTCGAAAACTATACTGAAGCAATTCGTCTCAGAGTTTTTCGATTCCTGAAATATTTTCGGAATCGACAAAGTGGAGAGGAATGTTTATTGTGATGTATTTATATGTCGGTATCATAGACACAAATACACAGACCTCGCTGTCGAGCAAGAACTAATTTAATGAACGAAAGATGACATAAAATGTTAGTTTTGGGTAATAGGCTCATATGAACATATTTCTAGGGATGAATTCATGCATGGTACAATTCTAGGGCCTTTATAGTGATACGGCCTTTCAGTTTTCGCTGTGGTTAGATTCAAGCTATGAGGAGGGAATATTGTGTACTTAATCCCCACGATTACATTTTTAATGTTGCACCTTGATACTTAGTAAAGAACCTGCACGTTTTATGCTTGAACATGTGAGAATACTGAAAAAGTTAACGTAGAGCACCCATTTCACTTTTGTTAAAAAGTATATAAAAATCTGGGACAGTTAGAAAAAAACGGGAAAAAATAATATACTAACAAAATTTAATGGACATAGAAGTTTACCTTTGCATCATGGAGTCAGATGATCCCAAATGATTTTTGACAATTATTCTGCCGCACTGTCACCATACTTTTTACTTTTATGTGTTTCATCAAGATGTGCATTTTTGTTTGAACACTCATACATTGTTTCTTCCGTTTAACGTGAGTCACAATATCAGAACTTCCACCATATCAATAGCGAAATTTGATTTGGACAACGTACATACTACAGTTACTCCACTACCAGTGATAAAACTAATCTCACTGTTGTACAAGTGGCTCTACCTAGCGTATATACTTACGCAAAGCTCAGTTATTAACTGTATATCAGACATCCGGCAGCATAAAATACTTTAGCCAAGGCGAATGAAAAAAGCGGGACATTTGAGCGTTCCCAAAAAAGCTTGTGAGATAGCGGAACATTTTGGAAAAAAGCAGGATTGTCCCGGAAAAAACGGGACGAACGGACACCCTAGGTTAACCACCCACAAGGCAAACATTGACGAATTCTCAGAGTTGGGCAAAACATGGCGGACGATTCAGCCTAATATTTGGAAGCTCTAGGTCAGTATGAGGTGTCATAGGACTTCTCCGGAAGTCAGAATTGTAGGCGATGCTGGCGCACAATTATGGGAGGAATTTTTTCAAAGTGAACACAATAAGAACACTCGGCTACACAACGAGGGGAAATTCCCTTCTGCTCCTGCCTCATGTAGAGGCTATCAGCTGGAAGGCATACTTCGTCTCGGATTGACGTGAGTTCTTTTGTCAGGCAAGTTCGCCCAGCTAAACGGACATAATTCTATGAACTAAAGCGAGAATATTTAGATGCATACAAATAGGAATGTAAAGACCCTTTTGTCCCCTAAATTCTTACATATTTCTTGCACAGTGGATTGCAATGCTAGACAACCACACTCCAGCAATGACTATTCATGTACATATTTGCGGATTTGTTGCCAGAGAGCATCAGTGACCACATTCACTGTCGCTGTATTTCAGTCAATGTTCCCCCTCTCTATGTCTTCCTCTTACTCGCTCTGTATGTGTACCTCATCCAGCCATCTATATCTCCTACCCAGCTTGTCCATTTCCTGCACCCCCTTCTATCTGACCATATCTTCCTCCCCCTCCATGTGATCATATCTTCCTTCCCCTCTCTCTTTCTTTCTGCATCTCTTCCTTTTCCATCTTCCTACCACCGCTCTACTCCTTCCACCTGCCTCATGCATCTTCCCCTCCTCCCCTCTCTCTGTCAATTTCGTCCTCCCCCTCGTTCTGTCCAACCACTTCTCTATCTGCCTCAACCTGTCCCCAGCCGAGATCATTGGCATGTGTAGTCCCTACAATACAGTTCAATAAAGCAGGCCAATATTAATTCCACAACACACCAGTCATGTACAGCAGGCTACACACCAGGGGCTTCAAAATCATTTATTTGCCCCTGATATAAGGGCTGTCATGAAAAGCATGTTGATAAAGCAGGCCTATACTACTCCAACACAACAGGCATGTCATGCAGTGCAGCCTATATGTTGAATCCTGGGAAACTCTTCTTTACCCCTGACATGTAGGTTGCCTGCAAAACAGGTTGATTTGGCAAGCCGATACTGTTCCCATGTGACTTCCCTCCATTGGGATAATTCCAAAGCTACTTTTACATAAGGCAAATTCGCCTGATTAGGAATAACATGTTGAGTTATGTTTGCTATGAAGTTCTAGATCCAGTGACTGAGGGAGTCTGATATCTTTTACACCCATATGTTATTCACTAGACATCGTATGGGACTGTACAGAATATTTTGCGGAAATGAAGGAATACGATGTCAACGATTTCAGGGATGAATAGAGCTGAAGATAATTGTTTGCAAAATCTCTGTTGTTTCTTTCTCTTTCCTTTCTCTAAAAGGATTATAATAGATGAACATAAATGTGTTGCATAATTCCACAACAGGTTGACACTAGCGATATAGACCTATGAGAACACTATCTGACCAAAAGTATCTGTATACCTATTAGTTCAAATGGTTCAAATGACTCTAAGCACTATGGGACTTAACATCTGAGGTCATCAGTGCCCTCGACTTAGAACTACTTAAACCTAACTAACCTAAGGACATCACACACATCCATGCCCGAGGCAGGATTCGAACCTGTGGCCGTAGCAGCAGCACGGTTCCAGACTAAAGCGCCTACAACCGCTCGGCCACAGCGACCGGCATATCTATTAGTGGACATTAATACGGAAACTAGGCTACAACATCAGAATCGCAGTGTGAAATGTGACTTGGTAATACTGAAGTCTGCTAGTGTCCACTGGTTCTGGTAATAATTTACACACAATACATTGCCATTCAAGTATCACTTTCTTACATTACAGAGTTCACAGTAAGTACATGTATCAAGTTATCTTTCATACACATCGGGATCATCAGGTGAGTGTTCTACGCTGTACTGCAGGTTCTGCCTCTTGTAGGATGCCTTCAACCGCAAATCGAGACCTTTGCCTTAGTGATACCCAAAGGAAGCGTTAATCTGTTCGCGTTCTTCATGATTTAATCTAACGTTTGTAGTCGTGTACTCTTCTTTTAGTAATTTTTGATCTTTATCGGTTTCACTGAGGTGTTACTGGATGAGTGATTTATTCACCCACATGTTCTTTACCTTTTCTCATGTTTGTATATTGTGAACGCGAGTTCATGTATCTTATCAACAAAATTTTTTCAGTGTAAATTTATTTGCTGTAATTGCATGCTTATGGTGATAATTAATTTATCTCCGAACGTTATCGTCTTGTGTGAATCCTGCCTGAGTGCATAAAGCTATATGTTCAGAGTTGTGTTATTTTAACGTGACCAGTGAGCTGTTTCATGCTCATGCCGCAGTCAGTTATTGAATTAGGATGTTACACCTTATTTCTCATACATGAATTTAAAAATAAATTTTCTCACTGAAAACGAAAACAGTATGTTACGTCACATTTTTTCTGACTTACCATGCAGTTCCCTTTATTGCAATATGTACCCTACTGGCCATTAAAAGTGCTACACCAAGAAGAAATGCAGATGATAAACGGGTATTCATTGGTCACATATATTATACTAGAACTGACATGTGATTACATTTTCACGCAATTTGGGTGTATAGATACTGAGAAACAACCACCTCTGGCCGTAATAACGGTCTTGATACGCCTGGGCATTGAGTCAAACAGAGCTTGGATGGCGTGTACAGGTACAGCTGCCCATGCAACTTCAACACGATACCACAGTTCATCAAGAGTAGTGACTGGCGTATTGTGACGAGCCAGTTGCTCGGCCACCATTGACCAGACGTTTTCAATTGGTGAGAGATCTGGAGAATGTGCTGACCAGGGCAACAGTCGAACATTTTATGTATCCAGAAAGGCCCGTGCAGGACCTGCAACATGCGGTCGTGTATTATCCTGCTGAAATGTAGGGTTTCGCAGAGATCGAATGAAGGGTAGAGCCACGGGTCGTAACACATCTGAAATGTAACGTCCACTGTACAAAGCGCCGTCAATGCGAACAAGAGGTGACCGAGACGTGTAACCAATGGCACCCCATACCATCACGCCGGGTGATACGCCTGTATGGCGATGACGAATAAACGCTTCCAATGTGCGTTCACCGCGATGTCGCCAAACACGGATGCCACCATCATGATGCTGTAAACAGAACCTGGATTCATCCGTAAACATGACGTTTTGCCATTCGTGCACCCACGTTCGTCGTTGAGTACACCATCACAAGCGCTCCTGTCTGTGATGCTGCGTCAAGGGTAACCGCAGCCATGGTCTCCGAGCTGATAGTCCATGCTGCTGCAAACGTCGTCGAACTGTTCGTGCAGATGATTGTCGTCTTGCAAACGTCCCCGTCTGTTGACTCAGGGATCGAGACGTGGCTGCACGATCCGTTACAGCCATGCGGATAAGATGCCTGTCATCTCGACTGCTAGTGATACGAGGCCGTTGGGATCCAGCAAGGCGTTCCGTATTAACCTCCTGAATCCACCGATTCCGTATTCTGCTAACAGTCATTGGATCTCGACCAACGCGAGCAGCAATGTCGCGATACGATAAACCGCAATCGCGATAGGCTACAATCAGATCTTTATCGAAGTCAGAAACGTGATGGTACGCATTTCTCCTCCTTACACGAGGCGTCACAACAACGTTTCACCAGGCAACGTCGGTCAACTGCTGTTTGTGTATGAGAAATCAGTTGGAAACTTTCCTCATGTCAGCACGTTGTGGGTGTTGCCACCGGCGCCAGGCTTGTGTGAATGGTCTGAAAAGCTACTCATTTTAGTAGTGTAGTAGACTGAATGCTTATGTTTTCTCAGAAAATTCCAGTGTTGTTTTTAGAAGCTGCACAAAGGGGCAGTGATAGTAGTGGAAAATAATCTGAGAATGAGCGCTCGGGGTGGGAGTGCCTTCCCCACGTTTCATTAATTTACCACATATTTTATCGTGTGATTACGTGATTTGATTTTGCATAGCTTGATTGAATAAGCCCTTGAAATTTGATTATGGAGTCATAATGAATTTTCAGTTCAGTCTGATCTTTAATGTATAAAGAAAGACTTGGGCCTGTAATTTACACTGAGGTGACAAAAGTCATGGGACTGCGATATGCACATACATAGATGGTGGTAGTACCGCCTTACACAATGTATAAAAGAGCAGGTCATTGACGCAGCTGTCAATAATATGTCATTAATAAGTTGAATCATATGTAAGGGTTTCCGTAATGTTTGTGGCCCACGACAGGAATTAACAGACATTGAATGTAGAATGGTACTTTGCGCTAGAAGCACGGGACAGTCCACTTAGGAAATCGTTAGGAAACTCAGTATTTCGAGATCAACACTGTCAACAGTGTGCCAAGAATACCAAATTTCAGGCATTACCTCTCACCACGAACAACGCAGTGGCAGACGTCCTTCACTTGACGACCGAGAGCAGCGACGTTTGCATAGATTTGTCAGTGCTAACATACAAGCAACAGTACAGGAAATGACTGCAGAAATGAATGTGGGACGTACGAGGAGCGATCCGTTAGGACAGTGTGGCGAAATTTCACGTGAATGGGCTGTGGTAGCAGACGACCGACGCGAGTGTCTTTACTAACAGCACGACAATGCCTTCTGCATCTCTCCTAGCCTTATGACCATATCGGTTAGGCCCTAGGATATTGAACCACCGTGGTCTGTTCGTATGAGCTCAGATTTCAGTTGGTAAAAATTAATGGTAGGGTTCGAGTTCGCGCAGACTCCACGAAACCATGGACCCAAGTTGCAACAAAGCATTGTTCAAGCTGTGGTGGCTCCTTACTGATGTGAGATGTGTTTACATAGAATAGACTGGTTCCTCTGGTCCCATTGAACAGATGATTAACTGAAAATGGTTATGTTCCGCTACTTGGAGACCACCTGCAACCATTCACGTTCCCAAACAACGTCGTCATGTCACCGGGCCAGAATTGTTCATGAATGGTATGAAGAACATTGTGGACAATTTCAGCGAGTGATTTGGCCACACAGATCGCCCGATATGAATTCTATCTAACATTTATGGGATCTAATCGAGAGATCAGTTAGTGTAAAACATTCTACAGTGACAACAGTTTTGCAATTGTAGACGGCTATAGAGGCAGAACGGCTCGGTATTTCTACAGGGGACTTTTAACGACTTGTTGAGTCCAGCTCACGTCGAGTTGCTGCACTACGCCGGATAAATGGAGGTCCGACACGATATTAGGTTGTATCCCATGCCGGCCGGTGTGGCCAAGCGGTTCTAGGCACTTCAGTCTGGAACCGCACGACCGCTACGGTCGCAGGTTCGAATCCTGCCTCGGGCATGGATGTGTGTGATGTCCTTAGGTTAGTTAGGTTTAAGTAGTTCTAAGTTCTAGGGAACTGATGACCTGAGATGTTAAGTCCCATAGTGCTCAGAGCCATTTGAACCATTTGATGTATCCCATGACGTCGGTGTATAACAGTTCATACCTTACGTAAGTGGCTTAAACACCAAAAACGCATGTGCATTTACACCCGTACCAATGAGGCAAGAGGTTATGTTACAGTCTTCGTGCCAACATTAGATTCTGTTATTTGTTGGATCTTATCTTGGTTTCCAACCCGCAGCCAGTACAATGCTGCCTTGTCTCTAGCCCTGATATCCACAGGAAACATGTCTAATATGACAAACAGTGCGCCGATGGGAGTGGTGCCGAAGGCTCCGCTCATCAGCAAGAGCACACCCATCTGCGGCTGCCAATGGGTGATTCTGCACCACTGGTAACACAGCCGGTACGCCCACGCGCTTGCCGCAGGGCCAACTATTGAGGACGAAATGGCATTGTGGTAGAGTCTCACGGCATGCAGGAGAAGCTTATAGTTCATTGTACAGGCACGTGCTGTCTTCTACACAATGTTCTGCGCTTTGCGTAACTTGAACTGTTTGGGCCATGAAAATTTGTATCTTATCCAGCAATACTCTAAAGTAACGTGATGTATTCCTACGACATATCAGAAACCCGTCCAAGGTTACCGTAGAATTTCTTGTGATTGGTAGGTGCCCTTTCAACAAAATGTAAGTGGCCTTAGGTGCAGCTATAATTAATTCCTCCCAACGACATAATAAACTTTGTATAACCAGTTACGCTTCTATGAGTATTATTTTTTATTTGAACTGTGTGTACGGGATATACCTGTATATAGTTCAAATAAAAAAATACTCATAGCGAAGTAACTGGTTATACAAAGTTTATTACGTCCTTGAAACACATTTATTACGCAGCAAGCTCAGAGGATTACTAATTGTAATTAATTTATTCCTGTTGCTCCACCACTCATCCGGGAAAGAACACGGCATGCCCTCTGCCCCAACTTAGCTCTGAAGTTTTCAGAAACCACAACCACCGTGGCAATGGCGTAAGCTGCAACGCAATCTACCTCCTCTTGTCCCTTGTCCCTCGAATAACTTTAACAGTGGCTCAGTAGTCAGATCCCAAAGTACGGGGCCACGAACTGACGCCTGAGGATAACCTTTACTTGTTTTCTTTAACATCTTTTTTCCAAAAACCTGCAGTTCCACTATGCGATCTTTAAATAATATAAGAGCCTGTGTAAAGGCATTTAGGTGTCTGTAGTTCTCTTAAACGTTCGAAAATCGCGGGCCACCATAGATGGTCAAAAGCGCCAGAGATGCTCATTAATGTGGGCATAGAGAACTTGTGTCTGAATAAGGCCAGGTCTTGAGAGCCTCATTTATGGCATCTCCCATTGACTACACCTACAGAAGCTGAAATGGCATTGGCTAAGGCCAGTGAACTCGCTGTGAGAACCAAGCCAATGATGCTCCCGCACCTTAGCCAGTGTGTTGATCAAACAGAGAGGTCTGTAGCTCTTGGATTTTATAGGATTCTAATCTTCCTCTTTCGTTATAATTACTGCATTGGTTGTGTTTCATTGTTGTAGGATTCTACCCTTAAGGAGGGCATCGTTTATCAGTGATGTTAAGAAAGGTGTTATGTAGAGCGCCATCATGTGTAAGACATCCGTATGCACCAAATCAAGACCGGGTGCCTTGCCCTTCTTTAGTCTATACATAGCCGTACTACCTTTTCTTGAGGAACGGGAAACACATGTATTATTTTTACAGCCTGTACACGGAGCATTCCTGAATTGTGCTTGGGATTCAGTGTCCCTTTTAGTGTCCTCGCCAGATACTCTGCTGAGTCTCTCTATCCTTTAGTCATACTTCGGTCCTCCATTTGTAGTGTTGACAGTACAAAAGGAGAATTCACTTTCACAGTTAATCACTTATACGGTTGCACCCGTATGTTCAGCTCAGTGTACTGTAGTTCCGTACGTTTTTTTCCATGTTACGCTGCTGAATCTTGCTGTTCAGACCATGTAGGTGTTTTCAGAACGTCTGTAAAGAGCCAGTCTTCGTTTTCTTTCTTCAACAGCAGATCTCTCGTAGTCCCGTCTCGTTGACCTCTTAGCTCTTCTGAGGTTTTCAAGTTCCAACGTCCAGAATGTCATTGTTTTAGGCATCCGTACTTGCCTGGTATTACTTCTTTCTGTGCGTTTTGTAATATCACCGTTAAATAATGTACCCTCAAATCTACATTGCCATCGAAAGTGTTCCAACACCGATATCACCGCCACATTAAGCACTCACGTCATCTCTCATGTACAGTGCCAGCAACAATAACGCAAAGAGAAACTGACCTTCTATTTCTTGCACTTCTATATAACTTTGAATGTAGATTCTGACTGGTACATATTGAAAGTAGTTATATTTTACAGACAACATTTAAAGCTGAGTATTCCCTAATCGAAACCAATTGCGTTAAATGTCAGTTTCACAAATGGAGCCATTTTTAAATTATTGTTACTTACATAGTTACATGTTACGTTGGTCAATTGCACGACATACCGCAATGATGTGGAAGGAATACAATTACGAGCTTTGAAATTAGTTCATATTTATCTATGTCTACAATCGAATTCCCACAACAGAAAAATAATTTAATGAGAATGGTTAATACGACGTTCTGATATACTATATCAACTACAATTTTCAAGATAAAATTATTTTTTTGACTAGAAGGATTATACAGAAGGAACAGTTTTAACTTACTTTAAAATTTAGATTTGCTATCTTTCAGGTGTTTAATAACGTTGGGTGAGCGGTAAAATGTTTTAATAGTAGTGTTATTCACCCATTTCTGAGCTAAAGTGAGTTTTAATCAAAAGTAATGAAGTACTTCGTCTAGAAATTAATTATGGAAGTCATTATTTATTTTCAGCTAAATTATTTACAATTTCCACGAGAGGAAATGGGTAGTTCAAATGGTTCAAATGGCTCTGAGCACTATGGGACTTAACTACTGAGGTCATCAGTCCCCTAGAACTTAGAACTACTTAAACCTAATTAACCTAAGGACATCACACACATCCATGCCCGAGGCAGGATTCGAACCTGCGACCGTAGCGGTCACGCGGTTCCAAACTGAAGCGCTTAGAACCGCACGGCCACACCGGCCGGCAAATAGGTAGTGGAAAGCTGTAGTTAAATCCATTTTCTCCTTAAACACTTGACTACAAGAGTATCGTGGATGAGCAACATTATTCTTAAGCCTCGCAGTCGGTGAAGGAAAACTTCCTTTCTTAAAGATCAGTTACCTAGCGTGTAAGTCTATATAACATTACTCAATAAAAATAGGAAAGTACGTTCCGTTACTGATCCGTTTCTCTGCAAGACCTATAATGACACTAATTCGAAGGTTGCGGAAATGTGTAGGTTAAGACGCTCTAAATATGTTTCCTCCTATTTCATTCTCACGTACTTCCCCGAATACGAGGTTTAACAATAATGTTGCTCATCCAAGATACTCTTGTAGTCTAATGTTTAAGGAGTAAATGAATTTGACTGCAGCATCGCAGCACATATTTTCCGTCGTGTAAATTGTAAATAATTGAGGCAGTGACGCACCAACTCTCACCTGATACAATTCTACAGAGAGGAGCCAGCCGGTGTGGCCGAACGGTTCTAGGCGCTTCAGTCTGGAACCGAGCCACCGCAACGATCGCAGGTTCGAATCCTGCCTCGGGCATGGATATGTGTGATGTCCTTAGGTTAGTTAGGTTTAAGTAGTTCTAAGTTCTATGGGGATAGAGGACCATGGATGTTAAGTACCGTAGTGCTCAGAGCCCTTTGAGCCATCTACAGAGCAGCAAGTTAAGTATTTATCGTTTCCTGTCTTTTCCTTGTAGTATATTTATTCAATTTTGTGCGTGTTTTTATGTTTCAGAGGTTTAATCTTCCGTTTTTGTAAGTGTAAATTCACTCAGTCTGTAGCCCAGTAGTTGCTCATTTGTTTTGTTTTGTCCGTTCGTTTAGTAAGCTAATTAGTGAGGCTCCACCTCTCGGCTGATACAGGTCTACAGAGCGGCAAATTGAGTGTTTATCTTTTCCTGTCTTTTCCCCGTAGTATATTTGGTAAATTTCGAGCGCTTTTCTGTTTAAGAGGCGTAATGCCGTGTTTTGTAAGTGTAAATTTGGGCAGTCTGTAGCGCAGTTTTCTTCTGAACAGCTACCTGACTGAAGCATCTGCTTCCATTGGTAACACGTAAGGTGGGTAGCAAATTGTATATCTAGGGTTCTGTTTGTTTTTATAGTGTACTTGTTTTCAGTTGTTGTTGTTGTTGTTGTTGTTGTCTTCAGTCCTGAGACTGGTTTGATGCAGCTCTCCATGCTACTCTATCCTGTGCAAGCTTCTTCATCTCCCAGTACTTACTGCAACCTACATCCTTCTGAATCTGCTTAGTGTATTCATCTCTTGGTCTCCCTCTACGATTTTTACCCTCCACGCTGCCCTCCAATGCTAAATTTGTGATCCCTTGATGCCTCAGAACATGTCCTACCAACCGGTCCCTTCTTCTTGTCAAGTGGTGCCACAAACTCCTCTTCTCCCCAATTCTATTCAATACCTCCTCATTAGTTATGTGATCTACCCATTTAATCTTCAGCATTCTTCTGTAGCACCACATTTCAAAAGCTTCTATTCTCTTCTTGTCCAAACTATTTATCGTCCATGTTTCACTTCCATACATGGCTACACTCCATACAAATACTTTCAGAAACGACTTCCTGACACTTAAATCTATACTCGATGTTAACAAATTTCTCTTCTTCAGCAGTTTTCAGTTAGGCTTGATAATATGAGTAGGATGTGTGCACGTTGTGTGCGGACACAGGAGGAGCTGACCGCAGTTCGCGAATAGCACAATGCGATTTTGACTACTGCTAGTCACTTTCAGGCTGCTGCCTCAGGGTGTAGCGGTGGTGGAGAATCTGGCGCGTCGTGTAATACACCTCAGGTGTCGCTTTTTTCGCCCGTGGGCTCTGCTACTGAGATATCTCCTTGTGTACCCGACGATGAGAATCCGATCTCACAGTAGAGTGAGTGAGTGTACAGGTGATCGCTCCTTGGACAGGGTCCGAGCAGGCACAAGGGGGGCAGGGTTTATTAGCTACTGGGAGCTCTAACTTCAGGTGCGTCAAGGAGACCCTTAGGCTGACAGCGTTCAGGGTTGCAAATAAAGACAATGTGCACTCGGTGTACCTGCCAGGGGCCCTCATTTGAAATGTGGAGGCGGCCTTGCGTGCGACTATAGAGTGTACAGGGTGCAGTCGACTAGAAGTTGTGGCTCATGTCGGCACTGGTCGCACGCGTGGGATGCAAGCAGAGCTCGCAAATTGCAGCGTTGTTCCCAGAACTGAGCGAGGTTCTTTGGTTTGGAGCCGAGTAGAGGGTCTCGCGCAAAAGATTCACCAACTCTGTGACAGCCTTGACTGCAGATCTCTAGACCTGCGTTATCGGCTGGCGATTTTTAAGAGTCCGCTTGGTACGTCAGGGGTGCACTACACAAAGGAAGCAGCTACTCGGTTAGCAAAGTATTTGTGGAGTGCCCATGAGGGCTATTTAGGCTACGCAGCAGTTTGAGGTACGCTGATAAACACTTGCGGTTCGATACGCAGTAAGGAAAATCAGAGTAAAACACTTCGACTGTGAAAATTTTATCAGTAAATTGTCGAAGTATCCATAACAAAGCTTCCGCGTTTACTGCTCTCCAGGAAAGTTCTCGTGCTGAAATTATTCTCTGGACTGAGAGCTGGCTGAAACCCGAAGTCAACAACTTCGACATATTTGGCGAGTCATGGAACGTATATTGGAAAGACAGATTAAAGGCCATAGAGGGAGAGTGTTAATTGCAGTTGAGAAAAACATTGTCTCTATTGAGATCGAAGTTGAGTGTGACACTGAAGTCATCTGGTCGCTTATAACAGGTATAAGTTAAACCAAGCTAATTGTTAGAGGTTTTTACCACCCACCAGATTATGCTGTGACAATTCTAGTGTCATTCAAAGAATGTCTATGGACAGTAGCGTTTAAACACACAGATCGTGCATTACTAGTTGAAGGAGACTTTAGTCTACTGAATAGAGACTGTGATGTCTATAGATTCATTGCAGGGCATGCAGACAGACAGTTATGTGAAGTAATTTTGAACACGTTTTCTGAAAGCTGTCTTGAGCAGTTAATGACGCAGCCCACAAGCAATGGAAATTTCTTAGATCTTGTAGGCATAAATAGACCTATCTTATCGACAACGTCCGAAAGAAGTGGGGTTTAGCGATCGTGATGTCATTATAGCAACTGTGGTTACGAAGCTTCATAAATCAGTTAAGAAGGATAGGAGAGTGTTTCTGCTAAAAAGAGCGTATAACCAGTTGTCAGCCATGTAATTCAAGTAAGACGGGCTTAGAGGATTTATATGCAAAGTTTAAGCTGATTTTAAATGTGGTTTGCAGATTTGTGTGCCTAGTAAGTGGATTAAGGACGGGAAAGACCCACAATGGTTTAGTAACGAGATTCGGAAAACGCTGAGGAAGCAGAGGCTGTTGCACTCTAGGTTCAAAAGAGAACACACAAATGACGACAAGCAAAGGTTAGAAAAGATTCGCGTGTCTGTGAAAATATCTGCCGGCCGGAGTGGCCGTGCGGTTCTAGGCGCTACAGTCTGGAGCCGAGTGACCGCTACGGTAGCAGGTTCGAATCCTGCCTCGGGCATGGATGTGTGTGATGTCCTTAGGTTAGTTAGGTTTAATTAGTTCTAATTCTAGGCGACTGATGACCTCAGAAGTTAAGTGGCATAGTGCTCAGAGCCATTTGAACCATTTTTTGAAAATATCTACGAGCGAAGCGTATAACTACCACCACCGTCATATCTTAGCAAAAGATCTGGCAGAGAACCCGAGAAAATTCTGATCCTATGTAAAATCGCTAATTGGGCCTAAGGCTTCCATCAAGTCACTAGTTGACCAGTCTAGTGTGGCAGTTGAAAATAGCAAAACCAAAGCCGAAGTTTTACACTTCAAGTTCAAGAAATCGTTCACACAGAAGAATGGTACAAACATACCGTCGTTTGAACATCAAATCCGCATGAACCACATAATAATAAGCATTCCTGGCGTAGAGAAACAACCGAAGGAGTTGAAAATAAATAAGTACCAAGACCGGATGGTATCGCAGTTCGGGTTTTCAAAGAGTACTTTACGGCACTGACCCCTTACTTAGCTTGCATTTGTCGCGAATATCTCGTCCAGCGCAAAGTGCCAAGCGACTGGAAAAAAGAGCAGGTGACTCCTGCGTATAAGGGCAAAAGAACGGATCCGCAAAATTGCAGACCAATATCCCTGACATCGGTTTGCTGCAGAATCCTTGAACATATTCTCAGTTCGAATATGACAAATTTTCTTGAGACGGAGAAGCTTATGTCCATAGATCGGTATGGTTTTAGAAAGCATCGCTCGTGTGAAACTCGGCATGTCCTTTTCTCACATGATATACGGCGAGATATAAAAGAAGGGCAAAGGCATATTCAATGTTTCTAGATTTCCGGAAAGCGCTGGACACAGCGCCCCATTGCAGTCTGTTAAAGAAGATACTAGCGTATGCAGTAGGTTAACATATATGTCAGTGGTTCGAAGACTTCTTAAGTAGTAGAAGCCGGTGTGTTGTCTTCGGCGGCGAGTGTTCATCAGGAGTGCCCCAGGGAAATGTGATAGGGCCGCTGTTATTCTCTATATACATACGTGATTTGGCTGACAGGGTGGACAGCAATCTGTGGTTGTTTGCTGACGATGCTGTGGTGTGATAATGGGCAGTCAGCTCTAAAGAAAAATGTAAGTTAATGCGGATAAGTAGGAAAAACAAACCCGTAATGGTCGGATACAGCACTAGTAGTGTCCTGTTTGACACAGTCACATCGTTTAAATATCTGGGCTTAACGCTGCAAAGTGATATGAAATGGAACAAGCGCCTGAGGATTGTGTTAGGAAAGGCGAATGTTCGACTTCGGATTATTAGGAGAATTTTAGGAAAGTGTGGTTCATCTTTAAAGGAAACTGCAAATAGGAAGCTAGTGCAACCTCTTCTTGAGTACTGCTCGAGTGTTTGGGATCCGCACCAGGTCGGATTAAAGGAAGATATCGAAGCAATTCAGAGGCGGGCTGCTAGATTTGTTACCGACAGGTTCTAATAACACGTGTTACGGAGATTCTTAGGAAACTCAAATGGGAATATCTGGAGGGACGGCGACGTTCTTTTTGAGGAACGCTATTGAGAAAATTTAGACAACCGGCGTTTGAACCTGGCTGCAGAACGATTCTGTTGCTTGCAACTTACATTACATGTAATGAGCACGAAGATAAGATGGTAGAAATTAGGGTTCATTCGGAGGCATATAGACAGTCGTTCTTCCCTCCCTATATTTGCGAGTGGAACAGAAAGGAAATAACTAGCAGTGGTACAGGGTACCCTCCACCACGCGCCATAAGGTGTATCGATGTAGATGCACATGTAGGTTCGTATCAGTACGCATAGGACGAACCTTTAAGATATTACGTTATTTACTAACTCTCGTCTATGTTAAAAATGTGTTATTGGGCGTGGGCTCTTGATATTCCGAAATGATAGTGCTGCGGTTGTTTCAAAAGTAAGAAAGCTATCAGTTAATAATTTTTTAATACACTGTTTACAATTTCTTCTACTGCTAAATACATCCCGAAATCGATTATGACTTTCTTGACATAGTCAAATACAACTAATTCTTCCGCACGGTTGTTATTGAAAGTGACGTCATTAACGAAGGGGAGTAATAGTAGGTGACCTAACACTGAACTTATGGTATTGTACCAGTTATTTCTCCCGAGATAGAAAAAATGTTTCTGAATACGTTCATTGAATTTAATAACAAAACTTCCGCCAGTTCGTCATTAAGTATGACATATACCAGCGGAACGATGCTCCTGTGAGAGGTGATTATATTCCTCGTTAAAAGACTCCGTTAAAAAAGTGGTGATCCAGGTGTCTCTTTCTTCATTCCGTCTTCCTCACCAAAAATTTGGGCATGCGATCACATTCGTGCTTTTTTAACACAGGACATTCTAAATCCTTTTATCCAGCCTCTCTTTGTAGTTCAGCGTTCATACTTAGCATCTCCCTCTCATAGCCGATGTCTATATACAGGGCGATTATAATTCAAGTTAAACTTTCAAACCGCTGTAGAAATAACACCACTGGTCAGAATGACGTCAAATTGCAACTGACTATTATCGGAGAAGGGGGAAAACGTATGGCAGAAGAAAAATAAATAGTTACAAATGATTCAAATGGCTCTGAGCACTATGGAAATTAACATCTGAGGCCATCAGTTCCCTAGAACTTAGAAATACTTAAACCTAACTAACCTAAGGACATCACACACATCCATGCCCGAGGCAGGATTCGAACCTGCGACCGTAGCAGTCGCGCGGTTCCGGACTGAAGCGCCTAGAACCGCTCGGCCACCGCGGCCGGCAAACAGTCACAAAATGCAGCAATAGATGGCCCTGTAAGCATCATAATTTAATAGTGTTTGACTATAAATGACAAATGAATCACACAAAAATGCCTAACGTTTACGTTCGATGTTAAACAAACTGTACTACTCAGTGTGCTTGCGTGTACAGATGTGATACTCTTAGTTACGTAAGCCCATCCACCAGGGCAAGGTGCGAAAAACCGGATTTTAATTGTCCTTAGGCCAAAAACCGCACAAAAGGGATCAATAAAAATCAAATCGAATTATTAATTTCCGTGTGACTGGTGCAGAACGTGTTCAATATGCTGTCCACAGCTTTCTGCAACAAGTTGGGATCGAGAAACAGCATGTTCCACAAGTGATCGAAGTGTTTCCGGGGTCACGTTCAGAATGTGTTGCGCAATGCGTGCCTTCAATGCAGCTAAGTTTGCAATTGGAACACTGAACACAACATCGTTCAGATAGCCCCACAGCCAGAAGTCACACGGATTAAGATCAGGTGATCGGGATGGCTAGGCTGTAGTGAAATGGCGGCTGATAATTCCAGCATTTCTGAAATGGCGCTTTAGCAGCTGCTTAACTGGATTTGCGAAGTGCAGAGGTGCGCCATCTTGCATAAAAATGATCCCATCTACTCATCCACGCTGTTGGAGAGCTAGAATGACGTGGTTGCGCAAAAGACGCTCATAGCGCTTACCAGCGAAGATACAGGTAACAGGACCGGAAGCACCTGTCTCTTCGAAAAAATATGGCCCTTTGATAAGTGATGTCGAAACCCGCACCCCACAGTGACATTTTCAAGATGAAGTGGTGCTGGTTGAGTTGCATGTGGATTTTCCGTTTCCCATATTCGACAACTCTGTGTATCGACATATCGTGTCAGATGGAAGTGGGATTCATGTGTCCACAAAATCTTCCACGGCCAACCATTGACCACTTCCAGGCGAGCAAGAAATTCTAAGGCAAAGGTCTCTCGTGCTGGAAGATCAACAGGAAGTAACTCGTGCGCATGGGTAATTTTGAATAGATAGCAAAAAATGATGTTTCGTAGGATTTTGCGCACCGTGCTCACGGGTATGTCCAATGTTCGGGCAATTCTCCGTGCACTACACGCTTGCACACCACCACTCGTCTCCTCCTGCATTGCCGTGGACACTGCTTCTACTGAGTCAAATCAATTCGTTTCCTCCCTGTACCTGATTGCACTCTAAAAGAACCTGTCTTTTCGAATTTTCGAACCATTTTCTCCGGACCCACGGCAGTCATCCGACCAACGCCTTTTTTCAAACCCTTCAGTGTCCGGAACTTCTGCACAGCGACGTGTGCATCGTCATCATTCCTGTAATACAGATTTACAAGCACAGCGCGATCTTGCATTGGGACAATCATGGCGAACGTCGCAGACG
This sequence comes from Schistocerca americana, assembly GCF_021461395.2. Classification (NCBI taxonomy): domain Eukaryota; kingdom Metazoa; phylum Arthropoda; class Insecta; order Orthoptera; family Acrididae; genus Schistocerca; species Schistocerca americana. The sequence continues at coordinate 374,845,538 of NC_060123.1, read as the reverse complement.
CGAAAGGAGGAAAAGCCGTGTGCCCGGCGTGTTTACTTTTTTTTTCCTTTATTGATTTTCAATTCCCCACGAAGGGGGCGGGCTGGCAGCAGCTTAGTACGCTGCTCTACAGCCTACAGACTTTTATTTTAAAAACGGAAGAAGAAAAGAAACAAGAAAAACAGGCGATAAAACGGTGACGGAAAGTGTAAAATGGCGGAAAAATGCGGAAAGTTAAAACAGATTGCAAAAGGGGTTGTCAATGTTAATAAAAGACATAGGAATCAGACAAGTATCATAGTACACACACAATTAAAAAACACGGCGACAGTCTGGTTTCTGTTCGTAAGAGATAAAAAGCACACCCAGCGACAGTATGATGGCCGTTCGCAACACTTCCCAAAAAACACAACACGGAACACTCATTGTAAAACACTCACTGTAAAACATTGCACGAAAAGGGTGGCACAAAGATGACACTCCTGAGCCAAAGGCAGATTGGGGGGGGGGGGGGGGGACCTGGAGGAGGGGGAAGAACAAGGAGGGAGGAAGGAAAAAAACGAAGAGGGGGGGACCAAGGAGGGAGAGGACTAATAAAGGGGGAGAGGGGCAGGGCAGATGCGAGAGGGAATGAGAGGAGGCAGAGGAGGGAAATGCAAAAGGACTCAGGGGAGAGAAGGGGGCAGAGAGAGGGGAGGTGGGGAAAAAAGAGGATGGAAGGGGGGGAGAGGGAGCCTGGGAAAAAGACAGAGGAAAGGAGGGGGAGTGAGGATCAGAGTTGATAGGAGGGATAAATGGAGGGAGAGAGGGCATCATCCAGGAGGGGGAGTTGATGGAAGCCACCTTGGGAAAGGAGATGAAGGGTGTAGAGATGGAGGGTAGGGGGGACACAACAGTGAAGATGTGGCAGGGGGCAGGGATGGGAGAGGAGGGGAGCAACCACAGGGTGAGGGGGATCAAGGTGGCGGGAGGTGTAGAGGATGCGGATATGTTCGAGGAATAGGAGCAGATGGGAGAAAGGAATGAGATCATAGAGGATCCGCGTGGGGGACGGGAGGCGTATACGGAAGGCGAGGCAGAGTGCATGATGCTCAAGGATCTGGAGGGACTTATAGAATTTTGGGGGGGGGGGGGCAGATATCCAGGCAGGACTGGCATAACAGAGGATGGGACGGATTAAGGATTTGTAGGTGTGGAGGATGGTAGAGGGGTGCAACCCCCATGTCTGGCCAGAGAGGAGTTTGAGGAGTCGGAGGCGGTTGTAGGCTTTGGATTGGATGGAGCGGAGATGAGGGATCCAGGTGAGGCGACGGTCAATGGTGAGGCCAAGGTAGGTGAGGGTGGGGGTGAGGCAGACAGGATGGGCGCAGACAGTAAGGGAGGAATCCAGGAGCCAGAAGGAGCGAGTGGTACGACCTACGATGATTGCCTGGGTCTTGGAAGGATTGATTTTCAGGAGCCACTGGTTACACCATGCAGCAAAAAGGTCAAGGTGATTCTGGAGAAGGCGTTGGGACCATTGGAGGGTAGGAGGGAGGGCGAGGAATGCAGTGTCATCAGCATATTGCAAGAGGTGTACTGGAGGGGGGGGTTAGGCCATACCTGTCATGTACAGGAGGTAGAGGAGAGGGGAGAGGACAGAGCCCTGGGGCACACCTGCAGAGGGGTAGAAGGTGTGGGAATTGGCATTATGGATGGTAACATAGGAGGGGTGGTGGGAGAGGAAGGAGGCCATCAGACGGATGTAGTTGGTAGGAAGGGTGTAGTTTTAGAGTTTAAACAGGAGACCGGGATGCCAGACATGGTCGCAGGCCTTTTCGAGGTCAAGGGAGACAAAAATGGCGGAGCGACAGGAGTTAAGCTGGAGGGAGAGGAGATGAGTGAGGCGGAGGAGTTGGTCATCAGCAGAGAAGGAAGGTCGAAAGCCACATTGGGTGTTGGTGTGGAGGTGGTTTTGGCGGAGGTGGTGATGGATGCACCAGGAAAGGATAGATTCCAAGAGCTTGCTGAACACCGATGTGAGACAGATAGGACGATAGGAAGAGGCATCAGATGGAGGCTTGTTGGGTTTGGAGAACATCAGGAAACTGGAGGTTTTCCACATGTCGGGATAGAATCCAGTGGCAAGGATGACATTGTAGAGGATGGCAAGGACTGAAAGGAAGGAGGGAGGGCAGTGTTTGATGTGGCGGTAGGTAATGCAGTCGTGGCCGGGAGCAGTGTTGCGTTTAGTGCGGAGTGTGAGGCTGATGTCCTGTGTAATGATGGGAGTGTTAAGTTCAGATGGTGGTGTGTGGCCCAAGTACTGGAAGGTAGGAGCAAGAGGAGGAACAGAGGTATTCATACAGTCCATGACGTCAGGGAAGAGGGAATAATCAAAGTGGGGATCATCTGGGATGGAAAAAACATCGTAGAGGTGAGAGGCAAAGTGGTTGGCCTTACTGAGGTTGTCAGGAAAGGGACGGTCATTAAGGAGGAGAGGGTACTTGGGGGTGGGGCGGTTCCTAGTAAGGCGGTGGAAAGCAGACCAATACTTGGAAGAGTTTATGGGGAGCGTGGTGTTGAGTTGTGTACATGTCTGGCGCCAGGCACGGCGTTTCTTCGCAGTAAGCAGGTTGCGGATGTGTCGTTGTAATTGCCCGGCATGTTTCTACCAACTTCAATGGGTCATGCGCATGACAGGTGTTTTCATATACATATTGTGACATATACAGCGCCACCTTTTGAGAAATTTTCACACTATTTTTTTCTTATGCCATACGTTTCCCCGTTTTCCGATAATGTTCCGTTGCCATTTGACGTCATTCTGACCAGTGGTGTTATTTCTACAGCGTTTTGAAAGTTTAACTTTAATTATAATCAACCTATATATCTTCTTCCCATCGTCTCCTTTTACCCCTGTTGTTTCGCAGTATATCCCATTGCCATTGTATCCTCCCTCACACCGTCTTCTTTTGTCTTTCTTTCCCGCTGCCATTGTCTCCAGCATACCTCGGCAGCTGAAAAATTCTGGTAGGTCCTACTTATTTTCCCCCTGTACCCATGTGGTTAAAATTTCGGTCATAATGCGCCCTCCCCTACCCCTATGTGTTGAAGTTTGCCGGTCTGGGAGGATCTGGACCCCTCAAGCCTGTGTATAGTCTCCACGAATCTGTATTTATTTCCAATGTCTCCTCTGTGTTATGCTCCCACTGCTTCTATCTCTATCCATGTCTCTCTCTCTTTCACGGCCATTTTTTCACTCCCACCTCCTCTCTCTTTCTCTCCCACTGGCACTGTCTCCTCTCCCTTCCACCTCACTGTCTCTCTGCTACTTTCTTTCTGCCAGATAACAACGATTATGTTCGGATGCAAAAATTTTTGATGAGGAAGGCGGGATGCGGATTGAGAAGGGCTGGTTCTTCACTTGCCTGCCCTGCTTTATCTGTAGGTCAGTAAGGTTTTGACAGTTTGTTTCTGTACTTCGACACATTTATATACTTTGACCCATATAAACAACAAATGAGTACGCATAAGACATAATTAACACAAAATCGTTTACTTTACATTTTTTCTAGACTTTGCTCATCAGTCGCAACTCGGAGAAAACACACAGCTTATGATTTGTGTCATAAAGTACTAAAAACGTTATTAGAGATATTGTACTGAATTTGCAGTCTTTCCAGTTTTACATAATTTTTTGGACTCATTTTCAGTTCCTTTTAGCAGTGTTAAGACTGTTTTTAGCCCATTTTTTGTCACAGGCAACTCCACTTTTGGAAATATCCGTATAGGCGTGAAGAGACCTTTATGCAGAGAAAACGCGTCATAGAGTTTTATTGCTCAAAAACTGCTAACTAAATCATAGTTTGGTGTCCTTAGAAGTCTTCCAACGACCCTAGAACCCTTTCCATGTGTTCACTGCGTCACTTAAAGCTATGTCTACACCTCAGACCGGATGTTACGTGTATTTTTACGTGCATACGCATACTAACCTTGAACCTCTGGATCTTGCAATGGATAGCAATTTCGAGAAACTTTCAAGGTTCCCCGAGAGCATCGTCTTAATAACGTATGGTAAAAAATTCGACAATATTCTATGGATAGAAATTATAGAACTGGTCATCCTCAGAATTTGTACTTTTGCTATCCAAAAATCAACGTTGATTTCTGAGTGTATCTTGATAACCAATACCGATTTTCGAAAACAGGAAAATGGTGTTTCTAGAGGAATGCTTAAAGAAAATACAGTCAAAAATCGAGCCACTTGTTATGGTTAGTTATTTGGGAAATTGCGGCTAACAGTACGAAAAACGCTAAAAGCTGTTTTTTTGCGAATTTCTACATAAGTACGGTAACTTTGACTCTCTGGATCTCGTATCGGATAATGATAGCGAAAAACTCTCTATTTTCCACGAGAATATCGTTTTAAGAACACGGATAAAAATTTCGATTGGCACTTTTCGTACCCAAAAATTCATGAGTTTCCGAAATTTTCTCAAGAAATGCCATGAACAAAAGGTGCTTTTATAAGCCGCTTAAGGTCCACCCTAGACCACACCTGATGCAAAAGAACCAACCGATTTGTTTAATTCGCTTGGGGTGTAGGAAGTGCGTAATGTTTCAGTTTTAGCCCTTTGCCATAGGATAGCTACAGCATTCCCATTCTTCTGACATGTATACAAATAGTCACAAGCCCAAGACACATCCAAAACATTTGACAACTTACCTCTGTGATCAATAAAACCCGAGATATGACCCCCTGAAAAACCGCATTTTCATGCGCGGTTTTTACCGATTTTACACATTAATTGAAACACGCAAACACACACACAAACATACAAGAGGTTACAAATAGATGGTACATATATATGCGCATGTGGGAAGGCACAAATGCGATATATTTTTAACCTCTCGTATGATGCAGAAAGAAGCCAGGGATTTCTAAGGGCAGTGTGACAGGACCGCGCTTGATTTGTAATACATAAACAATATCACATGTAGGGTTAGCAACAATATGCGACTGTTTTTGCTGATGATGCTCAAGTACACGGGAAGGTGGTGTCATTGAATGAACTTGGATAACTTGGACAGAATTTATGTTTTGTGTGATGAATAACAGGTAATTTATAAGTGGAAAAATGTAAGTTAACGCAGATGAGAAAGAAAAACAATCGTAATTCGAAAACAGTATTAGTAGCGTGCTGCTTGACGCAGTCACGCCGATTAAATATCTCGGCATAACGTTAAAAAGAAACATGAAATGGGATAAGCACAAGTTCGGTCGTAGAAAAGGCGAATAGTCGACTTAGGTTTATTGGGAGAATTCTAGGAAGTGTAGCCCAAAAAAAAAAAAGCACTATGGGACTTGACATTTGAGGCCATCAGTCCCCTAGACTTAGAGCTACATAAACCTAACTAACCTAAGGACATAACACATATCCATGCCCGAGGCAGACTCGAACCTGCGACCGTAGCAGCAGCGCGGTTCCGGACTGAAGCGCCTAGAACCGCTCGGCCACAGCGGCCGATGAAGTGTAGCTTATTCATAAGGAAGACCGCTGTCAGAACACTTGTGCAATCAATCCTTGAGTACTCCTGGAGTACTGCTTGAGTGTTTGGGATCTCTTCTAGGTAGGGATAAGCAACCCAGAAGTGCGCAGCTAGATTTCTTGCCGGAAGGTTCGATCAACGGAAATGCTCCGTGAACTCTTATGGCAATCCCCAGAGGTAAGAAAATGTTATTTCGCAAAGAAAGCTATTGAAAAATGTTAAAGAACCGGTGTTTATGTCAGCTTGTAGAAGGATTCTGCTGTTCCCACTGTTCGTCTTACACAAGAACCCGAAAGACAGGATAAGTGCTCGTTTTAAAGTTCATAGAAAGCCTTTTATCCCTCGCTCCATTTTCGAATTTATCAAGGGAGGAAATGACCAGGTACAAGGCACCCACCGCCGTGCGGAGTACGCAGAGCCTTCCGCTGTATCACTTCCGGATACCTAAGCGTATCAGTGAGTATACAAAGTTAACTGACTGACGCTGGAAACTTCGTCATGCAAATATCTCCAAGAATATTTCTTCCTCTGACGAAACTTTTGAGTTTCGCCCACGCCATTTCAATTGGATTTAAGTCTCACATGTATGGTGCAAACACTTTTTCCTCCAACTTACGTTGTTTAATTAAATCAAATAATGTTGTTTTTCTCATTGAAGAATCAGCTTTCATCTTATTTTTAATAACCAAGCAATCATTTCCCTCTTATTCGAAGACCTAGTTGGAGCTTTGTTATGCTCCCTGTCGTAATGTGAAGCATTGTCCATAACAATAACACAGTTCGGTGGCAGATTCGGAATTAAAAGTCGATATCCAATCTGAAAAATTTTCGTCATTCATTTGCCAATGGTAGTCTCCTATTGCACATCCCGGTTTATAAATCAACTGTGCACTGGGTAATAACCCATCTTTTGATCCATTATTGACCGCTATAATCCTATTGCTTCGGCTAACATTGACCATAATGCCATCTTCGCCAGGCCCCTGCCAACATTTTCTGTAAGTAATGTTGTTGTCCACCCAAGTTTCATTAATATAAAAGAATTTTCTGCCTAGCTCCCTTAATTTCCTCACTTGGATCAGGTACTTACATCTCCAGTCAATTATATCCGTTCTCTGTACCAGAGTCTTTCGTTTACTTACAGATCTTTTCCAGGTAAATTACATTTCACGCAGTGTCTTGTGTAAAACATCTTTCTGACAAGGAAAATCTATTTTTTGTTTCTCGGCAGTAAGCAATTTCCGTAATGTCGGCACTAGTTTTTGGTTTATGTAAAAGTCCTCCATCGTTTGTCGTTTGACCGACTTTGTGAAACTGTCTATAACGATGGGTTTCGTCCCGAAATTATTAGTTTTCTTTCGTGGCGATTCCAGTAAACCATGAGGCTTATTTTCGTGTTCCTTCCTTATGTGTCCTATTGTGGCGAGGCTGACGTTTGCATAAATTGCAGCCCTTTGATTGGGACTGGTAAAACTAGCAAACAGTTCTTTTTTTGTCGCCTCCTTACACACGCTGTTATAACATTAGAGACGACTGAACGCGCGTCACTCCGCAGATACCTCCTCTTCGTATTCTGCACATTTTCTCGCAATGCAGGGCGATTAGCCATCACTTCCGGATATCTAAGCATATCAGTGAGTATACAAAGTTAACTGACTGACACTGGAAACTACGATCCCCTAACAGAAACAACGTATATCACTGCACGCCGATCTACACCGCTGGACAGGTAGCGGGCAACTGATTATGAATGCCCCTGTAGGCCAGTGACAGCGTTCTTCCGGGAAAGGCCACTTCCCCCACCAAAAGCGCTGCTCGCTCTTGAATTTACAGACAGACTATAGCCGAGCGGTTCTAGGCGCTTCAGTTTGGAACCGCGCGACCGCTACGGTCGCAGTCTCGAATCCTGCCTCGGGCATGGATGTGTGTGACGTCTTTAGGTTAGTTAGGTTCAAGCAGTTATAAGTTCTAGGGTACTGATAACCTCAGATGTTAAATCCCATAGCGCTCAGAGCCATTTGAGCCATTTTTTGAGTATGCAGAGTACGTATGCGAATATGTGGATGGAGATGTAGAAGATTTGTCAATGAAAAATATTAAACTTGTCCTTATAGTCTGTCAGAGCTGTTAATCACTTGGTCATATACTTAGAGAAATATTTATAGTATCCTCCTGTGCAGAAGAATCAGATTAAGTCGTGAATGGTGATGGTAGTTCCTGTCGGTTATGTTTTATTTACGAACGTCACTGTCGTTTTCGGTTTCTCTCCTGTTGGAAAGTGTTCATAAAACTGCATTGTCATAGTTTCTTGGTTGTGAAGAGGCTGCTGAGGAAAAGGCCGGCGAGTGGTTGAATAGAAATAACTGTAAAATGGGACATGAGAAACTAAATGAGATGGAAATAGTGAAAAGGATATATTCGGTAGAGGAAGACGGCAAAGAGGAAATCGAGGCATCGGTCATCATGGACAGATACGCGCTGAAATCCGTTGATCTGTTATTAAAGTAAGCAGGACAAAATTAGTTTAACTATATCGATATTTTGACTTTCTGAGGAATGGGTACCGTCCTCAGGAACAAAGCAAATAAGTACGGAAACAGAAAAAAATGGGACGAGTATTTACCGAAGTAAACTGAAAGCAAGTATTAGGAAAGTCAGTGGGTTTTAACAGCAATGTTGCTAATCAGTTGTAAGTTTCCGACTTTGAAATCTCGATTGTAGCAGCAATAAAACAGAGGGAACGAAAGGTTACTTACAACCTGTAAAGAAATGAGACTGCAATTAGAAGAGTTGAAGAACGTGAAAGAAAGCAGTGGTTGAGAACGGAATGGGACTCGGTTGCAGTCTACCCCCAACGATATTTTGTATACACATTGACTAAGCAGGAAAGGACACGAAGAAGAAATTTGGAGAGGGAATTAAAGTTGAAGGAAAAGAAACAGAAACTTTGATGTGTGCATACGATATTGTAATTCTGTCACAGGCAGCAATGGGTTTGGAAGAGCAGTTGAACAGAATAGATACTGTCTTCAAAAGAGATTATAAGATGAATATCAACAAAAGTAAAAGAAGGATAATGGAATATACTCGAATTAAATCAGGTAATGCTGAGAAATTGGATGAGGAAATAAGACAGTAAAAGTAGTAGATGAGTTTTGCTATTTGGGCAGCAAAATAACTGACGTTGGCAGATGTAGGGAAATATAACACGCAGACTAGAAATTGTGAGAAAGTTGTTCCTGAAGAAGAGAAATTTGATTACATCGAATATAAATTTAGAAGTTAACATTTTTTTCCGAAAGTATTTGTCCCGAGAGTAGTCTTGTAAGAAAGTGAAACGTGGATGGTAAACAGCTCAGAGAAAAAGAGAATAGAAGTTTTTAAATTGTCGTACTGCACAAGAATACCGAAGATCTTCTGTGTAGATTGAATAACTAATAAACAACACTGAATCAAACTGGGGAAAAAAATAAATTTATCGCACAACTTGACTAAAAGAAGTGATCGATTGATAGGACACACCCTAAAACATGCAATCAGAAGTTTGAAGCTGTTTTATAACAGGTGCGGCAGTGAAACCGCCGATTTGGCAACCATGGAAACAGCACGTTACGTTAGGAATCAGAAAACGGGAGTCGTGTCATCGGCACAACAAGAATTTTCCACTGATGCAGATATCGCTATCAGTCGAGATGACGTCGTGGACCGAAGGTATTTTACGAAAACAACGAAACTTCGTGGCTGCGCAGCGTGTAGTTCGTGCTCATTACAATCTCTGAGGCCGTACGCCAGTCCCGTCGGCACATGCTATCAGAGTGTGAGTACAGAACTTTGAGAAAACGAGTGATACGATGCGAAAGTCCAAAACGCTTATGCACGCCGCAGAATGTTGCAAGAGTGGAAGAAGCCTGCAGTCGAAGTGCCAGGCGCTCTGCGCGCAAGCACTGAGTTGCACCTTGCCATCGCAAAGAGATTACGCTTTTGCCGGGAATTGTTGGAACTAACTCAGGTCTGTGCGACAATCTGATCGTCAGTGATGAAGCAGATTTTTATGTCAGACTTTGTTTATGCGCAAAACTTTGGATACGGGTCACGTGAAAACCCTGAAATGCATCATAAAACGCCACATCACGGTCAGAACATTGTTGTGGGTGCGGCGTATCGTCGTTTGAAATCATAGGGCCTTGTTTTTTGAAGAGGATCACGGCAATAATGGTACTGTTAAAAGAGAACGTTGTGTTCACATGTTGAATCATTTACTAGTGCGACAGCTTGCTAATCTTCCTGTAACTGCAAACACGTTCTTCCAACAAGACGGGCCCCTATGCCATACCTCGCGGCATTCCATTAGCGCGCTACAGAACATCTTTTTTGGCCATCTCATCTCCAAGAATAGAAACATTTCCTGGCCTCCAATCGCAGGTGTACACATTCCGCTTTTAACCTGCCCATGCTTGCCTATTAGCCAGACAGACAAGGTGCCACACGTTATCCGCTTAACGGGCACACAGCTTTATTCCCATGCAAGCCAAACTATCCCCAACCCATTCAGGCTAAACGAATCTTTCTTACCTGTCCATCTTTCTTCTGTGCTACGCTACGTAGCAGTTTCTTCTGTACGGTCTCACTGTAGCGTTATGAGAAAGGTTCGGAAGTACATCAAGACTTCTCTCATCCGAGTATAACAGGACGAGACTTAATGAAATAGACGTTCATTTTAAGTCATTGTAGGCCAGAAAATGGTGGATTTTATTTGTCCTTCTTCCCATTTCGGCGCGTATCCCGAGCTTATTTATTTATTTCGATATGAACAGTTTTCTGTGCAATCTCCCTCTCTTTCGACTATTCTCAATTCTACCCATCATCAGGTCACTTCTGATACCTGTTTACTGTAGTAAGCAGAACCATCTCTGAAAGTCGAGATCCTTTGCACCTAAGAAACTGAAGACGTCTATTATACTGCAACGCCATCTAAATTAAAGCTTTGGAAGTCCAATTTCTGTAATATTAGCGTGTTTCAGCCAAATATGAGCCCAGGTACACCATTTTTAATTACTTTTTCCAGTGTGTGTTGCGGGCTCGCTGAATTCATTTTAAGTGGCTAAAATAGTTCAGTCGAAATTCCCAAATGAATTTTGGCAAACGCGAAGTTCGTTTTTCATGTTTTGCAAGTCTAAAAATAACATTTATTCAAGAAGAACATTTTCTTTCACAGTAAACTTTCTTCGCATTACGTTGCACACCACCAAAATGTGTTTTTTAATCTCCAATCAACCTATTTCAGTCAATGTTTGCTCTAAATTTAGATAGCATATATACTGTTAAATGACCCCAAGTCCTTAGCACACATTTCCACACAGTTATACGTCACTGAGTCTCTGTCCTCTTTGAGCCGCGCGGTTTGAGGCGTCATGGGTGTATGTGTCGTTCTTAGCATAAGTTAGTTTAAGTAGTGTGGAAGTCTAGGGATCGGTGACCTAAGCAGTTTGGTCCCTTAGGAATTCACACACATTTGAACATTTGTCCTCTTTGAGAATACTTATGAAGTGAGAAAACAGCTGGTCAAATTAACAAGGACGTTGTATCATACTCGATGCAAATTTTTTACACAATTTACATTGTGAGACAGATACCGATTTATTTGAAGATGTCCCATAAACAAACAAAAATTTTTTCCCTGCTGGACTCGGGCTCTGTTTGATGTCTGGTATATATTCCCTAGTTCTTAACTTCTCCTCACTCTCCTTTGAGTTTGCTTGTTCATTTTGCTGCTCCCACTGTTGTGGTAACTGAGTTGCAGTGAAACTATATACGCAATCATATACGTGGCTATTGCAAACAAGGGAAACTCTAGAACTGGTCGTATACATTTTAAACTCTTCTTTATTATTGCATAGCCACTTCAGTCCCTGAGTAATCATTTTCAGTGTAAAAACAAAATAAAATCACACAAAGCCAAACCCGAACGATCGGTGCACAAACATACATGTCAATTTATAATAGAGTACATTGAGTTTTACAAGGTAAAATACATGCTACGACTAAGTACAGTGGACTCATACAATCATGCACGAAATATGACTTCAAACGTAGGAGTTTGTAGTGAAGAACATGTCAACTAGCATTGAGCCAGCTGCTTACGAAAACCTACGCATGTTTGCGGTGGACGTCATCAGCGTCCTCTTTACTGAATACATTTACGTTACATCGTATTTGTTTGTACAGTAGTAGACAATAGGTTGTATAGAAATTTATCTTGAATAAAATATAGAATTAAATAATTAAAATATACTTCCATAAGAACACAGTGCTAGGTAATATGGACGCTATTAGCGCTAACTAGGTTGTTGAATGGAATAATAAGTAATTTAGAATTGTGTATGTACCAACAGAATTATCTTTTCTAGAAATAGGTGTTAGTGAAACCATGATGTCATCAATAAAACTGTAGCAGACATTTAAAATAGATATATTTCTTAATGAATTATCTTTTCCTGGAATTGAAAGTCAAAACAAGACCATACAACTAGGCACTCTGGTGTGTCAAATCCAACTAAATCTATTCCAGTGTCACTTTACAAATTATTTACACGATTTCCAACAGCAGAAAAATATTTGTATTACGGATATAATATGACTTTATGGTTTTATTTAATTTTGGCACTGAAGACTGTCATTCTACGATTGAAATATACAGGGTGGTCCATTGATCGTGACCGGGCCAAATATCTGACGAAATAAGCGTCAAATGAAATAACTACAAAGAACGAATCTAGCTTGAAGGGGGAAACCAGATGGCTCTATGGTTGGCCCGCTAGATGGCGCTGGCATAGGTCAAACGGATATCATCTGCGCTTTTTAAAATAGGAACCCCCATTTTTATCACATATTCGTGTAGTACGTAAAGAAATATGAATATTTTAGTTGGACCACTTTTTTTGCTTTGTGATAGATGGCGCTGTAGTGGTCACAAACATATGGCTCACAATTTCAGACGAGCAGTTCGTAACAGGTAGGTTTTTTAAATTAAAATACAGAACGTAGGTACGTTTGAACATTTTGTTTCAGTTGTTCGAATGTGATACATGTACCTTTGTGAACTTATCATTTCTGAGAACGCATGTTGTTACAGCGTGATTACCTGTAAATACCACATTAATGCAATAAATGCTCAAAATGATGTCCGTCAACCTCAATGCGTTTGGCAATACATGCAACTACATTTCTCTCAACAGCGAGTAGTTCGCCTTCCGTAATGTTCGCACATGCATTGACAATGTGCTGACGCATGTTGTCACGCGTTGTCGGTGGATCACGATAGCAAATATCCTTCAACTCTCCCCACAGAAAGAAATCCGGGGACTTAGAACCGTTGAACGTGCCGGCCATGGTATGGTGCTTTAACGACCAATCCACCTGTCATGAAATATGCTATTCAATACCACTTCAACCGCACGCGAGCTATGTGCCGGACATCCATCATTTTGGAAGTACATCGCCATTCTGTCATGTAGTGAAACATCTTGTAGTAACATCGGTAGAACATTACGTAGGAAATCAGCATACATTGCACCATTTAGATTGCTATCGATGAAATGGGGGCCAATTATCCTTCCTCCCATAATGCCGCACCATACATTAACCCGCCAAGGTTGCTGACGTTCCACTTGTCACAGCCATCGTGGATTTTCCGTCGCCCAATAGTGCATATTATGCTGGTTTACGTTACCGCTGTTGGTGAATGACGCTTCGTTGCTAAATAGAACGCGTGCAAAAAATCGATCAAAGTCGTCGCCATGCAGTTCCTGGTGCGTAGAAATATGGTACAGGTCAATCGATGTTGATGTAGCATTCTCAACGTGGACGTTTTTGAGATTCCCGATTCTCGCTCAATTTGTCTGCTACTGATGTGCAGATTAGCCGCGACAGCAGCTAAAACACCTACTGGGGCATCGTCATTTGTTGCAGGTCGTGGTCGACGTTTCACATGTGGCTGAACACCTCCTGTTTCCTTAAATAACGTAACTATCTGGCGAACGGTACGGACACTTGGATGATGTCGTCCAGGATACTGAGCAGCATACATAGCACACACCCGTTGGGCACTTTGATCGCAATAGCCATGCATCAACACGATATCGACCTTTTCCGCAATTGGTAAGCGGTTCATTTTAACACGGGTAATGTGTCACGAAGCAAATGCCGTCCGCACTGGCGGAATGTTACGTGATACCACGTACTTATACGTTTGTGACTATTACAATGCCATCTATCACAAAGCGAATAATGTGGTCCAACTAAAACATTCATATTTCTTTACGTACTACACGAATATGTAATAAAATTGGGGATTCCTATTTTAAAAAAACGCAGTTGATATGCGTTTGACCTATGGCAGCGCCATCTAGCGGGCCAACCACAGCGCCATCTGGTTTCCCCCTTCAAGCTAGATGAGTTTCGTTCTTTGTAGTTTTCCGTTCGATCCTTATTTCGTGAGATATTTGGCCCGGTCACTATCAATGGACCACCCTGTATTTGCAGTAAAACAAAATGGTTTCAGATTTGTACAACCAGCACTGGAGTTTCCCTTGTTGGGATACTTGTTGCGTGGTCGTGTTTCACAAATCTCGTATATCTGTCTATTCACGCAGGATGGATAGCACACCCTATTGAGAGGTGCAGCAGGCTGAACGGGTCCCGTGAAGCTCGCCAGCTCTACGGAAATCCAAGTTGGCCTGCTTTAGCCACCGGGATTCAGTGCACATATAAGCATGTGTCTCTGTAGCGCCAGGTTGAGCTGCTTTGACGATTGCGGCCGACATGGCGTCAGACAGACTGGAAGGGGAGTTTGTACACTTCTGCCTCTAAGATCCCTTGACCTTCAGCAAGTGATTTCTTCTCTCGGGGCCTGGAGGAAGTTCCAATGTCAATCCTGCAACATCCGTAATGGACGTGAAATGAGTGGGAAGGGAAATGGCGGCCACTTACGTGACGTTATTTTCAAGTGACGGCCGTTTTAAATTTGCAAGCACTGTAAAAGCGTGTTGTATTTCTTTTATGTCTCTGTGAATGAATTTGTATCGCTGGCGGAGTTTCAAAATCTCCAGTTTCGTTGTCACACGAGAATTCGTTTCTTTAATGTGTCGGGGTTTTACTTCTAGTGTATAATTGTTACTGTACGTTCGTACAGCGAGTGTCTGTGCGTGGCGTGGCCCCGGGCCTCGGTGCAACGGCAGCAGCCGGCCTGTGGTGGCGGCCCTCCGTCTGGCGCGGCAGGAAGAGGGGGGAGGCGGCCGGCGGCCATGTTGGGCAGAGCGGAGCAGAGCAGGGGATCAATACGCGCCGCGCCGCGCAGCATCCCGCGATCCCGGGCCGGCTGCTGGGTGGGCGGCCCGGCGCCCGCGCCCAGAGGCAGAGTGGCCTAAGCGCCAGGCCGCCGCAGCCGGCGCGGCGCCCACGTCCGTCCCGGCTGGAGCTGGAGCTAGAGCCGGAGCGGGCTGGAGCACGTATCGACGCGGGGCGGGGCGGGGCGCGGCCGCTCCCACACGCCGGCGCCCGGTCTGCGCTGCCTCGTGCGTCAGCTCTCATCTTCTTACCACCTTCGGGCCCCGCTTTGCTCAAGCGTCATTCGACACTTAAGTATACGAAATGTGAATCCTTCTTAATGTATATACGTTGTTTACGATCCCGACCGTTCTTAACGACGTCGTCATCGGCACGTTGCACTCTTATCTTTCTTTTTAATATCGCCAAACTTACGTGTTACAAATAACATGCTATATAGCGTGTATCAAACGAGGGCGCCCAGTAAGTAATGCAACATACCTTTTTCGTCGCCCAATTTCGATTGAAGTAATGAGCAACTTGTTGTGGGACACCGTGGAATATTCCCGCTTCTGCGCCTATAGTTTCATAAAGTTCCGGTACGTGCCAGCGCTGTAAGTAGCCTTCAAAACGGCGTTCTAAGCAAACAGTTGTCATTCAGATTCTTTTGGCGGAAAAATCCTACTCTGTAGGAATCAACATGGATTCCGGAAACAGAGATCGTGTGAGACCCAACTCGCTTTATTTGTTCACGAGACCCAGAAAATATTAGATACAGGCTCCCAGGCAGATGCCATTTTCTTTGACTTCCGGAAGGTGTTCGATACACCTCCGCACTGCCGCCTGATAAACAAAGTAAGAGCCTACGGAGTATCAGACCAGCTGTGTGGCTGGATTGAAGAGTTTTTAGCAAACAGAACACAGCTTGTTGTTCTCAATGGAGAGACCTCTACAAACGTTAAAGTAACCTCTGGCGGGCCACAGTGGAGTGTTATGGGACCATTGCTTTTCAGAGTATATACAAATGACCTAGTAGATAGTGTCGGAAGTTCCATGCGGCTTTTCGCGGATGATGTTGTAGTATACAGAGAAGTTGCAGCATTAGAAAATTGCAGGGAAATGCAGGAAGATCTGCAGCGGATAGGCACTTGGTGCAGGGAGTGGAAACTGACCCTTAACATAGACAAATGTAATGTATTGTGAATACATAGAAAGAAGGATCCTTTATTGTATGATTATATGATAGCGGAACAAACACTGGTAGCAGTTACTTCTGTAAAATATCGGGGAGTATGCATGTGGAACGATCTGAAGTGGAATGATCATATAAAATTAATTGTTGGTAAGGCGGGTACCAGGTTGAGATTCATTGGGAGAGTCCTTAGAAAATGTACTCCATCAACAAAGGAGGTGGCTTACAAAACACTCGTTCGACCTATACTTGAGTATTGCTCATCAGTGTGGAATCCGTACCAGATCGGGTTGACGGAGGAGATAGAGAAGATCCAAAGAAGAGCGGCGCGTTTCGTCACAGGGTTATTTGGTAAGCGTGATAGCGTTACGGAGATGTTTAGCAACTCAAGTGGCAGACTCTGCAAGAGAGGCGCTCTGCATCGCGGTGTAGCTTGCTGTCCAGGTTTCGAGAGGGAGCGTTTCTGGATGAGGTATCGAATATATTGCTTCCCCCTACTTATACCTCCTGAGGAGATCACGAATGTAAAATCAGAGAGATTCGAGCGCGCGCGGAGGCTTTTAGGCAGTCGTTCTTCCCGCGAACCATACGCGACTGGAACAGGAAAGGGAGGCAACGACAGTGGCACGTAAAGTGCCCTCCGCCACACACCGTTGGGTGGCTTGCGGAGTATAAATGCAGATGTAGATGTAGAAAATCACAGGATCGCAGATATTCATAGGTGCTTGCAGAATGTCTACGGGGATCTGATAGCGAACAAAAGCACGGTGATTCTGTGGGTGAGGCGTCTGCCATCATCGCAAAGAGGTCTCGCAAACCTGTCCGAACACCCGTGTGCCGGCTGGCCGCGCACAGTTGTGACACTTGCAATGTTGGAACGTGCGAGATGAGCGACGGATCACAATCAAACACTCAGCTGCTCGACTGGATCTCTCTGTTGGTAGTCCTGACACCCGTCCTCCAGCTAAGGTACTCAAAGATATCTGCCCACAGGGTTCCTCGCCGCATACTCCAAGAGCATCGAGCGACCATCTGTGCTAAATTTCTTGCACGCTACGTGACTGATTGTGACAATTTTTTGTCGAACATCGTCACAGACTATGAAACATGGGTTCATCCCTTCGAACCGGAAACAAAACGGCAATCCATGGAGTGCTGTCACACCATTTCTTCTCCAAAGAAAAAGTTCAAAGCAAACATCCTCAATCGATAGAGTCACGTCGACGGTCTTCTGGAACTGTGAAGGGGTTATTCTGTTTGATGTCTTCTGTTATGGTGCAACGATCAACTCTGAAGTGTATTGTCCTAACCTCAGGAAATCGAAAAAAAAAAAACTTCAGCGTGTTCACGGCCACAAAACTACTAACGAATTTCTGCTTCTCCATGACAACGCAAGACCTCACAGTATCAGCGCGTGGTAGCCGAGCGGTCTCGGGCGCCTCGTCACGGTTCGCGCGGCTCCCCCCGTCGGAGGTTCGAGTCCTCCCTCGGGCATAGGTGTGTGTGTTGTTCTTAATGTAAGTTAGTTTCAGTTAGATTAAGTGTAGTGTTGGCAGAAGAGCCAACACTATGTTTCTAGAGGAGGCCGAAATGCACGCGTTTAATTACACGCTGACTGGCGTGAGGTCTGAAACAGGACAATATCTTGAGAATTGCAAATAAAGTGCGTAGATGACGTAATACTTAACTTTAATTCACAATTGTAGAACATCTCTCGTTACGGTATATGCTTCATAATATTAATTATCAATTGAATACGGCGCCTTGCTGGGTCGTAGCAAATGTAGCTGAAGGCTATGCTAACTATCGTCTCGGCAAATGAGAACGTCTTTGTCAGTGAACCATTGCTATGAACGTCGGCTGTACAACTGGGGCGAGTGCCAGGACGTCTCTCTAGACCTGCCGTGTGGTGGCGCTCGGTCTGCTATCACTGACAGTGGCGACACGCGGGTCCGGCGTATACTAATGGACCGCGGCCGATTTAAAGGCTACCACCTAGCAAGTGTGGTGTCTGGCGGTGACACCAAATTAAGTAGTGTGTACGATTAAGGACCGATGACCTCAGCTGTTTGGTCCCATAAGATCTTACCACAAATTTCCAAATTTTCCTCACAGCAGTCTGCTCTTCGGAGATAAACTCACAAGACTTAATTGGACTGTCCTTCTTCATCCACCGTACATCCCGGATCTCGCACCTACCGACTTCCATGTGTCTGGCCCAACGAAGGAAGCACTCTGCGGAACGCATTATGTAGATGGTGAGTAGGGTATTGATGCAGCAAGACGTTGGCTCCGACGTAGACCAGTAGAGTGGTACCATGAGGGCTACAGGCCCTCCCAGTACGGTGGCGAAGGCCGTCGCATTGAACAGAGATTATGTTGAAAAATAGGGTTTCGTAGCCGAAAGAGTGAGGAATAATATGGTGTACTGGAATCCTGAATAAAACCTACCTGCTCTCAGAAAAAAAAAATGCTGCATTACTTACTGAACGACCCTCGTACTTAATAGGGAAAACTGGAGCTGGCGAAAGCATACAAGAACAGAAGCAAAAGCGTTCCAGTAATCGTGGCTCTGCAAACGAGGTGTTTGCGAGATCACTGTGAATGTGTGATTTTGAACAGGTACTGACATTAGTATGAAAAACTGTCCTAGCTACCACAGATGTACACTGCCTGACAAAAAAGTGAAGCAATCAGAAAGGGAGGAAGAAGCGGAATGAAACTTCATGGATTGAGACGGTATTTGATGTTTTTTCAGTGCTAACAAAATCGAGTCATATTTACAAGAACTTGGCAGTATGAGCCCACAAATCAATACGGCCTTGCACACTCTAAGCTGAATGCATCCATTGAGACAGTTATGGTGGTGCCATGAAACTGTGGCATCCTCTCCTGGCGCAAGCTGACCCCCAGCTGTTGTAACTGGTACTTGATACTCCGAATGCCGGCACTGGGACACAGTTGACTTCCGTGATGTTCTCACACATGTTCCATTGTGGATAGTTTTGGAGTTATTGCTGGCCAAGGGAGTACCTCAACGTCAGGCAAACAGTTCACAGGGATACGTGCCATGTGTGGGCGAACATTGTCCTGTTGAAAAAATACACCAAGTTACTGTCACATGAGAGGTAGCACATGAGGACGCGGTATGTCCATAACGTGCTGTTCTGCTGTCAGTGTTCCCTCAGTCATACCAGCTGTGACCTGATATCATACCCGATGACTTCCACGGCATGACGCCTCTCCAAAATATTGGAAAATGGGATCTCTCCCCAGATCACCAACATATTCGCCGACGATGCTGATTCGGTTTAGTGCAGAACCGCGATGCATTGCTGAACTCAATGTGAAGCCGTTTATCAGCTGTCCAAAGTTCCCAATCACAGCAACACCTTAAAAGCAGCCAACTGTGTTAACGGCAGCCTACAAATTAGAAAGTAATTCACCAGTCAGGCTGCTGCTAATCGCCGAGTAATGGTTGAGATAACTCAGACTTTTGCAGGGATTCCACTACTTGTTCGCGGTTGACAGGCGGAGATGGGAAGGGGTTACAATGTGCCTGGTGCACAATATGGCGATCTTCCCATGTGTTCAGACGTGGTCGACCGGAACCTTTACGATGACTATGCCTGACTCAAGATTACCATGCAGTTCAACAGTTCCGAATGTCCCATAAATCTAAGTGCTGCGCTATTCGACCAGCCAGCCAAACATATACTCGTAATGAGGCTCCTTTCAAACTCTGTCAGGTGCTGATCCACTGATTCACATTAGAACGCAGATTATCCATGTCCCGTACAGTGATCACTCTATATCTGACTTTGTTCACGCCCCTTATATACCCTACCATGACGGATAACAGCACTAGACATTAACGACACTAATGTACCTTACTGGGTGCTCTACCTGCCACAGACAGCTGTAACTTCGATCACCTACATGTTCACCGATGGTGTGCACGTATACGAAGTCACATTGACATCCGACCGAGTCTTCTGAGTGCTTCACTTTTTCATGTAAGGCAGTGTATTTGAAATGTAAACTTCTTGATTAGGTTCCCATAAAATTGAGCTCATATTTCACGCATGGTGGGGGAGTGTGGTACACGCGTGAAGAGACAATGGCACACATGACTGATTTAAGAAGATATATAATGCGCCCTTATGATTCAAAATAGATTAGTCGAGCAGGGCCTTCCTTGGCTTCCAAGATCGTCTGACTTACATCTTCTGGATTTTTCTGTCTTGGGTCATCTCAAAGTTGAAGTTACAGAACTCCCGTTGATACGGTTCAAGACCTGGAGCAGAAAACTGTATAGTCAACATTTACAAAATGGCCTTAGAGAATCTGAAAAACACCGCAACTCACTGCAGAGGCGAGTGAAATATTTCCTCAAATGCGGGGACCTCGTTTACAGTTACGAGTGTACAGTAAACTGGAACATGTAACTTATTGGAACAGCATTTGACTTATTGTTAACGTGAAACCTGAGCCCAACTGGTTGGGACCTTATCGGAAAAGTTCACATTTCCTATCATGTGTACTACCTACAACAATGTTTCATACTGAAGTCAGTGGGGGTCGGATCCACATATTCGTAACTATCTCGCGAACGAATCATTTGCTTCTGTTTTCGCTGTTAATTGCTATATGCACTGTATGGGAAAAGTGTAGTAGGTCCTTGAAGTAGTGACACGTAAGAAACGGAAAAAGTAAAACGCACTAAAGTTAAAATCTCCTGGGTTGTTAGGTCACGTCATAATTTTTCAAACAGTTGACATTTCGACAGCTCTGCTGGGATCTTCTTCCGGATCCTGATTGAGCTTAGTCTACAGTGGACACCACAATATACTGAAGAAGATCCCAGGAGAGGGGTCGAAACCTCGATTGTTTGGAGAAATATGACACGGCCTAACAAACCAGACGGTTTTAACTTTACTAACAGCGACCACGAAAGCCTGAAAATTACAGAAAATATACTACATTGAAAATAGTCATGAAACTAATGAAAACATTTGAAACTGACATTACCATTGTGTAACACCCTATATATTACGGGTTTTACAATATAAAAGCCAGTGATGATAGCTACTTGTCGCTGAAACTACACTCGTGTGCGAAATGTAAGTACGAAAGTCGCTTGCGCATGATGTATTGTCCGCAGCTCGTGGTCGTGCGGTAGCGTTCTCGCTTCCCACGCCCGGGTTCCCGGGTTCGATTCCCGGCGGGGTCAGGGATTTTCTCTGCCTCGTGATGACTGGGTGTTGTGTGCTGTCCTTAGGTTAGTTAGGTTTAAGTAGTTCTAAGTTCTAGGGGACTGATGACCATAGATGTTAAGTCCCATAGTGCTCAGAGCCATTTGAACCATGATGTATTATTGTAAAGTAACATAGCTCCATGAAACTTGGACCGTAGATAGAAAGACTTGCTACAATATATTACAGAAGGTAACGGAAATAAATACACAATGATACGAACAGAAGTGACATTTTTAAACAAAGACAACATTTACACTAAAGTCATCTCGATTTATTATGGTCTCCTGGACATTACAAAAGGAGAAACATGATTCTCAATAGGGTGCGTGATCACCGCGGATAGCACTGCATGCTCTGCAACGAGCTCCCATGCTGGCCACAAGGAGTTGTTGCGGTAAGGAGTTCCATTCCTCCACCTCTCTCCAGCACATCCAACACGCGCTCGATGGGATTTAAGTCGGGGGAAAGGGCAGGCCAGTCCATTGGCAGAATAGCCTCTCGTTCCAAACGCCCCTCCACCTGCACAGTTCGATGCGATTGCCCATTGTCAACCATAAAAATGAAGTCACGACCGAATGGACCCGTAAAAAGACGCAAGCCGGAAAGGGGTACAGTGTTACAATAACTTTGACTGGTGAGTGTATCGCATTCAAAGATCTGGAGGTCAGTGCGCGCAATCAATATTGCGCTTCCGCACACCATAACACCTGGACCAACAAAACGACCATGTTCGACAATGTTCCTTTGTGAACTACATGTTCCCGCCTCTCGCCGTAAGAGGGTAGGTTCAGAATCACCAATCATACTGAATTTTCTCTCAATAGGGAAGAGCACACGATCTCATTTCTCGTCGGTCCAGTCCTATACTCTTGAGACCATTGCCAATGTTGCCGCCGATGTGCGTGTTTCAGTTGCCGTCGGACAAAGAGACCACCCCAGGCAGTCGCCGTGCCACTGTGGTCTGTGAGACTACATGCCTTGCAGTCCTGTTTAATATGGTTGCAACTTCACTCGCTATATGCCTTCTTGCCTGTTGACCAGTGTAGTGGCCGCCTATGCTGTAGTTGACCTTTGCCGACCACCTTCTGCCCTTTGGGCAGTACTGCCTGTGGTTCGGAACGCTCCCCGCACACATGAAGCAATGCTGTGGCAAAAGCCAAATTCCTGGTCTACAGTCGTCCCATCTCGTTCTTCTCCCAGTTTCTCGATAATTCTTACCCGTGTGAAGCCATCCAAAAGTTGTCTCCGAACCATATTGTAATGAAGAACACCACGACAGTGCACCGCCACTGCTCGCTGACTGACACACGCTGTATTTTCCCGTTCGTTCAACTACCTCGTGTTGCGGGGCCAGCCCCAGTTGGCGCTATAGTCACGCTGACCTCAAGCCATGTGATGTCCAACTCTCTGTGCACGATGGAAAGACTTCTGGCAAAAAGATTCCGCATTTTCCACTGACCAGTTGGTATATTACGTTATTTTGTCTGTGTCGTTCTTCAGTTTTGCGGAGTAGTGTAGTTTGGGGACAACAATCGAAATGTTTCCATCAAGGCGGACCGACAAAACCCATATTCGTTCAAATAGCCTCACATCTTGCGTTAAATGTAAATGTAAATGTCGTGTGACTAGGGCTTTCCGGCTTTCCGTCGGGTAGACCGTTCGCCGGCTGCAAGTCTTTCGATTTGACTCCACTTCGGCGACTTGCGCGTCGATGGGGATGAAATGATGATGATTAGGACAACACAACACCCAGTCCTTGAGCGGAGAAAATCTCCGACCCAGCCGGGAATCGAACCCGGATTACATTCTGTCACGCTGACCTCTCAACTACCTGGGGCCGACATCTTGCGTTTAGTAAAGGTTTGTGTAAATCGATAGTACAGCATTTTTTTCCGAGCGTCGCACCACAACAGTATTTTCCATAACCAAATTTTGAAATCATTTAGAACAAATTATGTCACTGGACTTGTATTCGGGTGGAGCGGAAATCAAATCCCCTTCCGACTACATCGATTTAGGTTTTCCTTCGTTTTCCAAATGATCTCAAGCGAGTAGCAAAGTTGTTTCTTCAGTAAGGCTACGTCTATTTCTTTTTTCACCTTCGTCGAACTGCTCCGTCTCTAATGACTGGAAAAGAGACGGATCATACTTGATCGCAAGCACATTTAAGATGTAAATATATGTATGAAGAAAAAATATGAAGAGAAAATATTATCTATCCATCTCTTTATTATTCAACGTCGAAAGAAAACCATTGTGGAACTAAGCCAAATAGCGAATATGGACGAAACTTCTCTAGCCGTTGATGTGCCGAGTAACAGATCTGTTGACATGTAAGGTGCTATAAAAACAAGTTGACTTGATAAAAGGCACTACACTGTTGCCCTTTCATGTTGTTGTGACGGTACTAAACTTAATTCAGTGATCATTTTCAAGCGCAAAACAATGCGAAAACCTTCTGAAATACCGGAGGGTGTAGTTGCTCACGTACATGACAAAAGCAAGCCGGACGAGGCTGGTATGAAATTACGGATTAACAGAGTGTGAGAGAGAAGGAAAGGTGTGTCATAGAAGAAGAGTTCTCTTTTTATGCTAGATCACTTAAACTGTCGCCGGCCGCGGTGGTCTAGCGGTTCAGGCGCTCAGTCCGGAACCGCGCGACTGCTACGGTCGCAGGTTCGAATCCTGCCTCGGGCATGGATGTGTGTGATGTCCTTAGGTTAGTTAGGTTTAAGTAGTTCTGAGTTCTAGGGGACTGATGACCACAGATGTTAAGTCCCATGGTGCTCAGAACCATTTTTGAACTTAAACTGTCATTTGAAAAATTCTGTGAAAGAGAAATTGAGACATGGGAAATGCAGAGTTTGCTGTTATTCCGAGAGGACTTATAACACAATTGCAGCCTCTTGATGTCTCGATAAATAAACCATTTACAGTGTACGTTGTTGTTGTGGTCTTCAGTCCAGAGACTGGTTTGATGCAGCTCTTCCTGTGCAAGCCTCTTCATCTGTGATTACCTACTCCAACCTACATCCTTCTAAATCTGCATAATTTGTTCATCTCTTGGGATCCCTCTACGATTTTTGCTCTCGACGCTTCCCTCCAATACTGAAGAGGTGGTCCCTTGGTGCCTCAGAGCATGTCCTACCAACCGATCCCTTCTTCTAGTCAAGTTGTGCCACGAATTCCTCTTCTTCCTAATTCTATTCAGTATATCATCATTAGTTACGTGTTTTATCCATCTAACCTTCGGCATTTCTCCGTAGCACCACATTACGAAAGCTTTTACTCTCTTCTTGTCTAAACTATTTATCGTCCATGTTTTACTTCCATAAGTGGCTACACTCCATACAAGTAGTTTCAGAAAAGACTTCCTAAAACTTAAATCTATATTCGATGTTAACAAATTTCTCTTCTTCAGAATCACTTTCCTTGCCAATGCCAGTCTACATTTTATATCCTCTCTACTTCGACCGTCATCAGTTATTTTGCTCCCCAAATAGCAAAACTCATCTACTACTTTAAATGTCTCAATCCTAATCAAATACCTTCAGCTTTACCTGATTTAATTCGACTACATTCCATTATCCTCGTTTTACTGTTGTTGATTTTCATCTTATATCCTCCTTTCAAGACACTCTCCATTCCGTTCAACTGCTCTTCTAGGTCCTTTGCTGTCTCAGACAGAATCACAATGTCGTCGGCAAACCTCAAAATTTTTCTCTCTTCTCCATGGATTTTAATTCCTACTCCAAATTTTTCTTTTGTTTCCTCTACTGCTTGCTCAATATACAGACTGATTAACATCGGGGATAGGCTACAACCCTGTTTCACTCCCTTCTCAATCACGGCTTTCCTTTCGTGCCTTTCGTTTCTTGTATTTTGCCCCTGCCACGTCCATAATTTGAAAGAGAGTCTTCCACTCAACATTATCAAAAGCTTTCTATAACTCTATAAATGCTAGAAACGTAGGTCTCCCTTTCCTTAACCTATCTTCTAAGGTAAGCCGCAGGGTCAGTATTGCCTCGCGTGTTCCAAAATTTCTACGGAATCGAAACTGGTCTTCCCCGAGGTCGGCTTCTACCAGTTTTTCCATTCTTCTGTAAGGAACTTGTGTTAGTGTTTTGCAACCGTGACTTAGGAAGGGAACATATGAATGATAGATGGGACCCAACAAGAATTCATGCCGAATGGAACTTTGAAACGACCTACAATCCAATCAGTGTGTCAGTGGATAAAACAGCCATGGTCCAGAGTGAGGGAAGACATTACTGTTAAATTTTTCAATATGAGCGGCATAACAAACGCTGTCGATGGCAGTGAAGAGCATCTTAAACGACGACGACGACGAAGAGGAGGAAGAAGAAGAATAAGAAGAAGAAGAAGAAGAAAGTTCAGATGACGATTTTCAGGGGTTTCAAAGGTCAGTTCGGTTTTATAAAATAAACAAATTTTTTATCTGGCTTTACTGTCTACTAAAAAAAAAATGGTAAAAATGTTTTTCTTTTAAAAATTACTTAAACAATAACGTGCGTTTTACAGTCCGTCGCCTTTTGTAGTCCGTAAAATACGGTATCTAACGACGAGGTCAGGAAAAGCGCTAATGCGATTGCCGAGTGTTACTTTCCGGCTGGTGCGGGCAATGTAGCAAAGGCGGCGAGCTGCAGGGCCTGGCCGCCGCGCCGGCTGGGAGCTCGCCAGGGCTGCGCGGGCAGAGGCCAGGGCGTCGCCCCCTCAGAGGCGGCCGAGCTCCCCCCCCCCCCCCTCCACCCTACCCCCTCCCACTCCGACCAGGTTGGCAAACTGCGAACTGGGTACAGCAGCCAGCCTCATGACGCACGGGCGCCCGGGTGACGACAAGGCGCGGGGATCGAACTCCCAGTGCCAGCCTGCGTGACTGCGCGTTGCTGGGACAGGATCGTTGCACAACGCACTCAGTAGTCACAGTAAACTGGACTGCTTTGGCGAAAGCCAAGCCATAGATAATATCGTTGACCTACGTAATGCTTCAACGAACACAAATCATCCACGAATACGTTGTTTCTCAGGTAATGAATTTAAACGTTTACAGGTACACAGCCACCGAAAAAAGCACATACATTACTTTGTACAGAGAGTTGTTTACGATGAATTACTTTTTAATCATAACAAGCACGACACCAGACTTTAACGGGTTTAGTATCGTTGCCAGATTCGGGCATCAATACTGAGACGATGGCATCGACGTTGGCCGTCCGGAGTTGTTTGGCGTGGACTTGGCTTCATCTGGCAAGACAATACGGCGGCGTAAGCTAGGAGGAAAGTGCACAAGCCTTCCTCGTCCAGGTATGGTAATGTCTGCGAAGCTTCCTGGTCGCCAGCGTTACTTTCGCGTCGCTTGCCCTTGATTATTCTCTCGGTTTGTTATTGTGCCTTTGTTTGTAAGCTGTTGACGATTCTTGGGATTGCACGTCCTGGATTACTCTTGATTTGTGCTTTCGGATCCTTGTACGGCTTTTGTCGTCTCCCACTCGTCCTTTAGAACTTTCACTATTTTCTGTAAAACCATTAGTGGCCCTCCTACATCTGGCCACAGCATTACTAAACACTGCATGCAAGAGATCAGCCACCAGATGGATAGTCGCCTGCAGGTGCACTCCATCTTCCACATCCGATACACCGTGATATTACAGTTTCTAACGTGTCTTTGGGACCAAAACGATAAAATGGTAAACGCAAAAGAAATCTTTATGAACTTCTCAATCATTGCATTAGACACGGCCTTTAAAAACGCATGACGAATATCAGCAGCCAGGCTGACCAAAGAACTGCTTAACGACATCAGGCCGACGTGCTCCTTTGAACTCCAAGACTCAGAAACATAGTGTTTCAAGACCTGGGAAGAAAGCTGTAGCAGCCGGACGCTCTACACTGAGTCGGCTTCCCAGAACACAATGAACCTCCAGGAGCGATTTACCCACAAGGACAAGGATCGTGAATATGGAAACTGAAGGACTTCTCATGAGTTAAATCGGCATCTTCGTATTTTTTATAAATTTTATAGGTCATTTGTAGGATTCCATACCGCAATAGGTAAAAACGGAACCGTTGTAGGATCACTTCGTTGTCCGTCTGTCTACCTGTCTGTTTAGACCCCTGTTTCTGAGGAACGGGTAGAGGTATCAAGTTCAAATTTATGTCAAGTACTAAGGTCTACAGTTCCTTGTCGGTGTACAGAGTTAAAGTTTCTTAGTCGATGAAAGCAAAAGATAACGCCATTTATTTGTAATCGCAACCGCACTCATCGAAACCAGTGCGAAAGGTCTTTCACGAATATGTCCGAAAAGGCCGCGAACAGAATCGCTGTTTGGGGATCTTGGTACTCGGTTCAAATGTTCAATGTGTGTGAAATCTGATGGGACTTAACTGCTAAGGTCATCAGTCCCTAAGCTTACACACTACTTAACCTAAATTATCCTAAGGATAAATACACACACCTATGCCCGAGGGAGAATTCGAAGCCGGCCGAAGTGGCCGTGCGGTTAAAGGCGCTGCAGTCTGGAACCGCAAGACTTCTACGGTCGCAGGTTCGAATCCTGCCTCGGGCATGGATGTTTGTGATGTCCTTAGGTTAGTTAGGTTTAACTAGTTCTAAGTTCTAGGGGACTAATGACCTCAGAAGTTGAGTTCCATAGTGCTCAGAGCCATTTTTTTGAGGATTCGAACCTCCGCCGGGACCAGCCGCACAGCCCATGACTGCAGCGCCCAAGACCGCTGGGCTAACCCTACGCGGCGTACTCGTTTCCCACTTGAGCTAGGAACATGGTCTAAAACGGAATCGTCAAACTGCGCCCTGCGGCAGCATGCGGCCCGAACCAAGTAATCGAGCAGCCTTCGGTTCTTAGCCGTATGTTACGACAGCATGCATCTATCAACTAACAGCCGGCCGGCCGTTGTGGCCGAGCGGTTCTAGGCGCTTCAGTCCGGAACCGCGCTTCTGCTACGGTCGCAGGTTCGAATCCTGCCTCGGGCAGGGATGTGTGTGATGTCCTTAGATTAATTAGGTTTAAGTAGTTTCTAAGTCTAGGGGACTGATGACCTCAGATGTTAAGTCCCATAGTGCTTAGAGCCATCTGAACCATTTAGAAGTAGTTTGAAGTAGTTCAGTGAAACCTCTATCAGGCACTTGATTGTGAATTGCAGAATAATCATGTAGATTTAGATGTAGATGTAGATGTAGACTTACAGAGACAATAATATTTTAATATGTTTTAAAATTTTATACATATCTGAAGCAGCACCCTTAGGATAAAATCTTAGTGAAGAAGTAATAAACAGACAGTGAGTTGCAAAATGGAGGATTTGTTAAACTCCTTGACCATGGATTCAATGTTTATAAAAACGTCTTCTTCAGTAAAGTCTACTTACCCTGTAAGATACAGATCCTAGAAATGGTGTAGAAATAAGCTTTTTACTGTCACTTCCTGTCTTCATAGTGCTGTTACCTAAACTGCAACACTTAACACCGGTCTTTTACTTTAAAATATGGTCAACCATTGTAGGGTCATATGCATTGTTAATTGGAATGGACTCAGTGACTTTTTGAAAACAATGCTGTTCTAAAGAAGTGTGCACTGCACGCCGTATTGCAGAGTGGAAAGAAGCAGGTTTGTGGATGAAATGAATCAACTGGGATTACGTTACCCTCAGAAGTAGGTTTACGGAAAACTGGCCGGCCGGAATGGCCGTGCGGTTCTAGGCGCTACAGTTTGGAGCCGAGCGACCGCTACGGTCACAGGTTCGAATCCTGCCACGGGCGTGATGTGTGTGATGTCCTTAGGTTAGTTAGGTTTAATTAGTTCTAAGTTCTAGGCGACTGATGACCTCAGAAATTAAGTCGCATAGTGCTCAGAGCCATTTGAACCATTTTTGAACGGAAAACTTAGAAGCTGATTTTCTTATCGAGTAACCTTAGTTTCTAATCTAGGAAAATATATCCTCTATTAACGGTTTTTATTTATTTGTAAAATTACTTTTCTTATGATAGTTTTAAAAGCATCCAACATTTCTTGTAGATCCTGGTCACTGCAATTAAAAACTATGTATATGTCGCCTACGTAACGAGCGTAGAAATGAATCATATTCTTGAAAACACGATTACTCCAGAAAAAATTTTCTTCTAAGCATTTATAAAAGTATCTGCTTTAATTCAAACTGAGGGACATCCCATAGCTAAACCGAATGGCTGCTCATACATGGCAGTTTCCCATTGAACAATACTGTCTGTAATAAAGTCATTAGTTTGGACACTTGCAGCTCTGTTAATTTTTTTAATTTAGCTGGATATTACATTGGCGGAAAAAAATCCCAAGACCAAGAAGGAGCTGTCTGACATAAACGAAAGTTGGTAGACGTGTTTCTGCTTTTGAAAGATAATGTCTATTCAAATTTCCGCGAGTCGCATAAGAGTGGCGATAGTGGCACCACTATGAGAACAGAAATCACGTTTCCTTTAGATAAACGCTGTAACGGTTGTAAGCGTCAGTTACCTGTGAGATTGAAAGTAGTGAGCTTATGTTACTTAAGAATGTCTTTAAGACTACAAAGACGTCATTATCAACAGCTCTCCGAGTTTGAATGAAGCCGTGTGATGGGGCTACAAGAAGGTGGATGTTCCTTCCGCGAAACTACAGAAAGACTTGGCCACGAGCCAACTAAAAGTCTTTCCGCGCCTATACCATCGCTAGTCTATTGGAGTCTCATAACATACTAATTAATACGTATGCGGCCCGAGGTGCTGACACGCGATGTCATTATTGGCCATTGGGTAAAAGTTTGACGACCATGTTAGATTACATCAAGCATGATTTGAACGGCGAATCGGAACTGGCACCCAGGTAAATTATGTGAATCGATTAATTGTTTTTGCAAATGATTTTAATATTTCTAAAATTAATGGTCAATAATGCCACCATTTGTATGTGCACCGTGCGGATTTTACGTGCAAAAACGGTCACTCTAAAATAAATCTGGAGTGGGGCGTGACTGATGGTTCAAATTTGCTCCACGGTGTATCGGACTTCCGTCTAAGATAAGTTTTAACTCTTTGAAAAAATCGTACTTTCTTTGGATTTTACAAGCAAAAAACATGTTTTTATTGGATATTTTTGATGAGCGCCTCTTCTATACCGTAACTTGGTCGAATCAGTTCAAACTTTACACGAACATAAATAAATGGATAAAGACAAAACAATTTTTTTTCCAATGATCTTTATCCGCTTGGATTTTAGCCGCAAAGACATGTTTTTCCGGGAGGTTTTGAACGTCGCCAATTCTGTAGTTTAAACTTTTAAGAATTTGTTCTAATTTTGCACGAAAGTAGATAAATGGAGAAGTCAAAACAGTTTTTTTTTATCCAATAATCTTTATGTGTTGTTGAGATACGATGGTATAAAGTCGAGCTAAATGTAGCATATAAAATTCGTTCTTACGTAAATTCAGATCTCGGAGCCGTTTTAAAGTGAATCAAATAAATAAAAATTGGATTCTTACGATAAAATTGAAAACTGAATTTTTGTACGACCGCCACCTCTGTGTTTCAAACTTGTATGAATGGGTTCAAATTTTTAAAGAGATAGACAAAAACCTGTAATTCATGGTCGTCCTGTTGTTTTGTGAAAGATTTAACCGTTGTCTCGATATAAGCAACATGGTTCGAAAAGCAATGAAAAGGCCTATACGGTACCAGTCGTCGCCCGAGTCAACAAAGAACTACGTCGGTTGGCAAGCTATGGCGGTCTAATGTCAAAGTTATGGTATAGTAAAAGTTAGTAACCAGAATCAAAATGCTCCCATCGTGACACAGAAAAGGCTCATATTTCCTGGGAAGAGTTAGAGACGAAAAAGAAGGGAAATATGGCCGGTTCAAAGACATTTAAATCAAAACATCTTGACATATTTACGCTTTTTTACGAGTTAACCCTACTTCGCCAGCCCCGTGAGCTCTCTTAGACCCACCCCCTGTTATAGCTATGATGAGCAGTGCAAGAACAAATACACAAAAATTTACGCGCTTCTAGAGAATGGGATGCGTTTACAATAGGTTCAGATGGTTTATCTGGCTCTGAGCACTATAGGACTTAACATCTGAGGTCATCAGTGCCCTAGAACTTAGAAGTACTTAAACATACTTAATGTAAGGACATCACACACAGCCATGCCCGAGGCAAGATTCGAACCTGCGACCGTAGCAGTCGCGCGGTTCCAGCCTGAAGCGCCTAGAACTGCTCGGCCACAACGGCCGGCCGTTTATAATAGAAAGTATCACAGAGTGGGGATGCATGGATCCTATATGTCAAGATGTTTTGATTTAAATGTCTTTAAAGCTGCCAGATAGTCGAAAAGCTAGTTCCCTTCTTTTACATTCCTAACTCTACGGCGGCCGCTGTGGCCGAGCGGTTCTAGGCGCTTCAGTCTGGAACCGCGCGACCGCTACGGTCGCAGGTTCGAATCCTGCCTCGGGCATGGATGTGTATGATGTTCTTAGGTTAGTTAGGCTTAAGTGGTTCTAAGTTCTGGGGGACTGATGACCTCAGATGTTAAGTCCCGTAGTGCTCAGAGCCATTTGAACGTAACTCTACCCAGGACATATTCGCTTTTTTGTGCTACGACAGGAGCATTTTTCATTCGGGTTTACATAATTAAGTTGGTAGGGAACCATCAAGCGCGAGTCCTTGCCCGTTTATTTGTTATCTCTCTCGCTATTAAGTTTACGCTATTAGTGTTTCAAGTGCCTAAACATTTCCGTTGCTCAAATTAAATACGTTAAGTTAACTGTTTAAAGCCCACGAGATAAAATAAAGTCCCCAAATATGTTTGTAGTCCCATAACTACTCCTTCTCTACATCCACGCTTATAATCCGTCAGACGGCATTTGGTTTGTGGCTGAGGTGCTTCCTGTAGCGCTGTCACTCGTCTATTCAGAGTTTGATTCCCGTCTCTATTGAACTCCTGATTGGCAGGACGTTAAACCCTGATCTTCCTGCCATCGACATACACAGATCTATTTAAGCCAGAAGATATGTAAGAACATACTTATAAGTAAAGAATTAAGGAGAATTTGTTCTGTGATAACAGTTGAGATACCTATTCACAACCTATATGATACCTCTTCCCATGGCTCACTAACATTTTTAGATGATTATAAATTAAAGATAATGTTAAATCTATCATCGACCCAAAAGTTAGTTCGAACACCACAGTGCTTCTCTAGGCGTCATCCGATTAGGGGTGGTAAATGATTTCCTTCCTCCGATTTTTAACTCCCCCGTACAGCCAGATTCAATGTAACTTACAGTTTAACATGCATTTTTCACATAAAAAATCATTACTTGCGATGATAAGTGACAGATCAATCCTAGGATTGACTGGGAATCTAACACAAGACGTATGGATACATAGTCTGGCACTTAACCAATCATTCGACTGTAATTAAATTAATAATATTAATTGCAAGCTTCATACATAACAAGAACTGTTAGCCCCCGAGAGCAAATTGCCAAATTTCTCTCACGATACATATGGCGCAGTATGGGCCTAAACATTATAACCACCTGGTAAATAGCGTGATGATTCACCTTTGAAAATCAATACAGTAGCAACTCTTCGAAGTATGGATAAGATAAGACATTGGTAGGTTTTCGGAGGTGTGTGGCACCAGATCCACCCACAGCTCACGCAATTCCCATAAATTATGGGGTTGGTGGTTTATGGGCGCGGAACTGGCGCACGATAGCGTCTCAGGGATTAGGTGAATAAACAACAACGTGACTTCACTGCCGTCCTCATCAAACCACTGTAACACGATTTTGGCCTTGTGAGACGAACAGTTCTCCCTTTGGAAGTCGTTGTCGCTATCAGGGGCGGTATCACGCATGAAGAGATGTATGTTGTCCGCGACAATGTTCACATCAGAGCTGTCACTGTGCCTCCGATCACCACCGCAGTGCCCTTAGAACCCCAGGTGAATGTTTCCCATAGCATAATGCTGCGCCAGCCAGCCTCCGTCCGCGAGACGTTGATGGTTTTTCTAACAACCGTTCGGTTGGAAACTGTTTATCTGGAAACGTCCATCAACCTGGTTAACAAGAAACGTGGTTCATCCGACCAGGTAACACGTTTACATTGATCCACGGTCCATTCTCAGCTCCCGCGCCAACTGCAGTCATAATTGAAGATGTCCTTAGGTCATCATGGGAACACATAGGTATCGTCTACTGCGGAGCCCCGTGTTCAACGATGTGCTGCGAAACACTTGTTTGTGCACCACCAATGTACTCCATCGTCGGACCTGCCACAGA
Organism: Schistocerca americana; assembly: GCF_021461395.2. Classification (NCBI taxonomy): domain Eukaryota; kingdom Metazoa; phylum Arthropoda; class Insecta; order Orthoptera; family Acrididae; genus Schistocerca; species Schistocerca americana. The sequence goes on along the minus strand of NC_060123.1, from coordinate 374,811,915 downwards.
TTGCTGTCTGTCCTGCTTTACTGAGTGGACAAGCTTCCGACCTCCGCGTTTCGTGATGAGGTGCGCATGCCTTGGACATTGGCACCTACTCTTGTGAGCCGTGAATCCTGCGATTTTCTTGGCACGATAGTTTATCTGCCGAAGTTACGCGCTATAAGGCGTCCTGGCTGGCTAGCGCCCTCCATTTAGGACGACCGCGGCACGCGAGGAGGAGACTCGGTCGGGGTCAGTGACGCAGACTCGGTCGGGGCAGTGACGGAGGGAAGACAACGCACGGAGCGTCGCGAGTAGTTAGTCGGCACTTGGTGTACTGTGAGGACGCACGGTGTTGACATTTAGGCGCCTGGGTCGGGCGGCGAGCGGAACTGGAGTGCAGACGTAGTCATCAGTCAACATTGGCTCTATTTAAGAGTTGTGTCTATCTCGTATCCTGAGGAGAGCACGGGAGTTTACCGTGGCGTGCATGTTAACAGCGAGCTCCTGGACTAACTTTAAATGGTGAGGCATTTTGTGGTGAAACTTTTGGATGTGATTGCTCCGTGCAGCCACTTTGATTTTCGCTAGTCATTCCTTAAACCACTTGGACGTGGGTCCGGGATGCTTGGTACTGCAAGTCCATGTAACTGGGCTGTGCCCTGGCCACATTGCATTTATCTTGAATTACAACTGTGGCCGGTATTCGGCGATTCCTTTTGTTATTATTGTTGTTAATATGTTAAGTGGTCAATTTTATGATCAAAGTTTATTTCCTGTATAAAACTTCAGCCGCTATTTTAAACTGGAATTCCAACTTCTTCCTTGTTGGCAACTATATTAGCAACAATTTTGCACCGTCAAACGGTGCTTTGGCATTTAAGGTTGTGTGCGGATTGTCTGGTCGTTACCACCTTGAGCTAGCTATGGTTTACAAACTTTATGAAGTGAAATTTCACGTCAATGGAGATTGTTTAATGAACTATTGCCTTAATAGTAACTGCGGTTGTCACACTACAACGTTTACCATGTCTTCCTGCAGTTGGCGCTACCCAGTGCTTGGCTGTTGGTTTTAGTATTTTAGTGAACTGTGTATTAATATTGGATTTATGTGTTCTAGAAGCCGTTAATGGTGTGCGCAGCACCTCCTGCCTCTTGTCACTTGAGCTCCGAGCACGGAATTCAGACGCTCGGCCGATGTGAACGCCAAACGCCGAGAATGTGCTGATTGCTGCGTAGATCTTTCAGGCTATCATAACATCATATTGCCGAATGTTTTCCATAGTAGTTAAGTCACGTATTTATGAAATCTTACTATTTGAGTGTTTTTGAAACCTAATAGCTTTTACAAATTGTTATTTTTCATATTTACAAGGCCTGATAATTGACTTAATTTGACCATAGATCTGCAGTTATGTTAAAGTTATATTTGTGTGAAGTAATTTTTTATTAATTTAAAGTTGGCGCCATAAGGCTGTTTTACTTTTAAAATTTTTTGGATTATTCTCATTGCTTTTATACACTGAATAAAGGTGTAGATCACCGCAATTTGCAAATGCTAATTTATTATTGTGTTGTTACCAGTGCTTTGTTGCAATTAACGTGGTGAAAATAAATTTTTGTATCCTCAAATGGAGTCAGCATACCACTCCAGCAGCCCATTTGCCCTGGTTACCAATCCTATAACTTGTGTTGTATGGAACTGGGGACCTAGAAACGACGGAGAGGTTTCGTCCGCGCCGTAGCCCTCAGTGGTTCACAACCCCACAAGAGGCAACAGCACTCCACTCACCCCACCGCCGCCCCACACTGAACCCAGGGTTAGTGTGCGGTTCGGCCTCCAGTGTACTTGTACCAGGCGAACGGTCTACCCGGCGGGAGGCCCTAGCCACACGGCATTTCCATTTCCACTTGAATGGTAGTGGATTAAAGCACATGGACTGCAGGATAGGATGAAAATGTCAGTCTGCTTGTAATAATGTATTATTTTCTATGATGACTAATGGACTATTTGAAATTTCATCTACTGGAGCAATCACGTCAGCTGTGTCTATAAGATGGATGTAGCAGTGATACTAAATTAATTTTTTTTGCCAGTGATTCCAAAAGCAGAACGATCCCTGTCGCGCGTTAATTTCTAATTTCAAACTTGGAAATTTTCCTGTGCTGCCCAAGCTCTGATTTGTTATATTTCTCGATAAGAGTAGCAACAGTCTGGGCTTTTCTCTGGGCGCCGATTTCGGACTTATACTTTTTCTATGATGTGGGATATCTGTTTTCTGCTTTTAGTAGCATTATGTAGTGCATATGAACGCTGGTCGTGCTATTATATCGATTCCTCTTAAGGGATGTCACAACAGAGAAGAAAGTTTTAAACTGAATTCTCATTTATTACGTAGTGGTTAATTATTTACAGAAACTGAAAATTACTAGAGTGATTTACAAGTAATAGGTTGCAAATGTGGGCAAAGACGATAGGTATTCTTAAAATTAGAGCTCTGACGTGAAAATTTGGTACACTCTTAGACGGCCTGTCGACTCTAAAACACTCATGCTGGTCTAGTACCACTGTAGTATCGGCAGTGTGCGTCAGTGAATGTATGTAGTGGAGAACAGATCAATGGAGTGGCCTCATTCGTGAATAAAACTGGAATGAAATTCTGAGTAGTAGTTTAGATGCAAAGGAACACAGATACTCTGCTCGTGGACATAGTCTAGGAATCACACACATATTGAACGGCTTTAACAACATGTTGAATGCTTTAGGCATTTGTAAAAAGATATGGTTCTAGTAAACGAGTCCGAGGACGCAGGAAACTGTCCAATGAAAAACTCTCTATGAAAGAAAAGTTCAATCCTCATGCGAGGAAAAGTACACCAGAGAACGATTTTACCTGAAGGAAAAACTAGCTGGAAAATCATTATGATGACTGTCTATATACGAGTAGTTCACCGTGTTTTAGTGAGATGTGGAATGAAAACAGAGCATTAATTAACGACATCATCCACTGAATCATATGCATTAATGCACTGCGCACCGTATGGTGGCTTTAGGAGTATGCATGTTCATGTAAGTGTAGATCAGACCGTCATCTTTTGCTGTGGCATGTGAAGTGGACTCAGCAAATCAGATTAGGTGAGGAATCTTCGAGTAGATCTGATCTGCTCCAGTATCCTCAAGATAGCATGTACTTCAGTGTCAGATGCGGTAAATACATACGGTTAGTGGAACTTGCGAATGTAGTTGCAGCAACCCACAGCACAATGAGAGCTTTCCCCCGGCTTAGATCCATCCATTTAAATTTGCACATAATTTTAGTTTGATGGAACTCTCCGCGTTACTCCATCCTGTGCAAGCCGCCTCATCTCAGAATAACTACTGCAACCCACATTCATTTGAACCTGTTTATTGTACTCGTCTTTGGCCTCCTCTGCTTTTTGTACCCCACAATTTCCTCCAATACTAAACAGATGAGTCCTTGAAGTCTCAGAATGTGTCCTATCAACCGCTCTTTTAGTCGCGTTATGCCACAAAATTCTATCCCTCCTCAATTCCATTCGGTACCTCTTCATTATTTACACGGTCCACCCATCTAATCCTCAACATTCTTCGATAGCATCACAGTTCAAAAACTTGTACTCTCTTCTTGAATGAACTATTTGCCGTCTAAGTTTCACTTACATACAAGGCCCCACTCCAGACAAATGCATTCAGAAAATATTTCCTAACACTTAAATTTATACTCACTGTTAACAAATTTTTCTTCTTCAGAATTACTTTTCTTGTCATTGCCATTCTAAATTTTATATTCTTTCTAATTCGTCCTTTGTAAGTTATTTTACTGCCCAAATAGCAAAACAGATCTACTACTTTCAGTGTCTCATTTCCTAGCCTAAATTACTCAGTAACGTCGATTAATTCTGCTACTTTCCATTATCACGGTTTTGTTTTTGTTGACGTTCATCTTATAATATCTTTCCAAGACACTATTCAGTCAGTTCAATTGCTCTTCCAAACCATTTGCTGTCTCTGACGGGATTGCACGCCATCACCAAACCAAATCGTTTTTATTCCTTCTCCCTGAACTTTAATTCTTTCTCCAGATATCTCCTAGGTTCCCTTCCCTGCTTGGTCAATTGCATAGTGAATAACGTTGGCGATAGCGTATAACTGAGTCTCACTCCCTTCTCAACCACTGCTTCCCTTGCATGCCCTTTGGCTCTTGTAACTGCCGTCTGATTTCTGTACAAGTTGCAAATAACGTCCCGCTCTCTGTATTTTAATCCTGCTACTTTCAGAAATTTAAAGCTTGTGTTCCAGTCAGCACTATCGAAAGCTTTCACCAAACCAACAGATGCCATAAACGTGGGATTGCCTTTCCTTATACTGTCCTCTGAGATTAGTCGTAGAACCAGTACTGCCTCGCATGTTCCAGCATTCCTCCGGAACCCAGACTGACCTTTCCCGGCTTCTGGCAGTTTTTCCGTTCTTCCGCAAATAATTCGTGCCAGTATTTTGCAACCGTGAGTTATTAAACTGATAGCTCGGTAGTAGCCACACCTGTGATCATCTATAGCCTTAGGAATTGGAATTATTACATCTTCTTGAAGTCTCAGGGTATTTCCGCTACCTCATGGTTTAGTCATAGATGGCTCGCACAAGGAATTCAGTAGTTCTGAGGAAATGGCGTCTATTCCAGGGGCCTTGTTTCGGCTTAGATCTTTCAGGGCTCTGCCACATTCTTCTCGTAGTATCATATCTCCCATTTCATCTTCATCTACTTCCCCCCTCATCCTCTTTTTTATAGTACTGCCTTCTATTTCATTTCCTTCGTACAGCTCCTGTGTATATTCCTTCACTATTTCATTTCTCAAATATATCCACTCGTCTTCTACTGTACTCCTTTTCTCTGTTGCAGTTAACCATTGCCTAGTAGTCCCTCTGAAACTTTTAACAACCTCAGATTCTTTCAACTTCCCCAGGTTTCATATCTGTAATTTCTTATTTTTTGCAAATTCTTCAGTTTTAATCCACAGTTCATAACCAATAAATTACGGCCAGAGTCCATATTTGCTGCCGGAAATACCTTATTTAAAATCTGGTTCCTAAAACTCTGTCTAACCATTATACAACCAATCTGAAACCCTCACGTATCTCCAGATCTGTTCCACGTACACAGTTTTCTTTCATGATTCTTCACCCAAATGTTAGCGATAATTAAATTATGCTCTGCACAAAATTCTACCACCCAGCTTCCTCTTTCATGCCTTTCCCCCAGACCACTATTTATACTTCTCTCCCTCTTCCTGCTACCGAATTCCAGTCACCCGTCACAAATAAGTTTTCCTCTCCGTTAACTAACTGAATAATTTCTTTTATCTCATCGTACATTCCTTCAATCTCTACATCTCCTGTAGAGCTAGTTAGCAAGTAAACTTATATTACTGTGACGGGTGTTGACTTTGTGTCTGTCTTGGTTACGATGATGCGTTCACTATACTGCTCATAGTAGCTGACCCAAATTCATATAACCCCATTCATTATTAGACCTACTCCTGGATTGCCTCTATTTGATTTTGTATTTTCAACCCGGTACTGACCTGGTCATCCTGCCACAGAGATTCGTTTTATTCCCAGTATGTGTAACTTTTACGCTTATAGCGTTTGTAGACTTAGAGAGAGCTTTTGATAATGTTGACTGGAATGCTCTCTTTCAAATTCCAAGGGTGACACAGGTAAAATACAGGTAACTAAAGGCTATTAACAATTTGTACAGAAAGAATATGGCAGTTATAAGAGTCAAGGGGCACGAAAAGGAAGCATTGGTTGAGAAGAGAGTGAGACAGGGTTGTAGCCAATCCCCTACGTTATTCAATTTGTTCATTGAGAATGCAGTAAAGGAAAGAAAAGAAAAATTTGGAGTAGGAATTAAAATCCAGGGGGAAGAAATAAAAACTCTGAGGTTTGCTGATGACATTGAAATTCTGTCAGAGACAGCAAAGGACTTGGAAGAGCAATTGAATGGAGTAGACAGCGTCTTGAAAAGAGGATATAAGATTAACATCAACAAAAGCAAAACGAGGATAATGGAATGTAGTCGAATTAAATCAGGTGATGCTGAGGGAACTAGATTAGGAAACGAGACACTTAGAGTAGTAGATGAGGTTTGCTATTTGGGAGGCAAAATAACTGATAATGGTCGAAGTAGGAAGGATATAAAATACAGACTGACAGTGGCAAGGACTATAGATTTAAGTGTCAGGAAGCCCTTTCTGAAAGTATTTATATGGAATGTAGCCAAGTATGGAAGTGTAACATGGACAATAAACACCCTAGGCAAGAAGAGAATAGAAGCCTTTGAAATGTGGAGCCACAGAAGAATGCTCAAGATTAGATGAGTAAATCACGTAACTAATGGCGAGGTACTGAACAGAAATGGGGAGAAGAGAAATTCGTGGAACAACCTGACTAGAAAAAGTGATCGGTTGGTAGCACATTCTGAGGCATCAAGGCATCGCCAGAATAGCAGTTGAGGGAAGCGTGTGGAGTAAAAACCGTAGAGGGAGGCCAAGAGATAAATGCAGTAAGCAGGTTCAGAAGGATGTAGGGTGCAGAAGTCACTCGAAGACGAAGAGGCTTGCATAGAATAGAGTAGTGTGGAGAGCTCCATCAAACCAGTCTTTGGACTGAAGACCACAACATGAGTAACTTCAACTTATTCATTTCCCTTTTCAATTTTTCTAGCGTACTTTTCTAATTAGAGGATCTAACGTTCAACGCTCCGATCCCTAGGATGTCAGTGTTTTTCCTGCTGACATCCTCTTTACGAGTCCCCGTTCGAAGATCCGAATGTGGGACTACTTTACCTCAGGAATATTTTCCCCATGAGGATACCATCATTATTTAACTATATATTAGAGCTGCGTGTATTCGGGAAAAGTAACGACTGTAGTTTCCCCTTGCTTTCAGTTGTTTACAGTACCAGCAGATCGGTCGATCATCAAGATTGTTGCCCGTGCAACTATTGAAAAGGATCCTGCCCGTCTTAAGGAACCACAGATACTCATCCCTTGCCGTTGCACCTACTTTACGACCACCTGTATCGTTGACGCACGCAATGTCTGTAGGTGATTGGGCAGAGCGCAAGCATAAGATATTGTTATACAGAAACTAGATATAAAGCTCGTCTTATTGGCAACTGTAACCAGATAAATCTCTGTGTGGTGAATAGTATCCAGGAAGGTGTGAAGATCATATTGTGCCTTGAGGGACGTTGCATTCACAGCCCGCAAAGAGCGAAAAAACTGTAAATTCTACAATGTATTTAGATGTGCACTTGCTGCATAAGTCGATTAAGCTGTTCGGTTTATCTGTGGATATGTACACAAGGCAGCCGTCATTTCGTACAGTGGTCACATTTCGTAAACCAGTACATGCTCTGCACTTCATGACAAGCGAGGTGGCGCACAGCTAAGTCGCAGGGGTCTTACTCTGGTGGCTAGCAGTTCAAATCATCATCCGGCTAAGATTTAATTTTCCGTAATTTCCCTGCTTCGCTTAAGTCGGAAGCTGAGGTAATTCCCTTGAAACGACACAGCCGATCACTTCCCCCGTCCTTCCCCAATCTGAACATGTGTTCCAGCCCTATTTATCTTGTCACCGACGAAATGCTAAATTCTAACCTTTTCTTCTTCTTCTTCTCCTTCTCCTCTTCGTTCCTAGGCTCCATATACCCATCGCTGTTGTATCTGCATGGTTCTGGTGTGCTACTGGTCATTTTCTCTCATTGGATCTCGCTAACGTACTGATCTTGCATACACTTCATCGGACGACTCTTTACTGTGTGACAATGGCGTAATATTGCACACTCAGGTCACCAAAGACAGGATACTACCCCATCCACATGGGTGGTATTTCAGATCGGTGTAATATTACTTATTACTGAGTCACTATTCTTAATATCCTCCAAATTCGTGTAATTCGTATCCCCATTCTGTATGGCGCAAGTTTTACAAACGATAACCAGCAACTGGGATGTGGCAGACGCCCCATAGGTAGCCCACAAACAACTCTTTCCTCTGAAATGAAATGTCGAGTGGCTGGGTCTCCCGTTGGGTGGACCGTTTACCTGGTGCAAGTCTTTTGAGTTGACGCCACTTCGGCGACTTGCGTGGCGATGAGGATGAGGTGATGATGGTCATGATGATGATGATGATGGTGATGATGATGACAACACAACACCCAGTTCCTGATCGGAGAAAATCTCCGACCCAGCTGGGAATCAAACCCGGGCCCCTTTGCATGACATTCCGTCGCGCTGACCACTCAGCCACCGGAGCGGACACTCTTCCCTCTGTACACCTTGTAGCGTGTCGACAGATGGGCAGGCATGAAGAAGGGAGAGAATGCGTCTCTTTTTATAAGGGGCCCGTGGGAGAGGACAGAATCCATCGCTTGTTTGGTTTGTAGATCAACGGGGACAATGCACGACAGGAACCACACGATATACCACCAAACAAGACGTGAAGTTTGAAAATTGTGAGAGAGATATTGGTAAACTACGCGTTATTTGCTAACACTTTTGGAAGAAACGTTTTTGCAAAATGTATGTTATTTGGAGAGGGAATATCAGACATTACATATTACTCAAAGGTAACGTGATAACTAATGTTCAGGAAAATGACCCAGAGATTCGCCTGAATATAATGCAACGACATTGTTTTATTTATAACGTTTGCGAGTGATGAAAGATGTTAAATTGTTTGAGAAGAAGTTATTTAATAAGTTTCTAAAGGGTAACTAAAATCAGTTGGCTGTGGGCCAGAATAAGACAAATTTTGTAGAAACAAAGCACTAACAATGTGGTTCAATTACATTAATAGAGCTTTCAATAGAGCTGGCACACGTAACCTGTTTGTTTTTTATTGGATGAAAATGTCACACTTACGTTCATTTCTTATACTTAATAAGTGTAATTAACATAAATTATCTATCCAAATGGGTAACACGAAATCTTCATCACCGTATAATCAGCTTCCCAACGGGGGTAGCAGAAGTGTCTCTACATACAAGTCGTTCTCAATATTAAATGTCCATATTTTGGTATGATATGTTTCGGTAGTGTCAGAAATTTGATTCAAATTAAGTTCTTCATTATAGTGAAGAGGCAAGACATGCGGTTACCAGAAAACCTACCGACAGTCTGCCTATGCGTACGTTGTTCACAGTTTACTTGTGCATGTGATCTCAAACATTGCTTGAACTGTGTTTTTTTTTTCTTTTTGGTCATTCTGCGTCATTCGTGTCACCTTGTCGTCGCAGTGTTGAGCTGAAGTTGTCTTATTTTGGAAGAAACTACGGGTAGTGCTTTTATTTAATTGTTAGGAGATTACAGCGAACGTCGATGTCAAACGTAACTCTCGATTTTGAGGTCAAAAACAGCAATCAACAGAAATGCAGGTGAGGAAATTAGTACGCCTGTGGGAAGTAAGGATATACAAAACCCGACAGTTGGCTTGATAAAACGTATTGATAACAGAGGTATAAATCATTGGGCCACGAATCAAATGTGGAGTGGTATGATAACTCAGCTTTTGTCGAAGGGTAACTCAAACGCTAGATCAACAGATAACAGAGAAGTTAGATGCCATGAATTTTATGTTCAATGTCATCAGTTCTGAGACCGAGAACGCGGGGTCGCAGTTGGCTGAAGCACTGAAGAACACGAATTGGCAAATAGAACATACAAGTTCCCAAGTTATGGATATGCGAGAAGTTTTGGCAAGGACATAAACGACTTCCGGACAAAAACTGATGAGAAGTTACCACAATTAGAAAGCAACGCAAAACGCAAAATTCGCTGCGTGTCGCAATTTCACACAAGAAGTGAAGGAAAACAGGCAACAAGTAAGAGAGCGCATCTATGCAGTAAAATATCAAGTACAAGGTAATGAGAGAAGTGTAACTGAAGTTCAGAAAAAAAATAGCTATGGAGCAAAGCGGCGAGGCCTCATCACGTGAGATCAGTCCATCATAAAGATACCATGGGGCATTATCAATTAAAATAGCATTATCCCTTCAAACCTAATCTGATTTGCTGAGTGCACTTCGAGCTGCTCAGTTGATGTAACTTATTGCAGAATCACTCCAGTTCGTCTAGGACACCGTCCTTTGTCTATGACTTCTATCGAAAGAGATTTTATCTTAATGGGTATCAAGGCGTGCAGGTATCTGTTGCAACGATTTGAAGGAAGCATCAGCGAAGGATGCCTGCGCAATGTCTACCATAGCACATTTTACAAACCCCCTACACGCAGTGACCTCAACGTCATGTATCATTCACACGAAGAAAAGCCATTTGCTTGACTGTGGTGTAGTTCCACCCAGCTTACAGGAGGGGACAAAGAGCTCTTGACGGTGGACAGGACACTGCTCTTTAGCACACGGTTATCTTCCCTGGGGAGAGAACCCATCAGTGACTTATGCTACTAATGTGTGATTAAGTGCGCAACATTCTGGAGGACTGTATTCAGGTTGCTAACGATAAAGTAAACCATGTTTTGACTGGAGCTTTCCTTCTTGTCACGTACGATGCGCAGACTGTCAAACATCTAGTAAATTTTTGTTCGTCTTCCGTGTTTTGTATAGAATGTTACTGGTTGTCAAACTGATTTAAATCAACAAACCAGTTCCAACTTGGAGGTCTGTAGAGTTTTTAAACTTCTCGGACATTTCACTTTTTACAGTTTTGACTAACTATGTATTATGCTGACAAATTTTAATTTGTTGTACGGTATGATAATTTGAGCAATCAGTTGCCGTGTTCCTAATCCTAACAACAAAAGAGTGTAACGTTCCCTGGGTACGACGCTTTCAGTGTTGCTTCAGTATCGAAATACAAATATCAAGATGATTAATCCATTTGTTTTACAAGTCTGAAACGTCAGTGCTGTTTGACATTGTTGTATACAGACAAATCGTAACAAGTTCACGTGTTTTTGATAAATAAACGTGTGGTCCCACAAAAAAAGGTTGATAAATGCGCCTGTTAATTGACTACTGCAGTCAATATAATGAAAACTTGAAAGGTGTGACACGCTATTTGACATTGTAGAAATCATATACTGCATTTAGATATGCCAGTGTTCTCTTAATCGGCATATGAAGTTATTGTGGCTGGGCTGGGTGGCGAGGAATAGAAAAAAGAGAGAGAGAGAGAGAGAGAGAGAGAGAGAGAGAGAGAGAGAGAGAGAGAGAGAGAGGCGGGGAGGGGGGAGGGGAGAGAGGTGCATTTGCGTTATTCCATAATAGCAGATGGGTGAAGGCCGGATTCCATGATCATCGTTATAGCACGAATTCCTTACGGGTACCGCAATAATAAACAATAATAAGTGTTTCAAAACCGTACGGAAGAGTAGATGGACGACATCAGATGTAATAACTGAAGGAACGGCTGCGGATCGTTCGTTAATATCATCTTTAGCGTTATAGAAGGCACTGCATGGATATTCTGTGATGTGTGTTTGATGGGGTGGTTAGTTTCAAAATTGTCCCAAGCTAGGAATGATGTCAAAATGCCCGAGAATTCTTGCAAGATCCACAACAAAAGTATGTTCGTCAATTGCTGCTGCGAACATTTATATGGTTTAATCCATTATCATCTTCTGAAAACGCTCATCTTGTGATACGTCTTCTACGTGACGGTGTGGGACTAGCGCTCTATTCTGCACTGAAACGGCAAACTTCTTAAGAACCATGACTGGCAGTGCCGTTGTTGCAAAGTTGTGAGAGGTGCCGTTGTCACACTGTCCGATAGCAATAACAAAACAATAAGGTTAAAATTTCTCTAGTGCATGTTGCGTTTTCAGAGCTGACATTATACAAAGAAAAAGTCTCGTGTGATATCGGAGATTATAAGGAGGACCGAGAGCACAAAAGTTAATAACAACACTGAATTTTTATGTACTTTTCAGTCGTTTTTCCACTTGGCTCAACTAAAAAAAAATATTTCTTGTAACAAATATTATAAGCAACGAGTAATAAAGTCTTAGGAACACGTAAGATACTTCAGAATAGCCGAAGTTTAAAATTTTGTGGCCACTTTTAGGAAAGTCAACATACTCCCTATAAAATGACTTTTATCTTAATGATATGAATATTTATGTTTGCGTTTGGAAAGAGAGATTGATTTTTGATTGAGACTTTACTTTAAGTCGTATCTGGTACCTGAATTTTGGTTGCGGCCTCCTTAAATGATCAGCTTCTGCACCAGTTGGTGACGTATTATAATTTGGAGAAAGTTATTGTTCTTTAAGATTTAAAGGACGACTCTGTTGGTTACTTGGCCGTATTTTGGATAGCTTTGAGCCCACGTTTTCGTAGCTTTTCATACCTATAGGACCACTGTTGTAAATAAATAAAGATCAAACAGCACTCTCCTTTCCGTGAGAAATGGAGATTGCTTGGCACACAAACTTCCTTCAAACTACATGTCCTGTTGCAGCAAAATTGGTCAATGGAGTTCAGCACCATACTATTATTCAAGAACACAATCCAATTACTGTAATTAAGTAATTATGAGACGTTGTTATGTATGGAATGAAAACTATAGAGAATGCATTTCCTTTCCAGTATTTTAGTGAACTTTGTACACTTACAATTATGTCGATTGATAGCCAGCGACGACAGTGAAGTTCACCTCCCTTTCCAAAAACAAGATATTTCTATTCTTCACTTCCAGAAAATTTGTATACATAAATGTTTGGCAACTCTTACACATACTTTACTCGGTTTTATCACTAAAATAGTAAATTTCATTAAATGTAACAGTACGTTCTGAGCGACGGCCTCGTAACACGCCCTCTTTCCACAAGATACAGATTAACAGTCCTCTTTTCTTTTTTTTTTTTTTGATAAATCAGTTGGTTTTTTTAGAGTCCATACCCAAATATTCACAACTACTATCGTTGCGGGGATTGCGCGCTAAAGAGTTTCTTGCTGTCCAGCTGCGCTTCACTTGGTATTTACATACATTACTGAGCGTCTCAGAATAAAATTAGGCACAAATTAGTTAAGAAAAGGGCAATGAGGCTCACGTAACGTTACATCCCTCATAAATGTGGAATTTGAATCGAATTATTATCGGTAACTACAAAGCCGGAAAATTACAGAAAATCAGAGTCTCCTGTGTTGTGAAAGTATCGCTGTCACTGTTTGCACTTGTGTTGCATTCGAAGTTATTAGAGCCACGAGAAAGTCTGAGAACTATCGATAAATATTACTAATACACATTCCCGTATATCCTTTACTGTTCGTTCTTCCTTGTTCTGAGGATTCTACATCACGAAAGATTACTGGAGGCCTCTCGACGGAAACTGAATGCTACAATTTGTTCCGTAAGCTTGAATTCAAAAGCAATACGGGGAGTGGGTCTAGTTTCTTGTTTGCAGGGAGTCCGCAGTTGCCTGGCAGTCAGCAGTCAGGAGGAAAGTTGACCAGCGTCTGGGGGCTCTATACCCCCTCCTCAATGAAAATTCGACGCTCTCAAGTGAGAATGGCCTCAAGATTTACCGACTATTCATCCGCCCCATTATGGAGTACGCCAGCGTTGTATCGGGAAATGCAGCCACAAAACATCTCTCCAGACTTCAAGCACTGCAGAACAAGGCCTTAAGAAGAATAATGCACGTGCACTCGCAGTTTCCAACGAGGGTTCTGCGTGACATAACACCTGAGCCAGAGATATTACCACGTTTCCAAGAAGTTGCCTCCCGCTTTTATGCGACGAAGGAAGAAGCCGGAAATCCCCTGATCCGGAACCTGGGAGCCCCTGATGAAGAAAGGGCTGTATATCAACGACCCGTAGCCCTGCTGCATAGATGAAAGCCCCAGCAGGCCTACATGATGCCACACCAATCACCAAACAGATGACAGATACACCCCACAAATAAAGATGCCACACCTCCTAACCAGATGTTTCAAATAGTTCAAATGGCTCTGAGTACTATGCGACTTAACTTCTGGGGTCATTAGTCGCCTAGAACTTAGAACTACTTAAACCTAACTAACCTAAGGACATCACACACATCCATGCCCGAGGCAGGATTCGAACCTGCGACCGTAGCGGTCGCTCGGTTCCAGACTGTAGCGCCTAGAAACGCACGGCCACTGCGGCCGGCCCAGATGTTTCCTCTCCCGTAACAAACACACAAGAAGTAGGAAATGCCCACAGGTAAACCCTACCTTACAAACAACGGAAGGATAGTAGTTAAGAAGAAGTGGGTAGGAGCAGCTGTCTGGCGAGAGCAGCAGGCAGGCGGGCCCTCAGCCTTGCACGCCTGCAGCAGCCGCCGCGCAGCGCAGCTGCGCCGGGTCTCCCGGGCTGCGTCTGACCTCTGGCATCTCCTGTCTCGGCCAGGGTGCGCAGCGGTTGCACGGAGCACGGTGTCCTCGTCTTGTGGAGAATACAGTACAAAAGGAAACCTCATGGGTGGCGGAGAGCTTCCTCTCAAGCTGGAGCGGCCATCATCAGTTACATAAATATTTTTTATTCGTCTGGTTTTGATTTAGCCGCAAAAAAAAAAAAAAAGCTTAAATGAAAGTTATGAATTCTGAATTTAAGCTACGGCATCTGGAAATGAAACGAGTTGCGCTCCGTAGCTGATGTACGAATTGGGATTTCTCCCTTTCTATCACATCCTCTAATTTCATTCTGTTTAGTAGACTTACTTCAGCCCTCAACACGTTGAAATCATTTCTGAGAGCCAGCGTCGAAGCAAGAAACTGTGCTTCAATTCTACTGAATACTACACTCTTTACATAAATTTAAGATCAGTTGCAACCTCTCGAACTATAGGGATTGGACAACAATATGGAAACACTGCGATAAATGCATGCTAGATCATAAATACAGATGCTAGCCAAGCTTGCTGGTTGCGCTGGTCACTAGCGACACCTGGCAATGTCCTCAATACGTTGCAAGTTTTAATCGTGGTCAGAACAGTGCTACGTGTAGTTGTGAGTGCATTATGTCGGAACTAAGTGAATTCGTGCGAGGGCAAATTGTTGGTGCTCGTATGCTGGGTGCTTCCGTAACCAAGGCAGCCGAAGTGTTTGGAGTGTCAAGAGGCACCGTATCAAAGATCTATACCGCATATAGGGGAAGCGGAAAAACGTCGTCCAACAGGTCCCAACGCGGACCAAAGGGTGTGATGACTGACCCTAACGGACGGTCACTGAAGAGGATTGTGACGGAAAATACGAGGACGACAGCTGCAAAAGCCACTGCAGAACTGAATGTCGCACTCGCGAAGCCTGTCAACACCAAAACAACACGAATGGAGCTGCATAACGCAGGAAATTCTATGGAGTGCTGAAATTCCAAAATCACTCATCAATGATTCAAATACCCATAACAGAAAAATATGGTGTCGAAGTCATAAAACTCGGACTATGGAGCAGTGGAAGAATTTGGTCGGATAAGTCTTGTTCAACACTGTTTCAAATATCTGGCTGTGTTTACGTCCCAAAGCCGCACGGGCTAGCAGCGCGGTCTAGGGCGCCTTGCCACGGTTGGTATGGCTCCCCCCCCACCCCCCCACTCCCCCACCCCCGTCGGAGGTTCGAATCCTCCCTCTCCAACATGGGTGGGTGTGTTGTCCTTAGTGTAAGTTAGATTAAGTAGTGTGTATGCATACGCACCGATGACCTCACTCAGCAGTTTGGTCCCATAGGAACTTATAACCAACTTGATGTCCCAAGGACGAAACATGGCCTGTGTTCGCTAATGATTTGGCAGGCCTATCGTTTTTTCCATTGGGCTTATGGATACTCTGGGAGGGCGCATTACTGTCAAGGATTATGTGACCATCTCGTGGTACAACGTTTGTTCCGTAGTGGTGGTCTGTGTTCCAAGGTGACAGGGCTCTTGTTTATATAGCTCGCATCGTGTAGGACTGATTTTGTCAGCACGAAGATGAACTGTCACACCTCCAATGGCCACCAGAGTCACCAGATCTCAATATTATTGAGCTTTCGTGGTTTATTTCGGGGAGAAGGGTGGTTGATCGCTATCTACCCCCATCATCTTTAGCTGAACTTGTCTCTATTTTGTAGGAAGAAAGCTATAGGGCTCCCTTAAAAACCATAAGGAACCTATATTTATCCATTGCGAAGCGACTGGAAGCTGTTTTGAATGTCAACGGTCTTATGTACCGTATTAGGCTCTGAGCACTATGCGACTTAACTTCTGAAGTCATCAGTCGCCTAGAACTTAGAACTAATTAAACCTAACTAACCTAAGGACATCACACACATCCATGCCCGAGGCAGGATTCAAACCTGCGACCGTAGCGGTCGCTCGGCTCCAGACTGTAGCGCCTAGAACCGCACGGTCACTCCGGCCGGCACCGTATTAGAAATGATAATGTGTTGTGTTCTTGGTGTTTCCATATTTTTGCCCACCACCTGCATATTTTTACGACTGCTTCAGAGAAAAGACCTTGACATAATTTTTAGCGCAATAAAATCTGGTTCTGATGCCGATTTTCGACTGAAAGATAAAATTTCTTCAAAGTGTTAGCTGTCGTAAGTAGTACCTTGAAGTGTATGGTGTAGGCAGCTTAATTCACTGAAGTGAAGTAGCACAACATCGATTCCAGCTTCCAAGGGCGTAGAGATTGTGGCAAGTTTTTCGGTGATTTTGACTTGGTAGTGGCCCAAGTTGATGCCTTGATATTCTACGTCGAGGCAGCAGCAAGACGTCAGCACCAATGTCAAAATTGATTCAGAGATGGTCTGAAGATACACGTTGGTTGTTGAGGCATAAATTTGCTGTTGTATGCCTTTAATGATGGCGACATGGATGACTTCAGGTTGAACTCTGTTGCTGGGGAATATGGTAGGGTCGTATGGCCCAACCACTAAAGCCTCATGTTGTTCTGCGACGCTCAGTAGACGTCGTCTACTGGCATTTGTAAATCTTGAGTGCCATGCGACATGCTTGGCGTTTAGGTTGGCTACGATGGAAATCCTATCACGTAAGTTCAGCGAGGTTTCGAAATCATTGGGATCTGAATACTGCGATAAACGTGATACGTATTACTGACGTATGGTCGACGATGCAAGTAGCCTCATGCTTTGCCAGCGGTGGGAAATGAACTGGGTACCTCTGTACCACCACCTGCCCTTGGTCTATCCGTGTTGAAACGTGTGTAGTTTAGCGCCATAAACACATACTTCGTGCTTTAAACATCTTTGACTCACCAGGCTAATGTCAATAACTTCTTCTCTGACCAACTGACGAAGTTCGCCAGCTTGAGTGCGGACATCATTGGCATTCCACGCACCTATTTTCAGTCCATTAAAGTTGTCCATAATGCAGCCGTTGTGGTTAAGATCCCCTGATTGCTTGCATAGCTTATAGCACTGCAGCACTAATTCGCTGCTGAAGCAGCTCTATCAACTTTGTTATGCTGATCACCAGGGCAGTGACCTGCGCAGTTTAAGCTCTTAAGATCGTTCTGTGTAGCATTTGTTGTGACTGGAGCTAGCTTTATTTTCCTGCGCTTTTCGGTGGCGGCACTCGCGGATGGGCGAACTACAGTTGTGCGTTTCTTCTGATGTTCATTCCTTTTATGTGGAGACTCAGCGCTGGGCTGCAACGGTGAGGTGTCAAAAGTAAATTGTTGGTGGTACGAAGACGTGGCTGTATCTTCAGCGACTGCGGTTTTCTTGTGTGACGGGCTCGGGCGTTGCTGGACAGATGCTTCCGCATTGGCTGGCACCATCGACAAGGCATCTGCGGCGTAATATACGCCAGGTCGTGTATTGGCCTTCTTTTGTTGCAGTGGTTAGTCCACGTTGGCGTGCTACAGCGCGCTACCATACGGTGTAGCTGCAGTAGCCAGCCACACGTGTTTTCTCGTTGCAGAGTGTGCATAGCGCGCATCGCGGCGTCGAAGCACATGGGAGAGGGCAACCACGGCGTGTGTGGCTGCAGCACGCTTGACGCTCGTGTGCGGCACGAACAGTGCCGGTCAACGTCACTGATGCCCTGGCACAGGTAGTATGGCGCTGGGCATCGTTTAGCTCTTAGATTTCCTACTCCCACTGTGAGATTAATAAGACAAGTCAGTTGGAAAAGTCTCCTTTTTTCGGTTTGTCAGCTGCTACAACTGGAAATAGCGCCATATTCTCTATTGCCCTCGGAGTTCTGAACTTACGCCAATCCTTACAGAGAAGTCTAGAGCTTCCGGTTCTTCCTTTACATGATCGAGATCCATATCGAAGGACAGATAGCGGTGTACCACTTCGAGCACTTTGCCAGGTGTAGGCTCGTGGGTATAGTAAGGTAGCTTTCTTTTCGACTTTGTTGTGTCACTCGTCGGAAATCTTAAACCACAGGCATCCCGGTTGGTCATCTTCACGTTGAACACAGTGACTGCGCAGCTTCGAAGAAGTTCCTGAAGCTTCCTGCAGTTCTCTTGAAATTGAGGTACTACGGGTGGAGGTGGTGATTCAGATTTTGGCGCTATGGAAACGCCTTTTGGGTCGTCTTGGAGCTTTGAGAGCAGTGCCAATGCGTTAGTGGTATCTGCTGAGGGTATGGTTCATAATTTTACTGGTCGAGCAGTTCTTCTGACCTGCACAGAGACATCGGCGATGGGTACTGGTGTTTTCCTCGCTTTCTTCTCCTTTGATTAGCTTCGTATATTGGCGGTGATAACAGGATCTCTCCTTTTGTTTCTCACGGCAGTTCCAGTTGGTGAAAGCCTAATAGGTTGTTCATCTTTCGAACCTGAGAGAATTATTGCCGAGGCGGTCTTGTCTAAGTCGTATTCAGTTGCACTGTCCATTGTCAGGTCTAGGTTCGTCATACTTGGAGGGGTCGCCAGGCGGGCTAGACTCACAGGCCGGCGATGGCCGACTCCGCGTTCGCGTTGGCCCGTGTAGTTTTCCACATCGCTAACTCGTATGGTCCATGATAGCAATATTTTCTCTCTGCTCTGTTTATAGCGGTATCATGCCCCGCAAAAAATTGTTTCTTCCTTATTCGATGAGACGCCTCCCTTTACTTGGGTATTAAATCACAAACGTCCGCAGAAGACAGCAACTGGTTTTACATTCAGATAAATTCCAAATTGTAAATACTGTTATTACTCAGAAACTAGTAAACGGATTTTGGTGAGTGAAACCATTCTAATTCGTGTCTTCTGTAACTATGACTGTGCCAACAGAAATTACTATATTTCCATTTGAAAAGAAAGGGAAGTTGATATCAATACCTCTGTAATTCATATAGCTATGAAGAGAGACTGTAAATCGTTTAGTGAAGACTTTCTCACAATTCATTTGGGTAAAAATAGAATTTCGATATCCTAAACGGTTTCAGAAATATTTTTAGCTGGATCACTCAAAATGGCTCTGAGCACTACGGGACTTAACATCTATGGTCATCAGTCCCCTAGAACTTAGAACTACTTAAACCTAACTAAGGACATCACACAACACCCAGTCATCACGAGGCAGAGACAACCCCTGATCCCGCCGGGAATCGAACCCGGGAACCCGGGCGCGAGAACGCTACCGCACGACCACGAGCTACGGACGGATCACTCTGTATATACAGTTTGGTCAGAAACAGTCTGAAAGGCTTGTAAGGGTGTTTCAGGGTAGTTTGTGCTGGGAAATAATTGTTAAGAAAAAAATTCGATACATTGTGCCATTTCTGAGTTTGCTAGCATCGAAGTTAGCCAATGAGGTCGCTACGCTCCCAGATTCAAGCTACCCGCCAGATACAAGTCGTGTCAGTTCTCACAGCGTAGGTGCCAGCGCACGAGATAGCTCCGGTTCTATCCTTACGACCATCCCATGAACAGTTTATGTGTTACTCTCTTGTTCGGTTTTAGGAAACCAGTCGAACACGCCTGGCGACACGATCTCTGGCGGGCCTCTCGAATTTGCGCGCGCAACAGCCTGACTGGCTGACTTTGGTGCTAATTAACTCGGAAACGGCGCAACATACCGAATTTTTTCTTAACAATTATTTCTCAGCACCACCTACCATACAACACTCTTACCAGATTTGCAGACTGTTTTTGTATATTTTTAGCATTTGTATCCGTATGACAGGCCATTTCAGTCAGTAGATTATCGACATGACTTGCATACCAACATAACCACCAGTCTGTGAAGGTCCTTGAATTCAGTTTTGATTCACTTAATCATACTGAAAATTCCCTACCGGTGTTATTTGAAATTGTACATACGTTAACCAGAATGGAAAATGCTCCTATCACAGAACAAAAATGGCGAATATGTTCTGGGCAGAGTTAGGGACGTAAAAGAAGGGAACTTTTCGACTTACTTGGCAGCTTCAAAGACATTTAAATAAAAAATCTTGATATATTCGTGATAGTAACCATGTCATGCAATGAAATGCACCGTCTCAAGTGAAGTAACATGATGAATGATATCGTACCGTATAACATGACACATGCCATCATGTCATCCAACATGGCATTTTTCATCTCGTGCAATATGACAAAGATGTCACTAAAGTTTAGGATGCATAAATTGTAAGATGCAGGTGTGCCAACGCCTTGTAGCTAAAAGAGTTCACTGCGCTGGAAAGTAGACTTAACTCGTAAAGGAGCGCCAATATGTCAAGATGTTTTGATATAAATGTCTTCGAAGCTGCCAGGTAAGTCGAAAGGCTACTTCGCTTCTTTTACATCCCTAACTCCGCCTAGAACACATTCGCCTTCTTTGTGCTACGACAGGAGCATTTTTCATTTAGGTTCCCAATTTTTACTCTACAGTAAGTATGACAATAGACCGCCATAGCCTGGCGACCGATGTAGACTTTTATTGACTCGGGCGACGACTAGTCCGGAACAGATTTTTTTTAGTCTTTCGAATCATGATGCTTATATCGTGGCGATAAATAAAGCTTTCATAAGACAACAGGACGACCATTAATTACTTCTATTTATTGAACTTCTTAGAAAATTTGAATCGGTTCTCACATGTTTGCAACATAGAAGTGGCGCATGTAAAAAAACTCACAAAAGCGAGTTTTCAGTTTTATCGCAAGAATGCATT
This sequence comes from Schistocerca americana, assembly GCF_021461395.2. Taxonomy (NCBI): domain Eukaryota; kingdom Metazoa; phylum Arthropoda; class Insecta; order Orthoptera; family Acrididae; genus Schistocerca; species Schistocerca americana. The sequence continues at coordinate 374,790,839 of NC_060123.1, read as the reverse complement.
TTTTGTTTATTCGATTCACTTCAAACTGTACGTGCTACATTTAGCTCGCCTTTAAACTATTGTATCTCGACAACGAATAAAGTTTATTGGTTAAAAAATTTAGTTTTGACTTTACCCATTTATCTATATTAGAGCAAAGTTTGAAGCGGTTCGTACAAGTTTAAAGTATAGAAGTGGCGTGTTTCAAAAATATCGCATAAAAACTTGTTTTTTGCGCATAAAATCCAAACGAAGCAACATTTTTTTCAAACGTGTCTTAGACTAACGTCCGATACATCGGTGGACCAAACCTGAACCATCAGTCTCGCTGCATTAGGAAGTTATCTAGGGGTGACTGTTTTTGCAAGTAAATTTCGAACGAGGGTGACTGTTTTTGGTCGTAAAATCTGCAAGGGACACATACAAATTGTGCCATTAGCTATTAATTTCAGCCCAATTAAAATCTTTTGCAAAAATAATTAATCGATTCGTATAAATTTGCTGGGGCACCAGCTCCGGTTCGTTGTTCAAACCTTGCTTAATACACTACTGGCCATTAAAATTGCTACACCACGAAGATGACGTGCTACAGACGCGAAATTTAACCGACAGGAAGAAGATGCTGTGATATGCATATGATTACCTTTTCAGAGCATTCACACAAGGTTGGCGCCGGTGGCAACACCTACAACGTGCTGACATGAGGAAAGTTTCCAACCGATTTCTCATACACAAACAGCAGTTGAGCGGCGTTGCTTGGTGATACGTTGTTGTGATGCCTCGTGTAAGGAGGACAAATGCGTACCATCACGTTTCCAACTTTGATAAAGGTCGGATTGTAGCCTATCGTGATTGCGGTTTATCGTGTCGCGACATTGCTGCTCGCGTTGGTCGAGATCCAATGACTGTTAGCAAAATATGGAATCGGTGGGTTCAGGAGGGTAATACGGAACGCCGTGCTGGATCCCAAGGGCCTCGTATCACTAGCAGTCGAGATCACAGGTATTTTATCCGCATGGCTGTAACGGATCGTGCAGCCACGTCTCGATCCCTGAGTCAACAGATGGGGACGTTTGCAAGACAACAACCATCTGCACAAACTGTTCGACGACGTTTGCAGCAGCACGGACTATCAGCTCGGAGACCGTGGCTGCGGTTACCCTTGACGCTGCATCACAGACAGGAGCGCCTGCGACGGTGTACTCAACGACGAACCTGGGTGCACGAATGGCTAAACGTCATTTTTTCGGATGAATCCAGGTTCTGTTTATACCAGCATGATGGTCGCATCCGCATGTGGCGACATCGCAGTGAACGCACATTGGAAGCGTGTATTCGTCATCGCCATACTGGCGTGTCACCCGGCGTGATGGTATGAGTTGCCATTGGTTACACGTCTCGGTCCCCTCTTGTTCGCATTGACGGCATTTTGAACAGCGGAAGTTACATTTCAGATGTGTTACGACCCGTGGCTCTACCCTTCATTCGATCCCTGCGAAACCGTACATTTCAGCAGGATAATGCACGGCCGCATGTTGCAGGTCCTGTACGGGCCTTTATGGATACAGAAAATGTTCGACTGCTGCCCTGACCAGCACATTCTCCACATCTCTCACCAACTGAAAACGTCTGGTCAATGGTGGCCGAGCAACTGGCTCGTCATAAGACGCCAGTCACTACTGTTGATGAACTGTGGTATCGTGTTGAAGCTGCATGTGCAGCTGTACCTTTACACGCCATCCACTCAATGCCCAGGCGTCTCAAGGCCGTTATTATAGCCAGAGGTGGTTGTTCTGGGTACTGATTTCTCAGGATCTATGCACCCAAATTGCGTGAAAATGTAACCACGTGTCAGTTCTAGTATAATATATTTGTCCAATGAATATCCATTTATCATCTGCATTTCTTCTTGCTGTAGCAATTTTAATGGCCAGTAGTGTATGTTTTAACATAGCTATGGTAAAACAGAAGCTCGAATCGCTGTACAAAATGCCGCTGTTCCGAACTAAACCAATTACCTTTCACCCCAACATTTCCTAGCTCAAATAGGAACTGAGCACCAAAACTCCTCCGGCCCCTTCCCTCCCCATCCCTCCCCCCCCTCCCCCCCGCCAGTTTCCTAAAACCGTGATTCTGCTTATGGCCCTTTCTTACATATTTGTTACAGCGTTTCCGCGCTGTAACGATTTGACTTGTATGACATTGCGCAGTTCTGACATAGGAATTGGCTGACCCCCATAACAATGACGTCAAAACAAACATTAATAAAGGAAGCTGCAAAGTGTATAGCTGTGGGCAGTGCTGGAGAGTTTTCAGTGACTTACACCAGTTGCTAGCAGAGTAATGGACGGGACAGTTTCAGATGATTCTATTCTAAAGAAAGTATGGTGTCAACATTGACGAGGCCATATTGAAATGGAGCAATATGATTTTATTTTGTGCTGAATAATAATGAACGAACATCATGCAACGTTGTTGTTTGTTATTTATATTTTTAAAATCACCATAACCATTATGTGGAGCTGTAAGCCTGCAACCTTGGACAAAAGAAACGACCAAGAGATAAATATATACACCCGAGTTGTAAATAAGTGAGTCTATAAATAGGAGCTCGCCTGATATGTCAAAATAATACATAGTTCTGAAAACTTGTGTCATAGAATCAATTTCTGTGGCATTTAATCTAGTTCCAGAATCAGAGCTCTTTCTTTTTTGCGTTCCTTCATGTCATTGTAGTCGATCTATGATGGTTATGTTAACTTGATTCTGTCAGCTCTGTCATCCTAAATTCCATTTTTGGCCAGTAGTTTTGTCATTCACCATGTCATAAAAATGACTGCCCACTGTATAGTTTAGGTGATTCAGCTGCGTTTACTGCAGTTTACCAATGCATCTACAAGTCTTTAATGGCAGAGTGAAGAGAATATTAAAACAATTGCAATTCTTCAGTATCAGATACAAGTTTCTGTAGTGAAAATATCTGTTCGTTTTTCTACATTTGTATGTGATGCTGACAGACAAAAAGTGGACGTCATATTTCTAAACAAAATTCTCTTTTTATGATTACGCAAGGTGTTTACTTCAAAGTCACTTTTGTTGGGTTAAAGTACGAGGTCATTTTTCACGTAGAAGGTGCAGGGTAGCTTCATTAACACAACAGAGAAAGTTTCGGAATGATAGCAATTACGAGCGGTGCTAGGTGCTACAGTCTGGAGCCGCGCGACCGCTACGGTCGCAGGTTCGAATCCTGCCTCGGGCATGGATGTGTGTGATGTCCTCAGGTTAGTTAGGTTTAAGTAGTTCTAAGTTCTATGGGACTGATGACCTCAGCAGTTAAGTCCCATAGTGCTCAGAGCCATTTTTGATAGTTTGATAGTAACGAGATGGAAGATCCTTATTTGTATCAATGGGAATGGCAATCCTTATTTAAAAATGACCATGCAGTTCTATCAGTTAAGAATTACTTTTATTATTCGCTGTTAAGTGGCAGTGCCATACAGATCCACTTCTTCGTTGACAAAATGGGAGATAATATTATAATTAGTTTATTCACCTTAATTTCGTTATATATGGACTATCTACTTTTAAGATTTCTTGGAAGATGGTGAGCAAGAAATGTGAACGTCCTATTGGAAGACAATGCAGGGTTGTTATGGTATGCATAATTAATTGAGTTCTGTGTATTGTATGTGATTCCTGTGTACATTTATTTTATTAATTACGGTTTTTATACCATATCTGCACCTTGGAAGCTAACGTTGGCCATGTTTCTCATTTTATGAACCGTGCAAGCAGATCAGCAGAAAGTTAATGGGTGCACTGTGGCTTTCTCGCTTTTCTGCTGAAGGACTAACACCCACGACCGTTGCCACTAGGCCCAGCGATGGTAGTGGCTTATCACCGTATAGTCTATTTGATAGTTGTGCTAAACGTGCAATAGCGGTTCCGCTCGGCATTCACCTTTCAGAAATTCATGATATGAAAACAAAGAGTCCCCTCTACATGTTAGTGAGTTGTATCAATCCTGTAAGTGCATTGTTGGCTACTCCGAGCGGAAAATGCGCTTTGTTGGTGGTGAACAACTTCCCAAGTTCTGACTGAGACAAACTAACGCTACAGTTTTCATCTCCGTCACGCCAGTGCGGAAGTTGTCACAGAATCAATATCCATGAAACTCACACGCTAATTTCCGTATAAAAGGCGAATTTTACTTTGTGTTAGATTGCGAATACTACATTCGTGTGCGGATTCGGAATTGTAGTTTCTGATACTTTATTCAGCGCATCACTTTGACATCATCTTTCTTGAGTGCGACAATACTCGTGCGTACACTGATATATTGCGAAATTTCGAGCATTTGCAAGTGCCGCGATAAACATATACTATTATCGTCAATTGAAGACCTAACTTAAACTGTGCTCTTTCAGCAATTTTTGGAAAAAAGTTGGGGTATCGTCGTTCAAAATAGTCGTTCGATAATTTCATTGCACAATTACATGAGAAACAGGTTTGTTTTAAGAATTTTCGGACGCTTAAAAAGGCACATTTTGAAAAATTTCATGGCGGGCGAGGTGACCGAGCGGTTCTAGGCGCTACAGTCTGGAACCGGGCGACCGCTACGGTGCATGGATGTGTGTGATGTCCTTAGGTTAGATTGGTTTAAGTAGTTCTAAGTTCTAGGGGACTGATGACCTCAGAAGTTAAGTCCCATAGTGCTCAGAGCCATTTGAACCATTTGAACAATGTCATAAGGCACGAGTGCAGTGGATAATTTATTTCGTAGCAAATGAAACTTTGTTATTTGCAGTTACTGTCACACAAGAGTAATTCGCCACGAATTTCAGAGTATATTAACGTGAATAAACGTATTTTTTTCGGAATTTTCGGACGTTACCATTGTCTTTTGAACAAGGTATTTCGTAGTAAGTCGGCTTTGGTAATTTAGTTACTGTAACGCACACTAAAACAAACGTATAGTGTTAAATCTAGTTTCCCCTTTCAAGAGGAGTATGTTGTTGTTGTTGTGGACTTCAGTCTTGAGACTGGTTTGATGCAGCTCTCCATGCTACTCTATCCTGTCAAGCTTCTTCATCTCCCAGTAACTACCGCAACCTACTTCCTTCTGAATCTGCTTAGTGTATTCATCTCTTGTTCCCTTTCTACGATTTTTACTCTCCACGCTGCCCTCCAATACTAAATTGGTGATCCCTTGATGCCTCAGAACATGTCCTACCAACCGATCGCTTCTTCTAGTCAAGTTGTGCCACAAATTTCTCTTCTCCCCAATCCTATTCAATACCTCCTCATTAGTTATGTGATCTACCCATCTAATCTTCAGTATTCTTCTGTAGCACCACATTTCAAAAGCTTCTATTCTCTTCTTGTCTAAACTATTTGTCGTCCATGTTTCACTTCCATACATGGCTACACTCCATACAAATACTTTCAGAAACGACTTCCTGACACTTAAATCTATACTCGATGTTAACAAATTTCTCTTCTTCAGAAACGCTTTCCTTGCTATTGCCAGTCTACATTTTATATCCTCTCTACTCCGACCATCATCAGTTATTTTGCTCCCCAAATAGCAAAACTCCTTTACTACTTTAAGTGTCTCATTTCCTAATCTAATTCCCTCAGCATCACCCGTCTTAATTCAACTACATTCCATTATCCTCGTTTTGCTGTTGTTGATGTTCATCTTATATCCTTCTTTCAAGAAACTATCCATTCCGTTCAACTGCTCTTCCAAGTCCTAGCTGTCTCTGACAGAATTACAATGTCATCGGTGAACCTCAAAGTTTTTATTTCTTCTCCATGGATTTTAATACCTACTCTGAATTTTTCTTTTGTTTCCTTCACTGCTTGCTCAATATACAGACTGAATAACATTGGGAATAGGCTACAACCCTGTCTCACTCCCTTCCCAACCGCTGCTTCCCTTTCGTGCCCCTCGACTCTTATATCTGCCATCTGGTTTCTGTACAAATTGCCAATAGCGTTTCGCTCCCTGTATTTTACCCCTGCCACCTTCAGAATTTGAAAGAGAGTATTCCAGTCAACATTGTCAAAAGCTTTCTCTAAGTCTACAAATGCTAGAAACGTAGGTTTGCCTTTCCTTAATCTAGCTTCTACGATAAGTCGTAGGGTCAGTATTGCCTTACGTGTTCCAATATTTCTATGGAATCCAAACTGATCTTCCCCGAGGTCGGCTTCTACTAGTTTTTCCATTCGTCTGTAAAGAATTCGCGTTAGTATTTTGCAGCCGTGACTTATTAAACTGATAGTTCGGTAATTTTCACATCTGTGAACACCTGCTTTCTTTGGGATTGGAATTGTTATAGTCTTCTTGAAGTCTGAGGGTATTTTGCCTGTCTCATATATCTTGCTCACCAGATGGTAGAGTTTTGTCAGGACTGGCTCTCCCAAGGCTGTCAGTAGTTCTAATGAAATGTTGTCTACTCCCGGGGCCTTGTTTCGACTCAGGTCTTTCAGTGCTCTGTCAAACTCTTTACGCAGTATCATATTTTCCATTTCATATTCACCTACATACTCTTCCATATCCATAATATTGTCCTCAAGTACATCGCCCTTGTGTAGACCTTCTATATACTCCTTCCACCCTTCTGCTTTCCCTTCTTTGCTTAGAACTGGGTTTCCATCTGAGCTCTTGATATTCATACAAGTGGTTCTCTTTTCTCCAAAGGTCTCTTTAATTTTCCTGTAGGCAGTATATATCTTACCCCTCGTGAGATAAGCCTCTACATCCTTACATTTGTCCTCTAGCTATTCCTGCTTAGCAAATTTGCACTTCCTGTCGATCTCATTTTTGAGACATTTGTATTCTTTTTTGCCTGCTTCATTTACTGCATTTTTGTATTTTCTCCTTTCATCAATTAAATTCATTATCTCTTCTGTTACCCAAGGATTTCTAGCAGCCCACGTCTTTTTACTTACTTTATCCTCTGGTGCCTTCACTACTTCATCCCTCAAAGCTACCCATTCTTCTTCCACTGTATTTCTTTCCCCAATTCCTGTCAATTGTTCACTTATGCTCTCCTTGAAACTCTGTACAATCTCTGGTTCTTTCAGTTTATCCAGGTCCCATCTCCTTAAATTCCCACCTTTTTGCAGTTTCCTCAGTTTTAATCTACAGTTCATAACCAATAGATTGTGGTCAGAGTCCACATCTTCCCCTGAAAATGTCTTACAATTTAAAACCTGGTTCCTAAGTCTCTGTCTTACCATTATATAATCTATCTCAAACCTGTCAGTATCCCCAGGCTTCTTCCATGTATACAACCTTCTTTTATGATTCTTGAATCAAGTGTTAGCTATGATTAAGTTGTGCTCTGTGCAAAATTCTACCAAGCAGGTTCCTCTTTAATTTCTTCCCCCCAATCCATATTCACCTACTACGTTTCCTTCTCTCCTTTTTCCTACTACCGAATTCCAGTCACCCATGACTATTAAATTTTCATCTCCCTTCACTATCTGAATAATTTCTTTTATTTCATCATACATTTCTTCAATTTCTTCGTCATCTGCAGAGCTAGTTGGCATATAAACTTGTATTACTGTGGTAGGCGTGGGGTTCGTATCTGTCTTGGCCACAATACTATGCTGTTTGTAGTAGCTTACCCGCACTCCTATTTTTTTATTCATTATTAAACCTACTCCTGCATTACCCCTATTTGATTTTGTATTTATAACCCTGTATTCGCCTGACCAAAAGTCTTGTTCCTCCTGCCACCGAACTTCACTAATTCCCACTATATCTAACTTTAACCTATCCATTTCCCTTTTTAAATTTTCTAACCCACCTGCCCGATTAAGGGATCTGACATTCCACGCTCCGATCCGTAGGACGCCAGTTTTCTTTCTCCTGATAACGACGTCCTCCTGAGTACTCCCCGCCCGGACAATCGAATGGGGGACTATTTTACCTCCGGAATATTTTACCCAAGAGGACGCCATCATCATTTTACCATACAGTAAAGCTGCATGCCCTCGGGAAAAATTACGGCCGTAGTTTTCCCTTGCTTTCAGCTGTTCGCAGTACCAGCACAGCAAGGCTGTTTTGGTTAGTGTTACAAGGCCAGATCAGTCAATCATCCAGACTGTTGCCCCTGCAATTACTGAAAAGGCTGCTACCACTCTTCAGGAACCACACGTTTGTCTGGGCTGTCAACAGATACCCCTCCGTTGTGGTTGCACCTACGGTACGGCTATCTGTATCGCTGAGGCACGCAAGCCTCCCCACCGACGGCAAGGTCCATGGTTCATGGGGGGAGGAAGAGGAGTATATATTATCTAAATTTATTGTGAGTTAACACTGTCTTAGATTTTGTTAGCAAAAAGTTAGGAAACTATTAACGTTTGCACAGGTTTTTCCATTGCCTGGATAGAAATCTAGTTTGATGTACTAATTGCTTCAGTTCTTAAAGGGAATTAGTAATACTTTTAGCTCAACAGATTAAAAGCTAACAAAACTGTACTTTTTTCTGTAACTGTTATGAAATAGGCCGACTTTAAGTTTTCGGATGTGGAGATAGCGAAAATATTAATGAAAATGCAGGATTAGTTCTAGTTTTGAAGTTATGGTAACTTTACGTTATTGCCTTTATAAGCTTATGCGTGTATTTACTTAGGTGTTATCCCTTTGAGGAAGAGCCCTGAAGCCGCAACCGCCTTGCCTGGCTTTTGTAGTTTTCTGCTGGTGATTCCCTGATTAGTGACCAGCAGTAAGCGGCTAACATTGATGCACTCCAATTTCCCTGGTATGTCATTTACATGTCCGAAATTTACTGATGAAATCGCTCTCAGTGCACCACAGTTGTCAGGAAAGAAGTCGAAGTGGGAATCTAGGAAATGTAGCTTTAAGGATTTGTTGCATCTCAGTCTACTGTAGCAGTGCAGGAGATTTGCCACAAGATCCTTATACTTTTCTGCCTGTTGACACTTGAACAAAGGCATCCCAAGCCAACTTTACATCACCTGTCAAGATGTTGTCGAAATTCTCATTTTTTTTACAGTTTGCGTAGCTGGGGACCCACGAAAATCCCGTCTTTTATATTCGTCTCATTAAGACGTGAAAATTTCTCGCGGGAATAGAGAAATGCTTCCCCAGCTTTTTGCACGACCTCAATGACGTTTTCCATTAGGCCCAATTTTGTATGAAGACATGGGGAATTATGTTCTTGGATTCGAGAAATGCTGTGTGCATAACGTTGTGAGATACTGGTTCAAATAACTGACGCTTACGCCAATCTTTCTTTTTATAATGAAGTGCTTTGGCGCGACTGTCACAGAGGTAAAGTAAGCAACAGAATTTGGTGTAGCCGTGTTGTGGCCCAAGTAATATGGCTATGACTTTCAGATCCACGGAAATCTGCCATTTAAACCTGTCATAGTTCAGTCGCAATAAGAGTTGTTTCACGTTATCATATGTTCCTTTCACTTAAGGTGCATACCCAGTCGGAATGGTTGGTAACAACTTGGTATTATGTAGTAGCACACACTTGAGACTTACTTTGGAGGAGTCAGTGAACATACTCTACTGATCACTTTTATAGTCAATGCCCATAGCCGCCATTAGTCCCTATGCATCAATAAAAAATACCAAATTCTTTTCACTTCCGAAAAATGGAAGAATGGGATATGATGGTTACGCAACGAAATCACATTTACCGCCTTATCAAGACGATTCCAACTGTTATTGACAGTTCAGCTTTACCCTTCGGCAGCTCCAGATCTCTCACTAGGGCGTTAAGTTCACACTGCGTTATTTCGTGAATCTCTGTACACTCATTGTCACACACAAAATCAGGAGCATTCGAAGAACTGGATTTTGAAGGTGATGGTGCTGCCCTAGTTTCACTACTGCCCTCTCCATTATCACAATAACACAATCACGTAGGACAGGTGAGTCACTGACCGCATGGCTGACGGTATGTTAGGATATGTGAAGGGAGACTTTTTTATCTTGAAATTACATTGTATTAATGGAGTTGTCATGCAGAAGTAACAATCACTCTCATGGTTTGATAGTTCTCGCCATATCATGGGTATAGCAAAAGCCAGGGAATATCTTTTACGATTCAACCACGAATGAAGACTCGAGACACAAGATACGCAAGCAAAACACACGAGGAGCCCAGGGCTTGTCCTGGTCTCGATTTCACAGCCAAAGTACAGTCTGTAGGCCTTCCTAATATATGGCGCTATTCGCCTTCTTTGCGAATTCAATGTAGCCTTTCCGCAAGCGTAGCAAAAATTCTCAGCAATATTTATGTATTTGCGAGACGTATTGTATCACAGGAATTACAGTGACTACACACACCAGCTACACTTGACTACACGCACTGAGTACACTTCAGTAACACGTTCTTACAGCACAAGAACAGAACACAGCTTGAAACAGACTGAAACTACACTAAAATGAAACATGTTCTGCTCCTCCTTTCCTCTTCCCCTTCCCCCTGTTGCTACGAGCCCGGGCAAAAAATAGCTACAAAATGGGCACAGATATTGATGCTTGAAACTTGATCACTCTGCCTAACACCAGAGGGATTTCGGAGCCTATATGGGAAGACCGAGTGATGTGGTGCAGTGATTAGCACACTGGACTAGCATTCTGGAGGACAGCGGTTCAAACCCGCTTTCGGCCATCCTGATTTAGGTTTTCCGTGATTTCCCTAAATCGCTTCAGGTAAATGCCAGGATGGTTCCTTTCAAAGAGGACGCCGCTTTCCTTCCCCATCCTGTCATAATCCGAACTTGTGCTCCGTCTCTAATGACCTCGTTGTCGACGGGACGTTAATCTCCTCCTCCTCCTGTATGGGAAGAGATTGACAGTGTATGCTAATAAAATACAATTGTAATTAAATGCACCATCTTTAACTTTTCGTTATCAGCGTGGTCGATATAGCTAACAAACACACTTATGTATTCACACTGTTGGTTAGTGTAATCAGCAGGCTTAGTTTAAGGTTATTTGTTTACTGTCCAATAAAATATTGCACCAGCCACCATGCAGCCACATAGTGAACACAGTTCTCAAACACAGATTAGTTAGTTGATGTTCGTAATTAGCTGGAAATTGCCCTGACTGCTGTCAAACAATTGGTAACTGCTACGAACTGGTGCGTTGGGAGAGCTCTCGAGATTCACGTACTAGAGGCAGTAAAGGCATCCCGAGTACTTCCCTCTCTTGTCAATCCTGTATCTTCTGCTGTATGTATGGGATCTGTCATTACTCGTCCACTTGACCGCGAGTGGCGTGTCAGTGGTAGGTCTAGGTGTCCCGTACAGAGTAGAAATGGATCAGGGAGATCTCAAAGTGTCCACCTAAGCAACAGGTTCGAAGTGCTCATTTCTACCGGAACCGAAACTGAGCCAACGGGAATCACTTCCGCTGTTGGGAAATCTGCCTTATCCTGTGTCAAGAGGAGGAAAACGCCTGAGCGTGTAGGTCGATTAATCGTCTACTCTTCAAAAATAGGACGAATTATAGTACCGCTTAGGGAAACGGCAGCAAGGGACAGGAAGGAACACTAGGTTGACTCTGTTGGTGTGCTTGGGGGCTTCCTTTATCAGAGGATATTGTGGCAGCTATTGAGGGAACAAGATACAACCAACTGCAGATTGTAACGCCAGTTAGAACAAACAATGGCTTTTGCCTGGGCTCCTAGGTCATTCTAGGATCTTTGCAGCAACTGGCAGAGTAGGTTGCCGCCTTGCGCACTGAGTTTCAATAAAGGTCACAAACTGCAGCATTGTTCCCAGAACTGATCATAGCACTTGGTTCTCAGTCGAATGGAAGGATTGAACCAGAGACTTCGAAGGTTCAGTGACGAGCTAGCCTGTGACTTCCTGGAACTCCGCCGTGTGGTTGAGAACTATAGGTTCCCCATAAGTGGGTCTGGATGCACTACACATCAGAGGTTGCTACACATGTATCTGACTGTGTATGGGGTGCATACAGTTTTTCTTAATTATTTGGTGACTCTCCATCCAGTCCAGATGACGACAACTGTGGAAGCTGCAGAAGTATTAGTGTAAGATCCGAAGGAATGATCCCCCGCCCCTCCCCCATAGGCGAGAATGTTAAAATCCTAGTAGTTAACTGTCGAAGCATTCGCAACAAAGTGCTAGAGTTTGAAGCGCACCTGAAAAGCAACGAAGCTCACATAATACTCGGTGCAGAATGCTTGTTAAAACCTGAAGTTGACGGCAGTGAGAATTCTGGAGAAAATTTAGTTTATTTCGAAAGAATAGGAAAGTGGGAAATGGAAGTGGTGTATTTGTCGCAGTAGACAAAAAAATGAAATCCAAAAAAATCAAATGTGTTTGAAATCTTATGGGACTTAACTGCTAAGGTCATCATTCCCTAAGCCTACACACTACTTAACCTAAATTATCCTAAGGACAAACACACACACCCATGCCCGAGGGAGGACTCGAACCTTCGCCGGGACCAGCCGACTCAAATCCACAGAGACAGAAATTGACGCTGCTTGCGGGAGTTTTTTGGGTAAGAGTCAGTATCAGGGGCGGGCATAAAATTGTAGTTGGATCCTTCTATCGATCACCAGACTCATCCCCTGATGTAATCGAAAACTGTAGAGAAAAATTCAGTTCTACTTGTATGTAAGTTTCACAATTATACTGCGTTCATCGATGAAGACTTAAAACAACGAACAATCAATTGCATAAATCACAGTTTTGTTAGTGTTGAGCATGACAAGACATCCTGTGAAATATAACTAAAGGCTTCTCTGGAAACTATTTAGAAAAGAAGGTATTTCGGAGTCCTATTCACGATGACAATATATTAGATATAATGGCAACAGACAGACCTCATCTCTTTAAGGCTGAGGAACTCGAAACTTTAGCACAGGACCGGGGCATGCAGAGGAAATATGCTTCAAGTTTAAAAGAATAGTTGAATGCTTGACTATGCACTGGATAGATATGTACCCAGAAGAACAGTTCATAATGAGAGGAATCCTTCACGGTATACAGCCACTATAAAGAAACTTCTAGAGAAACAGACTATTGCATGATAGGTGTAAAAACAAAGCATTGGGCTATTGATAGATGCCGAATGGAACGCGTTTTGCTGTTACGAGAGCAATGCGTGAAGCCTTCAGCGACCACCATAGCAGAGTACTGTCAAACGTTCTTTCACAAAACCCAAAAAAATTCTGGTCATATGTAAAAACTGTTAATAGCACCAAAGTTAGTGCTCAACCAATCGCAGATGATGCAGGAGTTGAAATTGAGGGTAGAAAAGCAAAAGCGGAAATACTTAACTCCGTTATCAAATATTCGTTGACAAAGGAAAACCAAGGATAACTGCCCAGATTCACTCTTCATACCAATGAAAAGGAGAATGACATAAGCGCTGGTGACAGTGTAGTTGAGAAACAGCTGAGACCATTAATAATTGGCAACCAATGCTGTACAATCGCAATAAAGTCATGAGAAGTTCAATTGACTCTTTTATTAGAACATGTTACGCGTTTCTTGATTACACCCATCTTCAGACATCACAAACTTCAACTCTTTCCTAATGAACCAGGCGTACAGCCTTGACAACTCAAAGTGTCCAATAACATATCTACATCTACATCTACATCCATTGTCCGCAAGCCATCTGATGGCGTGTGGCGGAGGGTACCTTGAGTACCTCTATCGGTTCTCCTTTATATTCCAGTCTCGTATTGTTCGTGGAAAGAAGGATTGTCGGCATGCCTCTGTGTGGGCTCTAATCTCTCTGATTTTATCTTCATGGTCTCTTCGCGAGATATACGTAGGAGGGAGCAATATACTGATTGACTCCTCGGTGAACGTATGTTTTCGAAACTTCAACAAAAGCCCGTACCGAGCTACTGAGCGTCTCTCCTGCAGAGTCTTCCACTGGAGTTTATCTATCATCTCCGTAACGCTTTCGCGATTACTAAATGATCCTGTAACGAAGCGCGCTACTCTCCGTTGGATCTTCTCTATCTCTTCTATCAACCCTATCTGGTACGGATCCCACACTGCTGAGCAGTATTCAAGCAGTGGGAGAACAAGCGTACTGTAACCTACTTCCTTTGTTTTCGGATTGCATTTCCTTATGATACTTCCAATGAATCTCAATCTGGAATCTGCTTTACCGACGATCAACTTTATATGATCATTCCATTTTAAATCACTCCTAATGCGTACTCCCAGATAATTTATGGAATTAACTGCTTCCAGTTGCTGACCTGCTATATTGTAGCTAAATGATAAGGGATCTATCTTTCTATGTATCTGCAGCACATTATACTTGTCTACATTGAGATTCAATTGCCATTCCCTGCACCATGCGTTAATTCGCTGCAGATCCTCCGGCATTTCAGTACAATTTACCATTGTTACAACCTCTCGATATACCACAGCATCATCCGCAAAAAGCCTCAGTGAACTTCCGATGTTATCCACAAGGTCATTTGTGTATATGACTATAACTGCGACACAAACAGTTACAATGATATGTTATTGGACACTTTCTTTGAGTTGTCAAGGCTGTACGCCTGGTTGATAAGGAAGGAGTTGAATTTTGTGAAGTCTGAAGATGGGTGTAATCCCGAAATGCGTAACATGTTCTAATAAAAGAGTCAACTGAACATCTCATGGCTTTATTGCGATAGAACAGCATTGGTTGCCAATTATTAACATAAAATTGATCACAGGCCACAGACGGGATTTTATATCCTGTATATCTGAAATTATTAAAATTGAACGAAGCTCCAGGATTACCTTCTATACTGAATTTGTAGTTGAGTTAGCTCCTCTTTTAACTATAATCTGTCGTAGATCCCGCGAGCAAAAAAAAAAAAAAAAAAAAAAAAAAAAGAAAAAAAAAAGGGTGCCCAGTAGTTGGAAGAACACACGTCATACCCGTTTAAAAGAAGGGTAGTAGGAGTGATCCACAAGATTTCGACCAATAACCTTGATATCGTTCTGCTGTAGAATCTTAGAATATATTCTGAGCATGGGTCACGTGAGACCCAACTCGCACTTTTCTCAAAAAACATATTGAAAGCGTTGGATCAAGGCAGACAGTTAGGGGCAGTATTTCTTGATTTACGAAAAGCGTTTGACTCAGTACCACACCTACGCCTATTATTAAAAGTACAGTAGTATAGGGTATAAAGTGAAGTTCGTGAGCCGCCCGGAGCGGCCGAGCGGTTCTAGGCGCTACAGTCTGGTACCGCGCGACCGCTACGGTCGCAGGTTCGAATCCTGGCTCGGGCATGGATGTGTGTGATATCCTTAGGTTAGTTAGGTTTAAGCAGTTCTAAGTTCTAGGTGACTGATGATCTCAGAAGTTAAGTCCCATAGTGTTCAGAGCCATTTGAACCATTTGAAGTTCGTGACTCGATTGATAGGGAGGACGCAACAAGTTATCTTGGATGGAGAGTTATCGTCAGATGTAGAAGTAACTTGGAGTGTGCCCCAGGGAAGTGTGTTGGGACCATTGCTGTTCACATTGAATATTAATGACTCTGCAGACAGTATTAGTAGTAACCTCAGACCTTTTGCAGATGATGCAGTTATCTGTAATGAAGTACTGTCTGAAAGAAGAATATTCAGTCAGATCTTGATAAGATTTCAAAGAGCTGAAAAGATTTCAAAGAGCTGAAAAGATTGGCAGCTTTCCAGAAATGATCAGCAGTATAAAACTGTACACTTTATAGAACGAAAAAAGTATTATCCTTAGACTATAACATTGTGTAACATAATTTTTGTCTTTGGGGAGTAAATGCTATTTTCTGGATTATTATGTCCGAAGAGTTGGGAAACATATAATTATTTATGTCAAACTTTGTTTTCGTGAGTAGGATTTTGATATCTGTGAAATTAACTTCCATTTATTTAGAATAGCGTCCAATTTGTCATTTCTTTCATTTATAACTAACAAACAAAGAAATATTATGTTGAATGCAATTAAAATTGATGGAAATTCATGGAACATAGTAAAAACATAGTAGCTAGTCAGTGAGAAGCAGCAGGCCTAGACAAAAGCAGCAACACGGAAGTAACCGATTTAGTCACATTTTACAAGTTCATAACCAGGAGCGAATTTCATAGTTTCATCTGTGTGCTTTGGTGGTTTAGTTTCTTGACTTTGTGCATGTTAATTTAAGTTTTAATAGACACATGTGTCGGAAAGTAAACCGATTTTGTGACATATTACAAATTCCTAATCAGGAGTGGATAATTTAGTCTCACCAGAGTGCTTTGGTAGTTTAGTTTTTTAATTTCTGCGCGTTAATTTAATTTATTAGACACAGTTTTTGCGTTTTCGTCAATGTTTTATTGTAGAGTTCTGTAGTACGTGTTGATAGTGTTTTGTTTTTTGTCCATGTGATGTAGTTCTCCACAGTATTTGGTATGGATAGGGACTGTGATGCTGTGTGTGGATGCAAACCGGGTTGGTGACACTTTGCTCTCAGCTCCAGACTGTGATGACTTCGGTTACACAACATGAGGCGTCAGTGGATGGGCATCACTATTGTGGGCTAGTCATGGGAATCCAGCAAACACTCAGCATGGCTCTCGAGTCCGCCGATAGGGTCTGCACCAGTGGCCAGCCCAGTTACTGTTTGCACTGAGGTTTACCGCCTCATCCATGGTCTAGTGGGAAGGTCACTTCGGGACGTGGCAGGTGGCGAAAGGCTTCCCAGGGGACGGAACGTAAGGCCTCCCAGGTTAGTCTGACAAACGGGTTCCAGGTGCTGTCTGTGGCTGACACTGTCCCTCAGCCAGATGCAGTCACTTTTTCCGTCTCAGACGAAACCTCTCAGCCTGCAAGATCTGAGGAATCACAGAGGGTCAGATTATTGGTAGTTGGAGCTCCAATGTTAGGTGCATTATAGGACTCCTTACGGACAGCGCTGCCAAGAAGGGGAAGAAAGCCAATAAGCACTCTGTATGTATACAGGGTGGTGTCATTCCAGATGCTGAACGGTTCCTTCCAGATGCCACGAAGAGCACATGGTGCAGCCAACTGCAGGTGGTGGCTCATGTCGATACCAATGATGTGTTTTGCTTTGGGTTGGAAGAGATTCTCTCTGGTTTCGAGCGGCTGTCAGAAATGGTAAAGGCTGCCACTGTTGCTTGCGAGATGAAAGCAGAGCTCATCATTTGCAGCATAGTCGACAGGACGGATTGGGATTTCTCTGGTACAGAGCCGAGTGGAGGGTACGAATCAGAGGCTCAGACTGTTCTGCGACCGTGTAGGCTGCAGTTTATCTTGTAGCGGAATTGGGGTAGATAGTTACTGTGTGTTGATATCGGTAGAGGTCATTCTCGGCAAACGGAATAAAATAATAAATGGATCATTTTGCCGATCTTGTAGTTCAAATGATACAATTGCTGAAAGGTTCAGAGAAAACTTTAATCTAATTTCAAACACACACCCAGCTCATACAATTATAGTTAGTGGAAACTTCAGTTTTACCTCGATATTTTGAGGAAAATATATATTTAAATCCGGAGGTACGCATAAAACATCATCCGAAACTGCGCTAAATGCATTGTCTGAAAATTATTTCGAGCAGTTAGTTCATGAGCCCATTCGAAAAGTAAACGGTTGTGAAAAACACTTCACCTCTGAGCTAATAACGAGCATCAAAACGGGTATAGGAGTTAGTGAACACAGGGTTTCCTAGCGAAATTGAATACCGTAACTCCCAAATCCTCCAAAAATAAACAAAATATGTACCTATTCAAAAAAGTAGATAAAAATTCGCTTGTCACCTTCCTGAGAGACAGTCTCCACTCCTTCCAAATTAACAATGCACGTGTAGACCACATGTGGCTTGAATTCAAAGAAATAGTATGGACAGCAGTTGTGAGATTTATACCAAATAAATTAACAAACGACGGAGCTGATTCTCCTTGGTACACAAAACGGGTCAGAATACTGTTGCAGAAATAACGAAAACAGCATGCCAAATTTAAACGAACGCAAGATCTGCAAGATTGACAGTCTTTAACAGAATCTCGAAATTTAGAGTGGACATCAATGCGAGATGCTTACAAAAGTTTCCACAACGAAACCTTGGCTCGAAACCTGGCAGAAAATCCAAAGAGATTATGATCGTATCTAATGTACGTTAGTGGCAAAGAAACCAGCAATGCCTACTCTGTGCGATAGCAATGGAAAAACTATCGAGGACAGTGCTGCTAAAGTAGAGTTACTAAACACAGCCTTCCGAGATTCCTTCACTAAAGGAGACGAAGTAAATATTTCAGAATTCGAATCAACAACAGTTGTCAACTTGAGTAACTTAGAAGTAGATATCCTCAGAGAAGTGAGGCAACTTCAATCACTTAATAAAAGAAAGTCTTCCGATCCAGACTCTATACTAATTAGGTTCCTTTCAGAGTATGCTGATGCAATAGCTCCATACTTAACAATCATATACAACCACTCGGTCGCGATAGATCTATACCCAAAGACTGAAAAGTTGCATAGGTCACACCAACATTCAGGAAAGGCAATAGCAGTAATCCAAAAAGACAAAAAAGTTGTATAGGTCACAGCAGTATTTAGGAAAGGCAATAGCAGTAATCCACTAAATTACTGAATTAACGTATATTCGCAGCAGGATTTAAGAACATATATTATATTCGGACATAATGAATTACCTCGAAGAGAACGGTAGATTGACACACAGTCAACACGGTTTTAGAAAATATCGTTCTTGTGAAACACAACTAGCTTCTTACACGAAATGTTGTGTTCTATTGACAAAGGATTTCAAGTTTATTTCGTATTTCTAGATTTCCAGAAGGTTTTTAGCAGTATACCTCACAAGCGGGTTGTAGTGAAATTGCGTGCTTATGGACTATCATCTCAGCTACGCGAATGGACTCGTGATTTCTTGTCAGAGATGTCAGAGTTCGTGGTGACTGACGGAAAGTCATCGAGTACAAAAGTGATTTCTGGTGTTTCCCAAAGTAGTGTTAAAGATCCTCTATTTATATAAACGATTTAGGAGACAATCTGAGTAGCCGTCTGAGGTTATCTGCAGATGACGCTGTCGTTTATCGTCTAATAACATCAGAAGATAAAAACCAATTGCAAAACGATTTAGAAAAGATATCTGTATGGTGCGAAAATTGGCAATTGACCCTAAATAATGGAAAGCTTGAGGTCATCCACATGAGTGCTAAATTGAATCCATTAAACTTCGGTTACACGATAAATCAATCACACCTAGAGGCTGAAAATTCTACTAAATACCTAGGAATTACTATTGTATTGTATTGTATGGGACTGGGGACGAAGAATCGACGGAGGGGCCTCGTCCTCGTCTCGTAACCCTCAGTGGTACACAACCCCACAACAGGCGACAGCAGTCCACTCACCCCACCGCCGCCCCACACCGAACCCAGGGTTATTGTGCGGTTCGGCCCCCAGTCCCATCTGAAAACCCACGGTCTTGAGGACTCCGATAACTTCAAATTCATACTAGTCATGCTTCAATACTTGGAGTAAAATCTTGATACTGCTGTAATTCTCTTTGAGATGCACTGAGTGAGCCATAAGAAGAGATGGATACTTGTTCCCATTAACTAGTAGAACAGGTTTGAGGTTCTTTGATGAGCTGTCCATGCAGAGCTGACACTCAATTGGATTCGAGATTATTCCAGTTTCACCAAACAAACTGCTAATATCATGGCAAAAACAGAAACTGTTTTGATAGGAAAAAATCTGAGACAGTTTCATGTAATTTCCTCTCAGCTGTGATCTTCACACTTGCATCCAGCAGGTCCCTTTGCTTCAACCTTAATTTAAGCAGCTCAGCATTTGACTTTGTCAGGCAAAGACCTCAGACCAAATCATTAATGTCATTCTGATTAGGACAGTATGGATTCCTCTTGACTACAAAATCGGGATCTGCAACGTTAGCATGATCTCCTGAATCAGAACTCTGTTGCTTCCTCTCGGATCAAATGGGCACATGGAGGTCTGGACCAAGTGGCACTGGGCAATGAATGAAGGAAGAGCTGGATAAACGGTACCAGGAGCATTCATGGCAGCTCTTCGTTTCGAAGGGTCCACGGTAAAGAGGTAACAATTGCTTAATGATCAGTACGCTCCCTCCAAATCATCAGTATACCAAACTTCACCCACCTCTTTTCCCCTCTATACCGTCCTGAGGAATAGAACAGAATATTAAGTTGATCGTGGAATTTATTGTGTTCATTTCAATCCACATTTTTCAAAATAATGTGTTCTGATCTTCCAAAGTTTATTTACAGTTTTGACAGGCGAAATGAGACGTTTTGATCCCAAACAGGCATACCGAAATACGCTTAGTAGGCATCACAAATTTTATATGACGCTTGTACAGACTACACTGCTCAACAAAAGTTTGTAATACTATAATAAAATTCCGTCTACGACACTGGAAGGCCCATTGATCTAGACACTTCATGCATTATCCAATTAGAACCCTTATATTGGACAGTGTTTACTACCGGAATGCTTTGTGGCCGTTCCCTAGTCGTGTGGACATACCGCTACCGCAGCGGTGCGCAACGAGCAGTCCAGTATCAACAACAGCGCCATTCAATTTGTGTTCAGGACAGTGACTTTACTTTCAACAGGTCATACACAGCAAGATGTTGCCGATCGGTTACGTGTTAATCAGTTACGCATTCCACGATCAGTCTCCGGTGACCGCTATGATGCGGAACGTGTCAAGTGCATATGAAATGCACAGATGAATCAAGGTTCTTTTTTTTTAAGCTTAAAATTTTTATTACCTACCCCATTCCCCTAAATGGCACAAAATGCATATTTTATACCTATAGATTTATTTACTCCTATTTAAGAATTCATCTGTGGTTTAGGAGGAGTTGCCAAGGAGATATGCTTTCAGTTTATTTTTGAAACTATTACTGCTGTCTGTCAGACATTTTATTTCATCTGGTAATTTATCTAAAAGTTTTACAGTAGCATATTTTACCCCTTTCTATGCCAAAGATAGGTTAAGTAGAAGATAGTGTAAGTATTTTTTTCTTTTGGTATTATAATCATGAATGTCACTGTTGTTTTCAAACTGGCCCATGTTACTGAGAAAAAAATCCATTACTGAGTAAATGTACTGTGAGGCTTTTGTAAGAATTGCTAAACTTTTAAACATATGCCTACAAGATGTGCGACTTTGAACCCAACACATTATTCTAACCACTCTCTTCTGAGTAGTGAATACGTTTTGCTTAAGTGTCGAGTTACCCCAAAATATTATTCCATATGACATCAGAGAGTGAAAGTATGCAAAGTATGTTAGCTTACTGGTTTCTATATCCTCAAAATCGGCAATTATTTTGCAAATGTTTGGTGAATCCAGTCGCCTTAGGAGATCCAAAATATGAATTTTCCAATTAAGATTCTTATTTATATGTATGCCCAAAAACATAGTATGCTCTACCCTGGCTACTGATTTCTCTTAATGTGTTACATTTCTTGAAGAAACTGTACTTCCTACAGCAGAAAATTGGATGTACTGTGTTTTTTCAAAGTTCAGAGCAAGCCCACTCGCAGAAAACCAATTAATAACTTCCCAAAAACATTATTTGCATCATTTTCTATTGTGGTTTCTATTACTGAATTAATAATGATGCTTGTATCATTAGCAAACAATGTCAATTTAGCTTCTTGTTTCAGATAGGAAGGGAGGTCATTCACATATATCAAGAACAGAAAGGAACCTATGATCGAACCCTGTGGAACACCTACTGTAATTTCATCCCAGTCAGATGAAGTGGTAAACTTCCTTAAATTGCCTGAACCAAATAAAGAAAATTTTTGCTTCCTGTTCTGTAGATATGCTGTTCCATTTATACCATAGAATTGTAACTTCTGTAACTTAATGTCAAGGTTCATACAATCAAATGCTTTGGATAAATCACAGAAAATTCCTATTCGTGACATTTTACTATTTAAAGACTCTATTATGTGGACAGTGAAATTGTATGTTACTGTCTCAGAGGAATCCGAACTGTGATTCACTAAGCATCCCATTACTGTTGAGATAGCTAACCACTCTTGAGTACATTACTTTCTAGACAATTTTTGAAAATGCTTTAAGCAAGGATACTGGCTGGTAATTATTGGCATATGCGTGTCCCATTTTCTGTAGAGAGGCTTGACAATGACATATTTTATTAATGTCTGGGCAATAATCTTGAGTTAGTGGTGCATTACATCTGTGACTCAGAACATCAACTGTAACTGCTCCAACATTGTTTTATTATCTTGTTACAGATGTCATGTTCTCCAACAGGACATTTATTTTTCAAAGATTTAATGATTTTCCTTATTTTAAAAGAGGTTGTTAGGTGAAAATTAACCTGACCAAGATTTCTCAAAACTGACGCTTCCATGTACTGCTTGGCTTCTTCTTTTGAACTATTGTCATCAATTTTTTCACCTAAACGTAAGAAATGGTTGTTAAAAATATTAGCTACTTGTGTACTGTTGGTTAGGTTGGTCTCATTTTCTTTAGTAGTAATGCTACTACCTCAGTGGCTACTTTTCCTGTGTCCCTTCTAACAACATTCCATGTTCTTCGATTTTACTGCCCGAGTCATTAATTTCAACTCTAACATACGAGTACATACTTCTTGATTTTCTGACACCTTTTTGTCTGTATGTTAAAATAATTTTTGTAGTGTAAAATAACTTCTGGGACTTTACTAATTCTTGCTGTCTCATACAGCTTTAATTTTCTTTCTGAAGGCATTTAATACCTGTAGTAATCCAAGGTTTCTTTGAAAGCTGTTTGGTGCTACATTTGGAAAATTTTTTGGGCAATAATGTTCAAAAAGGGATATAAATTTATCAAGAAATACGTTGCATTTGTCGTTAGCATCTGGCTCATTATATACATGCCTCCAATTAACATTTCCGAAACTTTCTCTGAAGTGCTCTATAGATACCAGGTTCAGCAACCTTACATTTTTACCTAATGATATCTGAACAGTACCCCCTGCTAGGTTTTATAGGGTAATCAATTGTGCATCTTGGTCTGATAATCCATTTATCACACAGAAAGCATGTGTTACTTTTACATTCCCTTGCTGTACAAATACATTATCTGTTAGAGTGCTACTGTCTTGAGATATACTGTACATTTAGGGAAAATGATCACTGATTCTAATTAATATGTCATTAATAACACGTCTAGTTCACTTTTGCTATCAGTATCGCTTAGGAAGTTTGTATTGATATCACTACAGATTAATAACTTCTTTTTTTGTCTGACAGACAGCATAGTAGGGAGTCAAAGTCGTTGATGAATAGCCCCTAGTCTCCTAATGGGGACCTGTACACTGTTGCTAATATCAACACTCCATTATCTAGCTGTGTTTCACATGCAAAAACTTCATAGTGCTGAAAATTTGCTTACCTCTACAGTTTTACTTTCGTACCCTTGTTTTGTATAAAAGTCAAAGTTTCACTCAAAGCGATGTGTCTAAGGTGTGGAGGAAGTACAGAGAGACGGGAAATGTGAACGATAGACCTCACAGCGGTCGTCCTTGTATGACAACGTCAATGCAGGATCGTTTCCTCCAACTGTTGGCTCGCAGGAGCCCAGCATCAACTGCCAGGAATATTGGAAATTACTTCTCTCGGGTAATAGGGGTTCGTATCTCAGACCAAACAGTGCGCACAAGATTGCATCAGAATGGCCTTCTTTCCAGAATACCAATGAGGAGTCTTGCACCGAACCAATGGAACGGACGCCATCGAAGGACCTGGGCTCTTGCGCATCGACATTGGACCATTGCAGAAGGGAGAAACGTCATGTTTGCTGATGAGACCAGGATTGGTTTGCAACCGGACACTAGATGGGTTAAGGTTTGAAGAAGCGCTAGACGACGCCAAAACGCCGATACGTTCAGTAAGTCCATTCGTTTGCAGATAGAAGTGTAATGTTCTGGACGCAATAATAACAGTGGATACCTCTAATTTTCATCTGTGGCAGTTTGACTGGTCCCCAATACCTCCAAGAGGTCCTACAAACGATTGTAAGGATCTACAGACGTGAAGTCGGTGACAACTTCATCCTAGTCGATGACAATGCAAGGCTGCACGGTAGTCTAGTAGTGTCTGGGCGTCTTCAAAGGTGCAACATCAACCGAATGCACTGGCCAGCACAGTAACCAGACATGAATGCGATCGAACTTGCACGGGACCTGTTGAAGGTGGCCATTGCACAGTGTCCAATTCCACCTGACAATCTTCAGGATCTCACTGCAGCTGCTCTTGAGGAGTGGGAGCTCATACTCCAAGATAAACTTGGTAGTATCATCCACAGAATGCCTCACAGAGTGGAAGAACTCATCTGTGTGCGGGGCACATACTGACTACTAAAGATTAATAATGGTCATCAAGAGGTAAAGATCTTCACAGTTTTTGTTTACAAGATGAACAATTCTCCGTTTTGTAATGACTTTTTCTTGCAACAAACAAAAATCATTCTCGTTTCTCAGGCCGCAGATATAAGGAAAAGCATCTGCCAGATGTTTGCAAGATCTCGATGCCATCTCTGCAACGTCCATTATTATTTTTAGAGTTTTAAAATCAATATATAATACACTAAAGCAGTTTGAAGCAATGCTTTAGCCATAAGAAGCAGTCGTATATCTAAACTTGAAAAGAAAAATCAACATCATATAACCAAAGTTTATGGAACGCAACAGGTATTTTTAATGCTTTTGGCGCTGACAGTATCAGGAAATGGCACCTTCAACGCAAGGATAAGCAAAAAATAAAATTTTTTATGGTAGTGTAATATCAGTGAGTGTCAATTGGAACCGGTCAACTCATAAAAATACCTGGGTGAAACTTCTGTGGGGAAATGAAGTGGAATGAGCACATAGGTTCAGTCGTGGGTAAAGCAGACGGTAGAATTTGCTTTATTGGTAGAATGCTGCGGGAATTGAATCAGTCTACAAAGGCGATCACTTACAAATCACACATGCGGCCCATTCTAGAATATTGCTCAAGTGTGTGGAAACCGTACCAAACAAGACTGACGGGGGACACTGAACATATATAGAGAAGGACAGTAGGATTGGTCACAGGTATGTTTGATCCATGGGAAAGCGTCACAGAGATGTTGAAGAAACTGAACTGGAAGACTCTTGAAGATAAACTGTCCCGAGAAAGCGTACTTACAAGGTTTCAAGACCTAGCTTTAAATGAAGACTCTAGAAATGTACTACAACCCACTACTTAACGCTCCCGTAGGAATCTTGAGGAGAAGATTAGATACATTACAGCACGTACGGAGGCATTTAAACGATCATTCTTTCCGTGCTCCACACGTGGGGAAAAACTCTAATAACTTGACATTTGACGCACTCTCAGCCACGAACTTTACAGTGTTTTTCAGAGTATAGATGCTGATGTAGATGTAATATACCGTCTACTTCTGGATAACGTAGCTCTTCGTTTTGCATTGTTCTCAGAATGTTAAACTTGTTATGGTACATACAGATGTATATGTTGCTATGTTCTCGAAATACTGTAGTTCAACTGCAAATACTTTGAAGTTAAATGAGCTGCAGACGGTAATGGTTTTGCCGTGAATTTGAGACTCAGAATATTCGCCCAGTATCCGAATAACAGAGGCGAAAACATTTTTGATGTCAGTGACGTGTACTTGACGACAGCCTGACAGTTTGTCGGCGGTGAGCGTACAGCACAACCCAGCAAGAGAAAAAAGAATGTATGACAGGGAACTCGGTGCGACGCGCAGTTATCGAGAGCACTTGTCAGAGGCAGCGTAAACTCTGCTCTGAAAGCTGCGAGCAGACGCTGCCTGCTAGAGGAAAACGTTCCGTCATGGAAGAGTTGCGTTAATTTTCCAGTCCTAACGAGAATGGGGAGGATGTAAAATGCCCCAAGCCAAATCGTCCGCAATCCTAATGGGCTAAACATAACTTTTTTTCGTGTTTTCTAGAGGTTCAAACGGGCTTTACACGGTCAAAACATAAGTTACAATTTTAGAAAATATTTATTCAGTGCCTCACCTTTATTAAATGTCTCTTCGATCTTCTCTATAATTATACACTACCACTACTACTGTTACTACTACTACCACTCTCTCACGACCGGTGATCTCAGCAGCTTGGTCTTTTAGGAACTCACACACACACACACACACACACACACACACACACACACCCACACACACGCACACACACACACACACACACACACACACACACACACACACACACACACTACTCTCTGATGATGATGATCCATGGTGGAGGGCGCTAAACAGCTAAGTCCTCAGCGCACTTGCGTTAATGTTATACCGAAGAAGATTTTCATAATCTATGGAAGGAGATCAATAAACTGGTTCAAATGGTTCAAATGGCTCTGAGAACTACGGGACTCAACTTCTGAGGTCATTAGTCCCCTAGAACTTAGAACTAGTTAAACCTAACTAACCTAAGGACATCACACACATCCATGCCCGAGGCAAGATTCGAACATGCGACCGTCGCGGTCTCGCGGTTCCAGACTGCAGCGCCTAGAACCGCAAGATCACTTCGGCCGGCAATAAACTGGAAAACTACGTTTGTTCCCACCACAGGAAACGTAAAGCAACACCAGGTAGGTAAGGTTCAGAAAAGCCTGTAATAAAACCCCAGCGAGACACAGCGGGATAACTAAACGAAATCATTGAGAAAGTGCCTGCAAAGATGCTGTTAAGAAACGGACAAATAAGCGTGGCTGGATGACGACTTAGAAATAATACGTCACTCAGCCACTCTGTGATACATTAAGATGGCACACCAAGTATTTTGGGATGAATTCCTGACACCGCGCATAATTTTAAGACACGAACAACACTCGCCTCGTTATCAGTTAAAATAGAGGGAAGATCCTGTGGGAGACCCAGTTCAACCCTCAGGTCGTCAAATAGAACACACTCGGTTAAAAGATGTCGTACTGACAGCTGTGTCCAGCACCTCTGACATACTGCAGGCTCCTACTGACGTAAGAGGAAGCCGTGTGTCAGTGGGCAATGTCCCACTCTAAGCCGAGAAAGGGCTACTTCTTCACACCGTCGCGGGTGGATGGAGGTGACCCACGGTCGCACTGAAGTTTTGATGGAACGTAGTTTATTGTTCCTCGAACCAGCCACTGAGACTCCCACCAACATATGGCCTTCCTGGTCACAAATGAAGTGACAGCCCACAGAGGGACCGAACAGCTGGCAGGAGGAGGAAGGGAGCAAGCCTCCTTAGCAGCAGCAGCAGCGAGTTCGTTTCCCTGGATGCCTATGTGCCCTGGAACCCAGCAAATATGATTTCCTTGTTTTGCCTGTGCAAGAGAAGGAGAGCGTCCTGCACTTGTTGCACCATCCGATCTGCTCGGTAAGTCTGTCCAACAGCGAGAAGGGCACTTTGAGAATCGGAGCAGATGATAATTTTTTTGTCACAGTGCCGTCTCATCTGCTCCATTGCCCTCAGGATAGCAAACAATTCCGTTTAATAAACTGAAAACTGCTCTTGGCGCCCTATCCTGAGGAGAGTGTCGGGGAACACGACAGAACAACCAAAAACATCTTCCTTCCGGGGACCAACAGTGTAAACGGGAATAAAATCTGGGTGGTTACGTAAAATTTCATTAAATTTAATTTTAAAAACACTGTCTGGGATACAATGCTTCTTGTAAGCAGTCAGATCCAAAAGCAATCTAGGCCTTGGTAGTAGCCAGGGAGATGCCCTACTCCACCCCTGGCTTTGGACCTTAATGCCCACCCACCTGTAATGATTCAAGGCTCTCCCTTGCACGGATCCCAAATGGCCGCGTTGCTTGTGGTCGATGATCGAACAGCCGTTCCAGTGGCGGCTGAACAACGTAACTGGATGCTGCCGATGTGGGAACGGACAAAGCCCTATATTCTTGGCGTACCACGAGAAGAAGACGGCGAATAGACAGCGGAGGCTCACCAGCCTCTGCACACAAACTAATAACAGGGCTCGAGCGATAGGCCCCTGTTGACAGCCTAATATCCTCGTGGTGAACTGCACTTTAAGGTATGAAGGCCTTGCTGACCCATAAATCTGGCATCCATATTCAAACCGGGATCGCACGAAGGCCTTGTAAAGTTGGAGCAGACGTGCTCTGTTGGCTCCCCAAGACCTATGACTAACATATTTAAGGTTTTGAGACATCTCAGTTTCAGTTTTTTAAGGCGTGGCAACCATGTTAATTTATCGTCAAAGATAAGACTCAGATACTTCACCTTTTCTTTAAAAGTGAGATCGGTGTCCCCCAGTTTTGAAATGGACAATTTAAACAGCGAGCGGGAACGATTAAAAGCAACAAAAACGGTTTTCTCTAATGAGAATTTCAAACCTGTGGTGCGAGACCATTCCACCAACAGTCTGATCGTCAGCTGCAATTGCCGAGTAGCCGTGGCGAGGCTGGAGGATGCACAGAAGATGGAGAAGTCGTCCACAAATAAGGAACATAGTATTGGACGTCACACTGTTGTAATACTATTGATTGCGGTGGCGAAATTCGTGTCACCTAAAACACTCCCTTCAGGGACACCATTATCCTGCCCAGAACGGTCAGACAAGACATTCCCAACCTTGTATCTAGAATATCTGTCCGAGAGAAAGGACCGTATGAAGGTCGGTAGACGTCCACGGAATCCCCATTGACGGGGCTGAGACAAAATATTATGCCTCCAGGTAGTATCGTAGGCCTTTTACAAATCGAAGAAAACACCGATAAAGTGTTGCTTACGAAGGAAAGCTTGTTGAATTGCAGCTTCGAGCATGGCAGTTTATAGAGTGTGAAGCGATACTTCCTGAACCCGCACTGGGAGGGACTGAGTAGGGACCTGGTTTCCAGAACCCACACTAGGCGTCGATTGACCATACGCTCCAATGTCTTTCCTACGCAGCTTGTCAGGCTACGACGATAACTACCAGGGTCTGTCCGATCCTTTCCTGGTTTTAAAATTGGAATTAAAATAGATTCCTTCCACGAAGTGGGACAGTCGCCAGTTATCCAAATTTTATTGAAGAGTTGAAGGAGGACTTCCTTCGACCGTCTGTCCAACTGTTGTAAGATGCTGTAGGTTATCTGGTCGTTTCCAAGGGTCCTACCAGAAGCAACTGACAATGCAGAATCCAGCTCCCACAGAGAGAATGGTTGGTTGTATTCTTCCATGTTGGTGGAACGGAAATCAAGATCAGCTTTCTCCTGTGCCTCCCGATATTGACAGAAGGTGGGATCCCGGCTAGAATCGTCCGTAATGGACTTATATCATTCAGCCATTGTCTGAGCTATATCCGTTGTCAATGTTGCAAGAAACTCCTGTATTCGTACAGCTGCTATCGGCGGTCGAGAGTTGTGCCTTGAGATCCTCCTAATGGCATCCCATACTTTGCATGTGGGTGTGGACCTATTGATGGAGTTCAGGAACTCTTGCCAAAACCTCTGATTACTGTCCTGAATTATTCTCCTCGCCTTTGCACGCGCCATTCGCAAGTTTGCAAGATTCTCATCTGTAGGGCATCGATGGATTCTGCGCATTACTGCCCTCCTGTTCCTGACTGCAAAGCGATACTCGTCATACCACCAAGTGACAGGTCGCCTCCTAGGCACTTCCGCAGACTTTGGGATGAGTGCATCAGCAGCATGGTGAATCACAGCTATAATGTGATCCACCCAGTCCGTCACATGCCGGCACATTGCTCGAAAACAGCTAACTGCCTGTAAAGCATCCAGTTAGCCTTCTTGAAGAACCATCATGCAGATGGTTCAAAATGGTTCAAATGGCTCTGAGCACTATGGGACTTAACATCTGAGATCATCAGTCCACCAGAACTTAGAACTACTTAAACCTAACTAACCTAAGGACATAACACACATCCATGCCCGAGGCAGGATTCGAACCTGCAACTGTAGCTGTCGCGTGGTTCCAGACTGATGCGCCTGGAACCGCCCGGCCACACCGGCCGGCCATGCAGATGGATCCAGACTGGGAATGGTCACTACCATGAAGGTTATCGTCCACCGCCCACTAAGCAGTGTCCCCAAGAACATGCGAGCAGAAGGAGAGGTCTATGGCTTTAGACGAACCTGTGGCGGTGCTAAAATGTGTGGCTTGACCCATGTTCAGCAGTATAAGATCTGTTGCGTGTAGCATATCCTCAAGTACCCGACTCTTGGGGCATGTGGTGTTAGAACCCCATAGTGCACTGTGCGCACTGAAGTTCTCCAAAAGGAGAAAGGGTCGGGGTAGTTCATCAAGAAGATGAGTGAGGACCCCACTATAAAGAGGCTCGTGGGGTGGTAAGTACACGTAGTACAAATGGTTCAAATGGCTCTGAGCACTATGGGACTTAACTTCTGAGGTCATCAGTCTCCTAGAACTTAGAACTACTTAAACCTAACTAACCTAAGGACATCACACACATCCATACCCGAGGCAAGATTCGAACCTACTACCGTAGCAGTCGCGTGGTTCCGGACTGAAGCGCTTAGAACCGCTCGGCCACCGCGGCCAGCTACACAGCGTACACTGTGATGTCAACATGGGCCACTATCCGAACAGCAACCGCTAGTAGAGTTTTTGTTAAGGGAATAGGTGAGGAGTGAAAAGTGTCCTTTACGAACACTGCAACCCCTCCTTTTGCCCTGTCACCAGTAAGCTCGTCGTTTCTATAAAGGTGATAATCTCAAAGTACAGGCGTGACAGTCTCTTTAAAGTGAGTCTCTTGAAGGCAGAGGCAAAAGGGTCTGCCCTGGACAAGGAGTCTCAATTCCGCCAGATGAGTCCTGTATCCATATATATTCCATTGAAGTATGGGAGCCATTACGTCACTGCGGTCTTGATTTACCCCTGTCTTTGTGCCAAGGTGGTGAGGCGCTTGTAGATTGAGGCGGGGTTTTGGGGCTTTGGGGCATCAAAATCCATGGTGTTCTCACCATCAGTCAGATGTGCCAGAATGACGCCTGATGGCCCCCGGGGTTGCTTTCGACCCGTATGTTGGGATCCTTTCCCTGCTCCCTTCCCCAGCAAGGATGAGGGTAAAAGGGTGAGGTAAGAGCCACTTTTCTTTGAAGAAACTTGGCGTTGACTGACACTCAAATTTTAGAGTGCCTTCGGGCTGTGAACTATGGAGGCATTACTGTGTGTGTGTGTGTGTGTGTGTGTGTGTGTGTGTGTGTGTGTGTGTGTGTGTGTGGTGTAGTTCATCCATCCTGAGAATCTAGAATCTCGACGATTTTTGCCTATAATCCATATCGACACTGGCAGGTGCCGGGAATTCCAAGACTCTCAAGAATTTCATGCTTTCTATAGTAATTCCTAAAAAAAAGTAAAAAAGTAAAAAAAGTCTTAACAAACGGACAGACTGGCATACTGACAAAAAGTATTTTTTCATGCAATAAAATTAAAATTTAACAAATTTCTGAGTTTTCCCTTACTTTTTCTGTGTAACCGTGCTTCTTTCCAAATTTCAAGTTTCCAGCTCAATGGGAAGTACGCCATAGGATTTAGTGAGTGACATTATTAACGGCTACAATGTCTGTGTCTATTCAGTGCCCATATCTTCGCATTACTATGACACTGTTCTGTCATTTTGTGGATTTGGACTGACGTCAGCTGATTGCGATACAGGAAATTCGTGCTTGACCGTGTCTCGAAACCGGATTTCCCACTTATCGCTAGCATCGTCTTAACCATTTCGACTGTCCGACCACATCTCCAGGACCGATACAATCTTCCATATGTCAAGGTGCCCACAACCCTTAAGCTCGCACAGGGAGAGAGAAATATATTGCAGCCATTTATCCCGTCGAGGCATGCCACCTTCCCCGTGTTACCTGGAAATGGCGCGTGGGACGAATGGCAGTCGGTAAGCCTCTGTATTAGCTCTACTTTCTCGTAATGCGCATTTCGCGAGATATATGTGGGAGGAAGTAATATGTTGCCCGACTCTTCCAGAAAATTCTTCTCTCGTAATTTCGACAGTAAACTTCTCCGTGATGCACAACGTCTCTCTTGTAACGTCTGCCACTAGAATTCGTTGAGCATCTCTGCAACTCTCTCGCGGTGACTCAGCGATCCAGTGACAAAACGCGCCGCTCTTCGTTGGATCTTCTCTACCTCCTCTATCAGTCCTATCTGGTAAGGGTACCATATTCATGAACAGTACCCAGGAATCCTTCGAATAAGCACCTTATAAGCCACTTCCTACGTGAATGAGTTACATTTTCTTAACATCATTCTTATGAATCTCAGTCTGGCATCTCTCGTGTTTATTTATGTTCAGGGTCAACTGCCAGAGCCTGCACTATTCGCCATCCTCTGCACTTAATTCTGCTGATCGATACTGACAACTGGCGTTACTGCTAACTTATAGACAACCACATCATCTGCGAACAATCAAAAGACATTCCGACGCTTTCTACTAGATCATTTATATAAATTGTAAACAGTAACGTCCTATTAGATTTCCTTGGGATAATCTGGAAACTATTTTTACATCTGTCAGTTTTGTTCCGTTAAGGGCACGTGATGAGTTCTATCCGCGAAGAAGTCTTCAATCCAGTCGCAACTCTGATCCGATACTGGATAACCTCGAATTTTTATCACTAAACGGCAGTGCGGGACGGTGTCAAATGCTTTCCTGAAGTCAAAGAAAATGACATTAATTTGAGCATCGTTGTCTACAGCCCTATGGATCTCTTGGAGGAACAGAGCGAGCTGAGTTCCCACAAAATCTCTGCGTAATCCATTTTGATTTTTAGAACAAATTTTTGTTCTCCAAAAACGCCATAGTTCTTGAGTATGAGACATGTTCCATAATTCTACAACAGACCGACATCAACAATGTTGTTGTTGTGATCTTCAGTCCAGAGACTGGTTAGATGCAGCTCTCCATGCTACTCTATCCTGTGCAAGCTTCTTCATCTCCCAGTACCTACTGCAACCTACATCCTTCTGAATCCCTTTAGTGTATTCATCTCTTGGTCTCCCTCTACGATTTTTACCCTCCGCGCTGCCCTCCAGTACTAAATTGGTGATCCCTTGATGCCTCAAAATATGTCCTACCAAGCGATCCCTTCTTCTAGTCAAGTTGTGCCACAAATTTCTCTTCTCCCCATTTCTATTCAATACCTTCTCATTAGTTATGTGATCTACCCATTTAACCTTCAGCATTTTCTGTAGCACCACATTTCGAAAGCTTCTATTCTCTTTTTGTCTAAACTATTTATCGTCCACGTTTCATTTCCATACATAGCTACACTCCATACAAATACTTTCAGAAACGACTTTCTGACACTTAAATTATAATCGAAATCAACAAATTTCTCTTCTTCAGAAATGCTTTTCCTGCCATTGCCTGTCTACATTTAATATCTTCTCTACTTCGACCGTCATCAGTTATTTTGCTCCCCAAATAGCAAAACTCCTTTACTACTCTAAGTGTCTCATTTCCTAATCTAATATCCTCAGCATCAACCGACTTAATTCGACTACATTCCTTTATCCTCGTTTTGCTTTTGTTGATGTTAATCTTATATCCTCCTTTCAAGACACTTTCCATTCTATTCAGCTGCTCTTCCAGGTCCTTTGCTGTTTCTGACACAATTACAGTGTTGTCGGCGAACCTCAAAGTTTTAATTTCTTCTCCATGGATTTTAATTCCTACTCCGAATTTTTCTTTTGTTTCCTTTACTGCTTGCACTCCCTGTATTTTACCCCTGCCACCTTCAGAATTTGAAACAGAGTATTCCAGACAAAATTGTCAAAAGCTTTCTCTAAGTCTACAATTGCTAGAAACGTAGGTTTGCTTTCCTTAATCTATTTCCTAAGATAAGTCGTATGGTCAGTATTGCCTCACATGTTCCAACATTTCTTCGGAATCCAAACTGATCTTCCCCGAGGTCGGCTTTTACCAGTTTTTCCATTCGTCTGTAAAGAATTCGTGTTAGTATTTTGCAGCCGTGGCTTATTAACTAATAGTTCGGTAATTTTCACATCTGTCAACCCTAGCTTTCTTTGGGATTGGAATTATTATATTCTTTTTGAAGTCTGAGGGCATTTCGCCTGTCTCATACATCTTGCACACCAGATGGTAGAGTTTTGTCAGGGCTGGCTCTCCCAAGGCTATCAGTAGTTCTAATCGAATGCTGTCTACTCCCGGGGCCATGTTTCGACTTAGGTCTTTCAGTGCTCTGTCAAACTCTTCACGCAGTATCGTATCTCCCATTTCATCTTCATCTACATCCTCTTCCATTTCCATAATAGTGTCCTTAAAAACATCGCCCTTGTATAGACCCTCTATATACTCCCTCGACCTATCTGCTTTCCCTTCTTTGCTCAGAACTGGGTTTCCATCTGAGCTCTTTATATTCATACAAGTGGTTCTCTTTTCTCCAAAGGTCTCTTTAATTTTCCTGTAGGCAGTATCTGTCTTACCCCTCGTGAGATACGCCTCTACATCCTTACATTTGTCCTCTAGCCATCCCTGCTTAGCCAATTTGCACTTCCTGTCGATCTCATTTTTGAGATGTTTGTATTCCTTTTTGCCTGCTTCATTTACTGCATTTTTATATTTTATTCTTTCATCAATTAAATTCAATATCTCATCTGTTACCCAAGGTTTTCTATTAACCCTCGTCTTTTTACCTACTATGTCCTCTGCTGCCTTCATTATTTCATCTCTCAAAGCTACCCATTCTTCTTCTACTGTATTTCTTTCCCCCATTCTTGTCAATCGTTCCCTAATGGTCTCCCTGAAGCTCTCTGGAACCTCCGGTTTAGTCAGTTTATCCAGGTCCCATCTCCTCAAATTCCCACCTTTTTGCAGTTTCTTCAATTTTAATCTACAGTTTATAAACAATAGATTGTGGTTAGAGTCCACATCTGCCCCTGGAAATGACTTACAATTTAAAACCTGGTTCCTGAATCTCTGTCTTACCATTATATAATCTATCTGAGACCTTCCAGTATATCCAGGCTTCTTCCATGTGTACAACCTTCTTTTATGATTCTTGAACCAAGTGTTAGCTGTGATTAAGTTATGC
Organism: Schistocerca americana; assembly: GCF_021461395.2. Taxonomy (NCBI): domain Eukaryota; kingdom Metazoa; phylum Arthropoda; class Insecta; order Orthoptera; family Acrididae; genus Schistocerca; species Schistocerca americana. The sequence goes on along the minus strand of NC_060123.1, from coordinate 374,755,714 downwards.
TCTGTGCAAAATTCCACCAGGCGGATTCCTCTTTCATTCCTCGCCCCCATTCCATATTCAGCTACTACGTTTCCTTCTCTTTCTTTTCCTAGTATCGAATTCCAGTCACCAATGGCTATTAAATTTTCGTCTCCCTTCACTGTCTGAATAACTTCTTTTATCTCATCATACATTTCATCAATCTCTTCATCATCTGCGGAGCTAGTCGTCATATAAACTTGTACTACTGTGGTAGGCGTAGGTTTCGTATCTATCTTGGCTACAATAATGCGTTCAGTTTGCTGTTTATAGTAACTTACCCGCATTCCTATTTTTTGTTCACTATTAAACCTACTCCTGCACTACCCCTATTTGATTTTGTATTTATAATCCCGTATTCACCTGAGCAGAAGTCTTGTTCCTCCTGCCACTGAACTTCACTAATTCCCACTGCATCTAACTTTAACCTATCCATTTCCCTTTTTAAATTTTCTAACCTACCTGCCCGATTAAGGGATCTGACATTCCACGCTCCGACCCGTAGAACGCTAGTTGTCTCTCTCCTGATAACAACTTCCTCCTGAGTAGTCCCCGCCCGGAGATCCGAATGGAGTACTATTTTATCTCCAGAATATTTTACCCAAGAGGACGCCATCATCATTTAACCATACAGTAAAGCTGCATGCCCTCGGGAAAAATTGCGGCTGTAGTTTCCCCTTGCTTTCAGCCGTTTGCAGTACCTGCACAGCAAGGCCGTTTTTGTTAGTGTTACAAGGCCAGATCAGTCAATCATCCAGACTGCTGCCCCTGCAGCTACTGAAAAGGCTACTGCCCCTCTTCAGGAACCACTTCTTTGTCTGGCCTCTCAACAGATACCCCTCCGTTGTGCGTGCACCTACGGTACGGCTATCTGTATCGTTGAGGCACCCAACCCCCAAGCCTCCCCATCAACGGCAAGGTCCATGGTTGATGGGGTGGGGTGGGGGGTGGGGGGTGCTCAACAATATCGGCGTATAATTATGTGCATTTGTTCTACGGTTCTTCTTGAAAATGAAAATGACCTGTGCTTCTTTCCAGTCCGCTGTTACCCTTCATTGCTCCAGCGATCTACTACAATCTTCCCCTCGAAGGGGTGTAAGTTCTTTCCCATAATATTTGTAGATTTTTATTTTTAGGAGTTGGAATTTGTTTACAGTATCTCTTCACATGAACTACTTTCCTACATAGTCTTCATAACTCTGTATGGTCTACGACAGCGTTGTGTTAGGACAAGCTATTGTCCTCTGCTTGCAGTCGTGTTTTCGCTGCACGAACTACACTTCCACTGTCTTCAAAGTGTGTCCCACGTAGAGACTGATTAAGTAGCGTGAACAGATGAAAGACTGTGGGTATCGGGCCTGGACTGAAGGGAGTGTGTACCATTGGTGTCCAAGTCAATTTGACGATATGTTCCCGGACTGTGAGACTCATGCGTGGGAATGGATTGTTGTGTCGGAGTAATATTTCTTTTAGGTTATTCTCAGACCCCGTACATCAGAAACGGATCTTATATTCGTTCTGATAACCTCACATGTGCCTCTGAATTAATGGTTGACCCTTTTGACAAAACATGTATGACTACGATCACTATTCCAAAAACTGTCATCATGATTTGGCCAGACCAGGGGGCTGTTTTAAATTCTTTGTTTCTGATCGCAGTAAGTGCCTCACCAGTGACTACATTTGTGTTTGCAGCTGAAAGTATTACACACAGGTTTGGTCACCTGTAACGATCCGTGATAGAAACGCTTCTCCGTTGACCTCGAACAGCCCCAACAGTGCAAATGAAATGACTTGTTATTGAATCTTGTAGCCTGTTATGAGCATTCATTCTAAAGCATACCTTTGAATGTCCAAGAGTCTCAGCCACTGCACACGCACTTCCAATCTTTACTGTTAGCCTTAAAGGCAATTGTCAGGTTGTGATGTGCCCGTCTGTACGAATAACAGCATCTGCACGTCACCATATCGGAAGTAGTGGCTCTGACAGGACTTCCCGAACGTGGCCGATGACGGAGCTCAGTTTCTACATTTCCTCATGCTTTAACTCTTTTACCCATTACCCAATAGTACTCCCATCTGCTGCATCATTACAATACACGGCACACAAATGCTTATGGATGTTCACCACGGTTTCTATTTCGTAACCATGAATCCAAATATAAACGTTGCTTGTAACGAGTGTCTGGCACAGACATCAATTTGGCGGTTCACTATGGCTCTGCCGTTTGTTGTAATTGTTCGAAACACCGCCCACGAGCAGAAGAAATATCAATTTTGAGCCCCTAAACTGAAGTTTTCCCTTGTAACGAGTATCTTGCACAGATATCAATATGGCGGTTCACTATGGCTCTGTAATCTCTTGGAATTGTTCTAAACATCGCCCACGAGCAAAAGAAATATCAATTTTGAGCCCCTAAACTGAGTTTTCCCTACATCTGCCAAAATCCTGTAAAGACAAAGCCTTTTACCCGTAACTTATTTAACGACGCTCGAAAATGTTGGATTGCTCTCTAACCGTAATTATATGATTAACAATATACACAATAAAAAAAATTACTGCGAGAGAAATACTTCCCAAAGTGAAGGCTAGTGACAATTACTTGACTATTAATGTAGATAAGCTAGACGTACACTACAAGTAGACCAAATGACGCCTACTACAGACAAGTGTTACATTATAGCTTCTCCGGAATAGTGTATTACATAGGCTAGAAGGGCAGATCTTTTGATGTCCGCCTTAGACAACGTGCTTGGTAATAAAACAGGTTTTCATCTTCACAAAAAAAGAACGTAAAGTGTGACGTATAGGTCAAAGTCTTGACATACGCTATTATTTTACGAAGGGATTGCCACTTGGATAGACTTGGAGAGTTTGAAATTTTTATTAAATTAAAACAAATATCCACAACGGTTATTAAATGAAGGAAGATAATTCCAGGAAAATGCTTTTTCGAAGTATTTTCTGATTTGTTATGATGTCTCTTCTGCTTGCTTTTTGCCTTTTTCTTTGTTGGTGTTTATTTTCTACCGGCTTGAACTTGTCTACTAGTGGTTTGATGTAACAATGTCTCACACATTTTAAATCTTACAGCTGTATACTGTTGCGTAGTCACATGTAATCTTCAGTTCCAACAGTCAGCCTGGCGGCAAGTACACACGGTGAGTGCCTCTCCAGCACGTTCGCGTGACGAGTTAATAAATAATGTATTAAAGTGCGTACAGTTGGGTATAAAAGTTAGTCTGATTTCCAACATAGTTTTCTAGTTTTTTGCTGCCCCAATTTATTTTTCTTTTTCAACGTATCATCTGATAGTGACCTCGCAGAAAAGCAAAACAGTATGATGAGTCACCTAGGACTGAAACACAACAAAAAGCTTGTTGATACGTTTCAGTAGTAACGTTGGTAGGTGCTTTCTTATAGCTGAGAAAGGATTTATTTTTACCTTATTCTTCCTCAGAAAGAAACATCAGTAGGTAGAAGTCTATATCGTGTAAGAGAATACTTTGGCATCTCTGCTAGAAATGGGAGAGTAAATAACATCTAATCGTGTGAAGGCTGCGAAAACCAACAGAACAAGTAACAGAACTTCAGTCGAGCATGTGTGAAGTCGTAAAACGTTTCAACGTAGGTAGGCTCACACGTTTAAAATTGAGGGGCGGCTCTGGCCTCCGGCTCGGGTTCTCCGCCGAAGCGCGACCGCGCGCATGTCATACACGCGCTCGGCGCTGTCGCCGCTGGGATCGAGTGGCGGGCACCTCCACGCTCCGCTGGCCAGACGCCACAGCGTTGCCGGAGCTCAGCGGCCCGCAGCATCCCGAGCCCCGCCCGTCGCCATGGTGACGGCCGGGAGAGTGACGTCAGAAGCGGGCGGGGTATCGATTGGCCGCGTGCGCCTCGTCGCCCCCCGCAACGCTGCCGGCGCGTGCCAAAGCGCGAGCCGCTTCCCAGAACCCTTCGCGCCACCCTTTATTTCAAATTATTTTCTTTCTTTTTTTCATCGACGCTATCTGCTCCGCTGACAACAGTCTCGTAAGTCTGCGTGCGCCCCTCCCACCAGTCACCCTCGCCCTGCTCCGGTAGATAGAGCCACCGGCGGCAGCCCGCCCAGACGGGCTGCACGGTCAAGCGTCTGTGGAATTCCATTTTGCTAGCGCTGTTCGGTTTGTGGCAGTCTTTCTCCTGCGTTCGCCATCACTTACCAGATGCCCAGCGGACGGCACAAGGCGCCAATGATTTTCAGTAGCTGCACATTTAAGATGGAAGGTTGCCTTGGAAGTGGGAATCCACAGAATAAAAAAGAAATGTAAACATTTCCAGAGACGTCAGAAAATAAAGTGTGAAAGGACGGAAGATTCGGTTTCAACGTGGTAATCAGTAACGTAGCACAAGTTCGGACTGGACTAGCATAGGGACGGAAATCGGCCGTGTCTCTTTCAAGATTTAATGGAGGAACACAGTCAGGGAATTAAGACCAAAATAAATTTGAACTGAATGGGGCAAAGCCAACTCGGCTTTTGTGTTCAGTGATTTAGGGGGTCCACGAAGCACCTAAATCTGAATGACTAGATGCTACAAACCGCGTCATCTCATTCGGTAATGAACTTCAACGACTCGCAACGGGATTCTCTCATGTTCTACATCAAATTGCTTTCTTTATTTCTCCTGCACTGTAAGTAAACAGTTCTTCGAATACTGCCGAAAGTGGAACTCTCTCCAAATGACAGGATATACCAGGAGAGATCAGACCATCTTACACCAACGGAGTACACCGTCCATACTCTATTGTTATATGCCAGTTTCTACTTACTTCCACGCGTTGACTCTTTAACAGCTTTGGAAATATGGTATGTAGGGCATAAACAGAACTTAGAACATCCGGAGAATCGAAGCCAAAATTTATGGACAAAAATACTTATTTTTACTTCCGAAAAAGTCAGCCGTTTGTTATTTGTAACCATTTGAAGTGATCGTATTCTTCATTGTGAACGATTTCCCGACGAGAAAGTATTGCAATATGATCACAGCAAGCGAAACGAACTTGCGTAGATAAATGAAAGTTAATCTTTTGAATCTCATTTTAGCTACCGGTCTGACAGCGTTACTGAATACTTGTTTCTGAATTTAATGCATAGAATACAGCTGCATGTGTTTCTTGAGCCCATAAATAATATCTTTATCAATTACGTTTTGGTACAATTGCTTTTTTTGTGATGACGCATCGCGTGAAATAAATTATGGGCAATTATTTTTGTTGAAGAGACATTACGCCTGTCATCAGCAAATATTTAACGTAATATTTATCTCTTACAAACAGTTGACACGAAGAAGACATTGTTAATGTAAGTGAGAAAGAAAATAAATAGAATAACTAGTCGGCAGTCAACCGAGACTAAGGATTTTTAAGCAGGAACATTATTCGCGTTAACTGGAACAGAGTTTAATTAATATCTGAAGGAAGCATCACATTACAGCTGCAGACATGAATGTATGGAATTTCTCACATTTATACTGTCAGACTAAAAGTGAAGAAATTGCAAAAAAGGAGGAATCAGGAACCAGGAAAAATGGAAGGCACCAGAGATTGTGAAGAGTTTAAGGGGGAGTATTAAGCAACGATTGATTGAAACAGCGGAAAATTAACTGGTAGCTTTGGGAATTGATATAGTGAAGGCATATGAGGATGAAGCTTGTAAAAAGATAAGGCCAAATAGAAATCTTTGGCTAACATAGGGGATATTAAATGGTGTTTGACATAGGAGAAAATGTAAAAGTATCGTAAATGAAGCAGGTAACAGGGAATATAGACGTCCAAAAAAATGAGAATGACAGTGCCAAATGGCTAAGCAGGAAAGGCTTCGAGACAAATGAAAGGCTGTAGAAGGATGCATAACTAGGCGAAAATCGATACTGGTTGCAGGAAAATCAAAGACACCTTTGCAGAAAAAGACAGCCACACAGACATCAAGAGCTCAGTACTAAGCAAAGAAGGGAACGTTGAAAGATGTAACACGTATGTAGAAGTGCCAAGCAAGGGAAATGATCTTCAAGTAGATGAAGACGAGTTGGGGGATGTGATTCTGCGACAGGAATTTGACTTAGTGCTGAATGGAGACAAGGCTCCTGGAGTAGGTGATACGCCATTTGAATTACTGAGATCAGCGAGAGTGCCAATCATGACAAAAATATACTACGTGCCGTGCGGGATATATGAGAGAGACTTCAGAGTTCAGAAAGAATGTGATAATTACAAATCGAAGGAAAACAAGTGCCGACAATTGTGAATATTACTGAGGCATCAGCTTAGTAAACCACGGTTACAAAGTGTTGATACGAATTAATTACAGAACAATGGAAAAACTGATAGAAATGAACTAAGGGGGAGATTAGTTTGCGTTTCGGAGAAATGTGCAAACACGCTAGGCAAATCTGACTCAACGATTTAGCTTTACTTCAGACTTTGTACATTTGTAGTAGTCCATTAGGACAACATAATACGCAGGCAGTAAGACGTATTACTTAGGTGATTTCGAGAAAATCGCCAGGGAAGTTTTACGTATCAGTGATGTAGCGGTGCGTTGCAAGCTTGAGCACGAGATGGCAGCGGTCATGTGCTTAATGTTCAAGCTCTTGTTTTAATTTATATTTTTTTCAACACTAGTCACATTATTTCATGCATATCACATTTGGAAGATAATACGATGAAGAGATACTTGTACTTGCATGAAATTTTATTGAATTTATAATGTTATTTGACTGTTCGCTAATTTTATTATCATAATAAATATTACATTTATAACTATCGGCAAGTAAACGGCCAAACACATAGTTTTTCTGAAAATGTGTGCCAGTCATCATTTGCGAAATCCACTACACCTGGAGTCTGGAAGGTACAATGAGACGTTTTGTATCTGGACAATTCGAACTACAGACGAAGGTACTGAAGAACGAGGGACAGGCCAGGCACGCACGAGTCAAACATCGATAAAAAAAGGTGCAAATAACTTTATTCAATAATGCAGTGAGTTGTAATATGCAAGAATATGAGGGTAATGTACGATTAATCGTCGAATGTGCTTTCGACATTACAAGTTGCAGGATGATATTTTTCACACACACACATAGGAAACATAACGCAAAACGCCATACACCACACCGAATGAATGCAATTTTCCCACATGGCAACCCTAGAGCCTCTAATGAATTACAATACTTGCTGGCATTTTGAAAAACTTCTCTTTCTTCTGATAATTTGGACGCAGATCATGCGTAAGGCAATATTTTCGTAGATATCGGCTCCGGAAATTGGCGATGTACGATTGAATTTTTTTTAATTGTATCTTCATGAGAAGCAAGTTCTCGTTCGCTGTCAATCAAATATAAACAGGTCTGAAGGAGCTTGATAGAATTTTTAAATTGCCCACAAAATTAAAAGAAACATAATATTTGTTGTGATAATAAAAATTAATAAACAGCCAAATAACGTTGGAAATTCAACAAAGGTTTTGTAAATACACGTGTCTTTTCATCATAGTACCTTTCAAATGTAATAAATACGAAATAATATGATTACTATTGAAAGAAATACAATTTTTTTTAAAAAAGATGAGTGGGACTCGATCCAACGATTCATCAATTAACGTAGTTTGGACGCTAACAACATGGCCGCCGCCAGCTCAGGCTCAGTGTCCCAAAGCACTGGTACATTACTGACACATAAAATTTCTCTTGCGATTTTCTCGAAGTCGCCTAAGTAATACGCCTTATTACTTGGGCATTATGTTGTCCTAATGGGCTATTAAAATGTACGAAATTCGCAGTAAATCAGTGATCCCAACGCCTTGCCTTCCAGTTGTTAGAAGATAGGTTAAAGAAAAGCAAACCTACATTTATAACAACCTTACATTAAAAGAAAGCTTTTCACAACACTGACAGGTATTACACTCAATGAAATTATGAACGTATCATGCATAAAATACAGGGACGTGATAGAGAGACGGTAAAGAAGTTGGAAGAATAACTGGACGGAAGTAAAAAAAGGCAATGGAATGTAGCCGAATTGAATTAGCTAATACTGAGGGAATTAGACTAGGAAACGAGACGCTGAAAGCAATAGGCCAGTTTTGCTCTTTGGGCAATGAAACAACTGATAATTACCGAACTAGAGAGGATATGAAAGGTGGACTGGCTATAGAGACTTATCTGAAAAAAAAAAAGGAATTTGTTAGCATCAAATACAAATCCAAGCGTTAGGCTTTTATCTGGGGTATATCCTTGCACTGAAGTGAAATGTTGACCTTTAAGTGGTTCAGAAAAGAAGAGAACAGAAGATTTTGAAACGTGGGACTGCATGAGACTGATGAAAACTAAAATGCGTGGATCGAGTAAGTAATGAGGAGGTACTGAATCGAACTGAGAAACAAAAATACATTTATAGCACATATCCCGAGGCGTCAGGAGGGTAAAAATCGTTGAGGGAGTCGTAGGCTTGAATACAGTACGCAGATTCAAATGGATGTAGGCCGAAGAGGCTTGCACAGGATAGAGTAGCGTGAAGAGCTGCATCAAACCAGTCTTCGAACTGAAGACCACAACAACAGTAACAACTGCCGAGTGCTTGAACCAATATATTATGTGTTTATATCTCTGTGATGCCTCAAAGGCCTTCTTAACGTAAAGAAATAAAACTCTACACGTTGTAGATGGAAAACAAAGCTTCTTTATTTCAGCTTATGAATCAATATAATGTTTAACATTTTTTTTTCTAAGGCTTTCTTTCATTTCGTCTATTTCAGATATTCCGAAGGCAACCTTTCTGTCATTCAGCCCACATGCGTCGCGCTCCGGAAAAAGAATACTATTGTTAAACTGTATCTTTCTCCTTCATCAGAAGCGTAGTAAAATTTCTAAACTGTAGGTTGTGGAAAGTACCTCTGAAACAGTGAAACGCTCGCTGTTGGAAGTTGTTCAGGTTATAGGAACTGGAATGTTCGTGTGTCCATTTTAAAATTTATATACAAATTTGTCTATTCTTTTTGCTCCACTGGTTCTGCTGAAGATGGAGACGTAGGAATGCCCAGTAATTTCACGTGTTCTATCATACAGCAGAACGAAGAATTACAAAATGGAGAGGGGCACGACGAAAAGAAGCTGCTTGAATTTTTAGTAACACTAATTTATGTATTAAAATCAACAAATTACACAGTTTAATGATTTTTAGAGATGTATTAACTTTAGTTAGTAGTACCTAGTGCCACACGAGGAAATATTACTTGAAAATCTAAAAATATTACTGGAATCCATTGGGAATAAAGCACTCGTTATAACTTAAAGTCATAATTCTCTTTAAGGTCATCGACATTTCTGTTTACGATACATCTGCAACCATTTTTCTGCGCTATTTGTAAGACAGCTGTTTGTTTGTATTGATTTTCTTCATAACATTTATTTATCTTTAAATTAGAATATTTGTTTCTACTGACTAGCTGTAGATTACTGTTATGTATTCCACTATTTATTCCTGCTCGTTGCTGATACCTCGATATCCATAAATTTAATGGAAAAACATCCCTCCAAAACATGCACAACACATCTCAAAATTGGCCTATCGTGCCCTTTTTCCCATATCTAAATTATCTAACATGTCTGACTACATTTCCCGGTCATGAAATGACTCTTCTGATAATATATTCGTTATAACGACTTTCCTCTTCGCAAGAACGACATTCCACATAGGCTGAGTTAGGTCTACGCACAAATTTATCGTTAAGTTGTAAGCCAAGTGTTTTGTGAGCACTGTATGAAACTAATATTCTATTAAAACGGATGCTTATATAGTTATCAGCCACTGTTAAACGGTAGTATGGGCATCACACTTGCATGATTGCCTTTTACGTGGCTACTTCAGAACGTAAATGCTAAAACCATTGCGAAACAAGAGAGGCGCATTGTCAGAAGAGAGTACACGTTCCGCGTTTCCTGTAGATATAATTCTGCTGCTGTAGGGATAAGAGATGTATCAGAGGGTGGGAGTGAAATGGCGCGGAAACCTGAAACGCATTCCAAAGCTGAAGTATGTGAGGCAGTGCGGTTCTGGTTGGTAAAACGTCTAAATTGCTCACAGATTAACCGTGCAATTCTGGTGGTACAGGACCAACGCAATGACGTGTCTATCCGCAGTGAAATGGTGCCAGCAATATGACTAAGGCCGAACAGACGTGGATGTTGCTGATCAGGAAGGAAGGTCGTCGGCCGGCCGGAGTGACCGAGCGATTCTAGGCGCTACAGTCTGGAGCCGCGCGACCGCTACGGTCGCAGGTTTGAATCCTGCCTCGGGCATGGGTGTGTGTGATGTCTTTAGGTTAGTTAGGTTTAAGTGGTTCTAAGTTCTAGGGGACTGATGACCTCAGAAGTTAAGTCCCATAGTGCTCAGAGCCATTTGAACCAGCCATTTGAAGGCAGTCGGCGTCGACCACAGAAGACAATGTCCAGGCAATCGAAAAAGAACATCTAGAGGGGAAAGAGATTTTCCAAGGAAGAGGACGTTCACACAGTAGTTCTCAAATGGCTCCGTGACAAAGGAGTCGATTTCTTTCGCCGAGGATTTGAAGATTGGTAAAACGTTCCGATAGTTGCTTATGGGGACTATGTTGAATAGCAGTTCCGTGTATCAGTCTCACTCTGAAGCGTAGTGCAGCATTAAATAGAAGTGATTTGGCATGCCATAATAATGTGCAACTTACTTTTTGAAGTCCCCTCATATCTGCTCCCAACAAACCAACCAGATTTAAGGGCCGGTATTAGTCATGTGTGCAATAGTCCCTCACCCTAAGCTTAAGAGATCCGTACGGGTAGAAAAGGGAGGAAAATAATACGATAATAGCAAGGCTCCCGTTCTTCAGTGGAATATGAACACAGGTAGGATTCATATTGGAGAGCTAAACGTCTTATCACAGGATCACCCTATGTGCATATTTTTACAGAAGACACACTTCCAAGTTCTTGATGCTTAAGTGCTGTGAGTTAATAGCCTTTACATGAAAGACAACCGTAATGGACAATCACCCAAGTGTGGAACAACTGTTCGTCAGTAAAACAATCTCACCTGTCACCCACGCAATCGCTTTACAAAAGCCTCCTGTTGCTGGATACGCGACATTTTTATTAACAGTTCTGTGTGTGTATTTCAGAACAAGAACCTCTTGACAAAAGGTTGACAATAGAGCTCTTACCGACGTTCTGAAAGGACACTGTAGACCAGTTCTTTTACTTGGAGGCATCAATATGCACAATGTGCTATGGATGAGCTCCATTGTCCGCACCAGAGGTTCAGTGATTGAGAGACTGTTACTGTCACAGGACATTTGAATTCTTAATGGCGGGGGAATGACGCATTTACGATTCACTATACGGTCGGCATCATCTTGGGTAAAATATTCTGGAGGTAAAATAGTTCCCCATTCGGTTCTACGGGCGGGGACTACTCAGGAAGATGTTATGAAGTTAAGCAAATGTAGCATTCTAAGGATTGGGGCGTGTAAAATTAGCTCCCTTAATCAGGTAGGTAAGTTGGAGAATTTTAAAAGGAAAATGAATAGAGCCAATTAGTGAAGTGTAGTGGCTGGAAGAAAAGGACATCTGATCAGGCCAGTACGGGGCTATAAACACAAAATCAAATAGGGCTAATGCAGGCGTAGGTCTAATAACTAACAAGAAAGTAGGTAAGCCACTATGTTGGTTGGCTGGTTGATTTGGGGGGAAGGGACGAAACAGCGAAGTCATCGGTCCCATCGGATTAAGGAAAGATGGTGAAGGAAGTCAGCCGTGCCCATTCAAAGCGACCGTTCCAGCATTTGCCTGAAACGATTTAGGGAAATCACAGAAGACCTAAATCAGGATGGCCAGACGCGAGTTTGAACCGTCGTTCTGCAAAATGCGAGTCCAGTGTGCTAACCAGTGGGCCACCTGGCTCGGTAGCTACTGTGTACAGGATAGTAAACACAAAACGGTAGCCGAGATAGACACGAAGCCAACACTCGCCTCAGCATTACGAGTTTATACACCACCTAGGTCTGGAGATGATGAAGAATTTCAAATAATGTGTGATAAAACCATGGAAAACTAACAGAAGAATACGGACTGGGAAAAAGAGATGAAAGAGTGAGCAACCTGGTAGACCTTTACACAGAGAATCATCTGATCATCGCTAACACGTGATTTAAGAATCATGAAAGCAGGTTATAGACGTAGAGGAGACCTGCGGACACTGGAAGGTTTCAGATCGATTATACAACGGTAATACAGAGACGTTTCAAGCAGGGATGTGGATTTGATCATTATTTATTGTTCATGAACTGCGGATTAAAACCGAAAAAAGTGCAAACATTTAGGAAATTAAAGAGATGGACCTGGATAAATTCAAGGATAACTTGAGAATTTCAGAGGGAGCATTAGGCTACGTTTGACTGAGGGGGAAAGGAATACAATAGAACTGAGTTCGAAATTATAAATTACCTCGAAGAAAATGGTCAGTTGTTACATAGCACGGATTCAGAAAATATCGTTCTTGTGAAACAAAACTAGCTATTTTTTCACGTGAAGTAATGAGTGCTATCGACAGGACATTTCAAAAATATTCCGTATTTTTAGGTTTCCAGAAGGCTCTTGACATCGTCCCTCACAAGAGACTTCTACTCAAATTGGGTACCTATCCAGTATCGTCTCAATTATCCGATTGGATTCGTGATTTCCTGTTCGAAAGAGCACAGTACATAGTAATCGAGAGAAGGTCATCGAGTAAAACGAAGTGATATCTGGTGTTCCCAAAGGACGTGTTACAGGCCCTCTGCAATTCCTAATCTATATAAACAATTTATGAGACAATCTCAGTATTCCTCTTGGATTGACTGGAATGAAGTTGACATCATCGTCTAGAAGTCATCAGAAGATCAAAGCCAACTGGAAAATGACTTAGACAAGATATCTGTATCGTGCTAAAAGTGCAATGGACTACAAGTAAGGAGAAGTGTGAGGTCACCTACAAAGTACTGAAAGAAACCCGTTATATTTCGGTTACACGATAAATCACACGATTCTAAAGACTGACAAATTAACGAAATACCTAGTAATTACAATTACGAACAACTGAAACTGCAACGATGACATAGATAATAATGTGAGGAAGGCGAAGCAAGGACTGCATTTTAGTGGGAGAACGCTTGGAAGATGCGACTGATCTACTAGAGAGACTGCCTACTTCAGCCTTGTCCATCCTCTGCTAGAATATTGCTGTGCAGTATGGTATGATTATCAGATAGGATAGACGGAGGATATCGAAAGTCCAAGGCTGGTTGGTTAGTTAATTAGTTTCATGTACCATGGTTTATTTGTACGATAAATCGTAAGGATGTGGAACGAGTCATTTTACATTCACATCACAAATAAACTTGTAAATAGAGCTATATGCTGAACATTAATAAGTTTTTTAAAATAAAATCTATATACAGATGTGAGTTAGCAATTTCACCCTGCATCTTTTATACATTACAGTACTAGAGATTCTTATATGGAACAGGAGAAGTTGCCAATGAGAAACTTTTTCAGTGTTTTCCAATTTTACTTTGGTTTTGTCAGACATTTTATATCACTGGGAAAGTGGTAAAAAATTTGAATTGTAGATTGTACATCCCTTTTTGTGCTAAAAGCTATCTTCATGTGGAGTTATTTTTCTATCGCTTGCGTGTTGTCCCGCGTTGTGCGAGGGTTGGTGTGGTTACATCGGATTTGGCATGTCAATTTGAAGGGGTAGCCGGATGCCCTTCCTGCCGCCATCCGTTATCCCCCCCCCCCCCCCCCCCCCCGGACGGAATCAGAGTACCCAATCTGTCTGCATCTAGTGTAAATCGTGGAAAAGTGCGGGTGTGTGTCAAATGTCTGTGAGTCATGTAACTGAGGCGGGACGTGGGGACGAGCCCGATATTCACCTAGAGGGATGTGGAAAACCGCCTAAAAACCACATCCAGGCTGGCCGGCACGCCGGCCCTCGTCGTTAATCCGGCGGGCGGATTCGATCTGGGGCCGGCGTGCCTACCTGAGTCCAGGAAGCAGCGCATTAGCGCTCTCGGCTGACCTGGCGGGTTATCTTCATGTGGAGTAATGAATGTAATTTGTCTTCTGGTACTGTAATGATGCATTTCATTGTTCCTTTAAACTACAGTGGATTAATTACAAAATACTTCATGTGGGAATAAATGTAATGGGAAAAGGTAGTCAAAGTGACCAAGTCTTGAACAGATGTGTATAAGGATGATCGTCCGTAATCCCCGCGTGGTATTCTTATAGTACTTTTCTGAGCAACGAAGACTTTCTTTCTTGAACATCATTTACCCCAGAACGTTATTGAATGAAAATGTGCCAAATATGTGAATTTACTGATTTGTCTCTTGACAAGATTTGCAGTGAATCTAAGTGCAGATGTGGCTGAAGTAAGCTATCTTAGGAGCTCCAAAATGTGCTTTTACCAGTCACAGTTCTCATCAATACGAACACCTAAAAATTTTGAAGTTTCCACCTTATGTATTATTCCCTTATCATGCATTACACTTATCATTGGTGTAGTACCTTTAGATGTGCAGAACTAAATATGTTGTATCTTTTAAAAATTGAAAGTGAGACCATTCGCAGAAAACCAGCCAATGACACTTTTGAGAAACTTGTTTCTGTATGTATGTTTAGACTGATTGCAGTACTAGTGTCACCCGCAAAAAGAACTGACACTGCTTGTTGTACAAAGGGCGTTCAAAAAGTTTTGCACTGTCGTCTCTAATTTTTTTATTTTTTGCAGGAGGAGAATGAAATTTTTTGTGATCATACTTGGAACATTTAGCTGTAAGCTGGTGTATAAATGTATTTTCTTTTATTTACAAGTGAGCCACAGTGGACCGTGAAGTAGATGGCAGGTCGCGACAACGATCGGTGTTGGAGTTCCTCTTCAAGACCGGCGATGACTGTCACATCGATTCACAGGAAGTTGCTCCCTGTTTATGGGGAGGACACAGCAGTATACAACGGTGGTTGCAGAGGTTTAAAGAAGGTAATATCTCTCTACTGAACAATCCACGATGCGGTAGACCGTCGACGGCAGTGAGTGATGCGAATAAGGAGACTATTGATCAAATCATCCAAACTGATAGATGTGTGACTAGACGACAGCTTGGTGAAATGACTCGTTTGTCATTGGGTAGTGTGGTATCACTGTTACAGTCACTAGGGTACAGAAAAATCTGTGCACGTTGGGTGCCTAGATTATTGACAAGAGAAATGAAAATGATGAGGAAGAATGTATTCGAGGGTCTCATGAAGACCTTTACTGAAGAGTGGAAACAGTGTTTTGGCGTTGTCGTTACCCAGGATGAAACATGGTTGTTTTTGTCCGAACCTGAGAGCAAAACCGAATCCATGGAGTGGCGTCATCCGGATTCCCCTCGGAAGAAGAAACCAAGACGTTCACGAACAGCAGGACGAAAGGTGATGGCCTCCTTCTTCTGGGACCAGTGTGGTGTCATTTTCATTGACTTTTTGGAACCTGGCTCCACAATTAATCGGAACCGTTAGTGTTTGTCATTGGACAAGCTGCGCCGTGCCATCAAGACACACAGACCACAGCTTCAGGGTCAGCTAATTAGACTACACCACGACAATGCCAAACCCCATACAGCCCTTACGACGCAGGAGAAAATCAGGAAAATGGGTTGGAAAATTGTTCCTCACTCTCCCTACATTCCCGACTTGGCTCAGTCTGATTTTTACCTCTTTGATCATCTGAAGGCCCATCTGTGCGGTAAAACATTTCATAGTGAGGAAGACCTTATTTCCTGTGTCAAGCGATGGTGTAAAAGTCAATCCCCAGAATTTTATCAAAGTGCATTTACATCATGGAAAGAATGTTGGCCCAGATGCGTCACAGCTTATGGAGGCTACATTGAGTAGACTCAATGTATAGCTAAATGTTTCAAGTGTGTTTACAAAAAATTTCATACTCCACCTGCAAGAAATTAAAAAAAATAGAGACGACTGTGCAAAACTTTTTGAACGCCCTTTGTATATTAGACAGAAGGTCGTTTACAAATATGAGAAACAATGGCAGAGCTAAGACTGAGCCCTACATCCTTCTGAATCTGTTTAGTGTATTCATCTCTTGGTCTCCCTCTACGATTTTTACCCTCCACTCTGCCCTCCAAGACTAAATTGGTGATCCTTGATGCCTCAGAACATGTCCTACCAACCTATCCCTTCTTCTAGTTACGTTGTGCCACAAACTTCTCTTCTCCCCAATCCTATTCAATACCTCCTCATTAGTTATATGATCTACCCATCTAATCTTCAGCATTCTTCTGTAGCACCACATTTCGAAAGCTTCTATTCTCTTCTTGTCCAAACTAGTTATCGTCCATGTTTCACTTACATACATGGCTACGCTCCACACAAATACTTTCAGAAACGGCTTCCTGACACCTAAATTAATACTCGATGTTAACAAATTTCTCTTCTTCGGAAACGCTTTCCTTGCCACTGCCAGTCTACATTTAATATCCTCTCTACTTCGACCATCATCAGTTATTTTGCTCCGCAAATACCAAAACTCCTTTACTACTTTAAGTGTCTCTTTCCTAATCTATTTCCCTCAGCATCACCCGTCTTAATTCGACTACATTCCATGATCCTCGTTTTGCTTTTGTTGATGTTCATCTTATACCCTCCTTTCATGACACTGTCCATTCCGTTCAACTGTTCTTCCAAGTCCTTTGCTGTCTCTGACAGAATTACAATGTCATCGGCGAACCTCAAAGTTTTTATTTCTTCTCCATGGATTTTAATACCTACTCTGAATTTTTCTTTTGTTTCCTTCACTGCTTGCTCAATATAATTGAATAACATCGGGGATAGGCTACAACCCTGTCTCACTCCCTTCCCAACCACTACTTCCCTTTCGTGCCCCTCGACTCTTATAACTGCCATCTGGTTTCTGTACAAATTGTAAATAGCGTTTCGATCCCTGTATTTTACCCCTGCCACCTTCAGAATTTGAAAGAGAGTATTCCAGCCAACATTGTCAAAAGCTTTCTCTAAGTCTACAAATGCTTTTCCTTAATCTAGCTTCTAAGATAAGTCGTAGGGTCAGTATTGCCTCACGTGTTCCAACATTTCTACGGAATCCAAACTGATCTTCCCCGAGGTCAGCTTTTACCAGTTTTTCCATTCGTCTGTAGAGAATACGCGTTAATATTTTGCATCCGTGACTTATTAGACTGATTGTTCGGTAATTTTCACACCTGTCAGCACCTGCTTTCTTTGGGATCGGAATTATTATATTCTTTCTTGAAGTCTGAGGGTATTTCGCCTGTCTTATACATCTTGCTCACCAGATGGTAGAGTTTTGTCAGGACTGGCTCTCCCAAGGCCGTCAGTAGTTCTAATGGAATGTTGTCTACTCCCGGGGCCTTGTTTCGACTCATGTCTTTCAGTGCTTTGTCAAACTCTTCACGCAGTATCGTATCTCCCATTTCATCTTCATCTATATCCTCTTCCATTTTCATCTATCTTACCCCTAGTGAGATAACTCTCTACATCCTTACATTTGTCCTCTAGCCATCCCTGCTTAGCCATTTTGCACTTCCTGTCGATCTTGTTTTTGAGACGTTTGTATTCCTTTTTGCCTGCTTCATTTACTGCATTTTTATATTTTCTCCTTTCATCAATTAAATTCAGTATTTCTTCTGTTACCCAAGGATTTCTACTAGCCCTCGTCTTTTTACCTACTATGTCCTCTGCTGCCTTCACTACTTCATCTCTCAAAGCTACCCATTCTTCTTGTACTGTATTACTTTCCCCAATTCCTGTCAATTGTTCCCTTATGCTCTCCCTGAAACTCCGTACAACCTCTGGTTCTTTCAGTTTATCCAGGTCCCATCTCCTTAAATTCCCACCTTTTTGCAGTTTCTTCAGTTTTAATCTACAGTTCATAACCAATAGATTGTGATCAGAGTCCACATCTGCCCCTGGAAATGTCTTACAATTTAAAACCTGGTTCCTAAATCTCTGTCTTACCATTATATAACCTATCTGAAACATTTCAGTATCTCCAGGCTTCTTCCACGTATACAACCTTCTTTTATGATTCTTGAAGCAAGTGTTAGCTATGATTAAGTTGTGCTCTGTGCAAAATTCTATCAGGTGGCTTCCTCTTTCATTTCTTAGCCCCAATCCACATTCACCTACTAAGTTTCTTTCTCTCCCTTTTCCTACTACCGAATTCCAGTCACCCATGACTATTACATTTTCGTCTCCCTTCACTATATGAATAATTTCTTTTATTTCATCATACATTCTGTAAAAACGTTCTGTAAAAACATTCTGTAAAAACTCATTTATGTAGGAAAATATTGTAATTCACGCAGCCAGATGCCTTAGATAGATCACAGAAAACATCAACCGCTGCTATTTTGTTATTCAATGCTTGTACATTTGGTGATTGAGTATATAAATGGCATTCTCAACAGAGCGAGTCTTCTGATATCCAGACTGTGACTTACCGAGGATATTATTTTTGCTTTGGTGGAATACTATTCTACAATACATTACCTTCTCAAAAATTTTGGAAAACGATGTCAGTAGTGAAACAGTTCAGTAGTTATTGTCATATCTTCTACCACTTTTCTTATAGAGAGATTTAGCAATGCCACATTTTAGTCTTTTTGGAAAAATGCCTTGTGTTAGTGATGCATCACATATTTCAGATACGTCATAGCTTATTGTATGAGAACAAATCTTTAGAAATCTTTTGAAAACATCATCAAATCCCGATGAGCATTTATTTTTAAGGTAATATATAATTTTACTAAATTTCAGAGGGAGAAGTCGGCGATACAGTCATACGACTAATTTTCTGAGAGTTGCTTTTTCAACATACTGCTGTTAGTTTTCTCTTGGAGTGTTTGCCTCTGTATTTTCTACTATAGTTAAAGAATGATTATTAAACAAGCCTGATACCCGTGACCAATCATTTATAGCCCTTCAATTTAATTCAATAATGATGATAGCCTATTCTTCGGCCATTTGTCCTGTCTCTTGTTTCACTGCATTCCATATGACCTTAAGACTGTTGTCGGAATTTCTGATTTCTGTCATAATGTGCGTGTTTCTTTATTGTTAATAACTGTTTTTAGTAATTTTGAGTAGGTTTTACTGTGTGCAAGTACAGTAGCAGTTCACTTTTTCTCGCCAACAGATACAACTTCCTTTTCTGTTCACAAGATACTTCAGTCCCTTTAGTGAACCGTTATATTTTACTTGGCTGCCGAATGGCATTCCTGAGTAGCTTATGCAGAGTGCTATTTTCAAATAATTATATGAATTTATGATGGAATAAATTAAATTTTATGTCGGCATTCGGTTCATTATAAATGTCATCCCATGTCACCTCTTGTAAACTCATTTTAAAAACATTTGTTCCGCTGAGGAGTATCAATATTGTAAGGCACTATCTTGTTTATCCTATCTGCGTATCATGATGAGAGAGACAGCATTTGTTACTGAGTATACATTCATTTTTTTGCTTTGAGTTTTATTAAAGAAAATATTGTCGGTTAGGTTCCTCCGGTCACTATCCACTCATATTGGGAAGTTAATTACTGAAATTAAATTGTAAGATCGAAGTAAGGTTCCCAGATCATTTATTCTATCAGTTTTCTTTAGAAAGCTTACATTGAAATCACCGCAGACTATTAACTGCTTGCTGCTGTCTGACAGATAGCACAGCAAGGAAACAGAGCTTCTCATAAACAGTTAAAAGTTTCCCAGTGGAGGTCTGTATACAGTTACAATTAAAAGGGAACCATTTTTCAGTATCAATACACAAAATCTACGTGTCTCAATGGCTTTGAAATCGTGTTCTGTCTTAAAACATGGATCAGTCCTCCGTTTCCCGTATTAGTTCTAAACGAGTCAGATGCTGGAGTGCAATCTTTTGTATTTAACTTATCTAACCCCCTTGGTTGCTCAGACAAGCACAGGATGTCTATCTTTTTAGAGCTCTCTAAATTTTCCAAACAGGCAACAAGCTCTTCTACCTTATTACTCTGTCCTCTAATATTCTGATGAAATGCATTCCTAAGCATTTTGTGGGGCTCTTCTGTTAATTTTACTTCTATCATAATAGAATGCCCGAATCCTGATTTTAACCTGAAGAAGGTACCTCTCTGACAGCAGTAGCTGCAGGGATCTTGCTTTGTGTGAGGGTGGCCCCCTGTTCATTTTCTGCAAGACGCTCAGCCAACCTACCTCTCTCTCTCTCCTATTCAGGTGTAGACCATGTCTAGTATATCTCAATCTCCAAATTGTCGCTACAGGCACTACTCTCATGTTTAATTTCATTTCAGGCACTAGCAGCCTGCTGAACTTAGCATTCACACACCGCTCACAGCAGTGGCTACGTAGAGCTGGCCACTGTGCTGTAGGACCTCCACAAAACACACGCTTGTGTGCGTAGTTGCTACTGCTCTTTCATCCAGATGACCCCTAATGCTTCAGTTTTTGTCTATAGCCAGCTGTTCCCTGCTCCACTTCTTTGTCAAATCTTTACACAAATGTCCTAGGCCCTTTGTCACCTGGCTAAGGGTAGCACGTGGCTTCACAATACTTGTGACCTGGTACCTAATTTGTCCTGTGCCACCTAGCCTACAACGCTCACATGGCTAATACCTAGCAACAAGCTACTTGTCTTCTTGCTCTCTTTTGGTACCGGCCTACATTTAACTGCTTTGCTAGAGTTTGATGCGCCCTAATGAGACCTCAAGTTGAATGAGGCTCTTCCTCTCCTACGTCAGGTAACAAGCCGAACTTATTAGGTACTATAAGCTCAAATGTAGGTGAAGTTGCAGAGCTGTTCCCATTTCCCGCATTACTTGTTATCTTTACCAAATTCAAAAGATGGTTTTCCTCCTTCAACGTATCTAGTTCAAATTTCGCATTATCTAATTCAGCCTGAAGGGTACAAATAGTTGCCTCCTGTTCAAAAATCCCATGTCTTTGTTTTTTCTTGCCGCCTCTTTCATGCAGATCACCCCTAATGCTTCAGTTTTTGTCTATAGCCAGCTGTTCCCTGCTCCACTTCGTGGAGTTCACCATTCAGTTCCACACTACAGTCGCCCCAATGGGGCATCAACGACTCTTCTCATGCACTGCAATACAGATTAAAGACTTAAACATAGAATTAAATACCTTAACATACATTGCGCTTCAAGAATTTTCATAATTTACGAGCCACAAGAAATTGTCCCGCAGGTTAGCGATTCAGGTGAATGCTATAGCGTAAAAATTTAGTTATTTCCGCTTCAAACAAGCCCAGCACTCATTTATCTGTTGATCAACTTATTCACAGTAAAATTCATCTTTCAATCGCTACTTATCACGCGTGTTACTTGATAATAGGCAATGTTTACTGTCGACAGAGATAATTTAAAAACAAAAACTCGGATCATAATAACGAAAAAAACTGGTGAAAGCTGATCTAGGGGAAGATTACTTTTAGTTCCGGAGGTGTATAGGAACACACAAGGCAATACTACTTATCCTAGAAGATAGGTTGAAGAAAAGCTAACCTACGTTTGTAGCACTTGTATATTTAGAGAAAGCTTTTGAAAGGATTGACTGGACTATACTCTATGAAATTTTGAAGATGGTGGGGATAAAATACATGGAGCGAAAGGCTGTTTATAACTCGTACAGAAATCAGATGGTCGTTATAAGAGTCGGCGGAGAGGACATAGATCGAACATCAGCTTCGTCATTCCGTATTAAGGTAAAATATTTTGGATTACGAAAGCAGCCTTTTCACACCACATACTTAATTTCTTGGTTATTCGAAACGTGAAACAAAAAGGAAGTTATGTTAACAAGACCAAGTGTGTCGCATTACTAGATCAAAAATGTTTTTAAGAACAGGAAAACTTCTGAAAATGTTTTCCTTACACTGTGTCATTCACGAAAGCACTGTAATATTTACTGTTCAAAACAACTGTTGTGTGGCCACGACAGAAATGAAGAACGAGAAGTAATTGTAAGTAATAGTCCGCTAATGTTACTTACGCTACTTACGCCGAAAGCGTGTTCATTTGAGACCATTCAAGGAATACAAAGCCGAACATAATCATAATAAAAGTTCACAGTGCAACTCAAAGCAACTCAGAGTTCACTTGGATTTCATTGAGGCACAGCTCATGTCATCGGCCCATACAAATAAGTCAGCTTGACGATGAGCAATTTAACCTTAAGTGGCACTGCAGAGTTTAACTCAGCCAACCACACACAACAGCTGTAAGGTAATACTTAAAACAATAAAACGCAGCGGATTTATGAATCACGTCCTCTCGAAAGTGTACCGGCCTCCCTCGGCGTAATTCGACTGTCAGCTCGAATAGTACACACCTCTTTTACTGCAGTCAGTACAAGTCTTGCATATGTTCCACGACGCTAAACTCTGACAGGATAGGGTGTTAGACCAGAGTTCGTGGACCCCACAACAGTTTCTTCCACATTCAGCAGAAATAAATGTCTCCCAATTAGCAACAACACATTATTGAGAAAATACTCAGGCAAGAGGATAATCCAGTTTCTAAATCTACGATATTAGTTGCACAGGAGACCACAGTAAACCACATTCAAAACTATGCAACGGTGGCATTGCGGTCGATACCACAGGAAATCATGCCTGAATGACCTGAGCCATTATTATGGAAGCGCCAGACGGTATATCACATCGTCCTGCTGCAACCAACAGCACCATAGAAAGGCTGCCACTCGATATCTTTCTAGGTAACCTCCTGTCTCGCCGGCACCAGTTAAAAACAAGCTATCAACCGAGTATCGAAAGCAAGCTCTGCATTGTTGAAAGCCACGAGAGGAAAGACCCCATCCTCCGCTGCCATTGGACTCAGGTCACGACATCAGATGTGAAGTTACACCACTTCCAAGGATAGCGCACCACGCTGGAAACTGCGAATTTTCAAATTTCCCAAGATATGCGAAAAGTAGGCTCAATACAGCGAACGTTCTCCCAAACGCACATCGTTTGAAGTGCTTTACTGCCCAGGCTATACCCATTCTATCGTATTCCCTCTTCACTCCACTTCATTAAGCATTATGGAAGCACAGACGACTGGTAGATCATTTCTCACTTTGCCTTGGCTCTGTATGACTCCTAATACATTTTGGGCTGTGTCAGTGATGATAATGAACTCTTCTGTGAAGTCCAGACACTGCCGTATGTGAGAATTTATTGTCTACTCTTCTAACGTCATAAACACATCTTTATCCTTGTTGCCCCACTCAGATTTTTTTTCCCTTCTTCAACAGTTCATGCAACCAACTAGCCGTCATGCTGAAATCATTTATGAACTGTCGGTAATACTCGATTAACTCGACAAACGATTTAATTGTTTCGTGGCATGTGATTATGGGTACTCTCTCACATAATTAAGAAACAAAAAACTGAAGCACCCAGAAAGGGAGGAGGAAACAAAAAGAAATTTCTTAGTTTGAGAGGGTAAGTAATGTTATTTCAGCGATTACAACGAAATTTACAAAGAATTTAGCAGTGTGATCCCACTTATCATTACGACGTTGCACCCGTTCTGGCTTTGATGCAAGTAAGCGGCTGGTAAGGGTGCCGTTGTATCTTTTCCTGAGGCAAGCCGGCCCACAACTGCTATGGCTGGTCGTTGATATCCTGGGTACTGGTGCTGGGATGGATTTGACGTCAGAAACTGCTCCAACAATGTTCTGTCAGGAATGGATCTGAAGAGCTTGCTCGCCACAGGAATATCTTAATATCATGCAGACAGTTCATAGAGATATGTGGTATGTCCTGATGAACATTAGCCTGTTGAGAAATCGCACCGTGATACTGTCGCATGAGAGGTAACACGTGAGGATTTAGGATGTCCGTGACAGTTTCTTTGTGTCGCCTGCGTTCCCTCAATTACTACTGAAGTCATACCCAATGGTTCTTTACACCAAGACGCCGGAAGTAAAATCGTTATTCCTGTCCAAAACCTTGGCAAAATGAGACTTCTTCCCAGGTAGCTGCCATACTCGGCGACAGTGGTAGTCTAGTGTAGTGCAGAGCAGTTTAATGCAGGGTCAGTCATCGACAGTCCATGCTTCCTGGTCATGGTACCACTCGAAAATCAGCCATTTGTATCATGGTGCATTCGTATACTCCAGCCTACGCATGGGACAGCAATTACCCCGTGCAGCTGTTGCTAGTCTCTAACCAATGGTGGGGGAAGACACACAGTGTTGTTTCCAGAATGAAATTTTTTCTCTTCAGGGGAGCGTTGTCTGCTATTAAACTTCGGGGCAGATTAAAACTGTGTGCCAGACAGAGACTCGAACTCGAGACCTCCGGCTTTCGCGGGCAAGTGCTCTTCAAACTGAGCTACCCAAGCACAGCTCAGGACCCCTCCTCACAGCTTCAATTCTGCCAGTACCTCGTCTCCTACCTTCCAAACTTCACACACAGTTTTAATCTACCAGGATGTTTCGTATCAGCGCACCCTCCGCTGCAGAGTGAAAATCTCACTGTGGAAACATCCCCCAGGCTGTGGCTAAGCCATGTCTCCGCAGTATCCTTTCTTTCAGGAGTGCTAGTTTTGCAAGGTTCGCAGAAGAGCTTCTGTGAAGTTTGAAAGGTAGGAGACGAGGTACTGGCAGAACTGAAGCTGTGAGGACGGGTCGCTCAGTTGGTAGCGAACTTGCCCGCGAAAGGCAAAGGTCCCGAGTCCGAGTCTCGGTCCAGCACACAGTTTTAATCTGCCAGGAAGTTCCGTTACTTGTCGTCCACCTACTAAAGACTTCAGTTAAATGTCATGCGAATGCATACCGCCGATCAAACATTTATTGGTTGTAAATGTTGTGTCTTTGTGTGGCGTCAAAAGTGAATTCTAAGTGAGCTGTTTCATCATTATTATTAAAAACACTTTTAATAGGTTTAGTAAATTTTAAATTCACTCACCAACGAGTTTTATTAGAATTTTGTGATTATGTAATGTAGGATGTTTAAGAGCTTGATCAATTTATTGTTGTACTGTCTACATTTGTAAGGGCCCAATGAGCCAGGCAGTTGCGGTGATAGTCCTTGAAACCTAACATGATAATCATTTAGGTTTCTGTTGCAGAGCGAAGTTGTTTCTGTTTTCAATTGCTCCTGGCCCAAGCGCTCCGACAGTCACACCTTTCCCGTCACGGACGTCGCGTGTCCGAGCAGCACCGATGTCCGGCGTGTGGTGTCTGGTTTCCTTCGAGGGACGACGCCGGGTCGAGATCTGGAATTTGGAATCCTTCCGTAATCGGAATTTTGAAAATACAAAATTAGGAAAGAAAGGAATTAATAAACGAATTCTGAGTCAGCACAACCTGCTCGCAGTAGAAAATCTCCAGTACTCCACTCCCAAATTCATTGGTTCAAATAGTTCAAATGGTTCTGAGCACTATGGGACTCAACTGCTGTGGTCATAAGTCCCCTAGAACGTAGAACTACTTAAACCTAACTAACCTAAGGACATCACACACATCCATGTCCGAGGCAGGATTCGAACCCAAATTCATTATGCTGGATTATGGGGGAAAGTGTATGGATAATAAGCGAATAAAATGGATAGCAAGTTTGTCACATCCATCCTCCCACCTAATGAACTTCAGACTTCAACCCGAAGAATTCAGTTACGAGATTGTGTACAACAGTGGAGAAAATAGCAGAGTAGCTAATGCACTGTGACATATAAGGGAGGTACAGACTGTGGAAGAAGACAATGAACACATCGCCTGTTCTGGAGAGACACGTGTGGAACCAGAAGCAACTAAGGAAGAGAAACAAAGAATTTTCCAGTAATTTCATGACTCGCCACTAGATGGTCACTAAGGAATGAGCTGCACAGATGAAAGCGTAAAGAAATACCGAATGTGATCTGGTATGATGCGTGGTATTGTAGAATATATCCGAAAGGGCCAGAGCTGCCAGAAAAACAAAGTCACGCAGCACAACATGAAGATACCGTTAGAAGTAACAACTGCATCTGAGCAAGTATTCGAGAGACGCAAAACCGGCATGGTATGGGCACTGAATTAGACGAACAAAGACCATCGGTATATCCCTACAATCCAATATGCATTGATTAAATTCAAATGAAAAGGTCCTTTGGAGAAAAGAGATGCAGCTGTATGAATATTTCGAGCTCAGATGGAAATCCAGTATTAAGTAAATAACAGAAAGCTGTAAGTTGGAAGGAGTATGTAGGGATATCAACTTGGAAACAACATTATAGAAAGGGAAGAGAACGTAGAGGAAGACAGATAGGAGATGTGATACTACGAGGAGAACTTGAAAGAGAACTGAAAGACCAAAGTCGAAACAAGGCCCCTGGAGTAGATGACATTTCCTGGGAGCTACAGATATTCCCGGAAGAGCCAATTATGACAAAACTATTTCACTTTGTAAGGGGTCCGTAGGCCCTTACTGTAAGTTTGCACTCGGCACAGGTCGAAAGGGCAAACAATCGATAGTGTTGGGTTGCGAGAGCGAGTGTGAGTTGAAGTCAGTTCCCAGGTTGCGGGCCGAGCGGTGTGGAGGCCGGTTGATGTATGCAAGGCTGACCGACAAAGGGAGTGGCCATCGCCACGGTTTAACCCCTTTGTGTTAGAATAATACGGGAAAGTGAAGAAGTATAATTACTAGAGTGATCAGTGATATTTCTGTGCCGATATTTTTGGTTTCGCGTCTACCGCGCCGGCATCATTTGGATTGCAGTGTTGGATTGCAGTGATTGAATTTGCGTGTGACAATAATGAATAACGAAGAGGACTGTGCTGAGATTAGCCGTAATTAATTATGTATGACGAAGGCAGTGGCTGTCTCCTTTTTCTTGTGTTTTAGAGATGAATATAGGTTCTTGATTAATGAAGTTGTGTTGGCGTTCTTCTTGTCACCAGACATTTCATTATTACAGCATTTGAGAAGGACAAAATGGAATGTAACAACTCCGTAGCAGTCAAATCCGATTGCCAGCCCCATTAGGTACACAGACACATTAATTAATATTTATTTGGGCTGCTATTCAGATCCCGATTGAGCGGCATACATAAATCGGAGGTGTTACACCCTTGGCTTACCGTGAAAGGACAAGTGCAATTTTCGGACGAATCGTAAAGAACAATAGGTAATTTTACCTTGCTTACAGCGAGAAAATATTTTTCAATTTTGGATCGAGACAGAGCATAAACTTTGAAATCGCGACAAGAAACAGTGCATTTTGAACAATACGAAGTAATAGCATCTTACGATTGTGACTAAACTTTTTCCTTGCCATATTAGATAAGAATAATAGTGTCAATAAACTGTGTTATAATGTGCAAATGCGTAAATCCGCCTGAAAAACTGTGAAAAGTGAACACTAAAGAACGACAAGTGTGAACATTAAAATAGCAAAACGAGCCAAGAATTCGTCACGAAAGTTTTAAAGAAGTGTTTAGTGGTAATATTTTGACTGAAATTGCTCTTTGAATAGTGAAAATCGGACAGCTTCTTGTGGACTCATAAACTGATATGCGGACGACAATGTATTGTGGCGACGCAATTGTTGAGTGACGTCACGCAGACCCGTGTAGCAGTTGCGCCAAAGAGCTTCGATCTGCGAGGTGATTTCACACGTCATCCCAACTACCTGTGCAAGGAGTAGTTCAAGCACAGACGCACTACACCGACGCTCTTCAGCGCGACTTCGAGACACCGAGCGCCGACCCGGCATCTAGCGGCCGAACTACAAACTACGCCCACCTGCAGCGCCACGGAGCAGCCGACGGAGAACTACGACGACTCGCCACAGATCTTCAGCGTGACTTCACGCAGCTCCGGCGGCAGTAAAGCGCCACGCCCACTTCAAACGTCAAAACATCGCGACTCGTGGTAACGTCAGTTAATTGCAGTGTGCAGTCTTTGCGGTAAATAAACATTTGTAAACTGAGTTTCGCGTTAGGAAAAGTGCCCAATTACAGTAATTTCCGAAAAGTTTGCGAAACATACTCTGAAAAATAGCATACTTATTTATGCATACTGCGCAGTCTAAATGGTGATTATACAAATACGCTTATTGTTTTTGGGGATTTTACGCTTATAGATTTAATGAGTGGTGTGATTTATCTTATTTAGAACATTTTACATAAACTGTGTATGTGGAAATCGTTATTTGAAATTATTAGGTTTTGAGGGTTGTTATGTTCGGTACTCATGCATATGGTATCAATTTGGGATTAACTGAAGATACTGCAGGTACTGTTTGATTAGTTTCATGGTAATTAAGAGTGTTTTGGGTTACTAGAGGTTATTCTGTGTTACTTGCCTGTGCATTAAAAGTAAACCAAACATGTCAACTGAAGATAAGCAGGTTTGTGAGGCAGTAGTTGAAAGGAAAGGGATAGGACAGGAAGACAGAGATGATTCGGGAATCAGTGATTATGGATTGTCGTTAGATAGCCCATCAGCACATTCAACTAGTTATCCCGAGACACCGGGGCAAACGACGAGAGATAAGTCAATTTCAGAAGATGCAGGTAAGTGGTCAATGTTGGTAAACTTGATAAAGGAAAATAACGCATCACTATAGGAAGATTTATGAGAATCATTAAAGAAAGGTTTACAGGAAAATAACGCATCATTAGAGAAGGGTTTACAAGAAACAAGAGAATCACTAAAGGGTTTACAAGAAAATAACGCATCATTAGAGAAAGGTTTACAAGAAACTAGAGAAAGCTTAGAAAGGTCATTTAAGGAAACTCTAACACAAGAGCTCAAAACACCGGAAAGGAAGATAGAATATAATCTGAAGAAGGAAATACAGGAATTAGAAGAACGACTGAAGATGGACATCAACGAGAGAGAGAGTAAGCTACAGAAGAATATAGACCAAGTCCAGGGAGATGTGGAGAAGATGGAAGGAAAGTTAACAGAAAAGATAGAAGACGATACTGAAGAAATGAAAGCCGAATTGGGAGAAAGAATCAACGAAGTGGAAACAAATTGCAATCATCGAATCGCCGAGGTCACGCAGATGCAGAAACAATGCAATGATGTGGTTAAGGGGATAGGAGATAGGCAAAACCAACTGGCTGTCAATCTGAGAAATGCTATAGCCGTGCAACGAGAAGAGGATAACAAGAGGGTTGCAATGGAGGTCAGGCAATTACAACAGGGAGTGCAGCAATTGGAGAGCAAGACAGAAGAAATTGATAAACGAATTAGCAATGCCACTTTAACCGTTGGGGAAGGTAGAGTCGTTACCTTGATGAGCAGTGATAATCGGTACGTCCAAAATAATACAGGGCAGAAATTTAGACCAAAAGGAGGGTTGCACCCAATGATATTTATGAAATGGTTAAAAGGAGTTTTCCCAGCAGATCTTAAAGACTCAGACAAGATTCAATTTGCAATAGATAGAATGGAAGGTGAGGCCTTCACTTGGGGAGTCAGGAAGAAGGAAGGGACTACCAGTTATGATCAGTTTGAAGAGAAATTCTTGAAGAAATACTGGTCCAAAAGTCATCAATGTGCAGCAAGTGAGGACGTACTCCACCACAAGTCACTTAGTACATGGAGAGGAACGTTGAGAGAGTTTGCCGAACATTTGTGGGAATTGAACGAGACCTTGGAACAACCCCTGAGTGATGACGTAATGATATCAGCGATAAAAAGAAGAATGAGCCGGAGAGTGCAAGAAACTGTATCCGGGAGCCTAATTAAAGATAGGGAGGCCTTGATGGAAATACTGGAACAGTTGGAATCTGTTCGATCACAGGAACACAATCAAGCTAATGATCAAATGACCCAAGGAATCATTTTGGTAATTCGTCTAATTATAGAGGAAGAGGTGGTGGCCATAGGTACAGGAACCATGGTGGTGAACGGCAATGGAGAAATGATTGGAGAAGGAGTGAAGAACCAAGAGATCATGAGAGAGGATGGGATAGGCGAATGAATGACACAGTGCATATAGAAGAGGCGGAGAGACCGGAAACCTGAATGACACTCCAGATGAGGTCCGGTCAGGAGTGAGAACTACAAGGACCAGAGTAAACCTACTAAGACACGACAATGGTGGAGATCTGAGAGAAGATCTACTGGAGGAAAGAAGTAGGATTCCCAAAGAACCCATACTACCTATGATAAGGATCAAGCTATGTGGACTGAATATCGAGGCATTAGTCGATACAGGGAGTGAAGCATGTGCAGTATCCAAGAGGTTATATGAACAGGTACTAAAAGCAAATATTAGCTTGCCTAGTTTCCCGGTGAGTGGAGTGAGAATTGTGAATGCGTTGGGTGCAAGGAGTAAACCTATTAAAGAACAAGTGTTGATTACCTTCAAGATAGAGGGAGAAGAATACGAAGCAACATTTTTGGTGGTGGCCGGATTGAACACATCAATTATTTTAGGGATAGATTCGTTGAATGAAGTTGATGCAGTAGTGAGTTTTGATGAAGGTACTATCAAGGTCAAAGGAAGAAAGGGAGAAGAGAAGAGATTAAAGTTTGCTGAGGGGAGTGCAATCGAAGAAGAGGAGGAATTCAGAAGGATAAGTTTGTGTCATGAAGAGGAACCCACCATGGGATACGGGGAAGAGGAACTAGAAGAAGAAGTGTTGATATACCTTGAGGGATTAGCATGAGAGGATAGACATAAAGAGGATAAGATCAGTAAAAAGTTGGAGGAGATGACACACCTAGATGAGGGGACTAAGAGGAAATTAGCCACAGTATTATACATGCGTTGTAAGGTATTTTCTCAACGGCCAGGTATCATGAAAGGGGTGGAGTGTAAGCTAAAGATAAAGAACCATAAACCGTTCAATATAAAACAGTATTCCATTCCCCAGGCGAAACGAAGAGCAGTAGATGAAGAGATACAGAGGATGATGGACCTTGGTGTTATACAAAGGGCCAACAGTCAATATAACAACCCCTTATTTGTTGTTGATAAGAAGGATGGAAAGGTGAGGATAGTCTTGGATGCACGAACAGTGAACAAAATCATCGAGCCGGAGCGGGACAAACCTGAGACTATAGAAGAACTGATTCAAAAATTCCGAGGAGCAAAGGTGCTTAGTAGTATCGACTTAACTGCTGGTTACTGGCAAATACCATTGGCCACAGAGTCCCGCCAGTATACAGCATTTACTTATGGAGGGAGGTGCTATCAATTTAGAGTGTTGCCATTTGGGCTTAATGTGTCAGTATCTGAATTCATAAGAGCGATGGATAAGATACTAGGCGAGGAGTTACTTAGAAAGATCACTGTCTACGTGGATGACCTCTTGATAGCAAGCGAATCATGGGAAGAACATTTGAATAGATTGGTTGCAATCTTGGCAGCTTTTGAAACCTCATGGGTATCTGTAAACCTGGACAAGTCGGAATTTGGCAAATCAAAGATAAAAATTCCTAGGCCATATAATATCAGAGGAGGGTATCTATCCTGATCCTAGTAAAATGGAGGCTATTAGAAATTTTCCGACCCCCCATAGTAAGAAGCAGTTGCGAGCATTCTTTGGGGTTTGTGAGTTTTATAGAAAATTTGTCAAAGGATCTGTACTTAATGCCCCGAGTATGAGAGAATTGACCAAGGCGAGGATGCCGTGGCATTGGAGTGCAGAGTGCCAAACCGAGTTTGAGAATATCAAGGAAGCACTATATAGTGCAGACATATTGTACCACCTGGATTTTTCCAAGGATTTTTATTTAGGAGCAGACAGCTCTGACTATGGACTAGGAATACATTTGTACCAAATGGAAAGGAGCGGAAATGGTGAGAGTGTAAGAACAATAGCGTTCGGTAGCAGAAGTTTAAATGCTTGGGAGAGGAAATATTCGATTACTGAAAGGGAGGCATTGGCAATTGTGTGGGGGTTTAAGCGTTTCCGGTATTATTTGGCCGGGAGGCATGTGAAAGTAGTGACTGACCATAAGGCCCTTACATTTCTGACTACAAGCAAGTTGAGGCATAGCAGACTAACGCGATGGGCCCTGGCATTACAGGACTATGACTTCAAGATAATTTATGAACCAGGAGCAACACATATAATACCTGATGCTTTGTCAAGATTACCAGCTGATTCGAGAGGAATGTTGGTGGACAGGCCAGAAGGAGAAGGAGTTAGAATTAACCTGATGAAGGGAGTACAGTATGAAGAATTCATAAGGAAATTCCTAAAGAATGTGCGCAGGGAACAAAACGAGGACGAGAAATTAAAGACAATTAAAAACAAATACAGGTGTGCAGGAGAGCAAAGAATTCGCACATTTTATTATATTCATAATGGGATACTTTACAAAAGGAACAAGGAGAGTGAGGAGAACTGGAAACTCTGTGTGCCTGAGCATGTGGTAGAAAAATTAATTTGGTATACGCACTATAGTAATGCGCATTATGGACCGAAGAAGTGTCTGGAAAAGTTGAAGTTAGATTGTGCATTCAACAACATGGGAAGGCGTATACGTAAGATACTGAGTACATGTGACACCTTTCAAAAATCTAAAACGACTACAGTACAGCACAAAGGATATATGCATCCAATTGTACCAACAGCAATTAAGGACATAGTTGCAGTGGATCTCTTTGGGCCACTTCCTGCCTCACGAGGGAATTACACACAAATCTTAGTAGTGGAAGAACTGGTTTCCAAGTACATAAAATTTTACCCGTTAAAGAAAGCTACTAGTAGAGCCATCAATAACCATTTTAAGAAAGACTATTTTCAAAAGGTGTGTATTCGTAAGCGAATTTTGAGTGATAATGGGTCACAATTTAGGTCAAAGGAGTGGACAGAGATGCTAAATGAGCACAGGATAGAACAAATTGCCATTTATAGGTATAGGCCAGCTTCTAACCCGGCAGAACGGACAATGAAGGAATTGAACCTTTTATGCCGAACATACTGTCATAGGAAGCATGGTTCATGGAAAGAATATCTGGAAGAATTTGAGCGGGTCAGGAATCACCTCCCACATGATTCTACAGGGTTTGCACCATGTGAAGTATTGCTCAATCAAGAACCTGACAGTATTTTTCGTGAGTTGCTAGTCTACCCACCAGGAAGTTCATTGACTTGGGAAAGGAAATTGGAGCTAGTGGAATTAAGTATGAAGGAGAAGGCTAGGAAAAGACAGGAAAGACACGACAAGCTAGTGAAACCGATAACTTACCGAGTGGGAGACTTGGTACTAGTAAAGGTTCATGCAAAATCAAAGAAAATAAACTCTGAAATACATAAATTCAACCACGTTTATAAGGGACCGTACAGGATTATAAAAATTGCTCATCCTAACACTGTGGAGTTGGAATATGCACGGACAAAGAGAGTGCATGGTAAAGAACATGTGGAAAACATAAAAAGGTACTACTCACACGAGAACAGGGATAACCCAGATGAGGAAAGGCAACTCGATTAGGGCGAATGTCTGAAATGAGAGTGTTCAAGCTCCTTGATGTAGTTGGGTAAGATGTATATTTAGGACATTTAGTTGTTAAACGGACATTTGAAAAAGGGGAATGTTAATTTGCATTGTATTTTCTGATGTATTGTAACTAGAACTTCATATTTCATATCGACGATTACCTGAGAATGGATGTAAAAACCTGTAACAACTAATTTGTAGTATAATAATTCATATGTCATGCGTTCAAGTAATAATTTTTGATTGTATGTTGTGTGTTTCATTCAATATTGGACTATAGAGGACTATTGCTGTTTGATA
The DNA here is from genome assembly GCF_021461395.2 of Schistocerca americana. Classification (NCBI taxonomy): domain Eukaryota; kingdom Metazoa; phylum Arthropoda; class Insecta; order Orthoptera; family Acrididae; genus Schistocerca; species Schistocerca americana. Next base: position 374,721,839 of record NC_060123.1, on the reverse strand, counting down.
TAAAAAATTGTAATTTGGACAATGCCATGTTTATGAGATGTAATAACCTTTTGTAGAATATTATTGTGGAGGCAGCCCACTACCGGAGTCGAGGGATTATTTGGTGAATTGTAATTTCATTAATTATTTACACTATGTGTTTTGTTCAGATGTAGCAATGTCTAATTCCCTTGCCGATTCTTTTACGCCAGTGGCTCCAAAGAAGTTTTCTAGGGCGGGGATGTAAGGGGTCCGTAGGCCCTTACTGTAAGTTTGCACTCGGCACAGGTCGAAAGGGCAAACAATCGATAGTGTCGGGTTGCGAGAGCGAGTGTGAGTTGGTCAGTTCCCAGGTTGCGGGCCGAGCGGTGTGGAGGCCGGTTGATGTATGCAAGGCTGACCGACAAAGGGAGTGGCCATCGCCGCGGTTTAATCCCTTTTTGTTAGAATAATACGGGAAAGTGAAGAAGTATAATTACTAGAGTGATCAGTGATATTTCTGTGCCGATATTTTTGGTTTCGCGTCTACCGCGCCGGCATCATTTGGATTGCAGTGTTGGATTGCAGTGATCGAATTTGCGTGTGACAATAATGAATAACGAAGAGGCCTGTGCTGAGATAAGCCGTAATTAATTATGTATGACGAAGGCAGTGGCTGTCTCCTTTTTCTTGTGTTTTAGAGACGAATATAAGTTTTTGATTAATGAAGCTGTGTTGGCGTTCTTCTTGTCACCAGACATTTCATTATTACAGCATTTGAGAAGGACAAAATGGAATGTAACAACTCCGTAGCAGTCAAATCCGATTGCCAGCCCCATTAGGTACACGGACACATTAATTAATATTTATTTGGGCTGCTATTCAGATCCCGATCGAGCGGGATACATAAATCGGAGGTGTTACAACTTGATGTACAACATGTGTGAGACAGGCGAAATATCCTCAGACTTCAAGAAGAATGTAATAATTCCAATTCCTAAGAAAGCAGGTGCTCACCAGTATGAATACTAGCCAACCATCAGTTCAATAAGTGACGGTTGCAAAATACTAACACGAATTATTTACGGAAGAATGGAAAAACTCGGAGAAGATCAATTTGGAATCAGAAAAAAATTTAGGAATACGCGAGGCAATACTGACCTTACGACTTCTCTTAGAAGACAGGCTATGGAAAGGCAATCCTACAATTATAGGATTTGTGAAGTTTGAGAGATCTTTTGACAATATTGACTGGAATGCACTCGTAGAAGTTCTGAAGAAAGCAGGAGTAAAACACAGGAAGGGAAAGGATATTTATAAGTTGTACGTAACCAGACGGGAGTAATAATAGTCGAAGGGCACGAAAGGGAAGCAGTGGTTGAAAAGGTAGTGAGAATGGGAGGCAGCCTATCCTAGATGTTACTCAATCTGAATAACGGTCAAGCAGCAGAGGACACCAAACGAAAATTTGGAAAAGGAATTAAAGTTTAGAACTCTGAGGTTTACCGATGACATGGTAATTTTGTCAGAGACAGCGAAGAACTTGGAAGAGAAGTTGAATGGAATAATAGACAGTGTCTTGAAGGAGGATATAAGATCAACGTCAACAAAAGCAAGACACAGGTAATAGAAAGTAGTTGAATTAAATCAGATGAGGTTGAGAGAATTAGATTAGGAAATGAGGTACTTAGTAGAAGAGTTTTGCTTTGTGCAATAGATGACGATGACTAAAGTAGATATTAATGTAGATGGTAATGGCAAGAAAAGCGTTTCTGACGAAGAGAAATTTTTTAACATATATTTGTCTCGAGTGTAGCCATGTATGGAAGTGAAATATGGACGATAACGCAGTTTAGACAAGAAGATAATAAAAGCTTTCGAAATGTGGTGCTATAGAATAATGCTGAAAATTAAATGGGCAGAGACCGTGCCTATTGAGAAGGTACTGAACAGAACTGGGAAGAAAATAAATTTGTGGCAAATGCTGACTAAAAGAAAGGATCGGTTGATAGGACACATCCTGAAGCATCAGCGAATCATGAATTTAGTATTGGAGAGAAGTGTGGGGGTTAAAAAGCGTAGAGGGAGACAAAGAGATGAATACAGCAAGCAGATTCAAATGGATGTAGGTTGCAGTAGTTATTTGGTCCAAATGTGTGTGAATTCATAAGGGAGCAAACTGTTGAGGTCATCGGTCCCTAGACTTACACGCTACTTAAACTAACTTAACGCTAAGGACAACTCTCACACCCATACCCGAGGGAGGGCTCGAACCTCCGGCGGGAGGACCCGCACGATTAGTGACATGGCACCTCTAACCGCGCGGCCACTCCGCGCGGCAGAAGTTATTTGGAAATAAAGAATTTTGCACGGAATTGACTATCATGTAGAGCTGCATCAAATCAGTCTTCCGACTGAAGACCACAACAGCAACAACAACAAAAGCACAATTTCGTGCTTGAATTAAAAGAAAAATGCAACAGATACATCAATGTGCAAGGGAATTCATGGAAGTAATGAAAATTAGAAAGTAAGTAATATTACGATCGAACACAAAATCCGAAGCAATTTATGGATGGAGATAAAGTGTCGTTGTACTATGAGTACACGCAAACGGTCACATTGAAGAAAATAGTTATGGGGAGAACGTTTTATGATCGTGCTAACAAAGTTGCCAAATATAGTCTTTAGCATTAAGAAAAATAAATGCCTGACGATTCATAGAAATAGACTAAAGGAGTTTTTCTAAATTTCAGACATTTGTGGAAAATCATGTATTCAGTGTGTGTGGAATGCATCGTTGCTGGCAGAAATCGAGGCATCAAAAGATTTATTTATGTATGTATCTCCAGTCTTCGTTATCATGGATCAAGCTACATGACAGTATGTTAACTTAGGAACAGAACAATTACAGTGTAAGGGAACTGACAAAAACAATAGAATTTGTAAACACACCCTTGTGCAATGTCAACATACGACGAAAAACTTGTGTGTCATAATGTTACAACCCGTACATGAAATTCCAACAGGCTATGCACGGAAGTTTTGCACATTCAATAAGAGCATTTGTATGTGTCTGGATAATAATGAGTGTTTGTTTGTAGCACCTACGAATGAAGGTCTTATTGTTTTTACAATGATAACAAACCAGTAAAATTACATTAATCCAAGGTACAGGTAAGCTGAAATCTATAGAAAAATGCAGGGGCTATGGAATACGTGTTTTCATTCATTGGAACAAATAATTATCTTAAATGTAACGAGTGAAGATACCGTACCTGACTTCAATATAGACATAGATTGTTTTACCACAGACCAGGAGAAAAATAACATTTACTGGATGAAACTGCATTTGGCAGTAAAGCCTAATGTAAGACAATTAGACGATCTTAAGGTAGCAGGGCACAAAGTAAATGAAACTGAAGAGGAAGCAGGATCCCAAGCAACACACAATTCTGCATACATTTCCTTCTCACCCCATTCCTTATCAACCTATATTGGAGTCTTAATTGTTGTTATAGTGGTAACGTGTTGGTTAGGAAAACACTGCAAGTGCTGTTCAGAGTTTTCTGGATTTTTTTGGATCACATGCCAGACGACTGTAGTGGCCAAGTAGGTATGAACGATGTAGAAACGACAGGGAGGACGTGTATCCGTTACATTATTGTAAGCTGTCGGTTTTAAGATTTATTTTTGGCGGTGTTTTCAAAATATGAATCTTTAATTGAATATATTGAAATGACCCTGTATATATGACATGATTAAATCGTTTTAAATCGTTCACCCACGGAAACTTGGACAGGGGAGCAGGGATATGATTTAAATGAATGCGTATCTGGATAGTGCATTTACATTTGCGGAAACCGTACCGTTATTGCTGAAGGTTAGTGCAAAAGGATAGAGAGTACTACCAAGGGGGAAGTTTTTGCATCTATGGCTGGAGTTGCAAGCATGTCGAACCACTAACTGCAAACGAGTCTTGAAAGTGAAGACTGGAATTACTGAACATCGATAAAAATGAATCGACTTTTCCAGCAGTACGCCTCGCGGTTGCGACTGGATCTCACCATACTCACAATCTGCTGGTGGCAGCAGAATTGTCTGTAGAATCAGTAATTGGGCTCTGTGCCAGCAACTTACTTCTAAGTTAAGCTCCACCGGATGAGAGCCTCTCACCGCCAAAGTGAAGTCTGTCCAAGGTGGAGCCTGGCTGTAGGGCAATTTTCTGCCTGTCAAGACAATGAAAAAGAAGTAACTTCCTTCAGTGCGCTTCTGCAAGGAAGATTACTTCATATTATTTTACATTTTCTTACAACAGCCCCGAGTCTGGATGTCATGTCTCTGCTCATTTCTTATTCTTCTTATTCTCTAAATATCTTGACAATGAAATGTGGTGATTTCCGATTGATTTGCGCCTTTGTAGAGTCTCTAATTCTACAATGTTGTGATGTACAATTTTCCACGCTGTAAGGTCCACAAAATACATAAAAATTTGCTGATAAGTGTCGACTCTTCTTTGATCACTTCCTTGATAGTAATAAAACTTTGTCGCCCACAGTGATTTTCTTCTTACTTATTGGTCCTTTCTGATTTTCCTCTTGCCCCGTTGCTTTTCTCATTCTACTCAATTACTTGTAGTAGCAACTTCGAACATTTCCAAACGTATAAAACGTCCTCACTCTCTCTCATGCCCTTTTCCTCTTCTGGTGCGTTCAACAGAGCATCAACAAATTCCGTCAAGTTAAAATTGGATAATCCTCTCCTGTTATGTTAAAGCGTGTGTATTATGTTTCTTTCTCTTCTAATCCGCTCGTCTACTCATTTTCCCGTTCTACGTCATCTTCATAGTCTTCTAAATCATCTGTTTTCTTCAAAACTGCGCCTGAAGCTAGAATCACATCTTCCATGATATCACCTGTTGTAGATTCTGGGCTAGCTTCGCCCAGTGCGTCTCCTACTTGTTCCACTTTGTTTTCTAACGCTATTCCTTCTTTGTTTTCAGTAATAATTAGGCCTAACGAGTAACTTCCTTCTATCAATATTTCAGCATTATCTACGAATTTTAGTTTGGTTTTTTCATCCTTCAAATTCACGAGTCGAAACCTCTCCTTCAAATGTAACACAGAGTGGTGATGTTATAGAAAATCAAATGCTAATATGATTTTCACCAATAAATTTTCACAATCAAAAAGTTTGCACTGAATACGAGCAACTGGCACTCAAAATCTGCTCTCAATTGCTCCTTAACCTCTGCACAATTACCGTTTACTGCACCTCGTATTATAATATCCCACATTTTAAATAATGGTCACTTCTCCCTGTAACATAATTCATAGAGTTCCTTGTCCAACACTGACACCTGATTACCTGAAATGAGTATGCATTGCACTTCTTTTTCTCCCACGCTCACACTTATGACCGGATATGCAATGTCCCTTGTCCTACAGGCAAATTTCTTAATTCTTGGTACTAACATTTCCTTTAATTCCTTCGATTCGTTGCACTTTATAAACAGTGCTCCTGGTAGACTGGTCATAACTGACTGTGATGCTAGAGCATCCATTGCTAGTCAGCTTCTTGGTATGTTCCCTCGTTCTTCATCCCTCTGGTTATGTACTGGGCCAGGTCCACGAACTTCCACAATTTCGACTCCTCCATATTGCCTGTTGTCACGTTTCTAGTTATCTCGCTGCCCGTCATGTGCTCAGTTATTTCTCCTGCCATCTGGCCAGTACTGTAGTCTCAATCATCTGTTTTCATTTCGTCAGTCCTACCTATTTTCATTTCTTCACTGCGGGTATCTCGCTCTCTAGTTTTGGTTATCTAATTGCTGATTTTCAGATGGAAAGTGTGTCTGAATAATGTACATAGGTTCCATCACTTCGCTACTTCGATTGTAACCTAACTTTTGCAGTAAACTCTGGAATCCATGTACACTTGACAGCAAAAAAGTGGGTCACTGCCGAATACAACCAACATAACGTAGCTGTGTTGCAGGTCCTCTAAACACCAAAACCCCGTGGGGTACAGTCGTTTGACTATACACAATGGGGACCCCAAGAGACTACTAACAGACACAAGGTCTTTATGGCAGTCAGTCTAAGCGTCAACTAATATCGTCATACAAAACATATTAGAAAACACGGTCTTAGCGATGAGACACCCCATAACACTCATAAACTAACCTTAATTACAACAAGTGACATTCCAAAAGTTCTGAGAAAACGGATTATTTTACATATATCGTACAGTACTCCTTAGTTAAAATTAAATACTTGAGACAATATATTGAGTTACAAAGCTGTACGGCAATTGGAAAAAAGTTTTTCGCTCTCTAATAGGTTTTCCATCCCCGTGCTGAAGGTCGCTCAACGGCGAGTGGCTCTGGAAACTGGCTATTGGACGAACCAGTAGAAAAACGCGATTAACGGATTAAGAAAATCTCAACATTAACAGCGAATCACCAGTAATATCATTGTTCTCGTAACACATCAACAGCTACGTGTACACAAATTTGAACTTTAAATGACATGATCAACGTCGTCGTTCTGGACCTGGATTCAAACCCAGCACCGATAGCCATTGCTAACTAAGGTAAGCTTTGTTAGTGCCTTATTGAGACCGGATCACTAGGCATAAAGAGACGTGAAGTATAGACGTTTGCACCAGTATCAGTTATCAATTCAGATCCTGAGTGCGGTAGCGTTCTCGCTTCCCACGCCCGGGTTCCCGGGTTCGATTCCCGGCGGGGTCAGGGATTTTCTCTGCCTCGTGATGGCTGGGTGTTGTGTGCTGTCCTTAGGTTAGTTAGGTTTAAGTAGTTCTAAGTTCTAGGGGACTTATGACCACAGCAGTTGAGTCCCATAGTGCTCAGAGCCATTTGAACCATTCAGATCCTGAAAATAAATGACGAAAATGTTTGCACTGAACTGGGAATCCTGTCATAACAGTCACCGTCCTGGGAACTACCCCCAACGACGTTTAATATGGTGTCGTTCACAAGGAACAAGGTATGCTCATGTTTAAAATTGAAATGCCATCATATCAAGCTTGTGACAGGGATGCGAGCCCAGCACCTAATCGGATTGTTAACGAAGTACAGTCATGCTCAAAAACATCCGAACGACCTGGATTGCATTTTGCCTGATTCGCATGCAACCCACATAACGCAGCTGTCTAGCAGGTCCTCTAATCGCTCCTTGATGCAGTCGTTTGACTATTGAAAATGGTTCCAACAAGTCACCATTAGAAAACACTGCTCTGTATCGCAATAACTCAGGATGTAAAGTAATACCACGATACTAAATATATCAGGGAACACAGATAAGACTTTCCTTACGGCTTGTAAGCTAGCATTTATTGCAATAACTGACATACCTGAAATGTTAGCACTCTCATTATTACCTCAGATAGGTAATGCACGTAGTAAGTTCGTCGTATTCATGATTTCCTCTTCAAAGTAACATACCATACTTGTTATTTAACACAGAATATCATTAAAAATTTACGTTATTCACGATCAGCTAGTTCAGAATATGTATGAACTTCAAATGACGCGACGAACCGACTCGATCTGCATATGGATTCAAACCCAGGTCATGCAAACTAAGGTCCGCAGCTCGTGGTCGTGGGTAGTGTTCTCGCTTCCCGCGCACGGGTTCCCGGGTTCGATTCCCGGCGAGGTCAGGGATTTTCTCTGCCTCGTGATGACTGGGTGTTGTGTGCTGTCCTTAGGTTAATTAGGTTTAAGTAGTTCTAAGTTCTAGGGGACTGATGACCATAGATGTTAAGTCCCATAGTGCTCAGAGCAATTTGAACCATTTTTTTGCAAATTAAGATTTCGTGACTGACGGAACTTAACAGTCATTCCTGACTAGGCATAAATAGAGTGATATACCTCGATTTGTTTCAGTTAACAAATATCAACTTTAAATTACATAACGTAAACATTTTTAACGGTCGCGAATTCCTACCCAGCATCTATTGTCCCTGTTAACGAACTACGAGAGATGTTAAATACTGCTTCTTCACAAGTAACTTACTTGAAATGCAGTGAGGTAAAGCTTTGTGTTGGACAGGGATCCGACCCCAGAACCTAATCGGATTGTTATCGAAGTACAATCAACTTTGACATATCGGATTTTCTCGGCAGTAGCTAGATGTTTTAACTGAAATGACGAGACGAAACATTAATTTTTTCCTTCCCAGGGCTCCAACCCGGCACGTATCGCTGTTATATTCTAGATAAAAGGAACGTTAAGTATGGGTTTGTTACACCAGCAGCGACATGTGAGCATGTTTGAACTAGAAATAATATGACGAAGCGTTTAGTGCTGACTGAGAATCGAACCCCAAACATATCGTTGTTGACTACACACAAAGAGACGTCAGCTACCGAATTTTTCTCCACCAGCAGCTCGGAATAACATCCTTGAACTTACAGTGATCTCGCAAATAGTTCTGTGCCTCACTGGGAGTCAAAACGTCAGATATCGTTAGTGTTGACAATGGATGAAAATGCGTTAAAAATAAAAATTATTATCCACCAAGAGATAGGTGTTCTCATGCTAGAGCTTGATAATATATAGTGAAATGTTTAGTGCTGGGCCAGGATTCCAACCCATTCACGCGCAATATGTGGAGATGTTGAGGAATCTGCAGTTTTGAACAAACAACAAGTTGTAGTCGAGCTGTATTGTCACGAAGGGATCAAATTCCGCGTTAAGGGTAGTCTGTGTTGCATTCCCAGTTCAGAACCAATTTTATCGACATACAGAAGCTCAAATAAAAGACGGAATAAGTGTCCTGTGACCATACACAGGGTTTGTTTCGTCACTAGAAATAAATAATTAGTATAAGAAAGGTTACTGGTGATAGAGTTTCTACATGTCGCCACTCCTTACTTTATTGTGGTTCCAACTAACGTGTAGTTGGTAGAGAAGGAATATCATGTTTAATGTGATTTTCAGAGCACAATGCTATTATACCTTCTTCACTTGGCGTATCCAGATAAGAATAGAACCTGCCTCTCCCTATCAAAAAACATATGCAGAAGTTCGAATCGAACCGAGACCAGCAGCATATGAAACTATCATCAGTCCAATAGACCACCAAACCCTCTGCTCTACGACCCATTTCCCTATCATAACACAGTTGCGGCACACAAGATGAGAATTCTGACACACAGGATCCCTGTAGTGGTTTGCAGGATGTTCAGTACATTCATTTACTTGGTTGACCGAATCGCCATGAACTAGCTGCCTTGGCTACCCAGTGCATGCATTGGACTCTATTTCGTAATCACCGAAATAAAATAACGTGACTGCCACCTACACAGAACTGCCAACAGTGTAGGATGCAGAAATAAAAATAGGAAGTGTTACTTTTCATTTGAGCTACTCTATTGCGGTATCTGTTTTTTGAACCCATCATGCAGTGCAAAAGAAATGCTGTAACTGTCTGTCTCTCAGAAGTCCACATCGGGCCATATGCATTATCTCATAGCGCTGTGGAATGCCTAAGTTCTGGAGGAACTGTTGTTCACTTTCAGTGGTGCTCTAGCTACGTCACAGCTAGTAGCGTAACGGTAAGCGTCGCGCATTGTTGATAAGACGTCACGTGTTCTATTACATTCGCTACTACATTTTTTTTTAAACGCAATTCTGCTGTCTGCTGAAGTTAACAAATTAGTGGAACTTTGAACATAATTCTCTTCACTTCTCAACCCAAAATAGTCACATGTGGAAAAAAGGCTAACTTCTGCCTCATTTCGTTCTTTTCAGGTTTAATAGACGGACAGCAGCAGATGCGCTCGAAGCTTTTGTATTATGTATGGGGAGAGCGCATCGTGCCAAAATAGTCAGAAAAGTATTTTCTACATTAGCTGTCGTCTGGTAGTGGCATTTTATTCTTCTTCAAACCTTGTTTGACAGCTTTAACTCAGAACAAGTTTTCTACATGCATGTAATCAATAAACTGCATGTGCATTGTCAGACTGTTATAGATAACATCAGAGAATTCGCATATATCGTTGATGATTAATTTCTCTCTCATGTTTAGCATTGTTTTAACAACACTAAAAGAAACCTTACGAAAACTGTGCACTGTATTGTAAGAAATGAAATAAAACTACCCACGATAATCGTACGACGAAAGTCTGTTTTAACAAACTGAGTACCTGTACACAAGTGTGCCTCTATCTGCACGAATTAGTAAAACACTATTCACTTAGATTTCGATTGGGTCTGTGTTTAAATGGTATTCTGTGTCATACTCAACAGGTATGCAAACGTGGAATTTCATAAATAACGTTACGCATTCCTAGAAACCCAAAATTTGCTTGTCAGCAGCGGAAAGAGGCGTTACCTGTTGTGCAGCGTTGTAAGTTTTTCACCATTGCACTATGAGTTGAAAGTATTTTCTTACGATTTGCTTATCGATGTTTGATCTGCTTGCAGCTCTTACACAGAAGGGATAAAAACCTTACATTCAGCGAGGCTGTAACCGCGAACCATAACAGTCTCGTTTCCACAGGTCAGCACGTCAACGCAGAGCTAGCGAATAGATATGGTTTGTGCCTTCCTCTGACGAGGCCAATAGTGGCTAGATCTCGTAAACCGCTATTTACAGGACGAGATTAGTTGTGATTGCCACTTTCAATTACTTTGCTGGGCTGAAAACCGTAAATTTACAATCTTCTGTTACACCTCAAGCGATAACAACTCAGGTTATTCAATGGAAATGATACGAGAAATCAAGTGAACTTTGAGGCTTAATTCCGTGCACACCAGGAAGTAACTCGTCGATCACAGAGTTGCCAAACATACCTTGCGTTGTTACCAAATCTCAGTTACATTACCAGCAGGAAGAAGGCGCACCGATGTGATCCTACAGCGGGCTGGGAAGTGACCATAGCTGGCCCCTCAAAGACGCGGCTGCTACGGCCTGGAATACGTAATGCGTCTGATTCTGTAACTAGGTTTAGGGACTGGGGCTTAGTTGCTAATAATACTCAGAGCTGACTGCTACTAAGCGTCATAAATAAGTAACTCTCATAGTTGTTTTTATATTTCTTTCGTAGCTATACTCAAAACTAAGAAACTCAATCACGGACGTTTTCGTGCCTCGCCGATAGTCGAGCACAACAAACAAATAAAAATAAAAAGAGAATGTGTATGTGTGTGTGTGTGTGTGTGTGTGTGTGTGTGTGTGTGTGAGAGAGAGAGAGAGAGAGAGAGAGAAAGAAATTGAATACTGGTATGTAAAGAAATCTTTCATTAAAATGACTCGTTCCACATCATTACGAAATGTCGTATTCATGATCTATAGAACAAGTATTAATCTAATCTAATCTAATCGTATCATATTGCTGACTATCCATGAAGAGTCATGAAGTACCAAAATTTTCGCCTATATCAGTAATCAAATCTAAACTTGAACATGAAAGACGACAGTTTTTGTAATAAACCGGGACTCCTGTCAAGACCCTTTCATCCCTGTTAACTAACCATGAAAGATATCTGATATACCTCAATTGAGAAGTAACGAAGTGTGTATGAATTTAAAGATGAAGCGCATGATGTGAAGTTCTGCGACGGAGATACGAACCCTAGACATAATCGGATTGTTAACTAAGTAAAATCAAATGTTACGTATCGGTTTTTCTTGCCAGCTGCTAGGTCATTAATCTAAAATAAGAACACAAATTTTTATGCCTGAGCGACAATCGAACCGCACTCCTATCCTTCTTCTTTATTGTCCACGAATATTGCTGAAGTATCAATTGCATACTCAGCAACAGTAAGATGTGTGCGTGTCTGTCCAGAAATTGTTGGCAACATGAACAGACATTAAAAATGCACGTTAATTTTCACTAGCAGGCCGGTGTGCACGTGATAGGGCTTGAAATGAAATTATGAATATTTTTGTGTTGGATCAGGATTCGGACCCACATATTTTCCTTTGGAGGAGACCTAGAGAAGACTGCAGTCTTGGGAAAAGGAATGAAATAATTGAACTACACTGTTCCGAGGGATTCAGATCCTCGAAAGAGAAGATACGAATTCGAATCACAGTCCAGCACCAAATTTTTCAACGTCTCTAGTTCAATCAAGTACAGTAAAATAAGAGTCCTGTTCCTTTAGACGGCTATCAGATCATCAAATAAAATAAAATTTTCTAATGTAAGTAAGTTTACTGGTGACAGTATTTCTGTTTACCATGACCTCCACCTACGTCATTTTCCAACGTAAACCGGCTCTGCCCATTTTGGAACGAAGAAACGTGATGTTTAATGCGGATTCTGGATTATAACAGCTTTCTCTTGAGGTTACCACAGGTAAAATAAATCTGTTTGTGCCTCTTAAAAGTAAATGTCTGAACCCACGCATTGCACTTGTGATAGTTCGTTCCACCAGACCATTGTGGCCACATTTCCCAGCCCAAAGAGTGTGCTGTAATGGATGATGTGCTTAGCTTACTAAACTAGTCACGGTGGAAAAAAACGCGAGTCTATTAAATGGTTAAGTAGAAGCAAGCTTCTGACGTGGAGATTATGCTATTCTCATGTCAGCAGGATGTAAAGACTCTTCTAGGCGTCATAGCCTCGATTTGAAGCCATTTTGAAATTTTCACTAATTCAGGAAATTTCTTAGTTCGAGAAAATCCACTGTGAAGTGTGAAGTTACCGGATAATTCGATTATCACCGTCATTATTACTATCATTTTCTTCATACCGCTGCTGGAGGAGGAGGAGGTAGTTAGTGTTTAACGTCCCGTCGACAACGAGGTCACTAGAGACGGAGCGCAAGCTCGGGTTAGGGAAGGATTGGGAAGGAAATCGGCCGTGCCCATTCAAAGGAACCATCCCGGCATTTGCCTGAAACGATTTAGGGAAATCACGGAAAACCTAAATCAGGATGGCCGGAGACCGGATTGAACCGTCGTCCTCTCGAATGCAAGTCCAGTGTGCTAACCACTGCGCCACCTCGCTCGGTGCTACTGGAACACATGTGCTTGAAGATCATTTAAGTCCTTTTGGTCATTATAGAAGTATTTGCCCAAGAACAAGTTCTTTCCCTGTCTACGGAATCCTTTTTATGTTAATATCAAACACCAGCAATTACTCGTAGATCTCATTAAAACTAAAGTAATTGATGAAGACGTTACTTGATAACGAAAACGCGCTGCCTTTCTTCATTTAATTGCGCCTAGAAATGGCTGTCGAATACTGCCAAACCAAAAGCCAGGGGGTCTTACTGCCTTCCAATATACGTCGCTGTCCTGTTCTTCCATATGATTTGGAAGACGTGACCTGTTTCAAGTTGTCTATGACACAGAATGTTTTAGAAAATCAATTGTTTTCCTTTGCAATAAACAGAAAGATTTTCATTCTAAGCTATCCAAGTCCAAAATTTTTGCAATATTTGTTCAAATTCAATATTCGCTTCCATAATGTAAGGAAAATATTTCACACTTGCAAAACCCGCATCCGACTCAGTGTCCTTATACTTAGTCGCTGGCCATAAATTCTAGCTCAAAGCGACGCCAGTTTAAGTAACCTAATGTAGCGAAGACTGTTTGCCAGTGCTCTTTCTCACCGGAAAATATGCAATTCACTCATTGGGCTCCATAAGTACACTGTATCAGTAACTTCTGTGTGTATGTAATGCATACGGATTGTAGAATTTAGTGGTGCTCTCTCTTCCACTTCTGTGTACAATATGCCAGATAAACGGGTCCTTTATCATTACAGGCCCTGGGCGGTGCAACATCGTATTGACAACAGTAATGTGCTTATACTGACAACCTCATTGATCGTTTTACCCGATTTCGTAATCATTTAAGTAAAACAACATGACCTTCGAGTGGGAGACATTTCGTCCCCCTTTTCCTTCTGTGAAATTTGTCAGTAAGCTTTTTACCTTCGAACCAGCGAAATGCGGCAGAGTACGGCTGGTAAACGATTTACAACCCACGATTTAGTGCCGATAACACGATTTCTTTAAACATTGGCGTAGCTGAAGGAATTTAGTTTCTTCTTAAATCGTCTTATGCAGCAACGTTCACAGATATCTCAAATAGGAAAAGCTCTTTATCCAGGTAAGAAGGTTGTAAAACAAACTTCCCACAGTTTGTGTCAGGTTGATCTTTTCGTCTGATAGCACTGCGTAAGTATTTTGTGTAAGAGGTATTAAAGTAGTGTTCCTGTAGCTGTGGGAATCATTGGTAGAAAACGAGTTTCACAGCAATGGGTACAGTACTGATAAATATTCAAAATGATTACCAACCTAAGTCTGCGTTCATCCACAAACAGAGGCGTATTTGTAATATTGAAGCTAGACTAGGTATCCTTGTCTTCTTTTAGTGGGCACTGGAAGGCGTTTACACACACGTATACGAGGGTAATCCCAAAGGCAAGGTCTCCTAAGGGACACGCAAGTGCCAACGCAGGCACAAACGAGAGATCCTTAATTTTAATGTCAAGCAGAAACCACAGTGTTGGCTGCATGGTGGCAACGTGATAAAGAGCAAGACTATGGATACGAAGGTCTCAGGTTCGATCCCTCACCAGTCACACGATTTTTATGTGCCGTTTTACACATTTTTCCCCTGGGGCAGTGTTTGTTGATGTGAAAAATGCGAGTTGCACTGTGGTCCGAAAGCCACGTAAAACTGTAGGTTCCCCTATTAACTGGCTAGGTAAGTCAACTCAAAGGTCGGATGAAAGCAACAGCATACCACCTCCAACAAGTCCGTGCCTATTAAAGCACTGTGGTGTTCAAACCACTCTTGCGACTGATGACTGCTTGACTTTCTATGGGTTCCAAAACTAATGATCTTCAGGTTATTAACATTTTTGTGTTTTCATGCTGTAGCTTTGATACCAGTAAACGTAAGTAACCGGCCGAGCACTGTCACCGTTCGATTTGTCAAGGTGGTAGACGACCATGCTGTCGACACCAGTTACAATTTTGGTCATGGCTATGTTTCAGTCGAATACCTCTATGGGCCTTTCTACGTATTTCAAGATATTCTTTTATACACTTGGTACGCTTCCAAATTGATATCTGATAGAGCTGTATTTAGCAACATGAATCAGATATGTTTTCCATGCAATATATCGGACAACACGTCAGTGCAGCGAGATTTCGTTTATGTGTTGCGCATGGTGCAAGAAATATTTATATTTTGCTTGCTTCTGTGATAGGTTTCACCCCACTGAATGCGAACAAGCCCACGAATAGACTGTCAATAACTGGAATTACGCAATAACACACTTAAAAGTTGTAGTTTTGCATTATGTATCCCGATGAAAATAACTGTGAACAGGTTATATGCCTACTTGCTTATTATCGCGCTTCTCGATGCTTTCCTCAAAAAATTAAAATAAAAATAAAAAGAGAGAGAGAGACAGAGAGAGAAAACAGAAATGTATTTCAAATATCAGCTCAGTGACGCCATGTTCGTCTCGTGACGTAAAACAAGGATAGTTGATAGGTAATATCTCGTTGTACTAGCGATATGTATGGCTACAGGGTTCTTTGTTTTCTCTCTGCAAACAACTAGAACAGAATTCAGTAACAAACTGGTAAGAACACCTACTCAGTGCGCCAATTAAACACTCAGCAATTCTTGGTTATTTTGTTAATCGTCTGTAATGCAGTAAACATCCTTGATTATTGATTTGTAATTACTACCATTGTTATTGTTATTCGTTACCCCACAACAGCTTTCCTATCACTCATTGCCGCCGTTGCACGTAACGAATGGATCAGGATGAATGGAATGTGGGATGTTTCGTCACGTAGAATATACACATTTATCTCGGCGTCTTGTATCAGTGTAATATGAAAATCTCAATAAGAGAAGACGACAATAACACCCAACAATTTCTGTCCACTTAACACCAAGACGACAGATAAATTGGTGTCTCACTGTATTTTGATTATAATTCGTTAGCCTTTTTGCGACCTCATTTTAATACCTCGTGGGAGCAGGCATAATATTTTGTGTTTTTAAAAAACAGAACAATTACACACAAAGATAGTAGATGGAAGGATACAAAGAAAAAATCAGACTCAGGGGTGTGGATCCAGTTCATCATAAGAAGACTAAACAAGAGGGAAACATTACGAAAGCAATGAATACGCTGGTTAGAATACATTATTTGTATAGATCTGAAGATGAAAAAGCGCAGATCTGCACAGTGTCCGCATCTGCACTTTGGTTTCTGTCTTTAGTTTCTTCTCTTCTGAATTATCAAATGAATTGATTATTACGTGGTACAGAATAATTAGGTAACTGTGTTTCTTACAGCTTCCATTCGCACCAACATTTTTCTACATTCTCGTGCAATTCATGAAATTCTACTTGTATGATCACAAGACTGCACATAGATGCAATCGATTTCGAGGTGCAAAGTGTTTGTTATCTTACTTTTCGTGACAGGTTGGCAAAGCTGATTTCCAAAGACTTTTTATTGTACTGAAATAATCTTTCGTAACAAAGTAACAAGGTAAGTGTTTTATTCGTATATATTTTGTGGGGAACTGTAATCGTGATGGAAGATTACACACCTGAATGTTTGACACAGCTGGTAGGAGAAAACGCTGCATGTTAACCAAACCCCGCGCCTCCTCTCCATATCCTCCTATGACACGAGCACAGGATTCTCCTCCTAATAACGCTACAGAGCTGTTCCTAGCACAGCTGAGAATCGGCAACATCGTCACAAACATTTGGCAACACTGTGACAGTGCAATCACTTCCGCGTACGGTACTGAACTGACTCGCTAAATTCACTTGATATTCCATTTCCATTTGAATGACTCGTGGTATATAATCCTCACGTAAACTAAGACACTGAGACAGAAATTTCAATTTTTTGGCTAAAGAAATGCTACTCTTCACATAAGTGACAACTTTTAATATCTTTCACGATGCGTTATGAGGCTGAGCGACCAATACCATGACGAGAGTGGCGTGCTGGCAGCAGTGTGTCCGTAGCCCCGTGGTACGTCTCGTGTTCCAACGGTTAAGAAAATCGTCAGTTCTAACCGTGGTAGGGGCAGCGTGTGCGAGCTTTTTTTTGTGTATTATTTCATGGAGCTACGAATTCCCAGAAAAAATTCAGTAACAAAATCAGAAGAAAACCTTTACACATCAAATCCTCTTGGCAGCTCGACTCAGTAAGTTGTGTTAATGGTCGTAGATCTCGGCTTTCTGACTGCCAAGCTGCTATACAATACAAGCGTCTCTGAAGAAATTCAAATCGACCGTCAACGATACGAAATTCAATAATGTTCTTCACTTAAGACTCCCATGAAAGGGTGATAAGTATGAAGGAAATAAATTGATTAGCAAATCGCAAGAAAATACTTTCAGCTGAAAGTGCAATGGTGAAAAACTTACAATGCTGCACAACAGGTAACGCCTCTTTCCGCTGCTGACAAGCAAATTTTGGGTTTCTAGGAATGCGTAACGTTATTTA
This sequence comes from Schistocerca americana, assembly GCF_021461395.2. Taxonomy (NCBI): domain Eukaryota; kingdom Metazoa; phylum Arthropoda; class Insecta; order Orthoptera; family Acrididae; genus Schistocerca; species Schistocerca americana. Next base: position 374,704,390 of record NC_060123.1, on the reverse strand, counting down.
TGAAATGCCACGTTTGCATACCTGTAGAGTATGACACAGAATACCATTTAAACACAGACCCAATCGAAATCTAAGTGAATAGTGTTTTACTAATTCGTGCAGATAGAGGCACACTTGTGTACAGATACTCAGTTTTGTTAAAACAGACTTTCGTCGTAAGGTTATCGTGGGTAGTTTTATTTCATTTCTTACAATACAGTGCACAGTTTTCGTAAGGTTTCTTTTAGTGTTGTTAAAACAATGCTAAACATGAGAGAGAAATTAATCATCAACGATATATGCGAATTCTCTGATGTTATCTATAACAGTCTGACAATGCACATGCAGTTTATTGATTACATGCATGTAGAAAACTTGTTCTGAGTTAAAGCTGTCAAACAAGGTTTGAAGAAGAATAAAATGCCACTACCAGACGACAGCTAATGTAGAAAATACTTTTCTGACTGTTTTGGCACGATGCGCTCTCCCCATACATAATACAAAAGCTTCGAGCGCATCTGCTGCTGTCCGTCTATTAAACCTGAAAAGAACGAAATGAGGCAGAAGTTAGCCTTTTTTCCACATGTGACTATTTTGGGTTGAGAAGTGAAGAGAATTATGTTCAAAGATCCACTCAATTGTTAACTTCAGCAGACAGCAGAATTGCGTTTAAAAAAAATGTAGTAGCGAATGTAATAAAACACGCGAAGTCTTATCAACAGTGCGCGACGCTTACCGTTACGCTACTAGCTGTGACGTATCTACGGCACCTCTGGAAGTGAACAACAGTTCCTCCAGAACTTAGGCATTCCACAGTGCAGTGAGATAATGCATATGGCCGGATGTAGACTTCTGAGAGACAGACAGTTACAGCATTTCTTTTGCACTGCACAATGGTTACAACAAACAGATAGCGCAATAGAGTAGCTCAAATGGAAAGGAACACTTCCTACTTAAATTTCTGCATCCTACACTGTTAGCAGTTCTGTGTAGGTGGCAGTTACGTTATTTTATTTCGGTGATTACAAAATAGAGTCGAATGCACTGGGTAGCCAAGGCAGCTAGTTCATGGCGATTCGGTCAACCAAGTAAATGAATGTAGTGAACATCCTGCAAACCACTACAGGGATCCTGGGTGTCAGAATTCTCATCTTGTGTGCTGCAACGGTGTTATGATAGAGAAATGAGTTGTAGAGCAGAGGGTTTGGTGGTCTATTGGACTGATTATAGTTTCATAAGTTGCTGGTCTCGGTTCGATTCCAACTCCTGCATATGTTTTTTGATAGGGAGAGGCAGGTTCTATTCTTATCTGGATACGCCAAGTGAAGAAGGTATAATAGCATTGTGCTCTGAAAATCACATTAAACATGATATTCCTTCTCTACCAACTACACGTTAGTTGGAACCACAATAAAGTAAGGAGTGGCGACATGTAGAAACTCTATCACCAGTAACCTTTCTTATACTAATTATTTATTTCTAGTGACGAAACAAACCCTGTGTATGGTCACAGGACACTTATTCCGTCTTTTATTTGAGCTTCTGTATGTCGATAAAATTGGTTCTGAACTGGGAATGCAACACAGACTACCCTTAACGCGGAATTTGATCCCTTCGTGACAATACAGCTCGACTACAACTTGTTGTTTGTTCAAAACTGCAGATTCCTCAACATCTCCACATATTGCGCGTGAATGGGTTGGAATCCTGGCCCAGCACTAAACTTTTCACTATATATTATCAAGCTCTAGCATGAGAACACCTATCTCTTGGTGGATAATAATTTTTATTTTTAACGCATTTTCATCCATTGTCAACACTAACGATATCTGACGTTTTGACTCCCAGTGAGGCACAGAACTATTTGCGAGATCACTGTAAGTTCAAGGATGTTATTCCGAGCTGCTGGTGGAGAAAAATTCGGTAGCTGACGTCTCTTTGTGTGTAGTCAACAACGATATGTTTGGGGTTCGATTCTCAGTCAGCACTAAACGCTTCGTCATATTATTTCTAGTTCAAACATGCTCACATGTCGCTGCTGGTGTAACAAACCCATACTTAACGTTCCTTTTATCTAGAATATAACAGCGATACGTGCCGGGTTGGAGTCCTGGGAAGGAAAAAATTAATGTTTCGTCTCGTCATTTCAGTTAAAACATCTAGCTACTGCCGAGAAAATCCGATATGTCAAAGTTGATTGTACTTCGATAACAATCCGATTAGGTTCTGGGGTCGGATCCCTGTCCAACACAAAGCTTTACCTCACTGCATTTCAAGTAAGTTACTTGTGAAGAAGCAGTATTTAACATCTCTCGTAGTTCGTTAACAGGGGCAATAGATGCTTGGTAGGAATTCGCGACCGTTAAAAATGTTTGCGTTACGTAATTTAAAGTTGATATTTGTTAACTGATACAAATCGAATTATATCACTCTATTTATGCCTAGTCAGGAATGACTGTTAATTTCCGTCAGTCACGAAATCTTAGTTTGCATGACCTGTTTTTGAATCCATATACAGAGCGAGTCGGTTTCGTCGTATCATTTGAAGTTCATACATATTCAGAACTAGCTGATCGTGAATAACGTAAATTTTTAATGACATTCTGTGTTAAATAACAAGTATGGTATGTTACTTTGAAGAGGAAATCATGAATACGACGAACTTACTACGTGCATTACCTATCTGAGGTAATAATGAGAGTGCTAACATTTAAGGTATGTCAGTTATTGCAATAAATGCTAGCTTACAAGCCGTAAGGACAGTCTTATCTGTGTTCCCTGATATTTTTAGTATCGTGGTATTACTTTACATCCTGAGTTATTGCGATACAGGGCAGTATTTTCTAATGGTGACTTGTTGGAACCATTTTCAATAGTCAAACGACTGTATCAAGGAGCGATTAGAGGACCTGCTAGACAGCTGCGTTATGTGGGTTGCATGGGAATCAGGCGAAATGCAATCCAGGTCGTTCGGAAATTTTTGAGCATGACTACTTCGTTAACAATCCGATTAGGTGCTGGGTTCTCATCCCTGTCACAAGCTTGATATGATGGCATTTCCATTTTAAACATGAGCATACCTTGTTCCTTGTGAATGACACCATATTAAACGTCGTTGGGGGTAGTTCCCAGGACGGTGACTGTTATGACCGGATTCCCAGTTCAGTGCAAACATTTTCGTCATTTATTTCCAGGATCTGAATTGATAGCTGATACTGGTGCAAACGCCTATACTTCACGTCTCTTTATGCCTAGTGATCCGGTCTTAATAAGGCACAAACAATCGTGGAGGGCCGCTGCTGAACAGATGCAGACTTGTGAATGGGAGAATGGTCCTCTTCCAATGTGACGTCCGCTTCTGCGTACAGCATTCGCACTGACGGAAGCATCACATTTTCCAATATGTGGGCATACTGTGCGCTGTCCAGAGTTCCTTCTATCCTGTGAAGAGTTCCCGCCCCTCTCGCAGAATTCCAACCCCAGCAGGTAACAGATAGCCGGCCACTTCTTCTCGTCGTGGTTACATATTCGCGTCGATGGCGAGTCCCTTGCGGCCTGTAAACGATTCGTGGACCGTCGTTATTGGTGGAAAACACCTTCTCATCAGTGAAAATGACGTTGTCCCACGACGCCCTCAGATGGAGAACCGCAAATGCTAGCCGGTATAAAACGTTGTCTTCTCTGAGCTCTTGTTTCACGGTGGATCGTCTTGCATGCAGTCCAGCGTCCCTCAGCCTTCGGCGAATCGTGTCACTGGAGCCGGGGAAGCTGGTCTCCCGCCACAACTGCTTCGCGTTCAGAAAGGGATTTCTCTGCTCCAAACACTAGGTCCCTGTCTTCCTGCTGTGAGATCACTCTCTTCCTGCCTGATCCAGGAGCCATGTTGGTGGTGCCTCTTTCAGGGCAGATCCTCGACCATCTCGTTGCCGTGGTATGTGGTACGCCATACCGTCTGCCAGCTTCTCTGATGGAACATCCTCCTTCCTCAATGAGAGCGACTACTCTACCTCGGCCGGCCTGAGTGGCGCTTCAGTCTGGAACCGCGCGACCGCTAAGTCGCAGGTTCGAATCCTGCCTCGGGCATGGATGCGTGTGATGTCCTTAGGTTAGTTAGGTTTAAGTAGTTCTAAGTTCTAGGGGACTGATGACCTCAGATGTTAAGTCCCATAGTGCTCAGAGCCATTTGAACCATTTTTTGACCTCTCCCAGTGAGCCATTACGGCAGACAGCCTGATGTGTACTTTTTTTTTCCTTTATTGAGTTTTGATTCCCCCTGAAGGGGGCGGGCTGGCAGCAGCTTATTACACCGCTCTTCAGCCTACAGAATTTGTTTTAAAAAGATGAAGATAATAAAAAATAACAGTTGGCGATAAAATCGGTGACTTAAAGGTAAAATGGCAGAAAATTCTGGAACTTAAAACATAAAACACAGGGTTGATGATGCTAATAAAATACACAGGAAGCAGAAAAATAATAGACAGACAATTAAAAAACTCGGCGACAGTCTGGTTTCTGTTCGCAAGAGATATAAAATGCACACCCAGCGACAGCATGATTTCTGTTCGCAACACTGTGGAAAGACGCACAACACTGAACACTCACTTAAACACTGCACTAAGAAGTTGGCACAAATATGACATACCACAGCCAAGAGCGGTTGGGGGAAACTGGACAGATGACGGGAAAAAAAGGGGGGGAAGGAGAAGAAAAGTGAAGGGGGGAGGGGGGAAAGGAGCCAATGGAAGATGAGGATCCACAAGAGGGGTGGGGGGTGCTGAGCAGACGTGCCAGGGAGTGGGAAAGGCAGAGGAGGGGAATACAAAAGGACTTGGGGGGGGGGGGGGGAGAAAGGAGATAGGGAGAGGTTAGGTGGGGAGAAAACACAGGATGGAAGGGGGGAGGAAGAGGGAGCCCAGGGAAAGGATGGAGGAAAGGAGGGGGGTGAGGATCAGAGTTGATAGGAGGGATAAATGGAGGGAGAGAGGGCATCAACTGGGAGGGGGAGTTGATGGAAGCCACCTTGGGAAAGGAGATGTAGGGTGTAGAGATGGAGGGTAGGGGGGATACAACAGTGAAGACGTGGAAGGGGGCAGGGAGGGGAGAGGAGAGGAGCAATACAGGGTGAGGGGGTTCAAAGCGGCGGGAGGTGTAGAGGATGCGGATATGTTCGAGGAATAGGAGCAGATGGGGGAAAGGAATGAGATCATAGAGGATCCGTGTGGGGGACGGGAGGCGTATACAGAAGGCGAGGCGAAGTGCATGACGCTCAAGGATCTGGAGGGACTTATAGGATTTGGGGGGCAGATATCCAAGCAGGACTGGCATAACAGAGGATGGGACGGATTAAGGATTTGTAGGTGTGGAGGATGGTAGAGGGGTGCAACCCCCATGTCCGGCCAGAGAGGAGTTTGAGGAGTCGGAGGCGGTTGTGGGCTTTGGATTGGATGGAGCGGAGATGAGGGATCCAAGTGAGGTGACAGTCAATGGTGAGGCCAAGGTAGGTGAGGATGGGGGTGAGGCGGACAGGACAGGCGCAGACAGTAAGGGAGAAATCCAGGAGCCGGAAGGAGCGAGTGGTACGGCCTATGATGATTGCCTGGGTCTTGGAAGGATTGATTTTCAGGAGCCACTGGTTACACCATGAAGCAAAAAGGTCAAGGTGATTCTGGAGAAGGCGTTGGGACCATTGGAGGGTAGGAGCGAGGGCGAGGAATGTGGTGTCATCAGCAAATTGCAAGAGGTGTACTGGAGGGAGGGGGGGGGGTTGGGGCATATCTGCCGTGTACAGGAGGTAGAGGAGAGGGGAGAGGACAGAGCCCTGTGGCACACCTGCAGAGGGGTAGAAGGTGTGGGAATTGGCATTATGGATGGTAACAAAGGAGGGGCGGCAGGAGAGGAAGGAGGCCATCAGACAGATGTAGTTGATAGGAAGGGCGTAGGTTTGGAGTTTATACAGGAGACCGGGATGCCAGACATGGTCGTAGGCCTTTTCGAGGCCAAGGGAGACAAAAATGGCGGAGCGACGGGAGTTAAGCTGGAGGGAGAGGAGATGAGTGAGGCGGAGGAGTTGGTCATCAGCAGAGAAGGTAGGTCGAAAGCCACATTGGGTGTTGGGGAGGAGGTGGTTTTGGCGGAGGTGGTGATCGATGCGCCGGGAAAGGATGGATTCCAAGAGCATGCTGAACACCGATGTGAGACAGATAGGACGATAGGAAGAGGCATCAGATGGAGGCTTGTTGGGTTTGGAGAACATCGGGATACGGGAGGTTTTCCACAGGTCGGGATAGAAGCCAGTGGCAAGGTTGACATTGAAGAGGGTGGCAAGGATTGAAGGGAAGGAGGGAGGGCAGTGTTTGAGATGGCGGTAGGTAATGCAGTCGTGGCCGGGAGCAGTGTTGCGTTTAGTGCGGAGTGTGAGGCTGATGTCCTGTGTAGTGATGGGAGTATTAAGTTCAGATGGTGGTGTGTGGCCCAAGTACTGGAAGCTAGGAGCAAGGGAAGGAACAGAGGCGTTCGTACGGTCCATGACGTCAGGGAAGAGGGAATAATCAAAGTGGGGATCATCTGGGATGGCCTGATGTATACTTCTGCTTGCCGCTCTTATGCTGATTCCAGGAGAGGAGGTAAACATACACTCCTGGAAATGGAAAAAAGAACACATTGACACCGGTGTGTCAGACCCACCATACTTGCTCCGGACACTGCGAGAGGGCTGTACAAGCAATGACCACACGCACGGCACAGCGGACACACCAGGAACCGCGGTGTTGGCCGTCGAATGGCGCAGCATTTGTGCACCGCCGCCGTCAGTGTCAGCCAGTTTGCCGTGGCATACGGAGCTCCATCGCAGTCTTTAACACTGGTAGCATGCCGCGACAGCGTGGACGTGAACCGTATGTGCAGTTGACGGACTTTGAGCGAGGGCGTATAGTGGGCATGCGGGAGGCCGGGTGGACGTACCGCCGAATTGCTCAACACGTGGGGCGTGAGGTCTCCACAGTACATCGATGTTGTCGCCAGTGGTCGGCGGAAGGTGCACGTGCCCGTCGACCTGGGACCGGACCGCAGCGACGCACGGATGTACGCCAAAACCATAGGATCCTACGCAGTGCCATAGGGGACCGCACCGCCACTTCCCAGCAAATTAGGGACACTGTTGCTCCTGGGGTATCGGCGAGGTCCATTCGCAACCGTCTCCATGAAGCTGGGCTACGGTCCCGCACACCGTTAGGCCGTCTTCCGCTCACGCCCCAACATCGTGCAGCCCGCCTCCAGTGGTGTCACGACAGGCATGAATGGAGGGACGAATGGAGACGTGTCGTCTTCAGCGATGAGAGCCGCTTCTGCCTTGGTGCCAATGATGGTCGTATGCGTGTTTGGCGCCGTGCAGGTGAGCGCCACAATCAGGACTGCATACGACCGAGGCACACAGGGCCAACACCCAGCATCATGGTGTGGGGAGCGATCTCCTACACTGGCCGTACACCACTGGTGATCGTCGAGGGGACACTGAATAGTGCACGGTACATCCAAACCGTCATCGAACCCATCGTTCTACCATTCCTAGACCGGCAAGGGAACTTGCTGTTCCAACAGGACAATGCACATCCGCATGTATCCCGTGCCACCCAACGTGCTCTAGAAGGTGTAAGTCAACTACCCTGGCCAGCAAGATCTCCGGATCTGTCCCCCATTGAGCATGTTTGGGACTGGATGAAGCGTCGTCTCACGCGGTCTGCACGTCCAGCACGAACGCTGGTCCAACTGAGGCGCCAGGTGGAAATGGCATGGCAAGCCGTTCCACAGGACTACATCCAGCATCTCTACGATCGTCTCCATGGGAGAATAACAGCCTGCATTGCTGCGAAAGGTGGATATACACTGTACTAGTGCCGACATTGTGCATGCTCTGTTGCCTGTGTCTATGTGCCTGTGGTTCTGTCAGTGTGATCATGTAATGTATCTGACCCCAGGAATGTGTCAATAAAGTTTCCCCTTCCTGGGACAATGAATTCACGGTGATCTTATTTCAATTTCCAGGAGTGTATTTACGTCAAACGGAGCGGCAGAGGCAGAGGCATGCGGCGCAGCCGTGCTGGCTCGTCCCGGCCAGCTCGCTCACTTGCGTCTCGCCTCGGCCAGCCTGGCTGGCCCGTAGCTCGCGAGCCGCGGCTAGTACAGACCCGGGCCGCATGGCCACGATCACCCCTTGAAGGATCAAAAGTTATACCTAGCCTTCCCAAGTCTGTAGTACAAACTAACGCAGCTACAGCTATTATGCTATAACATGTGCAGGCACACCTACAGTTGACGATTTATTCATATATTTGACGAACAATACTTTCAAAAATACATTATTTTAAACATAGCTACCAAAAAATATTTCACCTAGCTAGCAATAGCATGGCGCAGGAAACAATATTTTCTCGTAAGCGCTGTGCATTAGAAAATGGTTCAAATGGCTCTGAGCACTATGGGACTCAACTGCTGTGGTCATCAGTCCCCTAGAACTTAGAACTACTTAAACCTAACTAACCTAAGGACATCACACACATCCATGCCCGAGGCAGGATTCGAACCTGCGACCGTAGCAGTGGCGCGGTTCCAGACTGCGCGCCTAGAACCGCTAGACCACCGCGGCCGGCACTGTGCATTAGACGTAGCCTTAAGAAAACCTGTATTCAACCACGACAACTAAGCGGAATGTAAAAGTAAACAGGTTTGGCGGCAGATTGTCCAAATAAGAGTATATACTTAGTATATAATACACGTTTTGTGCACTTATAACATGCACTCAGTGTCTCTGAAACAATACGTGCTGCACGACGGAAATTACTTTCTGCTGAGGCACTTCATTTACATCTCAATGATACACGACTACTAGAGAACATTGCTCTTTGCGGCAGTCAATCCACTTGTAAATTAACGACATGATATCGCAGATATTAGGCAACACGTTACTAGGGATGAGTAAGGCCTTAAGGTTTGCAACTGAACATGCTACTCCTAGCTACTACTGCATATGAAGTTGATTGTTAACGTGTCTTCATAACCATGTGTGCGGCGTTCGACTCTCAGTCAGCATAGACGTTTTCGTCACCTTATTTCTAGTTAAACGTGTGCAGATCTCGCTGATGGTGGACCAACGTTGGACATTTCTCGTCTGTTCCTGGTTAGACAACGACGGTGGTAGGCGCTGGGTTCGAATCCCGGTGAGGCAATACAACTTCAGTCGTCATTTAAGGTTCCAACCCCACTACTAGTGACAAACTGTGATATCTACATTCTGATTTTAGATACTTATTCAACAATCCGATTAGGTGCTGGGTTCGCATCCTTGTCCCCAGCATTACATGATGGCATTTCAGTTTTAAACATGTGCATCCTTTATTCCTTGACAATGCAACACTATGCAAAGTCTTTCGAGGTTAATTACCAAGAAGGTAATTGTCATGTTAGGGTTCCTGCTTTCGTACAAACATTATCGTCATTTACGTTCAAGTTGAGAATTGATAACTGATGTGCAAAAGTCAATATTTGACGTCTCTTTCTGCCTAGTGATCGAGTCTCGACAAGGCACAAAGCTTTGCTTGGTTAACAATGGCTTTACGTTCTGGGTTTGCATCCAGATCCAGAACGAAGACGTTGGTCATGTCATTTAAAGTACAACTTCCTGTACAAGTAACTGTTGGTGAATAATGCGAACAATGATATTACTTGTGATTCGCTGTTAATGTTGGGATTTCCGTCGAGTGGTTGCCACCGTTAATCACGTTTTCTTTTGACTGCTTAGTATTACATAAAGTTGATGCGAAACCACTCCCCGTTGAACGTTGAACGATGTTCAGCATGTGTTCAGTAAACCTTTTAGACAGCAAAGAACTTGTTTCCAATTGCTATACAACTTTATAAATCCATATACTGTCTCAAATAGCCCGCATCTCGTGGTCGTGCGGTAGCGTTCTCGCTTCCCACGCCCGGGTTCCTGGGTTCGATTCCCGGCGGGGTCAGGGATTTTTTCTGCCTCGTGATGGCTGGGTGTTGTGTGCTGTCCTTAGGTTAGTTAGGTTTAAGTAGTTCTAAGTTCTAGGGGACTGATGACCATAGCTGTTAAGTCCCATAGTGCTCAGAGCCATTTGAACCATTTTTGTCTCAAATATTTAATTGTGCCTAAGGATTACTGAACGATTTATGTGACAAAACTAGTTGTCCCATAACATTTGAAATGTCACTTACTGTAATTAAGTTTAGTTTACAAACGTTAAGGACTGTCTGATCTCTTCTGTTCTATTGTGGTGTTACTTTACAGCTGGACCGACTGTTATAAAGACCGGTGTACTCTAGTAGTCTCTAGCGGTACCCATTGTGTATCTTACAACGACTGTACTGTGGAGGGTTGCGACTATGTACAACACAGATATGCTATGTTGGTTGCATACATTTAGGTGCCGCCTATACATTGGAACTCAGGGGTGACCCACTTTTTTTGCTGTCGAGTGTACATAGTGCAAGTTCCTGCATCCAATTATAACTCTCTCTGTATTTGACACGAAAGTATCATCAAACAAATAAGTACGGGTTCTGCTGACTCTTAAGTACATCCAAGAACTTATTTCTTTCGACCAGCTCCTTGAAATACGGCATGGGGTCCTGCATCCTCGAATCTGCATAATTTTTCGTCATCAGTATTACTAGTTTCATTTTAGCTTATTTTCCCTTTGATCAATTTTCACGAAGTAAAATAGCATTAGAATTCTTCATACGTCTGACACGCCCTGCAACCACTCTCATTCTCGCTGCTGGCTCTTCTCTAAAGTGTATGAAAATTAATCTTCAGAACATGTGACCACGATCTAAGCAAAGCCTGTCGGAACTGCTCAGTCCAAATCTTTGGATGTGACTGATTGCTGCATTTGGAAACAACGAATATTTTGGCATTGGCACAAATGGTGTTTTGATTTCTTCTTCATCTACGCCACGTCATATGGCTCCGACGGTTGCGATGATGATTGCCGGTGAAGCTGAATGTGCCAGTACTTCCCTGAGGCAACACAACATCCCTGTTAGCTCTCTTAATTCTTCATCTACTTAGTTCTTCTCCTCCTCGCTTTAGTTCATCACATTTTTTCTTCCATTGCTGCTCAAAATTCTATTGGTCTCCTTCTGCTTCATTAGTACAGCTAATATTTCTCTGTTCTTCCAGCCAATGTGGTCTGTGTCTCCTTAAACTATAGCAGATATCTTATTTGTTTGTTCTTGCACAAGTTCACTGGTGGTGTCCTATCAGATATGGTTTCGTTGCGTGTCGACAATCATTCTGCGGCAGTAGTTAATACTTAGAATTGATTTATTACTTGCCCAAGTGTATTCTTCTGTGAGCTTTCATATTCTTCCTACCCTGACCTGATTGTTTCAGTATCTTTTCTAATTTGTCTGTAGTCCCATTTGTATGGTGTGTCAACGTATCAACCTTTGTATTAAAGTCTATCCGTTTCCGTACCTCGGCAACCTTGCTGTCAATCTTCTTGTCTAAGGATTTAAAATGCTCTTCGCAGTTCTTCATATGTTATCAAGTTTCTTGTTCACAGCCTCGACTTATATGCCTATCTTTTCATGCAGGATTTTAAAACGCTTCTCGTGCGTCCCTCTTCTCTCATTTTCTATAATAAATATTCAATTTTGTCAAATCGTTTATTCATTTTCTTGAACCGCAATCATATTTCTCTTCCCTTTTCTTTAATGTCTCTTCATTCTTCTTGAGTGAACTTCCGCTTTTCTTGAAATGTTCAACGAGAAAACTCTGCAGATCGTAGGCTGCACATTGTTGCGGGGTGGGCTCATGAGTCGCATCACTCTGAGCTGCGTGTTCGTGGCCTGCTATGTCGAATGTCTCCGCTACATATGACATTTCTCTATCATCGTTTCTTCTAAAATCAACTTCTGACATTTCATCGGTAACGTTTTCCTGACTTTGCTCATTTTCCACATTTGTTTCATTTTGCTCTTCTTCTCCCTCAGCATACTAAAATTTATATTCTGAATATTCTCCTGCTACATCTACACGTCTCAATTAACTAGAAGTTCTCTCTGTACCTGACTCATAGTTACTAAACTTCTAGCTCATGTCCTTGTATATTTCGGCGTGCCATAACAGTAACTCTAAGCTTCAACACTCTTAACACTTGAATGAAAACCACGGATCTTATATTAAACTGCTCATATCCCACGTACACACTATGATTCAATGTTCTCAAATCACAACACATGTAAAGGACACAAGAAACAATAAGAGTCCCCTCCAAAAGATCCACGATGGTCTTCAGGTGGACAACGATGGACATGTGCCAGCCTTAACTTACTGAAATAAACGCATGGAGTGGTTATGCATCGGCAGTTTAAAATAATTTATTTTCGTTAATTTAATGATTATTGAGATAGAAAACACAAATCACTTAAAGTTTAAATTGCAAAAAAATCTCCAGATATTGCTGTGAAGTCAGAAGTTCGCAAGTAAATGTATCCTGAGTAGAATTACCAAATTGTAAGCTGTTCGTTTTAGGATTTATGGCAGTGATCGTTTAAAAGTGTGAATCTTTATTTGGATATACTAGAATGACCCTTTATGTATGAGATGTTTAAATCATTAACTTATCAAAACAATGATCAAAGAAATCGGTACCTACAAAATTTAACAAAGATCTCAGTTAACTCAGTTTATTACATGAAAACGCGGAAGAAGTTGTTTGACAATAATTGACAATAACAAGGCAATGTCGTGGCAAAACCTGGACACGCGATCGGGGATGTGATTCAAATGAACGCGTCTTTGGAAAAAAACATTAACATTCGCGGACGCTACATCGTGATTGCTGAAGGTTAGTGTAAAACAATAGAGGACACTACCAAACAGTATGCGTTTGCATCTGCGATCGGAGTTGAAAGCATATTGACCTCTAACTGCAAGAAAGTCTGCAAAATGGAGACCGGAGTTACTGAACTTGTTAAAAATGACTCCACTTACCCCACATTTCATCTCGTAAGTTACGGCTGGATCTCAGCATACTCATACTCAGTAAGAAGTGGCTGAAGCGGCTGCAAAATCAATCGTTGGCTCTGTACCAAAAACTTGCGTCTGAGTTCAGCTTCGCTGGGTGAGAGCCTCTCGCTGCCAAAGTGAAATCCGCCCACACTGTTCTCTGCGTTTTTCTAGCGTCACGGAATTCTTATTTCTGAACGATAAATATTGCGAGCGCCACGAGTAAGAAATTGTCTAAAAAGGTACTGTTCTTCCTCCCTTACTCTCATTTCAGGTGGTTAGGCAGTTACAAAATTAGTTATATTTGGTGCTGCAAAATTGTCCCCTACTCTCTCCCCCTCTCTGTCTGCGTTTGTGTGTCAAAGTACAGCTGTTCTTCCTACTCCCACTTCTAAATTATTTAGGTTAAACAGTGGCAGCTGTTTTTACATTCGTTAAACATTCTCTCTTGGAGGACCTAAGCACAGTGGTGGTGTCTCACAATCGTCAAATGCGCCACAAACTTACAAACTTTTCTGTGTCGGTTCTACTCTCTAAGATAGTACCTTAACGGCCTATGTATTTCGGCGAATTCTCATTGCTTGTCGGACCTCGCACGACAGGTCTTCCAGGAGTCTGCCAAAATAGCATGCGTCCTCAGACCACACAGAGCTCGCTAAAAACAGTCTCCATTGTCCTCGCGCAATCTAGAGTAGTATTAGATTACTTTAGAGAGAATTTGGAGAATATTTTTAATACTTGTCGTGATCGTTTCGTTGCAATAGGGGGTGACTTCAACTTGCCGGGTGTAGACAGGGAGAATCATGCTACCGACATGTGAATGTCTAGTGCGAAAATTACTTCGAACAAATAACTAGAGAACAGTGTCGTGAAGGTAATTCTTAGACCTTCTGGCAACAAACATACCTGAAATTATTGAATCAGTTAACGAAGAGGTAGGTATCAGTGATCATAAGGTCGTGATAGCAACTGTGACTACGGGTATTATAAGGAATGTTAAGAAAGGTAGGAAAATATTTTTGCTTAGCAAGAATGACAAGATACAAATTGCAGAATATCTGAGTGGTAAACATCAAATACCTAGTCCTGAGGACGAAGATATGAAGCACAAATGGAAAAAATTCAAAACCGTCATTCAATACGCTTTACAAAAATACATTCCGAGCAAAGTCTTAAGAGATGGGAAGAATCCACCACGATTTAATAGCCATGTTAGAAAACTATTACGTAAACGAAGAGAGCTTCATCATAGATTCAAGAGAAGTCAAAACCTAGCTGACAAACAAAAGCTGAACGAAATGAAAATGCGTGTAAGGAGAGAGCTTTACTTTGAAAGCAAAATTTTATAAGACGATATGACTAAAAATCGTAAGAAGCTGGTCTTTCGTAAAACCAGTAAGTGGTTCGAAATCATCTGTCAGTGACTCTTTGACCATACTGACACCAAAACGGAAGGTAACAGAGAGAAAGCCTAAATACTGAACTCGGTCATCCGAAACTATTTCACGGCTGAAGATCGTAATACAGTCCCTTCTTTCAATCACCGTACGACTGTCTAAGTGGCAGATATTGAGATAACCGATCACGGAATAGAAAAGCAACTATAATCGCTTAGTATTGGAAAGGGGTCAGGACCAGATGAGATATCTGTAAGATTCTACAAAGATCATGAGAAATAACTTGCTCCCTTCCAACAGCAGTTTATCGTTGTTCGCTGGAACAACGAAGGGTATGTAGTGAAAGGAAAAAAGCGCAAGTCATTTCCGTTTTCAAGAAGAGCCGTGGAACAGATGCACAGAATTATAAGACTGCGTCACTGACGTCAGTCTGTTGTAGAATCATAGAACATATTTTATGCTCAAGAATTATGAGGTTCTTAGAGAAGGATAATCTCTTCTACAAAAATCAACATGGATTCCGCAAACAGAGTTCCTACGAAACTCAGCTGGCTCTATTCCTCCACGAGATACTCAGTGCCGTAGACAATGGTGCTCAAGTTGATGCCGTGTTCTTTGACTTCAGGAAGGCATTTGACACCGTCCCGCACTGCCGTTTAATGAAAAAAAGAAAAAAAAGAGCTTATCGAGTATCGGAGCAGATTTGCGACTGGATTCAAGACTTCCTTGCAGACAGAACCCAACTCGCCGCTCTTTACGGAACAAAATCGACAGATGTAAAGGTAAAATGTACAACAAGGAAATGTGATAGGACCGTTATTGTTTATAGCGTATATAAATGATCTAGTAGAAAGCGTCGGCTGCTGTCTAAGGCTGTTCGCAGATGATGCGGTTGTCTGTAACAAAGTAGCAACGCCAGATGACAGTATCAGTTTTCTAAATGACCTACAGAGGATTGATGAATGGGCTCTGACAATTGACCCTGAACGTAAATAAATCTAACATATTGCTCATACACAGGCAATGAAATCCACTGCTGTACAACTACATTATTGATGACAAAATACTGGAAACACTATCTACAGCAAAATATCTAGCAGTAAATATCGAGAGCAGCCTTAGGTAGAATGACTGTACAAACAGAAATAGTTGTAAAACCAGATGGCAGACTGAGATTCATAGGAAGACTCTTAAGAAAATGTAACTCATCCATGAAAGAAGTGGACTACATGGCGCTTCGTCGACCGATTCTCGAGTATTGTTCATCAATCTGAAACCCTTACCGGGTAGAACCGATAGAAGAGATAGAAAAAATCCAACAAAGAGCGCGAGATTATTCGCGAGATAGTTCGGTCGGAGGGAGGGCGTTACAGAGATGCTCAAAAAACTCCAGTGGCAGACGTTACAAGAGAGGCGCTGTGCATAACGAATATGTTTATAGTTGGAATTTCAAGAGAGTACTTTTCGGCGAGGGTCGGGCTATATACACAATATGTTATATTTAAAGCTAAAATTTATGAAACGAAATTACTTTATTTTCGTTGTTACGATCGATATGTAGTAGCTCTGAATGTACAGTTAAAATTGTTTTTTAGAAACATTTGAAATTACGAAATATTTGGTACACTTAAAATTTCTATTATTAATTACGCAATCTAGTACCGTTTATTATGTTTATTTCTGGATTCATTTATGAAATAATAATTGAACTTAATAGAAACTCATTTGTCAAAAAAAAAAAAAATTGTAGACACTTTGGAATAGTGTTGTTACCGCAGACTGAAGTAGTAGTAACATGCCTCTGATGTGCTCGGAAGTATTTCTGTATTATGGGCGAACAATGTAATTTCGGCTTCGTTAATGTGAAAGTTCAAAAGACTGTGATATAGTAAAATGTAACATAAGAAATCAACGTAAAAAAATTCTGCAACGACATTCTTCAAAATCATTTAGATCAATTGAACCGTGAGAACCTAAAAGGTGAGAATTTCAGCTACAAGAGTCAGACCCCTTTTAATGAAGGACTGGAACCAACTGTGCAAGAAAAGATACGTAAACTAAAAAGTTTATTGTGATCTTACTCCTGTCAAATCTTCAGAAAAAACTCTACCTCAGTGGAAAGTAAGAGCAACTGAGAAAGAGGGAGATTTCAACCGTCAAGAACCGCAGTGACTTCAGCGCAATTATGGACTTTGAAGAAAAGTATCATTTCGAGTCACTGCGTATTCCTTTCTGTTATCTTCTGTACTGTAGTTACTGTGTTGTAATGCACAAGACTTTTCCACGTGTAGTCCACGCTTCGTTGAGGTTTGTTGCTTAGCAGTTAGACATCACGCGAAACTTACTTTTGTTCTTAAGTTTGCACTCCAGTGTGTATGTCCCGAATCTCTTGTCGAGTCTTCTGTGAGACCTTTTCTACTCCTGCAGGTTCGTGCGTTTGCCTAGACGTATGAAATGTACAATTCTGTTCATCTTGCCGCATTTTGTGTCTAATTTTTGTATGTTTAATTTTGAGGCCTGGTCGTCTGCCAAAGCTAGGTTTGATATTTCTATGTTGCTCAGGGATTGTCCTAGTCGTGATGGTTTCAATTTTCTTGGATTTTCAGTTCTTTTTTCCCATTTTCTCATTACGACGACCAATAGTGGAGATCATGAATAGATTTCATCCATGAATTTAGCTTTCGATGGTGTGTCAGCCAATGTATAGCTTATTAGTCGTAGTGGTTTTGGGTTGAACCCCTGTTCTTCTAAGATGCTGAACAAGGATTGTCGGTCAATAGAATCGTATGTATGCTTTCTTAAAACGTATGAAAGTGCATTCCACATACATCTCGCGAAATGACCACGGCAAGAAAATTCGAGAAATTAGAGCTTATAAAAAGGCTTACCGACAAGAATTCTTCCAAAACGCCATTCGTGAGTGGAACACGGAAGGGGTTAGTGGTACCCTCCGCCACACACCGTCAAGTGGCTTGCTGAGTATCAATGTTCTGCTGTGTGACCTTCAATGTGTCCAGCACCAAGTCTGCTTTCCTTAAAGCACGATTCATTCTGATCACCCGGGGAGAGGGGAAATGGGGGGGGGGGGAGTTGTGTGGGTTGGGGAGGGGGGGAGGAAAACCATTTTTAAACAAGTCCTTTGTTTTTATATTTAATAAAACTATGAATCTATGGTCCACATCTCCTCCTAAACCACTGGATAGTTTTTAACCAAACTCGGTACACGTGTTACATACTATATGGAAAGAAATACTGCGGGGGTAAGAAGCACCAACTTCCTGTTGGGGTGGTGATGACATCGTGGAAAGAGAAGGGGGGAGGAGGAGATGGACTGACAGAGGGGGAAGGAGCAGATGGACTAACAGAAGATCGGAATAAATACATAACTGAGCAACACCACATACTCAGATGATATATAATGATAGTTTGCCTACAGTGCGCAAAAAAGATATACACCATGATCAACACACATGTCCCCTGAACGGAGATAAGAAAACAGGCCTCAAATAAACATAGAAATTCTTGGCAAAATTAGAGACAGGGATGGCCGAGATTCCCAAAGAGACATAGATAGCCAAAGTACGCAAAGATGACCTAAAATTTTATTATGTGGTTTCAACGCACACACTGGCAGGGAAGAAAGTCACCCGAGGACTATGGGATGGTTACTCCTGCACAAATATACCAACAAAAATCGCCTGAGATTCATCAGACAACGCCTGCATAACAAACTGACAATTATATGAACATCCCTCAGGATATTCCCACAGAAACAGAAAACACTAAGGTCATCTATACAGTAGATGGGAGAATTCAAAATAAACCATGTAGCGATTTCCTACCCAGCCCATAAGAAGATTCTTGACGTTCAAGTCCGCATAGGTGTGAATGCTGATTCAGACTACAACCTAACCTGAATCAGAATCAAATTTACACCAAAGAAATTCCTTCAGAAAGGAACACATCTACAGATATTGGACACGAAATAGATTCAACATAAAGCAGGAATGAGAAAGACAACAAGGAAACACATCAGAAGAATTTTATACACTGATGACGCAAGACAGCAAAATAACTGATACTACGGAAGTGAACGTTAAAAACAATGGTGGGATTCTGAATGTGAAAATGCTGTAGAGAGATGCAAACAAATTTTTCAGGAATGTAGCAGTAAAATATCACCAGAAAGCCTATGTCGTTTTAACAAGTCAGAAAACAGGCTGCAAAACTTAACACGCAAACCAAGAGAAATTACATGAAGGAGAAACTAGATACTGTAGACGATAGCTTCCGCAACCACAACAAGAGAGGCTTCTACAGGACTTTCGCGTGGAAGATCCGTGGCTACACAACTGAAAACTTATTCTTACGTGGCAGGTTTTGTGTTAAACTCTCACGCAACATATTGCAGAATCTTATATGCACAGCCCCTTGATTTATGCAGTCACTCTCTTACGCTGCTTCACAGTCACAGATCAAATTTAGTACTACCAGTGATTATCCTGTTGATTGCCTTATTTTATCTTCTTAGTACAGTGAAGGAACTGCAGAACTAAGAGCCTACGAGCTGGCTAGCAAAAGACCAGACTCCTCTTAAAAGCAACAGGTTTGACCATTAAAATGTTCAGAGTCCAAGGCTGGGTCTCAGCCCAAGTAACAGACACGACATTCAGTTCCCCCAATCCAGCATTGCAGGCGATCGATGAGACAGCTGTTTCCAAAAGAAAAATACGGCACTTTTTTAAGAAGTCTTTTTGAAAGATAGAGAATCTAGCCAGGTATTGCTTTCCAAAGCCCAGCCCGAGAACCGCCATTTGCTCAAGCGGCCATGCTGTGGAATAACGTTCTGTGTAAGTTACAGTAATAAGCGTTGTTACTGTTTCATAGCGTTGTTTTCCGGAGAGCACATGCTTCTTCATATGTGGTTAAGTGGGAGCTCTCTTATTTGTCAGCTTCAGAATCGTATCATTTGGTCGTAGAAGCCTCCTGGCTTTCTCACGCCACCACACTATTGGTTAATAATAACGAACTCTGCAAGAGTAGGAGTTTGTGTAACCTTACTACTAAAATTTTGCTAGACGAAACTCACAATGTCTGTTTCTATTGGCTGGCGAGATTCCTGCACTGATAGAGACAGAAAAGTCTCAGAGCAGTAAGACAGAGCGTACATGCTACTGAGAGATCACGGAATTGTTGTCTCTTGCTGTCGGATGACTGACGAGATGGGCCTTGCTGTCGTACAGAAGGACGTCTCCACCTGAGTACTGAGAACAGAGAGGAAGCTGAGAGCAGTCTCCAGCTGGTAACGCCACTGTCGTCTGCATTCACGCTACGAGTTTGATACGATGCGCCAGCGTCGCAAGCACCGATGTGACGGGGACACGAAGTTCGTTCACTCCCTGCAGGAGCCAGTTGTACAGTTTTAATGTTTCGCAGCCAGCTAGTTGCTCTCGTTACGCACTTTGGTGAGCATTCTGGTGTTTGTACCTATTGTTCCTCGTTCTTTATGCAATCAGCTAATCATTCTTGCAGTCATTGTTAGTATCCGTGCAATATTCTCATAATTATTCTTTTATTGTATTTATTTATTTAATTTGTGACGCGTTTCACTCTCACAGGAGCATCATCAGACATTTGGAGGAAAAAGAAGTTTCTTCAGTACAAATTTATGAGCCAGGAATCAGCTATGAAACTACATTGTCATTTAAAGAAAGCAACTGGGAAACCACGACCTGTGTTGTGAAAAGAGCATAACCAAGGTCAAATTCACCGAGTAAAAACACTCGAGGACCACTGGCAAGTGCACAGAAAGTTCCGCAATCACTAGAAATGGCACGTCATCGAGTAAAATTTACAGGACACATCCATCGGGTAAAATTATGACTTATGCATGTTTATTTGTATTATCACTTAAACATTATGTGTTCACACTACTAAAAAAAAAAAAAAAAAAAAAAAAAAAAATGCATACTGTACGCACAGAACGCAATGTTTAAGCGTTAATATAAACAAATGTGATTAAGTGATAAATCGATATTTCGTTATGTTTCCTTTCAAATTGTTACCTAATAACTGTACTGCCTCACTCCTAATTCAATTCCTCAAGCAGGAGTGAATGAGGTAAACATCAGAACTGAAACCGTCATAGAATGGAAATGGTACGTTACCGGATATGTGTTCCTATTCCAAATAACATGTACGCACTCTTCTCTGCAAGTCATAGAAGTTTGTAACGGGAATTTCCGAACACACTGTAAACTTCTGGCAGCTAGAAATGTAATAGCACGACTAATTATCAAGCTTGTAAGAAAAAGTGATGGCTTGTATCCTTCGTATACATTCTAACAATACGAAGTTTCTGTAAAAGTGGTAAAGAAATAAGCCAGTTACCTAGGATGAAAAAAATTTGCTAACACAAAAAGTAGCATTCACAGACTTCTTCTCAAGGGGGGAGGGCAACTGTTCAGCTGCCAGTGTTAATGTTCGAGAAATCAAAAACAATTTTGCCTCTGCTGGTCACATCGAGACTTCCAGTGACAAAGATATATCATGTTCGCTGTAAGCACGAGGCTGCTAGCAACTCGTAACCCAGCAATCTTGCAGGCTTGGGAACGCTGAGCAAGGGAATTCAAGCCGGGGTTTCTCATTCCCCGAAAGAAGAAATGAAAAAGTCATCTCAGGCCCAACAAACGTCGTACCGGCGACAACTGTTTATATTATTTGCGCTAATAACGGCAAGGAACCGTTCCTCGCGGCGTTACATGAAAGGAGATGAGCACACTTCGGCTAGTTCTGCGATGCGCCACACGGGATTGGTCATCTGTACCCACCTCAGAGGAACATGGAGAAGAGAGTTTGGAGCCTATAAAAATGTTCAAATGTGTGTGAATTTCTAAGAGGCCAAACTGCTGAGGTCATCGGTCCTTAGACTTACACACTACTTAAACTAACTTATGCTAGGAACAACATACACACCCATGCCCGAGGGAGGACTCAAACCTTCGGCGGGAGGGGCCGCTCAATGCGTGATATGGCGCCTCTAACCGCGCGGCCACTCCGCGTGTGCCTATAAAACCACACTTTATTTTCGAAAAGACATTTCTCTCAGCATCAGTCAAAGGTGTATCGAATTTCCGACGGTCGATTTCCACCAGTGACGCTGAACTTAGCATTTTCACGTCTTGCCTCACTGTAGTTAACACTGACAGTACTGTGCATCTGGTTGGTTGGTTTGTGGAGGTTGAACGGACTAGAGTACAAAGGCCTTCGGTCCCTATTGTACATCTCCTAGGACTTGAATTAGGACTTGAATTTTTGAGCAGTTCCTCTGCTAACTAATGAACTTCATTGTTGGTTCCTTGGGAGTTTGCTTTTCCAAAGATTTCTTTCATTTAGCGAAGCTCAATACAGCTATCTCTATCATAGGACACATAGCCACCTCAGTTTTCATCTTTAACCTTACAGCCAACGGTTAAAGGGACACACTGACCTTCCAGTTACAACAACTGCAAAGGACTTGGATGAGCGGTTTAACGGAATCGATAGTTTTTTAAAAGCACGTTATAAGACGAATCTCAACAAAAATAAACAAGGTAATGGAGTATAGTGAAATTAGGAAATGAGACACCAATAGTAACGAATGAATTTTGCTATTTGTACAGAAAAATAACTTTATATGTCCAATGTAGAGAGGATGAAATGCAGACCAACAACAGCAAGAAAAGTATTTTAGCAACCTGCACCCTAAACAGTTCAGACAAGAAAAGAAGTTTTCGAATTGTGGTGTGACAGAAGAATGTTCAAGATTAGATGGGTAGATAAAATAATTAATGAAGAGGAACTGAAACGAATTGGGCAGAAAAGAAGTTTCTGGTGTAAATTGTCTAAAAGAAGGGGTTAGTTGATGGGACGCCTACTGAGACATCAAGACATCGTCAATTTAGTAATGCTGAGAAGTGTAGGGGCCAAAACTTGTAGAAGGGTACCGTGGCTCGAATACAGTAAGGAGGGTTAATTGATGCAGGTTGCTGTAGTTGAGCACAGATGGAGAAAACTGCACGGTATATACTACAATGGAGAGCTACATCAAACCAGACCTCAGACTGGACATAACAACAACGACGTCATGGATATTATTATCAGAAACCAAGTCCCTGTACACTACTGAAGTCATGAATGGCTGAAAGAATCCTCGGCGATGGTGCGTCTGGTGATGAGTGAAGGGTTTTGGCGTGTGGTGCCCGGCACTGGAACGTAATCCTGTCACACAGTGTCATTAGGTAGTAGGACTACTGGCTGGTAGACCCCACACATGTGTAATCCTGTTGGGCCTACCCGAAAGATTTCCTCTATGGAAGTCTCTTTGTGGTGTAGGCGCCACTGCAGAATTTGATGTCCTTGATTGTGGCGACGCAGCTGGACTAGTCATCTGCTGGTGACTGACAGTGCTGTCAAAAGGATATTCTTCAGTGATATTGTTGTAAGTTATGTGGTCGTGGTTACTGTGGCTGGGGGGCGGGGGGGGGGGGGGGGACCATGGCCTGCTATGGACCTGGTGAGTCCGCAGGGCGCCCTTGCTGGTGACTGTGGTGTACTTCTTCTAGCCATGGCTGGATTACAATAGGGTCAGAGATCAAGCCATTCATCTGTCAAGAATGGCTGGGTGCTGAACACGAAATGAGAGGTACATCTGTTGTGTGAGGGAGTGTATGGGGGTGAGGGGCACGCGATCTGTAGTAAAGTTTCTGGTTGTCTTCCGTGTAATATATCTGCTGAGATCCTGTTATCTGGTATATTATAGGGAATAGGTTCAATGCTTCTTCTGTTTGTGTTTCTCTCACTGATTGACCCATTTGAGGCTTGAACGTTCTCATCAGTCTCTCTGTTTCTCTATTGCTCAGTGGGAGGAACGGTGTTAAAAGTACATATTCAGTACCATTATTGGTACAGAACTCTTTGAAATGATTTGATGCAATCTTTGGTGTGCTGTCTATAATGATCAAAGTAAGATTGACTTGGATTATGATGTCCTTAGTGGTAGAATGCATGTTAACAGAGTGCAGTAAATTAGGAAATGTGGCTATCACGACTAATCATGTGGGTTTTTAAAATGGCTACGTGACGTCCATATGTAACTGTTTCCAGAGATGTCTAGGTATGGGATATGAGCAAATTTTGTTGGTGGTGATAGCTGATGGTGTGTGCGTTTAGAATATGTGTTTAAAACCTTTTCCATGAATTTTGCACATATAAGCGAACAAAGATGTTACCTAGCCCCCTGTTTCATCCAGGTCTCTATGTGATAGTGATGAGATGCATTGTTGCAGTTCTTCTGTAATGACAACAGAATGATGTTGTAGATTTGGTGATTTTATCAACACTGCATTAATTAATATAGTGTTGCTGTGCAAAGAATGACCAAAGTGCTGGCTCCACAGGTTCATGTCGGGTCGCTCTTAACACAACGTTCCAGCCACTGTCACTCAGATATGATATTTTATGAAGTCCAGAGCCACTTTCTAATGAGCTACGGCAAAGTTCTCTATTGCTTCTTGCAGTTCTGAGTCTAATTTGAAATGTACAGTCTCTTTTTTTGTCACAAGCTCGAACATGTCTTTTTGGAAGTCTAAATAAAGCTTCAGCATTAAGATACCATCTATAGTACCTTTGCATAGGGAGCAATCCATTTGGAGGAGTTTGGGAATCATTTATTAGTAACAGTGAATTGTAAAATTTTCTGTTCCTTCTCTCGTCCTGGAAGCTGTGCATGTTCATTGGATTGGTCCTCTGACTCCAGCTCTGGAAGATGCCTATGTTGCTGGCAAAGCCTAGTTTTCACATCTGGATACTGCTCACATGGAACGCTATAAAGCATTACCTGTAGCAAGCCAGCGATAGAAAACATGGAGGAGGTCACGCGGGGTTCCAGAGAATGCTGCTAGAGCGTGCATTCCAGAACTGTTTCGCTCTTTGTGCCTTCAGCCTCCACCTGACAACATGCAACCTTCCCTCACTTCTCTATAATTCGGTCAATAGGGTTCCTCCAAGGCGCTGGCAGCCTGAACACCTTTCTTAGTCGCGCCCTATGGACCACATATCCTGAATTACAAAATGTTCTCTAGTTAGCAAATAGTCCGGTTCTTGTTTGAAAGTACCCCTTGGATGCTCACACCTAAGTCCACAATCGCCCAATTGAACACATTATTGGTTCGAATATGTCTTTTAATGACATGCATTGCATTACAAAAAGACTGTTGCTATAGAAATGTGTATGGAACTTCTTGATTACATATTCCATAGCCTGTGTCTCTTTTTTATTTTGTGAGTAATTAGACGATGATATGCTGAGCATCTTAAATGCAAACGCCAATTGTCATTCGGTGGTGTGCATATTACATTGTGAAAGTACTGTGCCTATTCCATATTGTGAGGTACCTGAAGCCTCTACCAGGTACACAATTGGCTAAACTATGCACTCAGTGCACCTTGCTCTCAGTAGTTTGGAAACATTGATTATATGCTGAAGCACATTCAAAGTTTACATTTTTGTGTCCAATTGTTGCACATGCTAGGTCTGGTGCAAACAGCAAAAGCTCACTGCAAAGGTGATCTAAGGTCTCGAAAGATATATCGTTTGAATAAAGGTTACTGTGCTTCAGTACCAAACATACATCGAATCAGATGGTGCTTTGTCAAGAAGCTTTATTTCTGAAATGTCTCCATACTGTTTAACGTGACTGCCACTTCGGTATCTAAAATTTTACGTATTTCTGATTTATGATGAGCGTTACTGAAAATTTTCAGAGGTTACTTATTCCTGAATGGCACTGCAAGCGAAGTACGTTCATTTTCATGTGCTACTGATCAGACAATTAAACGTTTACTGCTTTATTTACTACAGCAGGCACTTGTTATGTGGCAACTTTTGCAACAGTGATTCCACGCAGACGCGACAAATGAGCAGGTTTGCGTAGAATCACTTCTGAAACAGTCTAGACATAATGAAAGTGCTTATTTATATCCAGGGTCTTGTACATGCCTCTGAGTTTGCTGGTGTCGAGTTGATTGTGTTGTTATATTGTGACTGGACAGACTTTTTTCCTAATGCAGCTTAGGCTGGCTTGGAAGCAGCAATAAATGCCGTCGATTACTATGCTGCGTAATTTTTAACAAAACTTCGCAGGATTATGACGATAGCGATGCTTGGCCGGTTTCTGCTGAATTTACTACTGCAGTTTCAGTTTGTTTTTACGACTAGGTATGTCATGCTTTTGGCACCTCTATTTCTTACGGTATTTTCGGAAGTTCTTCCAATGATGAGCCTATTACCTTTATCGTCTCACATTAAACTTCCTGCTCACTACTACACTACTACATCACGTACTTATGAGTCAACTCACGATAGGTGACAGTTCTGACTTGTAACATTATATCTGAGTAGTTGGCCTGTGCAGACGTGCCACGCACACATTATGTGGCTGCTCTGGCTGCTTTCATGGAATTTCTGTCAGGGTGCTGTTAAAACTGTCTTTCTCAGAAAATAAAAGTAATATATTGCAGATTTTTTGGCATGTTAACAAAAATGAGTCTGATAACAGGACAGGATTCCTAAGCCACTGATACATTTCAGTATCAGACCACAAGAGAAAAAATGCATAGCGATTCCAAGATTCCTTTCGTTCAAATGCTTCAAAGTGCTAATTTAATAACTTTGTTTGATTACAAATCCTCTTTTGTTGTCTGGAGTAACAGAAATACTGGAGGCGGCGACACCCATGATGTGAACTGTGGTTGCGGTGTTACTGTGGCCTCTGGTGCTTGTTTCTGCTGAAGTAGTAACTGGAAGAATAGTTCTTGTCATGGTCCCTATAGTTTAAAGTAACCTGTAACGGCAGCTTCACGTCTTTAGTATACACTACAGAGGGTGTCCCATCTCCTCGTCGACTTTTTATAGTATGCTGACATTTATTGATTAATAAACGTTACTACACTTCTTTGAAAGAACACTTTTACAAGTCCCAGACCTAATTGTGTGAGCAGGTTGTGATTCACTCCATCTAGGTATCAAAGAGCAAGGAGAAAGCTAAAGTATAAAATCAGTAAGCACAATAACAAGTTTTATAAGATTACAGGTGACATCGGTGGTACACTGGGGTTGACAGCAAGACGAGCAGACTATGGAGTACCTGAAGCACTTAGTGTCTGCAAAGGTAAAGAAACGGCGGTTTTCGTTCAGCGCCAGCACTATATCCTGGTGTCAGTGACGGGCCCACATCATGCAGGACAACTCACAGGAATTGCACTGCCGTCGTCTTCGGCGTTGGAGCGCCCTCTCGAGCAAAGCACCCTCCAGCTCTAATAGCATCTCTGGTCCTCCAAGGTTGGCTCTAAGCGCTATGGCACTTAACATCTGAGGTCATCAGTCCCCTAGACTTAGAACTACTTAAACCTAACTAACCTAAGGACATCACACACATCCATGCCCGAGGCAGGATTCGAACCTGCGACCGTGGCAGCAGCGCGGCTCCGGACTGAAGCGCCTAGAACCGTTCGGCCACAGCGGCCGGCAAGGATAGCATTATCGGACATCAGACATATGAAGGATAGAAGCGAGGTCGGTATCTCTATCAGTGTTATAGGGAATATAGACTAGGGTGTTTGGGAAGCGCGTCCACTATGATTAATGGGAGCAATGGAAGTAGGGGGCGCGAGAAAACTGGACAGCCAATTCTTGGAAGTCCAGCCGTCGTCCAGAACGCCTGTGAACAACGTGTTTGCGACTTTCGATGCTGCCTTTATGATATAATTCTCTTGAACTCACCTCGCTTTCCATAAATCTGAAATCGATTGCTGTGCGACCGATCGATCTATTTCAAGTCGATTGCTGCAGATGCAAACTGTGTTGTTCGTCATAATCTAAATTCTGCGTAATAAAAGTTGTTTCTGATATAACATAGAAGACATTTTCCACCCAACCCCCCCTCAAACCGTGGAGTCCATTCTACAGTGTGTACTCTGGTGCTACTTCATCGCTTGTGGTACTGGCCAGAGGACGGCTGACAGTGTCTGGTCCTACTGATTATGTAGCAGCTAAACTGCCACTCTACAGCGACAGGATTTATATACACCTATAAAGCTTGGTAATACACCCATCACTGGAAGAAATTCAGAAAATAGCGCAAGCGTTCGAGGTACTAAAAGCATTACGCAAATATTCGCATTCTCCAGGGCTTCACTTACTTGGATTTCATTCTTTTGGCTTCTCTGTTGCGAAATGAATGGGAAGATGGCGCACCGATGAGTTCTAATCTATTCCTCTGACGTAAGTCTGGAAAAATGGAAATGATTAACTGAAGAACATTGCCAAACACAATGCTTCTAGGTCCTCCAACAATGATGAATGTATGGGGGCGTTCAATAAGTATCGCGACACATTTCTTTTCGCGAGCGATTTCGCTCTGAAAAACACGGAATTTTTTTTAGTGTGGAATATTCCTGCTTGAGATCCTATAGTTTCACGGAGATCCGATAAGTGGCGACTCTATACGTTGCCTTCGAAATGACATCTGTAACAAACCTGTCTGGTCTCCCACGTGAAGGCCGGTCACACACAGCTGTGATTCCTGCAGCGTTGGAACGTGTGGACACTCTCATTCAAGGTGATCGACGGTTAATAATCAAACACCTCGCAGTTCAATTGGTCTCTGTCGGTAGTGCTGACACACTTGTCCACCAGTTGGAGTACTTCTCAAAGGTGTATGCCCGCTGGCTACTTTGCAGCCTAAGGAGCCATAAAGAGCAATGAAAGACCATCTGTGTGACTTCCATCGGTTTGGCCCAAATGAGGATGCACTTCGCGGGAAGCAGTACATTGCATCTCTGCATTAGTTACTGAACGCTGTGTCTGTAGAGAAAGTGATTTGCACCATGTCACTGGAAACAGTAATTGCTGTAAAATATCTAGCTGTAAGTATTTAGAGCGACTTAAAGTAAAATGACCACACATAACAATTAGTAGGAAGAGTAGATAACAAATTGAGTCTCATTAGGAGAATATTAGGAAAGCGTAATTCATCCATGAAACACTCGTTCGATCGATTCTTGAGTATTATTCATCAGTCAAAAGCTCCAACAAAGAACGGCAAGTTTCATCACAATATCGTTTACTCAGTGCGAGAGTGTTACAGAGATGCTCAGCAAACTGCATTGGCAGACGCTGCAAGAGAGGCGATATGCATCACAGAGAAGTTTTCTGTAGAAATTTAGAGAGCCTTCGTTCCAAAAAGAGTAGGGCAACGTATTATTTCCCCCCGCATGCATCCTGCGAACTGTCTACGACGAGAAAATTGGAGAAACTATAAGTCACACGGAGTTTTACCAACAGTCATTCTTCCTACACTCGATTCACGAATGGAACAGGAAAAGGGTGAAAAGTTAGCGGTACGTAAAGCACCCTCCACCACACACCGTAATGTGGTTTGTAGGGTCTACACACAGATGCCGATGTACAGGGAACTCGACGTAAAGTCTGCAGCGTAGAGGTTTGTCGTGCTTCATGAGGGACCGAAAAAAAGGCTGTGTACATCCAATCATATGGCTGCTGGGGTTTTTCCCTTGGTAGAAACTTTAATGGTATGCTACTGAACAACTGTGGACCACATTTTCAGTGTTCTCGGCCACTACATGCATATACTGTTCGGCCAGTTAGTTCATCTGAAACATGCTCCACTGGTGTCTCTGTAAAGACTCTAGACGTGGTAAGACCAACCTGTGTTCTTTTTTGTATAGTCAATAGAATGGTCGATGACACATGAGAAGAATAGATTTTAAGTACTGGGGGATGTCGTCTGAGTGATACTGTACCCAAACTGTTAGCATGTCGTCGCTGCTGAGAGAAGCAGTGAGTTGTTGTTCAGGTGACTATGCTGAGGGTGATGGGGGATTCTGCCGAGGATAATCTATATCTTGGAGTCTAACTGAGTTCACGTTTTTTCCTCATGTGTGAAAATTAGAGCCCAGCCTGACAGCTATGCAAGTTTGTGCGTGTTATTGTGTGCTGACTTGTTGAGCTCCAGTGAATTTTGTAACTAGAGTCAGTAAGAAAGTTTAGCTGGGTTCATGATGAGCCAGGGTAGACAGAGAGACGTGAGGCAGTGATTGGATATCCAGTTGAGTGTTGAGTCCTCTCCCCCCTTCCCCTGTCCTTTCTCCCTAGGAGTTTGAGCTCGCTTTTAAGAGAAAGACAGGGTATAGGCGAAGTGTCCACTCAACGGCAGGTACACAGACACCTGCGAATCGCAGTCCCGCAGTTTTTTTTGCTTAATGTACCATACGCAATAAGTGACCCGGACCTCTATTCAAAGAAGTCGTATAAAGTATCGTGACGAGCACGTGTGTTAGTGCAGTATCTCGGCTTTTACAATATGTGAGATCTAGTCAAAATAAATTTCAAAAGAACTTCGTTTTTCGCTGTTGGGTCGCCTTCCTAGAACTCTGTGGAGGAGGCTGTCAGCCACAGAGACAGATCTCTGTGTTCTGTGAGAAACACTGGAGCTGCGCTGTATTCAGGAATTATTTTCTGTCTTTGTAAAAGAATGGGCCGACTTTTTGGTGCCGTTTTATGCGGTATCAACACACTCTCTTCTAAAAAATTCAAAAATTGTAAGAGAGATTCTGATTGGTTAATCTTAAAAAAAAAAAAAAAAACAGCAGAGGAGGGGTAGTCAGGAAGACAGTTTCCGAGGAAATCGGACATGGAGATTAGCATACTGGCTGAAGTGCAAGACTTAGCTGAAGATCATGACTGTAATAGAACTGTTTGAAAACTGCCTAAGTGGAAGTTACGTAATTGGTTAACACTTTAAAACTCTTGTTTGGTGAAGAATAGTTATTCTGTTAACAACAACAACATTGCCCAACATGTTCCAGAGCCGTTTTCATTGGTGCATGGAAATAGCATGAAGTTGTAGTGAGAAGTCCGTTTTGGCAGAGAACATCTTGCTTGGTTGGTCCGGGCATTGTGAAGAGAGCACCTCAGGCGGGGATTCTGAAGAGAATACATCATCTGGAAATCTTAAAGGAGGTGCTAGCGATATACGAGTACTTCGCCCGCATATGTAGGGAACGGATGTTTTGGCAAACGGAAGCTGATGTGTTGCAGAATGCAACAGATCATGGTGCTCACAATTTTCCACGCTACTGAGCGCAGAATACGGTGAGAAATTGCAGCTTAGGCAAGCAGTATATGAGACTATCCGAACTTTTGTAGATGTATTGTTAGGATCAAGTAGATTCTGTGACTCTTATACTTTTCCGCAGTGATTTAAGGGTCATTTATGAATCAATCAGTGATGTTACTTGAATGTCGTAGTTTTTCATTCTTTTGGCGCAATCATGCAATCAATTGTCTTTCCGTAACTCGATTTGTAACCATCATCCTGATTGAGTCCCATTCACCTAAACTATCTAGTCTTTGCAGGTTAGTTAAATGTTACATTAGAACGAGTCTTCTCGATAATTGTTAGTTTTAGTGTTCTCTGAATTTTTCAAGATCGAATGGATCCTGTGATAACTTCTTGTTCATTTTTATGTTAATAGGGAACTTTATAACAAGTAGGGGTTTTCCTTTTATAGTTAGACTAGCTTGGTGCTTGCTGCTTCGCTAGCCTAGGCTTTATGGCCTGCGCAGTCTTTCGATTTTCTTTAATCGAATTTTTATGTTGTTCACAAATTGCAACATCTTCTAAATTTTTCACGCTAATTGACTCCATAGAAGCATGGTCTTTTTCGAATGCCCTTCTGACCAAAAAGCGATCCTGGTAGCTGGAGTCGGAGGTCTCTGTTAATCCTGCCTTTTCAGTTCTTGTGGTGGTATTTCCATAAAAACTCTCATTCCGTAACACATATTTCTTTATAAGGCAAATACTAGTTTTCACAGATACAGCTTTAGATATGTTTTAACATAACACAATATTTTCATAAAAATTTTCATGCCCTATTACACCCTCTTATCGGTTGAATTTCTAAAAACCACTCTAACCGAGAAACGGAACACAAATTTTCAGGGATATAGTTTAA
The DNA here is from genome assembly GCF_021461395.2 of Schistocerca americana. NCBI lineage: Eukaryota > Metazoa > Arthropoda > Insecta > Orthoptera > Acrididae > Schistocerca > Schistocerca americana. Next base: position 374,672,902 of record NC_060123.1, on the reverse strand, counting down.
AATTGCTTTCGTAATAAAATGTTTCCATAAAAACTTTCATCACCTGTTTTGGCCCCTTAGGGGTTGAATTTCCAATTTTTATTTCTAACCGGGAAGCCAAATACAAATTGTCTTAGATTTAACTTTGTCTTCAAAATGAAATATTTTCATAAAAATTTTGAGAAGCTTTTTTTTTAAAAATAAACTGTCACCTGCTGTTATATTGGTTGAATATCCATAAATGCTGAAGTATGTATTTTTTTATTTCTGACCGAGAAACCAAATACCAATTTTCGTAAACCTAACTTACAAATTTCCTTAATAGCGACATAGTTAAAAAAAGATTTCATCCCCTACATCACCCTCTTGGGTATGGTAATTCGAACAATCGCTTACTAGACGATTAATGCGGTATAATGTCAACACCCTCTCCAAATTTCAAGTTTCCGTCTATAGCAGTTTGGGTAGGGCGATGATCAGTAAGTGAATCAGGCCCCATTTTACCTCTTTAGGGGATGAATTCCTAAAAATACTGAAATACGTAAGTTTTTATTTCTAACTGAGAAGCCAAATTCAAATGTTCATAAATTTAGGTTCAAAAATTATTTCATAATGATATATCTTCCTGAAACATTTCATCTTCTATTTCACCGCTTTAGGGACTGTATCTCCAAAAACATATTTGTTTTGGTTTGTAATTGAGAAGTCAAATACCAATTGTCATACATGTAAATTTAGAATCCTTTGACAGCTGTTTAATAATGATTTATTTTCAAATAAAAGTTTCACCCACTATTTCATCCCCATAAGGGTTAAATTTCCAAGGATGCTGAAACACGCATTTCTTTATTTGTGACAGAGAAACTAAATACCAGTTTTCGTAGTTCTAGCTTCACAATTATCTTAATAGCAACATATTTTCAAAAAACCTTTCATTCCCTATTTCACTTTCTTAGGGATGAATTTCCGAAAAATCCATCCTTAAGCGACGCCTATAGTATAAGTTCAACACAATCTCCAAATTCTAATTTCGATCCTGAGCGGTTCGGGGTGGGCGGTTGTGAGTGAGTCAGTCAGTCTATCACTCGGTCATTCTATGTATTATATGTAGAATTGGTCCACCTGTTTATTACCTTTTGTGAGGTACAACACCAACTGTCACGTATGCTAGGGCCGCCATTGCATGTTAGTTATCTGCTGCGCTACAGTTGTATTAAAGCCTATGAACCCTTGGGGAGTCTTCTGACAATTGCCCTGTCCAATAGATGCAGATCTTTGTGGCATCCACAGTGGTATGTCAAAATCACAGTTGACCCCCCTTACACTTTGTCTTTTAAATAGTCAGTGGGCATAACTGAACACCTTTACTGCATACATGAACTCAAACGCAGATAAAGTTGAAGACAAGCATATGGATTTTGAATTTCTCTTTCACAAATGCGTGTCCTTTCGAAATATACCTGCGTCTTTTATCAAGCTTACTTTGTTGATACGAAATTTGTACTGGCACAGGGATGGATGAATTTACCATAATAGTTAATTTGGTATTAAGTTCTTTCAAGTTAACGGATTCTGCTAAGTTATCAATGACCTCCAGAAGTGTTTGTTGAGTATAGCTCGCATCTACTCAATACATGACCAAGATACATTACTTCGCTGCAGTCTGTACAGTTGACAGGTGTTGAACAATGTTTCAAAACTCTGCATACGTTGTTTCGTCGTGGTTCCGGTGAAAATAAAACAATCGAGGCAGCTGACGCAGTGAGGATCGACGTGAATAAGCCGTTATACGAATCGTTGAAAGTGGTTGGGGCACTCGCTGGTCCGATGGAAACTGTGCTCGAAACACAACATTGCTTTACTGGTCATGGTCTTATTGGAAGTAGTGGCAACTTACGCGGTGGAGCCGTTTCTGGATTGACAGTAGATACAACGCTGTCTTGTGGGGTACATGTCAATGTATTAGGTAAGAGATAATTTCCACGACTGATTTCCGTAAGTATTCCATGTAACGAAAGCGCTGTCAGTCCAATCCTTGCAGTTGCATATATCTTCATTAGGCCTTTTATAGGCACCGAAAGATAGAGCTCCAGAAGAACTGCAGATGCTGTAGAATGAATTATCAGAAAAAACAGGCACTGCACTCCTGATAGAACAAATGCCAAAAGTCAGAATACGTCTGGGCGTTCTCGTCAGAAGATAAAAGCCTGCTAGATTGGCAAAAATCAGCTTTTCATATCGCTACAGGGAACCGAAAAATCAAAAGATGTTTCTACAGATGTGTTATACGTAACGGAACATCATTAAGAAGTCAGAGAAATGGAGCGTCTACAAGATAGAGGCACTGACATTGTACAATCCCTTCAAGGGGAAATGTTTTAAACTTCACCAGGCAATTAGAGATAGTACTAATAAAATTTAGTAAAAGCAACTGGGTAAGATTTTTGTTGAATATATCAGTACTAATTTTATCTCGGGCGTCTGCAGCTCGTGGTCTTGCTGTAGCGTTCTCGCTTCCCGCGCACGGGGTCCCAGGTTCGATTCCCGGCGGGGTCAGGGATTTTCCCTGCCTCGAGATGAGTGGGTGTTGTTGTGTCGTCTTCATCATCATCATTCATCCCCATTACGGTTGGAAGAAGGCAATGGCAAACCACCTCCGCTAGGACCTTGCCTAGTACGCCGGTGCGAGTTTCCCGCATCGTCCACTACGTTCCTCGGCGTATGGGACCTCATCATCATCATTATCTCGGGCAATAATGATCGAAGGCATCTAGCGTTACTGACATCCATCTTAGTTTTTTTCCACAGGTACATGTCCAACAAAAGCAGAAAGACACATAGCAACATCGGTTCATAAGTAATATGAAAATCAAACTGTTTTCATGAAGCAAATGTTAGGCTAATAATAAAACATTTCCATTAACCAGTTAGTAAGGGAAAAAAGTGTTCCACAGAGTCATAAATGTTACTTCGTCACCCAGTTAAGAGGGAATTAATAGGACGAACAATGCGAAGTAGTTTACCGAGAGTGAAAATAGATGAGAACTCCCTCATGGTATTTAAGTTTAATAACACGAAGTGTGTAATTCACAATCATGATACTAGAAGTAGAAATAAGAATTTAAGGCCCTATCTAGACTTCAGAGTGGAACTTTATATTCTGGTGAAAAAGTCTTAAACAGGTTGTCAGCAGAGAATAGGCAGGAAATAGGAAAGCTCCAGATTTTCAAAATCAAAACAAGACAGTAGCTTATTAGCTACACCTTCTGTAATTTGTCCATGAATAAGCCATTTCTCCGTGATATCCTTACATGTAGGACTGCTAGTACAGCAAGTGAAGTTTTCTTCCCTGCACCTAGTTCCCATTTAACCGATCCACACAGACTTACTAACACAAGAATCACAATGCGACCTGCTAACAAGCCGCTCAACATCTGTATTACTCTGCGAAGGTCCAGTAAGAAGCACACAATTAACAGAGTGAAGAGAAGTCCGAGGTGTTATTGTAAGAGTACTTTAAGTTATCGACAGTGACACTACAGAGAGACTGTCTATCAAGTCCTCTTCTGACGTCATACAGGACACAGTGCGGATACAACAATAACTACATTTTTGTAAAGTTGCGTTATAAGTTGCGATTGATGGTGTATTTACCTCGGGCGCATACACTGCGTCTCTGCATCGTTCAGAGTGGGTTAGTACGCATTCTGTCTCACTCACGAGTGGCGAAGCGTTCAAAGTGCTGGACTCTAATATAATCCTACAACGAGAAGCATAGTTCCTGGAGTCACGACATGTATTGGGTGGAGTAAACAAAAGTGGCCCGGAGAACAGAGTTCCAGGGTACAAATAAACACAGCAGAGGAAAGGAGAAACAGTACTGATCATAGTAGATGTTGAAAGTGACCAGTTTCTGACGAACTGCAGCCACATTTTCTGGCGTCGGACACGTTTAGGAATGTTTTTTGACTTTTTGAAAACAGATCCTGTCTGGCGCCATTTTCAGAGTAAGCGTTGGCACGGCACTCTTTGCTAATACTTTGACACCATTAAATTTCTCAGCAAACAACTGACCACACAGCTTCCACGAATTTGTTGTCACGTAACTTTTCACAACGAACACCCGCTGCTCCACTATGAGAACCATCGTACCTTTGCACCGCTCCAATCACACTGACGCAGCCCACACAACGCTCTGAACTGGTGTGGATTATGTGGCGCGTACACGTGATGTGCGCATCAAGGGGTGTGGTTATATGCTTAAATTCACGTCCAATCGATTCCACTCATCCGGGCCACTTTTATTTGCTCCATCCTGTGTTATGCACATATAAACCAGATGTTTAGCGGGATAATGCAGGATTTATACAACAAGAATGCCAAAATTACGTTTGTATATTTTGTTCTTGATGTAAACGTATCCAAGTGCGATTTTAACAAAGGGTAAGACAGGAAATTCATATCTTCAACCAAAGCGGATTACTGATTGATCGTAGGCTGGTAATATATCTTTTTTTCGTGGGCTCGCACTGATTCTAATCTGCAGCCTAAGTACTTTAGTATGTTGTGTTACATTTATGATTAAAATCTATAACTGATTATACGCAGTTGTACATTAAAATAGAAAATGATTAGCGTTTTGATACAACCACACAACAAAGGTAAGAGTAACTTTGTCTGGATTCCGTGTGTCAGAAAAGATTATGCAGCAGATATCTCATTCAGAAATCGCAATTGATGTTTTTCGTTTGTGCGATGATCACAAGTCGAAATTCGACAATGGCGGGATCGTAGACTATCGAAATTGCGGTTCATTGTTATACAATATTGTGACCCACATTGAACGAGATCCTACGACTGACATTTGAATACGAAATCGTTGGGTCCTGGAGGGCCGTACTTAACCCCAAGCAAAACCAAAACAGCCCGCGCGACCAACGGCACATAGGGGCGAGATACTCGTGTTGTTACCTCGTCCATGCGGAACGGAACAGCCACACTAAGTTCCTTGAGTCAGGGAACGAGCTTGTCTGCAGCAAGAAAAGTATCCGTGAGGACATTACGACAACGTCCGGACCACCGGCGACTGTCATCACGCTGATCTTTGGTGTGACGTCATAAATGCGTGACTGCGTGTGAGATCGCTCTCTAAGTTTTCATATATTTTTAGGTTTCAGATACATATTTTAACGGTTTTTGTGATAATATTTATTATATAAGTGACTTATTAGTGGTTTCTTCATTCACCTCTGCCTTTCTTGTGTTGTGACCTGATATTTGTGAGTGTTTCGTATCGAGCAACTTAACCTCTTACCTGTGTTTACATTCCGCGCTGACCAGTTGCAGCTGTAGTGGCACATCGAAAGATAAGTACTAATTAATTGTTTGTGTATTGTGGTTTATTTAGGACCTTTAGTAGTCTTCAGCCGGTGTTCTTGGTGTTTTCTGGTGAAATAATTTCAGAGGAAATTTTTGGGAACTGCTTTCAGTTTCGTTACTTTGTCATTAGATGTTTGATTTTATTTCTGTGTTAGTCTTTTGTTGTATTCTCATTTGCTGTTGATTAATACTGCTAATAACAGTAGTTACTTCCCTTTTAGAGTAAGTTTGTGATTATTGTGGTCAGTTTTTAACATCTTCTTATTGTACTAGCGGAACTTAGAAAAAGTAGTTTTCTTGTTTCAATAACAGTAAAATTTTACCATGAGTGAGAAGTGTAGGCTTTGTCGTAGGTTCGTGAGTAGTGGATTGCGGTGTGAGACTTGTTCGAAGTTTTTTCATTGGGGGGAATGTAGTGGGGAAGCCAGTGGGCATTCTGGTGAGATCCTCTCCTGCAACTGCAGGTTATGTAGCAAGAGTAAGTTGATAGAGGAGCAGGAGCGTAAGATCTGTGCCCTTCAGCTGCAGTTGAAAAACGCACAGGAGGAGCTAGATAGGATGAGGAGGGAGAAGGTGGTTGGGGAATGGGAGCTGGCTGTTGGCAAGATATCTGCTAGGAGAAGGAGATTTTCAGATAGTTTTAATATCTGTGTTAGCAATAGATATGACCAACTGTCAGAGTCTAGTGGAGAGGAATCTCTAGTAGATGTAGATGTAGGAAGTATGCAGCAGACCTCAGCAATTATGGTGGCTAGGACAGTTGCAAAGTCTAAGAGAAAGAAGAAGGTTCTGCTGCTAGGTAGTTCTCATGGTAGAGGTGTAGGCCAGCAGTTGCAGGAAGTGTTGGAGAGTGAGTACCAGGTCACCAGCATTGTGAAGCCTAATGCAGGATTGGCTCAGGTGGCTGTTAACATAGGGGGGTTATGTAGGGATTTTACTAAAGAGGAGCAGGTAGTGATTGTGGGTGAGGCTGGTAATAGTATTGATAGGGATGGGGAGTATGACATAGATTGTGACCTGGAAAAGATAGCCACTCAGACTGGCAACAAGAATGTGCATTTCGTGGAACTGTTTCAGCGTCACGATCGGCCTCATCTTAATACAGCCGTCAAGAGTAATAACATGAGACTTGAGGGTGTGCTGATGACAGAAGGCATGAGTCACATTTCAGTTGTGTCGGTGGAGTCTATCAGCAGGACGGGTTTCACTAGACATAGCCTGCACGTCAACAGGTATGGAAAGGGGAGGTTGGCAAAGCTTATACGTGACAGCATAGGTGGGGGTAGTGGGATAACTCATGGGAAATTTCCTATACTAGTGGGTGTTAGAGCTGCACCTTTTCTAGATTGAAGTGAGCTGATAGGTATTCCTGCTTAGGGGAAGTCTCTCTATCAAAGAAACCACTTTCGACAAACCTTAGGTATCCGAGTAATGAGGGAACTAGTATATTCCACAAAATAAACAAGGTATTAGAGATAAAGTTAACTGCTTATAGATGTTGACTCTGAAATTATTGGTATATCTGAACACTTCTTAAATAAGCAGATAATTCAGAGGCTTCCTTTACCAGGATACAGGTTGGCTGGAAGCTTTTCTAGGAGCTCTTTGCAGTGTGGGGGAGTAGCCATGTATGTGAAGAACGGTATCCCATTTGAGTCAATTGATGTTTCAAAGTACTGCACTTAAAAGGTGTTTGAATGTTGTGCAGGTGTGGTTAAATTTAGTGGAGTTAAACTTCTAACTGTCGTTATTTATAGATCCCCAGACTCCAGTTTCACAACATTTTTGCTAAAGCTAGAGGAGGTTCTTGGTTCACTTTATAGGAAATACAAAAAGTTAGTTTTATGTGGTGACTTCAATATTAATTGTATAAGTGATTGTGCAATGAAAAGGATGCTGGTAGACCTCCTTAATTCACATAATCTTATGCAAACCGTATTCTTTCCAACGAGAGTGCAAGGGAACAGTAGAACAACCGTAGAAAACATTTTTGTTCATTCCTCACTACTAGAAGGGCATTCTGTTAGCAAAAAAGTGAATGGCCTTTCAGATCATGATGCACAAGTTTTAACTCTAGAAGATTTTTGTGCTGCAACACATGTTAAATATAGTTATCAACTTTTTAGGAAAGGCGATCCAGTTGCTGTAGAGACCTTTGTAAACCTTATGAAGGAGCAAGAGTGGCAAGACGTTTATAGTGCCGATACAGTAGACGATAAATATAATGCTTTCCTCAAGACTTTTCTCGTGCTCTTTGAAAGTTTCTTTCCGTTAGAACGTTCAAAACAGGGTACTAGCACAAATAGGCAGCCTGGGTGGCTGACTAGAGGGATAAGAATATCCTGTAGAACGAAGTGGCAATTATATCAAAACGTTAGAAACAGTCAAAATCTAAATGCAGCAGCCCATTACAAACAGTATTGTAACGTGCTTAAAAAAGTTATTAGGAAGGCAAAAAGTATGTGGTATGCAGATAGAATAGCTAAGTCTCAGGATAAAATTAAAACCATATGGTCAGTCGTAAAGGAGGTGGCTGGTCTACAGAGACAGGTCGAGAATATAGAATCAGTGTGTAGTGATAAGTCGCATGTATGTACAGTATTTAATTACCACTTTCTGAATATAGCAGGTGAACTAAATAGAAATCTAGTCCCAACAGGAAATCATATAGTGCTCGTAGGAAAAAGTGTTCCGAGACTCTTACCTGAAATGCTCCTCCATGATACTGACAAGAGGGAGATTGAGTTAATAATTAAATCACTAAAGACCAAGAACTCTCATGGATATGACGGGGTATCTAGCAGAATACTGAAGTAGTGTTCTCTGTATGTTCCTTTAGGAGTGGTCGGTTTCCTGACCGATTAAAGTACTCGGTAGTGAAGCCACTTTATAAAAAGGGAGACAGGGATAATGTTGACAATTATAGACCTATTTCTATGCCATCGGTGTTTGCTAAAGTTATCGAGAAGGTTGTATATACAAGGTTACTGGAGCATTTCAATTCACATCATTTGCAGTCAAATGTACAGCTTGGTTTTAGAAATGGTTTAACAACTGAAAATGCTATATTCTCTTTTCTCTGTGAGGTTTTGGACGGATTAAATAGAAGGTTGCGACCGCTAGGTGTTTTCTTTGATTTAACGAAGGCTTTTGGCTGTGTTGACCACAAAATATTACCGCAGAAGTTGGACCATTATGGAATAAGGGGAGTAGCTTACAATTAGTTCGCCTCTTACTTTAAGAACAGAAAGTAGAAGGTAATTCTCCGCAATATTGAGAGTGGTAGTGATGTTCAGTCCCAATGGGGCACTGTTAAGTGGGGCGTTCCCCAAGGGTCGGTGCTGGGGCCACTGCTGTTTCTTATTTATACAAATGATATGCCTTCTAATATTACAGTTGATTCAAAAATATTTCTGTTTGCTGATGATACCAGCTTGGTAGTGAAGGATCTTGTGTGTAATATTGAAACATTATCAAATAATGTAGTTCATGAAATAAGTTCGTGGCTTGTGGAAAATAATTTGATGCTAAATCAAAGTAAGACTCAGTTTTTAGAGTTTCTAACTCACAATTCAACAAGAACCGATATTTTGATCAGACAGAATGGGTATATTATAAGCGAGACGGAACAATTCAAGTTCCTAGGCGTTCGGATAGATAGTAAGCTGTTGTGGAAAGCCCATGTTCACGATCTTGTTCAGAAACTAAATGCTGCTTTATTTACCATTAGAAAAGTATCTGAAATAAGTGACAGTTCAACAAGAAAAGTAGTCTACTTCGCATATTTTCATACGCTTATGTCATAAGGTATTATTTTTTGGGGTAAGTCTTCTGATTCAAAAAGGGTATTTTTGGCTCAAAAACGGGCTGTTCGAGCTATATGTGGTGTAGGTTCGAGAACCTCTTGTCGACCCCTATTCAATAGCCTGGGAATTATGACATTGCCCTCACAGTATATATTTTCTTTAATGTCGTTTGTTGTTAGCAATATTAGCTTATTCCCAAGAGTTAGCAGCCTTCACTCAGTTAATACTAGGCAGAAATCAAATCTGCATGTGGAATGCACTTCCTTGGCTCTTGTGCAGAAAGGAGTGCACTATTCTGCTGCATCCATTTTCAATAAGCTACCACAAGAACTCAAAAATCTTAGCAGTAGCCCAAACGCTTTTAAGTCTAAACTGAAGAGTTTCCTCATGGCTCACTCCTTCTATTCCATCGAGGAGCTCCTGGAAGAGCTGAAAAATTAAGCAAATTCCAGTGTTACATTGTTGATTTTCTTTATTTAAACTTACGAATTGTCGCCTGAATACATTTCTTATATTTAATTTTATCTGTTTCTACTATCGTGTTATAATTTCATGCATTGACTCGTTCCATGACCATGGAGACTTCTCCTAAATTTGGTCCCACGGAACAATAAATAAATAAAAAAAATAATACCATTGTTGTGAATTCCCCAGATGCGGTAGCAGAGAGATGGTTGCCGACAGTGGTGCGTCCGACAACTCTGCAGACAACAGTGGCGCCATGTCGTCTCTTCTCACACGTGTCGGGTCTGCGCACAGCATTACGATAGACGTATCTATCTGTGCAGGCTCCGAGGAGAGCGAAAGTTGTCAGTTTGCATCCGTCATCATCTTACGACCCCAACGTCAAGCGAGAAGGTTTGGGGTGCTATTGGGTACACAACACACATCCGGTTGGCGTACCTAGTAATTTCTGCAACAGCCGTTGCATTTATAACGCGCTAGAGTGAGTGGACGTGACCTATCTTCGAGGTCCCTGTGAGGTTGTTTTCGGCAACATAAAACAAGACCGCATGTGCCTATGCTGTCCTGACTTACCTCGATACAGAGAGTGTTCGAATTTTGCTCCGATCAGCACATCTCCGTACCCCTCACCCATTGGGAACGTGTGCTCATGGGCTGCACGCCACCGCTGGCCAACCACTGCCATTTATGAGCTCTGGCACAGAGCTGAGGCAGCTTGTAATAACGTAAACATAACTGTCATCCAAGGTCGTTTGAACTCGATGGACAGCCTAGTTAGAGCCACGGCGCCACCACTGTGTACTAAATTTCGCACTCTGTTTTCTTCCTACTGTACTGTACAAGAACAATGTGTAAAATTTCGTTATTTCCTGTCGTTCCTGGTGTTGCAATTTTAATTGTCAGCACAATACATATCTTGAGGACTTAACACGATGATAATACTATCCACCTACGTTATGTTAGTGAGTCAGTATACCATAGCTACACGTCGAATGTTAGTAAGTTATAACGGAGAACTTCAATTTGATATGTAACTGTTATTAGTATATTTCAAATGGCGGATGCGCTATTATATAAACAGTTTAAAAAAGTTTTGCATGTTATGCGTATTTGAGAATGTGTTTAGGTTTGGATTCAAGGGGAGCAAGAAATGAATGAGCGAGCCGTACGAAACTAAAAAAATCACTTTACTCAGAAATTACACTGAAAAAATAGCCAAAATCGAGGCAACCTGTATTTTTGCACATCTGTAAAATAAAAACTGCGGTTGGATAAATTTCAGTAACATGTTGTACCAACCTGTGCAGTGCAACTATCAATATTGGATCCTCTTTGACAAGTTGTACACAAACTAGTCGAGACGCTGTACCGCATCTTGTCACAGTCATCGATGGCGGCTCTTCGATGGTGGCCTTACTGAAACTATCCAGTATGTGACGTAGATTCCTGCGTAGAAGCGGTGAGAGGTGTCACACACATGTACATGATATCCACTCTACATATAATCGAGCCACCTCCCTACTGAACCCGTGGACCTGCATGCTTGAGAGATACATTGGTGCTTAGCCTCCTTCACCGTCTTATACGACGACCATCAAGCGTCAGACAAATCCTTCACCTGTCTGTCAAGAGAAAGTGACCCACTGATCCATATCACGACCACAGAGGTCAGCAAGACCTATCAGGGATAAACTAACTTACTCCCCAGGTGTTCTCATGCTCACCTAACGTACAGCAACACAATCATGGAACATTGTATTGTTGTTCGTAATGGTCGCCTAGAGGCGTAATTGATACAATAGATATCGATGCGTATTATCTGCGTCGACATGATCCTCCCAATTGCTTCCAAAACGGTAGTGTTAAGTTCTGTTGCATTCTACTCGGGGTAACTACGAACTTCAATGTGTAGGCAGCGTTCATCAGCTGATGTTGTTGACTGCAGGCGTCCACTAAGCGGCAGACCTTCAATATTTCGAGTCTTTCGATAGCAGCTGAATGTTCGGATGACGTCCCTGTACCGCGTGCCAATTACGCGGGCAACTTCGCGTTCTGACAATCGTTATTCTAAACTTGGGATGATGCTTCGAGGCACGCTGAGAGACTGAACAGGGAACGTAAGCCCCATCGTCCTTTTCACGACAGGAGGCACAGATCTCTCAACTCTGAATGAAGGGCTACCTGTCTGTATGTAGCCATTGCCTACGGTCTAAATAGAGTTAAGAAAGGGGTTTCTGATAAGAAGAAAGTTATTAAAAGTAGTCATAATGATGTCACAAAACTTTTGTGCTGTTTATACTAATGAATTTTTAATAAATGTGTTACGTTTATTATCTAGTATTGTTAGATAAAATTATTATGATTCTGTGATCAAGACCCAAAAATGACAGTCTACAGTGAATCAGTTTCCTGTTTTTTCTTTGATTACTGTGTATTCGGGACCTTCTGGGTAATGGATTGACTCAGCGTCTTGACATACAATCCGTTAGCAGTGTCAGAAGTGAGCAGCCACACTGAAGCATACATATCTGCAGCAGCGGAATATTCACATAAGAAACTTAACTGCTGATGTCATGCGAATGTTCGATTTTTAGTAAGTGCGATCTCAGCCGAGATTGTTGCTGACCTACTGCAAAAGGCACTCGCGTTGAAGAGACAACTTTCGAGCTCACTAAGCAAAAACAAGCTCGCAGGTAGAAAAATATGAAACATTTTACTGGCAGTAGCATAAAAGACACTTCTCATCAAGCCTTAGAGGTTGCAGTTTATGTAGTCCACGTAAAACAACTAGAGCTCTTGGATCAATCTGAAAATTGTTAAATTGTTCCGACAGTAGTACAATCACTGATAAATCTGTAAGTAGAGTTTCGTAGGTAAAGACTATCACAGGGAACCAAAACGCGTAATAATGTGCCCAGCCGGACTACAGTTTGGACGGCTCTCCACAATGCAATATCACACAATAGAGTCAAAGGCCATGGATACCAGACCCTGGAGCAAGAGTCCGATGAGCCAAGGTAGAAGAGCGTAATTCGTGTAGGCCTGTTGGCGAGTCGTTGACGGCGTCATTGGCGAAGACGTCCATGGTGGTGCTTCGGATGCAACGGACCGGCGGTGGACGTACGGTGTCCTAAATACAGGGGCGGCAGATTGATAGAGCCCGAAATGCTGCGGCCCCGTGATATTACGGACGCAAGTAGGACCATGATAGCAGCGTCTCCTAATGGCGAAGTGGACGTCGCCTATTGGCGAAGCGAGATACCTCGGTTGTTGTGGCGACTGCCAGAGTTCCCACAACACGTCTTTCTTGTTGCCGCCTTTCCCAACATATGTTTTCGATTTACTATACCGAGGCACCTACCATGTCTATCTACGACCACCTGTCTCACGTGTCTGTTATGCTGGTAGACTACACATCTTGGCGTAGCACTTCACAGGCGAATATCAGGAGAAACAAAACTGGCATTGTACGGAGTGGAGCGTGAAATGTTAGGTGACTTAATTAGGTAAGTAGATTAGAAAATTTATAATGGGGAATGGATAGGATGAAGTCAGATATAGTGAGAATTAGTGAAGTTCCGTGTCAGACGGAAGAGGACTTCTGATCAGGTGAATACAGAGCTGTACGTACAAAATCAAACTGGCGTAAAGCGGGAATATGTTTAATAATGAATAATAAAATAGGAATGCGGGAAAGCTACTACGAACAGTATACTGGACGGATTATTATGGCGAAGATAGATACAAAGCCCACACCCACTATAGTAGTACAAATTTATATGTCAGCTAGCTCCGCAGAGGATGAAGAGATTGAAGAAATGTATGATGAGGTAAGAGAAATTACTCAGATAGTTAAGGTAAACGAAAATTTAATTGTGATAGGGGACTGAAAGTCGATGGTAGGAAAAGGAAGAGAAGAAAAAATATCAGGTGAATATGAACTAGGGGAAAGTAATGAAAGAGGAAGCCGCTTGGTAGAATTTTTCACAGAGCATGATTTAATTGTCACTAGCACTTGGTTTAAGAGGAATGAAAGAAGGCTGCATTCGTAGAAGAAACCGGGAGACACCGAAAGATTTCATACTGGTTATATAATGGTAAGACAGAGATTTTGGACTTAGATTTTGAATTTTAAGATATTTGCAGCAGCAGATGTGGACTCTGACCAAACTTTTTTGGTTATGAAATGTAGATTAATACTGAAGAAATTCCAAAGAGCAGGAAATTAAGGACATGACTGGATAAGTTGAAAGAATCAGAGATTGTTGAGAGTATCACAGGGATCATCAGACAAGGACTAGAACAGGGGAAAGGAATATAGCAGAAGATGGGTGGATAGCTCCGATAGATGAAATAGTAAAGGTAACACAGGATCAAATAGGTTTAAAGACAAGATCTAGTAGAAATCCTTGGATAACGCAGGAGATAATGAATTTGACTGATGAAAGGAGAAAATATAAAAACGCAGCAAATGAAGCAGATTGAGAAGTATATAAACGACTACGAAACCAGTTTGCCAGGATGTGCAAAATGTCTAAGCAGGAATGACTAGAGGACAAATGTAAGGATTTAAAATCATAAATTATATCGCTAGGGGAAAGTTAAATAACACCTATAGGAAAATAAAGAGGCCTTTACAGAAAAGAGTAGCAGCTGTATGAATACGGAGAGCTCAGATGGAAAACCAATCCTAAGAAAAGAAATGAAAGGTGAAAGGTGTTCAAAAAATGGCTCTAAGCACTATGGGACTTAACATCTGAGGTCATCAGTCCCCTAGACTTAGAACTACTTATACCTAACTAATCTAAGAAAATCACACACATCCATGCCCGAAGCAGGATTCGAACCTGCGACAGCAGCAGCAGCGCGATTCCGGACTGAAGCGCCTAAAACCGCTCTGCCACAGAGGCCGGCGGATATCAATGATAAGATGGCGTTTACATTGCTGTTCTCAGTGAAAACGCGGAGGAGTTACAGGACTTGTTGATTGGAATGAACGGTCTGATGAGAACAGCGTAAACGGAGCGTCTCAGGAGGAATGGTCAATTTTCTGGGATATGACAGAAACGATCATTAACGATCATTCGAAGCAAAATAGTCTAGTAATCACCGGTTTTAAAATGAAAGTCTTAAGAGCTATGAGCACTTCCTCGTATTCGATACTATGAAACAAATCTATCGCAAGCTCTTTGCTTTCCACATCATGGGAGGAGGTAGTATTGGCCAAAACAAGAAAAATCTGTCCGGTAAACATCGGTTCTAAAATGCGAACCTTAAGAGCTATGAGCCCTTCTATGACAGAAGACATGTATTTCACGATAGCGAAGATGAAAAAGTGCTCATAACTCTTAAGGTACGCATTTCAGAGCCCATGTTTACTAGACTCTTTTGCTTCGAACGATCGTTCCCGTGATGTCCCTGAATATTGACCATTCCTCCTGGGCCCCCCTTGATTTGAGAGTAAACCGGAAAAGAGGAAGGTAATGATGAGCCGGAAAAGTGAGATTAGCGATAAGTGTAACATCAATTTAAGGACCACAAAGTAGACGAAGCGAAGGAATCCCGCTACTTTGGCAGACGACGAACGAAGCAAGGAGAACAAAAAACACAGACTAGCACAGGTAAAGGGTGCATTTCTGGCTAAAACAAGTCTACTGGTATCAAATATAGATCTTAATTCGAGGAAGATATTTCTGAAAATATACGAAAAAACTGTAGTGAATCATAGACTGTGGGAACGCCAGAAAAGAAATGAATCGAAGCGTCTGAATTACTGTTCCGTAGAAGAACGTTGAAAATTAGGTGGACTGATAAGGTAAGAAATGAAGAGTTAACCAAAGGAAAAGGCAAAGAAAGCGAATATGTCGAAAATTTAGACAAGAATAAGAATCTTGGTGATACGACACTTTTTTAGACATCAGGAAATAACTTCCATGGTATAGAGGGAACTGTCGGGAGTAAAAACTGTATGGGATGACAGAGATTAAAATATATCGAACAATTAAGTTAGGGCGTTGGGTGTTAAGTGCTACTCTGAGATGAAGACGTTGGTACAGGAGAGGAAGTCGTGGCGGGCGGCATCAAACCAATCAGAAGACTGATGACCCCCACTCACCATGATGAATTCTAGATGACATTCTGGCCCCTCATCTACTGGATATTAACAGTATCGAAAATATATGAGAGTTAATAGATCACTGCTGACACAAAACTCAGCAAAACGCCTCTTCGCGATCAACAGAAACGGCATGGCCTTTGTGTGAACGTCTCGTGTCATCATCTTGCTGCGTGCCAAGGGCATGGAGGTACCATGTTACGACGAGCTGCAGAAATTTTGAGCAGCAAAAGTGAATTTCATGCAACCAGGCGAGTAGTGATAATGTTCTGGTAATCAACGGGAGCGTGACATAACATGAAAGTCGTAAGAAGTTGGTTGTGAGCAGGGAGGAGATATAGAAATCTATAATAGCAGCACCTAAAGAATTTTGTGTTCGGAGGAATACTAGCGGGAACTGAGATTGCGTTTCGGGCTGCACTAGCAGATGTACCACTGATTTGTGCGGAAATACCACAGGAAACTGTTACAAGATAGCCGAATCACCCGCCCGAGCTAGTAAAGGGAAAGCGAGAAGCGTTAGCGGCACCGTACCTCTCTTATCGTGGCTGAAAGCAGAGCGAGCGTTGGTGGTACTCAGGCAGCGAACTAAAGGCGTCTGCAAACGGTGGCTCTTGGCGCCGCTCCGAAGCGCGCTCGCTTATCGAAGAGCGCTGCAGGAGGGGGCGGAGGCGGCCGTAGCCGTGCAGAATGGATGCTCTGCCAGCCATATGAAAGCTGCCGCTGCAAAGCAATGGCAAAGAAGAGTGACAAGCGTATGCTGCACCATCATGATGTTTACAGTATTGTTTTTGCAAGTCTAACGAATTACACGCCTCAGATGTATTTCAGTGTTTTTTTTATTGTAACAGTAAAATAATATCACACCTTCTAGTAGAGGGTCGAGATGATTCCTTGACCGTTTGACTTGTATATTCATTTTCATCATTATCCTTTTTATTGCCTTCAATGTACTTGGTACAGATTAAGCAGTTCTTGTAAGCAGATAATACATTCTTATTTCATTTATGTCCTTATCGTCCCCGCTGCTTTGGCACCGAAAAACTGCCATCATTGCACGGTATGTTCTATCAAACTCAGCGTAAGAAAGCGAACTGAAGATGAGTATGGGTCGAAAAATATATATTACAGTGGTCGTTAAATTACGATTCCTTTTGGTCAAAAACTGCCTATATAAATTAAGTAAACAGCTGTTGTTTCAGTAGAGCAGTCACCTATGCCCTCACAAAACAAAAATTTGTTTCGTTGACTTATAAAACGTAGGACCAGATAATTAAACATACCCATTACAGTTAATTACATGTAACATCCACACTCCTCAGACCACCATGAAGCGCTTAGCCGAGGGAACTTCTCGTTGCACCTCATATTAAGTTTTCTATTGTTCCGTTTGGTTTTGGAGCGCATCAAGAATGTCGGATTAAATGTCTCAGTGCGCACTGTAATTAATCTAATCTAGCGTTCGCAGTCGCTACAGAAGCTGAACATACTAGCTGAAGCGTGTTCCTGAATTTCTCGTTAATACTGGTTCCTGTAATTTGCAAACCCTTCGCCGTATAGTTGACATCTATCTCCACGTGTCTGTCAGCTCAGGTTTTCAGCATTTCCGTGACGCTCTCCCATGAGGCAAAGATATCTGGGAAAATATCTACTGCCATTATTTCTACGCGTGCAACATCCGCTGTTAATCCTGTTCACTTGAGTCAGCATGTTATAGCATGGGCTCCAAGAGAGTTTTATAGGCAGTCTCCTATGACTGACTGCGTTTTCCAATTACCTTAGCACTAAGCCGAAACCCCTGTAGGGTGTAGAGTATTAACCGTATTCTGGAACGAGCAAAACGACCGTAGCTAAGCTTCTTAAACTATTTTTTTTTCTGGAGATGATCGTCTATTATAGTTGTAATGGAACTGATCAATAGCATCTCTTTCGCTACGTACAGTACTTGTCAATATAATTAAGGAAAGGGGCAATTCGATGCACTTTATAAATACCTTATACGATACAGACAGGATTATAACTGTAATTTTACATTTAGTATAATTTAATGATATCAGTAAAATAGTTTTGTACACTTGTATATAACATATTTATTCAGTTTATATATTGTATATAAATAATATTAATTTCAATTATTGTAAAAAAACTTAGTTATTTTCTTAACATATTGGATTAATTTCAAAATTTCGTTATTCACTTTTATTTCCATTTAAAGTCAGTGACGTTAAAAATTTTAGTTATAAACTTCAAAAATAACTTAAATAAAAAGAATATTGATAAGTAATTCATTTGTTACGTAAAAGAATTTCTTTAATGCATGTATGATCTTTGTTCTTCTTGGTAAGTACCTGGAAGTCGTATGTTGGCGGGAAGTAGATGAAGTTGTTAGCGCGTACTGTCATGTTGAACAGTTCTAATTTCATGACTTTACTCTTGGAAGTTAAATAAATGGTTTTGTATGATGAAAATTGCGAGTGTAATTACTTATTTATGTATCGTTTAACTTTCTTAAACCTTTTTTCGAACAGGAAGTGTGTGTTTTGATTCGTGGAGCAATTACCATTTACCATAGTGAAAATGTTCTAAATTTGAAGACAATGTGGAATATGAAAACTACTGTATGTGAAATGAAGGCAATAAATCAACAGATGAATGCATCTTAGCCACACATTGTTTTTACCTAGAAACCAAAACCTGGATCAACTTGTTCTTTCAGTGACCCACGTTTTCGTCTTCGTCAGTTGAGTATTAAAATTTTTATTGGGCGACTTTCTTTCTCAGACATTTTGGCTGCACTTTACTAGCGTTGCCACTGCCAAAAAAGTGCATTAAATTTAAACGAGAATTAAACGCATTTCAGAAGTTTGTATAGTTCTTTGTTTTATGCCTCAATTGAGGAGAGGGCCGTCGAAAGGTACATACGGTGACCTCTGTCGACTTTGGAAAAAATAGTGGGAAGTGAGCCATGGTTGAATAACGCAGCTGGCAAAGTTATGGCGTTGAAGAGTCTATCTTAAAATTACGCTGCTTCATACAGCGCAATATCAAGTATCACATCAGTACACACTAGATTTTAGAGTAAAAGTTTATTTCCGGACATGCGTAAAAGTTTCATCCATCAAACAACTTCAGAAATTTGCAAAATATAATAAACCAGTTGTTAAATACCGTACTGCCGATAATTCGCTACGAGTATTGCAGATGAATATCACTATGTTTGGTAAAATTAATGTCGTATAAAGCAGATCACACAGACAATTTACCATGAATCCAGCCTGAGAATCATGACTTCATGGACGTCATCAAATGGCTGTTCGTCGTGAGACAAGTTCCATAACTGTCCAATACGTTGAAAGAACAATTCAGTGCCACAGGAAACTCTCAGTTTCAGTATTTGAATACTGTTTTGATAAATTTAGTGTGTAGCCAATCTACTCAACAAATAATCCAAAACAGGGTAGCAACGTAAATGCTTGTGCTTCTTGGGCTGTACTTACAGGGAGAGAATCCAGTCTCAATTAATAAGATTTCTATCAAAAGAGGATATAAAAGAATAAGGACTTACTAGAAAATTTAGAAACAAGCATATAAATAGAAAGCTTTATGGATCAGTTGCTTAGCTAGTTGTCTGTGTGACACCTCTGCCTTTCTCTCAGTTTCAGTAGTGAAACAATGGCTCATCGATCTTTTCACTAAGACATTGTGCCTTTGTTCACTGTAAGACAAAACGTTAACTTGAACTAAATTCCTGAAAACGTAAGAAACGTCATACCAAGACTGAAAAATTTGTTTTTTATACTGACATGTGCGCAAAAAACCTCATAAGATACACAAACCAGTTTTTAAGAAGCGTAAGTCCCTTATTACTAATTTAAAGTCAAATATCGCATCCGTGTACTTTCGGTAATTTATATGTGTAGCGCATCTAGTTATTACGGAAAAAGGCTATGTCATCAACAGACAAATTCGTCTCTGTGTACCCTGACTCATATTCTGAAGCAATTGATAAGAACAAAAACATGTACAGATACCATGTGCGTATTTCATTTATGAAACCGACGCATTTGGCCTCAGGTCTCTATTATTATAGTGCTGTGCGGCTTTACGTTTGCAATTATTTGTTGTTCTGTCGTAACGTATTATTAAAGATAAGAACTTACTTTTTGAGTAAGTGCTACGTGGAAATTTAAAGTCTTTAGTAATGGACTTATAATTTTAAAACGTTTCGGATTTAATGTAGTAAATTAGCATGCAATGACTGGAGACGGGAAAGAGGTCACCATTAACTCCAACAGGTCAATGACATTTACATCTGTTATAAAACGAATGACAAAGAAGCAAAGAGTGTAAAGGTCCAGCTACATAGTTTTTCATTTCCTAGTGAAATATTAATTTAAAATGTAAAAAGAGAAGATAATGAATCTTATACTGTTACAGAGTAATAAAAAATAAATTTTTGAAAATTGTGTTGCATGTATACTGTGAAGAACGTCCGAGCCGCCAGCCACCTTCATTTTTTGAGCAATGAATAGTCTGCGGGACTACCGTGAATGCAGTAGAGGCGCGAAAAGGTGATTTAAGGACAAGAGGCATTGCATCCACAACCAGCCGTTGGTTTTTCAGGAATCACGGCTTATATCTGTACAGGATGTATAAAAAACAATCATCCTATTTGATTATGCTTATCCATTGCGGATATTTTAGAACCGTGACTGTATATTGAATGTAAATAAATCATATGGAACTGCAACCAGTCTTTTTTTTTTTTGAGTAATAATGCTTTATTCCATGAACCGGTTTTCGAACCTTTTCAGTTTCATCTTCAGATGGTTTCGGGAGGATCCGGGAAGTTACATCATTACTGGTAGTAGCATAATGCTGGGTGATGGTTCTATGGCAGAAAGATGGGTCACAATTTAACGTATAGCCATGACTTATCTGTCGATATGGATGTAAATTTATTTTTTACTTACTGTGACAGTATAGGCGGCTTTTCTCGGTTAGTGTCCATCTGTATGCCGCCATTTTGGTGTCCAGAACACTTTCACACAAACTATATTAACTTATACTTTGACAGTGACACTTTTCCAGCATCCAGCATGCGCTTTACAATTGTTGCATGTAACAAAGATCTTGACAGAAAGATATGGCGTAGGCTTACTTTGTGCAGAGATGTAATTTGTTGTTCTTTACATGAATTAAAGTCGATATAAGGGCAAGTATTTTAATCAGAATGGCGATAACATGAGAGCACAAGATAAAATAAATAAATAAATTACTACAAGAACAAACTTCAGGTGATCTGATATCTTATTTCTACTTGTATATTACAGGGAGTTTATAGTAATTTTTTTATAGCAATTATCATGTTTGGCATTAACATGAATCCCAAGGAATCAATAATACAGAGTTATTGTATCTGCAGTGACATGCAGCTGTCTGTGTGACTAGGACCTGTATATTTAAATTAATAACAAATCTTCAGATGAACTGTTGGCTTATTTCTGTTGTTACGTTAACATGATCTGGGGTATTATCAAGAGCAGATTCTGTTTATTTTAGCTAAAGGTATATATATAAAAGTTATAGTGATTGTAACGGACTAAAGCTGTTTGTATGGCTGTACATTTAATATTTAAAAAATCATGAACAAAAATTCTTTGACTGTTGACTTATTTTTATTCTAACATTAGAGTGATCTGGTATGTTGGTAAAGGTGTCTTCTGTTTGTTCCAGCTAGAATTAATATGTGTAAAGTATTGTTTTATGTTAGCAATGGAGGGCTTTAACATTTAGAGATAAGATACAGGTTTTATTCTGTGGTAGTATATTACATTGACACCAGTGTGGTTAGGATGTAAGGAGAGGGAAGGTGTGGGTCATTGGGAGGGGGGGGGGTTGTGGAGCCAGTGTAGGGTTTGTTGGGCGATTACTTGTTTTGAACTAGAAGATCTTCAAAGTTCTGAAGGAAAAATTTGATTCTCAGTTCAGTTTGATCATTGAGTAGGTAGTCAGGTGCTGTATTTGTGTAGATAAATATTTCGTTTTCTTCAAGAGGGTCAAGTATTGTGCCTTTGTTGGCAAAATGTAGTATTCGGAGATTCTGT
Source organism: Schistocerca americana (assembly GCF_021461395.2). NCBI lineage: Eukaryota > Metazoa > Arthropoda > Insecta > Orthoptera > Acrididae > Schistocerca > Schistocerca americana. Next base: position 374,651,051 of record NC_060123.1, on the reverse strand, counting down.
TCCATGTTGTTTGCAGAATGATTGTGTTGGGCAAGATGTGAGGCAAAGCTGAACTTGTTCAGGTTGTTAAGACGGAGTGAATCTATGTGTTCTTTAAATCTTGTTGTGAAGCTTCTGCCAGTTTATCCAATGTAGAAGCTTGGACATGAGTTGCAAGTGAGCTTGTACACACCTGACTTTTGATACTGTTGTATAGTGATTTTGGTGCTGTGTATGATTTTATTTTGTATTTTGTTGTTGGTGAAGAAACTTATTTTTATGTTGCATGCCTTGAAGAGGTTGGCAGTTTGGTGAGAAATCTTCCCTAGGAAAGGCAGGCTAAAAAATGTGGTTTTCTTGTTTGTGGGTGGTTGTTCAGCAGTTGGTTGATTTAGTTTTGCTGCATGGATTAGTTTATCTATTATTGCAGGTTTGTACCCATTGGTGGAGGCAATTGATTTAATAATTTCTGTTTCTTTTTGTCTTTCACTTGCGTCCATTGGGATTTTAAGCTTGTGATTAACCATTGTTCTGAAGAATGCTTTTTTATGTTGGTCTGGATGGCAAGAGGATTTGTGTATGGTAACATTGCTGTTTGTTGGCTTTCTGAAAATTTGAAATTTATGCTTCTGATTTTTATTTGAGATTGTTAGATCAAGATACTTAATGCCTTCTGGTGTTTCATGTTCTACTGTGAATTGGATTTTATTGTGTATTTTATTAAATTCTTTGGCTAGATTATCTATTTCTTCTGTTGTTCCATTGAACAGAATGAGTGTGTCATCAACATAGCGTTTGTAATAAAGCAGCTTATCTTTAAGTTGGGTTTGGTACCTAAAAAAGTTATTTTCAGGGTTATTGATATATATGTCTGCTAGCAAGCCTGCAAGACTACTACCCATTGCCAGTCCATCTTCCAGAATGTAAAACTTGTTGTTGAACAGGAAGTAGTTGGGTGACAATATAAGTTCCAGGATCTCTATGAGTTCATAGATATCAGCTCTCCCCGTTGTCCCATGTTTGAGTAAGTTATTCCTTATTAAACTAATTGTTTCCTTGACAGGTATGTTTGAATATAGGTTTACTATGTCAAGAGATGCAAATTTAGCTGTGACTGGAATGGGGATATCTTTTATACTATTGATGAGCTCATAACTGTTTGGTTGCAGTTCTATATAACTTATTTTCATCCTATTTGGCACATCTATATTTATGGAACTAATAAACACATACAATGAATTTTGTTTTTTGTTAAAAGGGAAACTCAAAAAGATGTTTTCATATCTTTTCATAGGTATTCAAAAAACCCAGCTTGAGATGCACGGCATATGTCAATGTGGTATTCAAATTGTTCCCACACTGCAGTGCGCATGTCTTGAGTTACAGCTTCCACAGCTGCTGTTATTCGACGTCTAAGTTCAATCATTTTCGTTGGTAACGGAGGCACATAAACAAAGTCTTCTATAACCCCCACAGGAAATAATGACATACCATCAGGTCCAGTGATCTTGGAGGCCAGTAATGTAAGGCTGAATCATTTGGTCCAGTGCCATCGATCTATCGTTCAATAATCCTTTGATTTAAAAATTCCTACACTTCCAGATGCCAGTGTGGCGATGCCCCATCCTGTTGGTAAATGAAGTCGTTCGAATCAGTGTCCAACTCTGGCAAAGGAAAGTCCTCAAGCATATCGAGATATGTGCTACCTGTAACAATGTTCTCGTCAAAGAAAAATTGGTCATACACCTTTTCCCGTGAAACTGCACGAAACACATTAAATTTTGGAGAATCTCTCTCATACCATGTAACACTCGGAAGTTTGCTCTCTCATTGTTCACGGACGTATCTCAAATAACATAATACTCATGTTTTTTTTAAAATCGGCTGATTCTTTTTAATACACCCTGCCAATGCCTATGTTACTGCAAGAATATATTGTGTTTTCAATCAGAGAATCATAATTTATTTTTCTAACTGACTGGCGTGAAAACGTTCTTGATTCGAAACATACTGGCAGATTAAAACTGTGTGCTGCACCTAGATTCGAATCTAGGATATTTGCGTTTTGCGAGCATCTTCTCTACCAACTAAGCTACACAACCACGACTCCCACGCCGTTCTCACAGGTCAATATTCATATGACCCATTTACATAGAGCTCCATTTTACTCCAAGGAAAATGACACATCCGGCTATTTTAGCAACGGCGTCATCAGAAGAACAGAAAGTAAATATGTCCAAGTTGCCTTTAGAAATCACAGCGATAGCTGTTTGTAGCAGGGATCTAGGGGTATGTAACCCTGTTGCACATTGTAAAGCAGTGCTTCTTTGAAGCACTAAACAGATTTTATAGGGCAAGGAGAACCATATTACACAAATACTGTTCAACACAATGTAGCCACAAAGTCTGTGCCCCCGCAGGTATAATGGCCATCACTGAGAGGGCATCTAGTGCCAAGGTACTCGGAGGAGGAGCGCTGAAAGCTACCTTCTGTGGACATGTGAAGGGAACTCATGGTGGGCGCCAGTATATCATAAGAGTCTCAAACACCCGAATAGAAATTGGCAGCAAGTATGGAAGAACATTCAATACCTATTATTCCCTTTAAACATATGAAGCAGATATTATGACATGGTGAAGAACACGATAAATATGAAGGGATTTTTGTTATATAAAATTGACAGATTCTCCGAAGTGTGAGGTGTGTGGGTTCACAGCGCTAAGAGAGAAGTTATTAACAAGTTTGTTTGTGTGGCCATCCTCCGCAGCAAGCATACAAATATTTGTTCTGTAAATAAAACTGCCTTTTCCTGCTGCTGGTTACTTTATTTATCCCATACGAGTTTCGCCTCCTCCTGTCCTAAGGCATCATCAGTGGGATCTATAACGATACAGTTTTGTTAATTATAGAGTATCAGACAGTTCACTTTGCGATTTTTTTGTCAAATCGTAAGTAATTACTTTTTTTACAAAAAATCGGGAAGTGAGCTGTTTGATTATCTATAACTAACAAAACTGTATCATTATAGATCTCACTGATGATGCCTTAGAACAGGAGAAGGCGAAAATCGTAATTACTTTTTTTTTACAAAAAATCGCGAAGTGAACTGTTTGGTAATCTATAACTATCAAAACTGTATCGTTATAGATCCCACTGATGATGCCTTAGAACATGAGAAGGCGAAACGCGTATGGGATAAATAAAGTAACTAGCGCCATGAAAAGGCAGTTTTATTTACAAAACAAAGATAAGTTATTACTTTGTGGTGAGAAATCCCACATTGAGAGTGGGCAAGAAAAAACTAACGCTGTTAGCCATGTCTGCGTGGGTGCATGTAACACTCGAAACAGTTCGTTCCAGCGGAAAAAATAATGGGTACACTTAGATTCGCGGACACTTCGTAACTTATACTTTACAGGCCCTGAAACCCTTAGCGAATGGAATGAATACCTCACTCACCGACAATTCGTACACTGGAAGAGTATACGAGTCAGTTACAAGAAACGCTATCAAGTATACCTTCACATGGCGTTAGTATTTGTTTAATTAAAGAATAGTTTTTATTTTTGCCAAAGAAAAGCTTTACATTGTTTCCAAAGACCTTTAGTTGCTTGCAAGGACGTGCTTTTTCAGGACGAGAGTTTTAATTTTTTGAAAGAAAATTAATTTTTTGACGAACTTTAATTTTCTGAAAACGTTTTAGTTTCACGAAGAAGTTATATTAGATTCTAAAAGAGAAGCTTCCATGTGCTTCGAAGAATAGTTTATCTGTTCTTAGAAGAGGAATGTTTTTGTTTGCATCAAGAGTTGTTACGTGTAAAAAGAAACAAAAAAAGGAAACAAAGAAAGATGTAGCTGAAAGGGTAGGTGCCAGACTTAAAAGTCAAACGTCTGTCGTTCAACGCGATGTCGGCTCTGGACATTTTATCTGTCGCTTGGTGCGCCTCTATCTCCGAAAATCACTTGTGAATGTGAAAAATACCGAGTTGTACCTTGGTACACAGTCGGTGTTGAGCGGGATAAGTACTATCTAAGGTCGACGGAAGGCAAAGGCATGCCAGAGGAAACAGATCCATGCCTAGTAAAAGCACTGTAGTGTTCAAAGGAACCTTTAGAATGAGGACAACCTTACGTTTTCGTATCAAAACGTAGATCAAATGTATAGGTGTTGCTTTAAAAGGTGGAGAACCATTTTTTTCTGTGTTGAAGTGACGGTAATTTCTGAGTAACTCCAAGTAAATGTTTTCTTTTAATGTAACTGTACACAGCCGATAATTTTTCCTAGTTACATAGAGAAATGTGTATTTCATTGTTCCTAATTTAAGTTTCCTACTTTCCACGTCAGAAATAACTATACCTGTTACGTTAAATTCAGCTGAGATCTTTAAGGATTTCCATACCCTTCTGCGAGTACTAGTTTCATCGTCTTAGAAAATGAAATCTGCTAATATCCTACCAAACACAAAGCCAGTTACCACTATCATGAATTTGATGTTCTGTTCCCATGCATTCAAATGGTAATTGGGCAGCAAATTTTGAACAGTATTCTTCCGTCCCTACTTCTAATTCCTTTGAAGCATTCACGAATACGATAATTACTGAAGGTATCTGCAACGAAATGTATGAAAAACTTCTGACGGAAACAGAAAATAGCTTGAAAAACCTATTTGAATTTCGAGCGCTTTCTATCGAACCAAAGTAAGTTGGGGCCTCCGTGACGAGCACCGTTTCGTAAGATGAACGTGGCCGGTAGTTGGCAGGGTTTAGAGCAGCCTCCGCCCTTCAGGACGTGCTACAGCAACGCGGCAACTGGTAGCGGAAGCTGGGAGCGGCGCCCGGGCAGACGCGATCGATGGCCGGGTCGCGGGTCGCGGGTAGCGGCGCTCCAGGGCGCGGCCGCAGGTGGGCCGGGCCAGCCGCTGCCCGCAGTCAAGAACCCTCACTCCAGGGCACACAGCTGGATCCCCAGTCAGTCAAACAGTCTCCGGGCTCTGCTGTCACTCAGAGAGGGAAAAAGAACGCGTTCAAAGCGGTGTTCCGACTGTAAGAATTTTGAACTTTCTTTTCCACTAATTCCTTGTACTCGTTTCGTACAAATGTGTACCTAATGTTTGCTGTTGCATTGTCATATACAATTTTTCATTTTTTTATAATACTGGCTACTGATAAGTGAGATGAACATTTATATGATTTCAATTTCTTCTTAATGAAGTATATTCTGCGACGAGAGCGTTATCGCTCTTATATTTGTTCATCAGTTACTACATGTGAGTACAATATGCTTATAAACCTGTTCGGAATAAAAACTGTCTATTCCTTAGTTTTTCTCTATGTGAACGTTTATTTATGATCTTTAAGGCAATTGTGGATTTTCTCATGAAGACACGATAGTCAGTGTTGAAACCTCGCAAAAATAAAATTTTGTTGCAACCGGCTGCCTGTTTTATACCCAACATAACTTCTTCAAGGTCGGTTCGCAGAGAATCGTGATGTACCAATGCCGTGACGCTTTAATTCTATTAATGCGGGGCTAAAGGAGTGATAAGGTAGTTTTGCCAATCCAAAGAATCTTTCAGGAAACATAAATACCACAGTTCCATGTCTTATTGTAGCCGATGACGCATTTCTTTTTAGAACTTACATGATAAGAATTTATACAGAGGACAGTTTAGATGATCGAAAGAGTCAGTTCACGTATGGTTTGGGTGGAGCCACAAGGGCATCAGAAAACACTTTCGGTATTATCACTAAAAATTTAGATTGTACATCTACAGATCCATCATTTCTAGAATGCAATACAAGAATGTAGAATTAAGTTTCCCGGCAAGTGGACTTTAGAAACGATGGTCGTACGTAAAATCTATGAATGCTACAAATAATTCAATACCTTCTCTTGCTGACAGTATGGGTAATTTAACTGATGATGATAAATAGAAGGCTGAAATTCTAAACCCAGCTTTGAAAAACTCCTTTACGGTAGAGGACTGCAGCACCATTCCCCCTTTCAACTATCGAACAAACGCAAGGATGGCTGACATAGTGTTTAGTGTATCTGGGGTTGCAAAATAGTTAAGATCCTTAGACACCTGACAGGCATCTGGCTCAGAGGGTATCCCCGTAAGATTATACGTTGACTATGCTACAAATGTAGTACCATTCTTATCCATCATCTATCAGAGATCATTGCAACAGCGGAAAGTTCCACGGGACTGGAAGAAGGCCGAGGTCATAGCAATCTATAAAAAGGGTAGAAAATCGGATGCACATAATTATCAGCCAATTTCGCTGACATCGATTTGTTGTAGAATCATGGAACATATTTTGTGTTCAGCTATAATGAGTTTTCTAGACTCTGAGAAGCTCATCTGGAGAAACCAGCACGGTTTTAGGAAACAGCAGTCATGCGAGACACAACTGGCCCTCTTTGTGCACGATATACAACAGGCTATAGATACTGGCTCCCAGGTTGATGCCATATTTCTCGACTTTCGAAAGCCGTTCGACTCAGATCCGCACTGTCGCTTGCTCCAAAAAGTGGCTGCTTACGGTCTATCCGATGACGTATGCGGTTGGATAGAAAGTTTTCTAAGAGACAGGGAGAAGTATGTTGTCCTGAACAGGGTGACTTCAACAGAAACAAGCGTAGATTCAGGTGTGCCCCAAGGCAGTGTAATAGGTCCGCTGCTATTTACGATTTACATAAACGATCTGGCTGATCGTATTGACAGCGGAATTAGACTGTTTGCCGATGATGCTGTAGTCTACAGGAAAGTATTATCACACAAGAGTTCTGAAGAAATCAATGAGGATTTGCAGAAAATAGATGCGTGGTGTAATGACTGGCAGTTATCTCTCAATATTAGTAAGTGTAACCTACTGCGTATAACAAGGTGAAAATCTCCATTAATGTACGAGAACAAAATAAATGCCCATTCTTTGGAAGCGGTAACATCCGTCAAGTATCTGGATGCGACTATTCGAAATCATCTCAAATGAAATGATCAGACTACACAAGTAACGGGTAAGGCGAACTCTAGATTGCGGTTTATTGGTAGTATCCTGAAGCGATGCAGTCCTTCAACAAGGAAATAGCTTACATTACGTTAGTTCGTCCAGTAGAGTATTGTGCGTCTGTATAGGACCCTTACCAGTTGGGTCTGATTCAAGAGATTGAGAAGGTCCCGAGAAGAGCGGCAAGATTCCTGGCTGATACATTTAGCCATCGCGAGAGCGTTACAAATCTCATAGAAAGTTTGAAGTGGGACACACTTGCAGATAGATGGTGCGCTAAAAGGAAGTGTCTGCTCACTAAATTCTGAAATCCGATCTTCACCGAGGATGTAAAGCATATATTATTACCGCCAACTTTCAGATCGCACAATGATCACCATTCAAAGATAAGGGAAATTAGAGCTCGTACTGAGCGTTCAGACAGTCGTTTTTCCGCGAGTGGAACAGAGGGGGGGGATATGACTTTGGCGCGAATTGTGCCCTGCGCCACATACCGCTTGGTGGCTAGCGGAGTATATATGTAGATGTAGATGTAGACCACAAAACTTACCTTTTCAAGGAAGAAAGGCAATGACAGATGAATTTTGTGTAAGAGAAATATTCACTGTATAGCTCAATTATGAGCCTTTCCTCGACTTTAATAATTAAATACTTAGATAAAACGGAATGTAAATTTCAATACACCATGTGAAACAGCTGAGAAACCTTTTAAAAAAAGGTTAATAATCTTAAGCATTAGATGTTGTTATTAATAGTATAATAAATAATACCATAAATAAGCATTAATTTCGTGCCATTTGTTTCCATTTCCATTCCAATTAAACTCCAGATAGAATTCGTACAGTCAGTCTCCACGCATATTGGCTTGCGTAGATGATACAGTACGAGATACATCTCACTAACTCCATAAGCTTTCCATCATTCATATGTCTGATGATAAATAAAACAACAAATAGCTAAATGAAAAAAGAACACTTCAGCACTCCATGAGCTTCGCCGCAGTGAAGCAGCACCAAAAATGGAACAGAAACACAGTATGTAGAAAATCGCCCACGCAACCTGCCACTGAAGATGCCTTGCAGAGAATAAAGGCGAAATGCGTATGGCACGAAAATTGCTTTTCATTCAGTTGTAATTAGATTGTGCAAAAGTAAAAATTATCGGTATACCGTAATATTCTCAGTCATGTTCACGTCAACAGGCTCTGCAGGGCACTCCGTTCATTCGCTTTCTGGCTCCTGGCGGGAGGTGTTCACAAGCAGGGTGTGTCGTGCACGATCTTTATTGTGTCTAAAAGCGAAGCCATCTCCGAAATGTTAACTCTTAGGCATTAGATTGGATGATCTCTTCCTGATACCGCAAAACACTCAATTTACCATCGGCAGCGGTTACATGCGCCTGACATGCCAACATGATTTCCACTCAGACTCCAGTGACCCACCTTCCTGGTGGCACAGCGTGTCTGAGGCGTGCATAGCTACCTCACCGACCCCACACTCCTCTACGACAATTATCAGGCGTCGGAAGAACACTTCACTCCCCGCCGAAGACACTCTGACGCCATTGATTCAGGTTCCATTTCAGGTATTTACTTGTCCATTTTCTTCACATACCAAGGTGTTGGGGGATTTACCATGTCTATAATTTATGCCTAGAGGCTAAATTCACTGTGTGTACATGGCTGTGCACTGTCTGCTTAAAAATGCAGCCTGCAGCTCTGTAGCTTTCTCGTTTGGGGTACCTAAGAAGCACAGTTAGTAGGTAGTGGTCGTGAGCTGATGTTCTATGATCGAGGATGATCACTGCGGTACAAATGTTTGATGTTTCGTATCTAACGAGGAAGGTTGAATGTTTAAATGTCATTGCTGCAGTGTACGCCATTTCAGCCATAAGCATCCCTTGCTGGCAACAGTTCTTACCATAAAGACGTTTAAGCTTGAAATGACGGTTAGAGGTCTACTGACTGAAGTTCACTCAAGACACACAGCTACGTTTATTATTCGAGGTGTATGTCGATCTAATAAGTAGTATAGCTATGGTGGCTATGGTAGAGGTTGACCGACCTTCAACTTTAGTGCTGGTACATCTGATCATTGACCTTGAACACATGACATTACAGGCACCGGTTACATAAATGCAGGCTGAGATGCTGGGTCAGATGTGACCTGATACAGAGTTATGTCACCAAAAATTTTGCTTTGTCAGCAAAAATTCTGCCTCATCAGCAACAAACATGTGCGACACACACACACACACACACACACACACACACACACAGTGGTCACGTTGATGTTATTTCCATGTCAATATGTCCACATCTAAAATATGTGTCAAAAATACGGCGGCAACTCAATGTTTAAGTCAAGTGCAACAGTGTTACGTCCAGGTTTAAAAATCCATAAATATATGTAAGGGGTGTAACTTAAAGTAAAATGAACGTCAAAAATATGTCAGCAACAACACACATGATGTTTATCTGAAGTGTGACAATGGTGTCTCCACATCCAAAACATTTATGAAAACACATAAAGGGTGCTAGCATTATGATCATAGATTTACTCGAGGATGTGTTACTTGGGTACATAGATTAAATTATGAGTATCCATCATTTTGAGAAGTATTTTAGTAATGCTTCGTCTCAACAAACGCTATTTTACGAGGGAAGAACATAATGCACCATGTTGTACACTAGAAAAATGTAATTGATGATATTGAGTGCTTATAACTGCATATCAGGTCACAGCTAACAAAGCATCTCTCCTGCATCGAGGCAACATGCGTATGTGACGTCATGGATTCAAGGTCAATTGCCACAAGTGCCAGTACTATGGTTCACGGTTGGTCAAACTGCACCAGAGTCGCCATAGCTATTTTACTATCCTGAATGCGCTGAAAATGCAGGTTTACTTTTAACTCAATTACACAGGTAGATGTAGGCTGCTGTTCCCTCAAAAAATAAATAAATAAATAAATAAATAAAGTTGAGGAAAAGGATTTTTTGAGCAGGTTATGTTGTGTGATACGTTATTCATTGTTTGTACATTAATTCATATTTGAAAATGTTGATAAAAGATCCATCCGAAAGTCACTAAGTTACCATAAAGGTGACTGGAGGGCATTCGAGTTTTTAATGGGGTGAAAGGTGTAAGACAGTTCTGCTTCATCTATACAGATACATCACAAAGAAGGAATTGGCTGTAATGAGACTCTTGCGATTGAGGGAAGTAAGATAAACTGTTTTCACTTTGCTGGCAATACAAATACAGGTATCCTTGTTTGCTGTGAAAAAGAGCTAGCAGATTTACTAGACAATGTACTCCTAAAGACAGTTTGCCTGTCCTATACACATAAGATCTATCCCAGAAATACCTAGTTACAGTTGTCGAGCGAGGATACTAGTTTCAGTTGTCAGACTAAGGAAATGAAGATGGTTACATCTTTGCTTTAGTATGTATTTTGATCCCGCAATTAATGACTAAGATATCTGTGAAGAAGCTATTCAGAGATGTGTTGTTCCGCGAAGTGTATTCCTGAACAAACTTATCAAGCCCTAGTGCATCAGGTTAAGATAAAAACCTACGAAAATTCTAAAGGTTGAATAAATAATATTCACTTTGCTGTTATACGGTTTGGGGACCTGAATCATGCAAGTAAATAACATAACAGGTACTCTTAACATGCCCAAGGGTTGCTAAGAGGGTCAGCTAATATAAATCACATCTCCTAATAATAATAATTAAATCCTGGAATTGTGTGCCAATAAAAAATTTAACATTGCTATTCAGTCATGCTACGGTGAGTGCAAACTCACAGACACAAGAAGGGGGGAAGGGGGGGGAGGATACCATAAATACATTAATGAGATCAATGTTTAATGAATTTAATTAGGGGCTGGCAATGGATAACCACTTGATTATTACCTCATAGCTACCAGGGGTAGTTCAACAATAATACTCTCTATAACTATGAACATGCTCAACAAGTATTCACAGAGCCAAACTCCAATCCAGATAACAAACAATGATTCGAACTAACAAGTTTCAGTGGGGGATCTGGTAGGACCTCCAAAAGCAGTAACTGCAGATTGCTAGCAATTTCCACAAGGGATTTATGTAACAATGAATGAGCAGATCTCGTTAAACATAAGGTACACACAAATTAATAAATCAAACAAGTTCCCACAGTTGAGGAAGTGATCAATTTAGCATTTATTCAAAAGGAGTGCACCTTCCTATACATGCATCATCGTTAAGAGTATTATATGCATCAGCGTACTGAGGACTGGCACGTGGTAGTACATGGTAGTGGTAAAAGACAGCTGTCATACGCGTGAGCATGCGACAGGCTGCAGATAAAAGACTTCTCTTCAACAGTTCTGGATCGTGCAGAGACTATAACGTGCTTGACAAAGAGGTAGAACTGTGTTCCCAAGAGAGGTACCAAAACCCACAACAAAAATTGTTTAATTGAACTACAGCGCTAAGTGAGATTTAGAATATGTGTAGGTATCAAATACTCAGAGAGTTGAGTTCCATTCATTTAGAAACATTACAGGACCCTACGCATTGTCTAACGGACATGTGACTGAACATGAGTGAAAATAGCGACAAGAAAAGACTAAGTATTTCAACTGAAAGTTACGTGAGAGTTGAGCTTTACACAAGCATTAAATGGCTGAACCACTTGTTAATGAATTAAGGTCTCTCAATATGATGTCTAACACTACTCATTTGGATATGTGATCGACACAAAGGCACAACTTTCTGAGTTCCCCAACTCATGAAATATTACGAATATTGATCAGACACTAAGCGCATTTACTTTCCTCAAGATTCTTCTAGATCATAATAGTGACTTTGCTGTGAGAATCATTAAACAAAAGCATGATTCTTGTTTGATCAAAGCCCATAGCTACTTGACCTGAACATAAAGCAGTCCCTCGAAAATTACAAGAACTGAAGTAAACGCAATATCGTACTTATTTCAACAACTAAAACTGCTATTAACATCCTAGTACTGAAAAAGAGACTATTAATCAGAATACTAATTCACTTACATAACATTTTAATACTTTCATCGTACCCAATCATCTGCCTTACTTAACATCAACGTGAAAAGTGCTGCTCAAAACCGTCTACCGTTAGCTAGCCAATTTAAAGCCATGGTGGGAGGAGCAGTACCCCAGAGAGGCTTCGTGTACTCTCGATAACTTAGCGGGACTATCCTTATCAAAACAGCTGTCATGCTGATACAGTTAATCTCTCTGCACACGCGGGAGTATTTCAAATACTGGCAAACCTAAGTCAGTAGATCACAAATTTCATCACAAGAACGTACGTCCAGCTCAGTATACCATGGATTCTGATTCATATATAGGATTAGGATAAGGGAATAATGCTAATACTGCTTACACAGAGGTAAAAATAAAGAAACAAAACTCTGTAGTTCCCTCGAGGTCAGCTACTATCACAACAAGAAGATTAATTACTATGAAAGAGATCGAACAGATCCCTTCCAAAGCGGAATCATATCGATGCTTTGTGTATTGAATGCAGATTACTAGTTACGCTTCCGACAGAAGGAATAATTAATGACCGAAGCCAAAACGTGAATAGTTCAATGCGTTGTTCTACGTCTGTAGGATGTACCTGGAATATCCTGGTCGGATACTTTTTTTTATTTTCGTTCCAGTTATTGTGATCCAAAATATTTGTAAAATTTTTTGGGGAAATTGTTCGGAACTATTTATTGTATAAACAATAGCTACTTCGAAGAAAGTTAATTGAAGAATGGCACCGACTTGAACGAAACTTGCTATGATTTTCGAAATTTGCACGTGCGTTATCGTCAGCATAGGTAGCAAGAAATGAAAGTCTCATTCACTGTTGTTCTTTTCACACTTTTCTATAAACAGGGAAAGAGCTCCCCCCCCTCTCTCTCTCTATCTCTCCCCCTGCCTCCCTCCCTCTCTCTCTCTCCCTCTCTCTCTCTCTCTCTACTCAAACCAACCCACCCTCCCACACACACCCCCTCACACACACACGCACACACACACCATCAAACTAAATCTGCACAGTCTATAGTCACCAAAAGATGATAGTCAGCAAAATATGACAGAAATACGCAACGTGACAATTGACAACGCTACAGGAGTGAAAACGCGTTTATAGGTGTACTGCTGAGACATTTAAATGTGAGGTTTTGAAATGTCCATGCAAATATTAATGCAACTGATGACACTAGAATGAATTGTACGGCTGTGTTCGCTGCAGTACAAGGGGAAGTTCCTCTACATAGTTGGAAGGGATTTTTACCTTCGAGTTTACTGACATCTGTTCTCTGCGACGCGTGACTAACTAGTGTGTATCTGAAGAGTGTTGATGATTAATTTTTTGATGGGAAATGGATAAGGTAAACTTGGTGACTACACACGGTCTACGAATAACACAAAGGGGCCGCCAAGCTTATTGTCTCCATCCGACTGCCACATCACCATCTCTCGTATGATTTCATCTCTCCCCCATATGGTGTCCAAAACCCGGTGATGAGTACTTATTCCACTCTTTTTTACGATTGAGGCTGAGCACCAGGAAACAAGCGAGCGCAAATAACTGCGGCCTTTTCTATAGGCGAATTGAGTCAACAAATTATTTTTTTCCTGATAAGCGATCTCATACCGCTACGGAGATACTGGAGCGGAGGCTGTGGGGCGGGGCACAGCGCATCTCACGGATGCACAGAGATACTGCGGCAACCTGTAAACATTTTACTTTCCTTTGCCTCAGGCGGTACAGGTGTCCGCCGTTCCCCTCACGTCGGCGGTTTGGTCGCTCTGCTTTGCTGAGGACGCAGCCCCGTTGCTCGTGGCCCAGCAGCGACAGCCACGGCAAGGCACACTACCCCGGCAGCGAACTCTTCCATGATGGCTGCGCGCTTGCCTCCGGTGACAAGTGGCACTCGCGTCACACCGCGCCGATCCACCACCCGCGACCGCGACGGCGGAAGGCGGACTCTCGTAGTAAGAATATACTGTTTAGCTGTTTGGTCTGAATGTTTTTCTCTGTTAAGTAAGAAATTATGACCATCACAGTGTCGGCTCACATTGCGTGCAGCAGCCGGGATGCGACCCCCCCCCCCCCCCCCCCTACTTTCTCCGGGCAGGAGTCGGTCGTGTTGCTAGACGCCTGGTCTAGCCCTCTGCTGGCTGACTGCGAATCCATTGCTACCGCTACGGTCGCAGGTTCGAATCCTGCCTCGGGTATGGATGTGTGTGATGTCCTTAGGTTAGTTAGGTTTAAGTAGTTCTAAGTTCTAGGGGACTGATGACCTCAGAAGTTAAGTCCCATAGTGTTCAGAGCCATTTGAACCATTTGAATCATTGCGAACTTAGATGGTCGAAATGTACCTAGTCACAGACTGTTCACATTAAAACTAACATATACAGTGACATCTCTGTACGCAATGTGAGCCGACACTGTGATGTTCATAATTTCTTACATACCAGAGAAAAACATTCAGACCAAACAGCTAAACAGTAAATTCTCACTACGACAGTCCAACTGTTCATTGAATTTGTTCTGATAAATCCAGTGAGAGGATCTTATCATGGTATCACTCTCAGCAATAACTCGTACCCATATATTCTACAACGAAAGAAATACGCTTTGTTTTCATAATCGTATAATAACCCCCCCCTCCGCGCAGGGATAAATAAAAATATACTCATTGAGGTACTTATCCTACACCGAGCCAACTCAAGTGATAATATTTTGCTGTGGTGTCGACAGTTGATATAATACGATGATATTATGAATTTGATGAGAGATGTTCGAAGAAAGGAAATGAACATTCAAAACTATAACTTAAAATATAAATGCTTAAGAGTACATACGTGAGCGTCATTACTAACAAATTTACATTATTTTGAAAAAAAAAAGAATCAGACACGACACTTGTCCATGGTTAACCATCACCATCAGGTGAATGATGTCAGTGGAGAGCTTTGGTCATTTTATGAAACACCATGTCAGGCAGCAGTGAGGTTATGCTGTGATCTTCACTGTTGATAATTGAGGGAATTAACCACAGAATTTATAGATTCAGCAGATATTTTAAAGAAATACTTACAGTGCAAGTGAAGTATTATTTGTGCCGCCTTCTGCCGCTGAAAATCGCAGTTGCTTCCCGATTTGCATCAGTTACACAATGTTGTTGTTACGTACCAAATAAGTTCCATTTTTCGCCGAGAAATTTAAAACCAAAGAATATACAGAACAGAATCTTTGCAGACAGGACACTGGTTAAGACATGTATGTACATTTGTTGTGTTACTGTGGCCAGTGACAAGGAGGATGTTTTATATACTGTATATTTAATAATGGTAGAAACCGATTACATTATTTCTGAGTGTTGCAAAATTCAACTATTATAAATTTCTGTGTAATAACATAATGAAAATGAACTGAATTTCTATGTAGTAGCTTAATGAAAATGAAAATAACTACATAAATTGTGAAAAATCTTGACAGGTACACGAAAAGGCTTTGTATATATTGTCTACATTATAATGTTTGTGATTAAAAGTGTGACTATATGGGGATGTAAGATGTATATAACGAAATAGTTACATTTATGACAAGCACATGTGAATGAGTCAAATGTCTGAAAATGAATCAAATACCGTGACGAAACTCCTAAGCAAATTAGATGATTTACTTTCAGAAGTTTACGAATCAACTTATTGTAGTAATACTTAAAAAGCGTATTTTTTGTGTAAACATACCTTTTTGAATTAACAGATTATAAGTAGGGTAAATTACAACGTCTGTGGTGTTTGTTGCAGGATTCTAGTGCGAGTCATTTAGGAGATATCGTATTTTTAGAAGTTCCCACACTGACACTTGTAGTACAATACCTGTGGTAGCTCACCCTGAAGAACAGCCCAAGTGCGTACACTAGTTATGTTGATTCTGAGCAGTAAGGAGACAATTGACCATTACAGGTTGTGTTAAAAATGACCACTGGCAGCAGCAATACATGATTTCAGTATGGTATGGAACGACAGCTGCACACGTGCTAGCATATCAGTGGAGACATCCGGGCGGACGCAGTAATGCGTCGTTGCATATCATCAGGTGTAGTTGCCGTATCCTTGTGTACAGTATCTTTCAGCTTTCTCCACAGAAAAATGTCTACATGTGTCAAATCTGGGGAACGGGCCGGCCAAGGTACGGGCCCTCTCCTTCCAACCCAACAATTTGGAAACAATTCGTGAAAACATGCTGTAGTACTTCATGCCACATGTTGGTACCAAAGGTTCCTCCTGGTCCGCAGAGGAACCTCTTCTAGCATACACTGAAGATGGTGTGCTAGGGAATTGTGACAATTGCGCGCGTTCAGTGTTCCGTTTATGAAAAGCGAGCCTGTAAGATGATTGTTCATTATCCCACACCACACGTTTACACTCCATGGATGCTTACATTCCACCTGACAAAGCCAACGGAGATTTTCAACATACCAGTAGTGCACGTTTCGGCGGTTTACCTGGCCGTGATTGATAAATGTCGCTTTATCATTAAACAAGATACACGATATATCTCGTGTATTCTGTCTTAATACCCATGTACAGAAGTTAACACGAATCTTATAATCGTTTTCAGATAGCTTTTGAAGGAGAGATATGTGATATGGATGGAACGTATATTGATGGAGAATGCGTTTGACACTTGTCTGGCCATGCCGCTTTCTCGTGCGATTGCGGGGAAGCAAATCTGCGGACCAAATGCTACAGCAGCAAGTACATTAATGTCCCCCTCTTCTGTCCTCACTTGTTAATTTCTGTTAAGTTGTCTAGACGTTACACTAACAGTTTCACGTAACTGATTGACGAGGTTGATAAATGACTGCCAAAGGGCTGACGTATATTGAGATATCTTGCCGCATACATTGTACAAGAACGAACCGCGTTACTCCTACACTCTCCGTACACCATGATCATGTTAGCTTTTTCTACATTGGTAAATTCCCATCGTCCACTCATGACTTGCTGCTTGGACTCTCACACACTAACTGACTAACAAGTCACAAAGCGACTCAAGGAACACACACGCACACTGTGAGCAAATATAACATCGCACCTAGCAACTACGCAGGTTGAAGGGCACAAAAATAAACTGTCGCTGTGGAAACGTTTCAAAATACGATATCTCGTAAACGACTCGCACTAGAATCCTGCATCAAATCCCACTGTCATTCTAATTTAGCCTATTTTATGCTGTTAATGCCAAGAGGAATTGTTCCATTTAAAAGAGTGTATGTTTGCCCAAAAATTACACTTTCTAAGTATTATTATAGTCTTTTGATTGGCTAGCAATACGAGCCCCTGATTATCAATCCATTCTGTGAAACTGCTCATGAATAACACTTCCCGTATCCGCAATATTTGCGTGGCAAGTTTTAGGTGATTCGCTCTGTATTGTGCAGAGTAGGTAATTTTAAAAATACCAGATTTGCTGAATTTCTCATCATTAGGTTTAAGATTGAAGGACAGTCTGTGACACAGCTACTTGGAGGTTAAAGGTATGTTTCTTATTTTAGTCTGTTTATGGACTTTGGTAGCAAGACTGAAAAATACGAATATTGCCAAAATCGGACCCTTCGTAAAAATAATTAAAATAACACTAAACAAAATTAGGAAACGATAATAAGTCAGAGAAAACGTAATCTGCCTTCAAAGTGTTCTACGTCTTCCAGAAGGTTACAGGGTATCTGTTTCTTTTGCTGAATTCAAGAGACCTGATTTAGAATGTTCCCGTAGGCTTTCTTTCTGATAGCTTGATTTTGTGACGGTTAAGAAAAAGACTGACCTACTTTCCCCAGTAATTTCGTTTTGAAATGGGGTTCAGTGTTATGTCTCTCTACCAACTGTATGGCCATACTTCACAAATCATTACGAGTAAGCCCAAAGAAAGAAGTTATCATAGAATGACAATAGATCTTCTTCAAGATCTTTAGCCAGAATTTTAGGTCTGCCTCTTTCTGTTTTTGCTGCTTCTTCAGGTGTATTGTAGTTCATGTTGGACAACCTCATCAGTTTAGTTTCTGGAACATTAAGCTGTTTTCTATCCTCCTTCCAATCCATCTTCTTTTTCTGAACTGCTTTAATAACTTTAGTCATTCTAGACCGACACCACTTTGTGTGATGAGCCTTTACGACTATTCTCTTGGAATCTGAGAAAGAATCTGAAGACAATAAGAGTGTGTATTGACACAGACAGACTTTGAACACGAAAAAGTAAGCGGTCCGATTCAAGTAACCGAAGGAGATCTAATTTACGTGACTGTATCCTACATGTTATTAACCCAATAGATTTTTAATCTAAATGAAACGATTTATTATAAACATCAATCTTAAACATTATTATTCAAGAACAAAGTAGGTTGCAATGCTTACCTGCAAATATCTACGAAAAATAACGAAAAATGTTGCACAGTGAAAAAACTTTTTGCAATGTCAAAACATGTATTGGCGAACTGATAAGTAATAAGTGAAGTAGGGGTCTTGTACACTCCACTAGAGTTTGGCAGAAGCCTAAACTACTATTTAACGCTTGGTCCGACTGGAGTTCAAGAGAACACAGGGCCAAGAGACCAAGGGGTCAGTCTTAGTTGTGAGGGGGGAATTCACTTTTGGGCACTTTCCTCTGTTATTATTATTTCTTTTCGAAACATTAACAGTAATAATTTGTGTTTCACAGTTATTCTTACTGTACTTTCTCCAGCTGTGTTAATGAATATCTAACATTATTCTTGATGTTAAGAGGATTTCTGGAAAACGCTTTATTTCACATATGAGCGGATTTATTCGCTCTTTCTTTGCGTGGTAAAATAAAGATGTAAATACTATTCTAGAATATATTTGATATCTCAGTATAAACAGCTGAAAGATCATCGTGTTTAACCGACATAGGAAAGGTGGAGCTTTCATTCCTTGTACTGATAAGTATTTTTCTTGGAGAGTGGAATGTAATCGGGTTCACTAAGCCTTATGACGGCAGCTCAGGAGCTGTTTGAAGGAGAAGTACTGCATCCGGTTTCGAAAGCCGAGAATAATGAACAGGAGAGGAAAGTGCTAATCCCAAACACGTCTAATGCATCTGTGATGGCAAAAGGGAAATATGTGGACCGGAATCTCGCTCGCCCTCTAGGTCAGATAACATACTGTTTATTTTTTAAATTTTTCTAAAGGTTTGTCTTAGCGTTCTCTGGTTCTGTTCTGTGAACAAAGATTTCTGTAAAAAGACTGAAAAATTGCGCTGTGCGAATCAACATAGGTTTCCCAAGCAGCGACTGTTAGAAAATTAACTCTGTCTTTTCGATCATAATTTTCAGTGGTGCCTAGGTTGATGACATGTTCATTTACTTTCGGTTAGATAGATTTTCGCACTGCTCGCTAGTGAATACAATTAGAATTTATAGGCAATATCTGAGCAGCTTTGTGTCTAGGTTAAAGAGTCTCTAGGAATAAAAGTCCTTATAATGTTTTTAAAGTGGAGATTTTGTCAGGTTGTAATATACAGTAGATGGTGATTTTGTTATATGGGGACAAGCTACCAGGAACAATCCCTGAGAGGATAATGAGCAAAAACGATCAAACGAACAAATGGTAGGAAATGCGTTCCAAGGGAGATACTCCAAATTGACAGTGGAGATAAAAGATATTTGACAGTGCAGGTTTCAAAAATTGAAAGCACACAGGAGAACGCACCAGGCAAGTGGGAACATTCTGTCTGTTCTGTTGTTTTAGCTCCATACTCAAAGAGGGCAGTAACGTTGTCCTTGACGGCAGCGCGCTCACACAGAGGCACTAGGGGGATCGGCGTCCGTGTTTCATTGCTGCTGACAACCAAGGAGGTTAAAATTGAAAGGAAGGGGAAATGTTGTTATATGTGCCGAGCACTGACGTCAGTTGAAGACTGTGCGCCATCATGAGAAGTCTTAGAAGACTATTTCTCCGTTAAAGTCCTGTGCTCAACCTATCCTCTTAGCGTTAATGCCTTGAATTCACACTTACTTCTGAGTTTGTAGTTTGAAACAATATAATTTAGTGGATGAGTATCATCATCAGACGGTTGAAAACTTAATTTTTTAGCGTCAATTGTTACTGGTCGAGCACGGTGTACATCGCGGCAAAACAGCCGAACGTTGTATTCCTGTTTTTAAGTGAGAGAAAAGAGCAGCACTGCGATACGAATACTTCACCAAGACTCAGCAATATGGCGGAGGCAAGCTTCTTTTTTTTTTTTTTTTGGCGTAAGGGCGTCTCCCTACCAGCTCCTTGGCGACTCACACTGGCGTGGCCGTGTGTCGTGTACTGCAGAGCTGAGAGACCAGCCAGGAACAGACCGACATGGCCTATACACATGGACCGGCAAATGGCAATGGGCAAGCCTCTACACTACTGTACCAGGAAACGTGTCATCACCGACAGCAGCTGTACCATAAACTGTTTTCAACAACGTTTCGTCATTTATGTGAGACCGCTTCGTTTACGGGAGTGCGTAACCGTGAAAGGTGGGTGCGCCCGGTACGTACACAGCCTTTCACGGAACAGGAGTTGAACATCGCAGATTACGAATCCTGTATATGCACCAGGCAGTTGGCCCGCCAGAATGTGGTAAGCCAGATGACCGCGTGGGACATTCTCCGCGACAACTGCCACTTATAACGCGTGCAGGCCTTTTAGCTACGGTCTTTCCTCCCTAACTGTTTTGTCGCTTGCTCGTCGCACAAGCCACGATAGTGCTGGATTTTTGTCATCCATCCTATTCAGCGATGAGGCTACATTTATGAGAGGCGGTGACGTCAACTTTCACAACACCCACTTGTGGGCTACAGAGAACCCCCATGGTATGGCGACAGCGAACCATAGGCAATGGTTCAGCCTCAATGTGTGAGCGGGGATAATTGGCGACCGCCTCGTGATGTAGGCGGGGATAATTGGCGACCGCCTCGTGAGATCAGTCATCTTTCCGCAAACCTATCACAGAAGGAAGGTAATTGCACTTCTTGTGGGTGACCCTGTCTACTCTGCCGGAAAACATGCCTTATGGGATACTGCCTGATGGTGCCCCATCTCACATCTGCATTTCCGTGCGGAGGCATCTCGACAACATTTACACCGGCCGATGGATCTGGCGATGTGGATCAGTTGCATGGCCCGCCCTGTCCTCGCATCTAAATCCTTTAGATTTGCACTAGCGGGGACACCTGAAAGAATTTGTATATGCGGAGCCCATTCCATACTTGTATAGATATTGGAACAAAACATTCATGTTACCTGGCGCTTTTCGGTTGCTGGCTGGCACATCTGAACGTGTGCGCCAGTCAATGCCGCTTCGTTTTCGCGCTACTTTGAGGTCTTTGGAAGTCACTTCGTATACCCTGTCTAATGATTGTCTCATCACAGCACACAGGCATGATGAAAAAACAAATACACCGCATCAGAGACACCGTCCATTTCCAGCCGTATGTTCATATGAAACCTCAGGGATTGTTTCCTGCAGTTTGTCTCAATTCAGCAAACTCAGCCCATGTAAATCTCCTACAACAGTCTTTCCGTTTAGTTTTGCGGGAGATTATGTTGTTTAATGACGATAGTTTTCGAGTAGGATGCTATCATTGAACAGCTGTATCGCTGCTAGCGTTCTCGTCTTATGTCTGAAGAAGAGGAGATAGTCATCTTTCGTTTTCTGTACGCCATACATAACTTTATCTAGGAGTAAACAGAAAAATTTACAGATGAGTCTATAGCATTTGCTTAACCACTAGTCATTTTTCTGAAGCAATGGATACATAATGTGGCAAAGTCGTTTCAAAGTAAAAAGAAATGTTACACTCTGAAAACGCAAAGGAAGAAAGTAGAGGCGTGGATAAGTAAAAGAAGATAAATAAATAGAAATATTATAAGGTGTCAAGGAAGAATTATTGTTCACGATATGTAATGTAAATTAATTGATATACCATGCTGGAAGCCTCATGAGACTGCTACTAGGTAATTCTGTTGTACTCGTATGTAGGGAAGTCACAAATCGAGTTTTTTTTTTTTTTTTTTTTTTTTTTTTTTTTTTTTTTTTTTTTTTTTTGCAAAATACAGTAAGACCTGTAATGGAGAGACACAGGTGCAGGGACCGGGAGCTGACAGTCAACCTAAGCAAATGTAATATGAATAGGTGTAATTATGCCATAACATTTATTATTGTTTGATTACACGATTGCTGATTAATCACTTGAACAGAAAAATCCAGGGCTTTTGAAAAAGATGGGTCCGATTTCACAAGGCTGTATCTTCTATTTGAATGATGATTGAAGCTTTGGGGTGGATTTTAACTTACCATAAAATTTTATTTCCAAATGAACGACCCTGTTTACGAAGGTATATCTTTTACATACATGCACATTCAGCCACTGCGTACTTTTTATATTTGAGTTTAGGATCGAAGTTTTCATTACCTCTCACAGGTGTTCAATTTAAGAGCATTTTTGGAGTTGAGCTCCATTCACTAATGTTGCTTTGTGGCATAGCAATTCAAAGGGAGGGTAGGTACACAGGGTGGTTCAGCCGCCCCTACCAATGTGTTTTGTGCAACCTGCAACGCCTTCAAATATCACGTGCAAGATTTTCATATTCTCTTGCACGCTAACGCTAACTGTTAGTACACAGAAAAAATGAACAGGACCTTTTTGTAGGAATTTTAATGTAGTCACATTTTGTACCGGGATACGTTTTTGTTAGAAACCGTAGTTTTCGAATTATTCAAGAAAACGTACAAAACTGACCCCATAACGGGTTTTCCTTGAATAACTCGAAAAACGTTTCCACCATTGGTAACGTACCCCAGTACAAAATTTAACTACATGAAATTTCATACAAAAAGGTCCAGTTCATTTTTTCTGTAGGACTAACAGTTTGTGTGAAGTGAGTAAGAGCATCTGAAAATCCCGTGCGTGGTTTTTGAGGTATCTCAGGGTTGCATAAAACCTTTCGATAGGGACGGCTGAATCATCCTGTACGGACGGAGTCTAACAACATCATCCCCCACCCCTCCACTCGTCGCCCATCCCAGCCTCCCAACCCAAACACTCAAAATAAAATCAAAAATAAATAGAAAATCACAATCAACGATATAAGGCAACCACGGAGGCCATATTGCAGTGAGTGACGTGTTGGCTTTACCGTCTATCGATGGTTGATGCTGCTCTCGTGCCGCACCCTCGTCGAAAATCACGCTACACAGTTCTGATTGTATTGCAATTGTTGAAGCGTAGAACAGAATGAGCGTTTTGTTGCTGTGTCATCAGCATCACGGTTGGACGCGCATTAGGTAAGGAAGGCAGAGTGGGAGAAGGATAGGGCGAGCTAGCTGCAGTAGGGTACCCCTACTGGCAGCCACATGAGCTGGTAACTTAGAACTGGCACCAGTGTCGACTTTCAGTCCCGATGCGGAACTTAGATATCTACCCCAGAATTCTACCTTCATTCATGCAGAAGAAATCTGATGAAACGCCCTGTATTCGGAGGTAAGGTCGAACAAACACTGAAACTAGTCGCGCAACAGGTAGATGCCAGATTGACATTCACTGGAAGACGTCGTAAGGAAATGTAATTTACTCACGACAGAAATATGAAACACACATCCTACCGATTCTTGAGGATTGTGTGCCATCCTGGGATTCTTATCAAGTTGAAGAGGCTGAGAAGTTTCAAAGAACACCCTCGCGTTTCGCCAGAGACTCGCTTGATTACAATGTCACGGTTATGTTGCTTCAGCTCTAGTGGCAGACGCGTAACAAGAAATGTGTTGGGCATCACGAAAGAGCCGAACTACTTTCGCACTCGTCCATCTGGTTAATCGTCTTTTCACTAAAGCCATTGCAGCCGGACTGTGTTATGTTTATGTTCGTTAATGACGTTCAAAATGTTCAAGACAATCTCTGAACCAGCTGACCGTGAAGTGCGTTCTATAACACGGGATTTGAACGCAAAGAATATTAAGCCAGCTGAAATTAATCGTCAACTTGCAGAGGTTTATGGTGAAAATGGATTGACTGATGGAATCATGAGGAAGTGGGTGAGACAATTCATGACCGAAGCACGGAGTGGGCGGCGTTCTGTTGTCAGTGATGATTTGGTTAAGACAGCGAAAAAGAAAATTCGTGAAAACAGACGGTGTACGATAAGAATGCTTTGTGGTGAGTTTCAACAAATTTTAAAAACTGTTCTGCATGAGTTTCTCAGAAACCGCTTAAATTTTCGCAAATTGTGTTCCCATTCAGCTCCGAAAATGGTTATGGTTGTCTACAAAGCGAAGCAAACTGGCTGTGTTTTGACAATTTTTATCCGATACAATGATGATGAAGACCAGTTCTTAAACAGAATTGAGACGGGTGATGAAAATTGGGTTTTTCATGTCATTGCAGTATCAAAACTACAGTTGATGGAGTAGAAGCGCACTGGGTTCTGCGACAGACAGGGCTTTTTTTCTGTTGAGTTCCTCCCCAGAGGTGAAACCGTTGACGAAACATTGAGAAAACTTCGGCACCAATTCAAAATAAAAGGTCTGGAATGCTCAGTCAAGACATTGTGTTGCTTACCCATTCCTCTGGTGTCACTCAAAACCTTATTCAGCAATTCGGTAGGCAGCAGTTCGAGCACAGTACGGTCCCGATGTCGCACCTTCTGAATATTACTTGTTCTTGAACTTGAAGCGTTATTTTGGAGGACGGCGCCTTGACAGCGATGATGACACAAGAAACGTTGTTCAGCAGTGTCTGTCTTCACTGGCGGCATCTATCTATGAAGAGGGCACAGGAAAGTTGCTTTCCCACTATGACAAATGCCTGAACAGTGATGCCAACTATGAACAAAAATAGTTAAAAATGCTCTTTCTTATATAAATAATGTTTATTTGAAAAAAAATAAAATGTTTTTATGAGTTTCTTCCCAAAACGGTACTGACTTTCCGGACCTGTCTCATATAAGTTTTTCCAGAACGCTCTGAGGATAAGAGATTGTCTTCCACGTACATGTCACGAAATGGCGATGACAGCATAATCTGATTCATTCCCACATTAACCAGATTATACTTTCATTGCCACTTCGTGACACGTACACTGATAAGCCAAAACTTTATGAGCACTGCCCACTGCGACTTTGGATGGCGCCTAATGGCGTTGCGGGCACTTGAAACGGTAACACAAGTAAATAACCGGAGCAGACACGGACGGGAGATCACCCTAACGAAGATACGGGTTGCAAATGGAGAAATCCGTTGAGACAAGCGACATTGACAAAGGACCGATTATCATTACGCATAGCCTGTGAACAAGTATCACGAAAACGGTGAAACTGGTTGTCGTGGTCACCTACGGAATGAGGCGGAAGGACAGTGAAACTACCACTAGGTGCTAAATGCTTGGAGGTACACGAGCCTTCACAGAATGTGGGATTCGGGGACTTGTCTGGGCTGTAAAGTAGGGTAGATGGTGATCTGTGGCATCTCTGTCAAAAGATACAATGCTGGTGCACACACAATAGTTTCGGAGCACACCGTTCATCGTACATTGTTGAACACGGAGCTGCGCAGCAGATCACCCCTATGTGTTTATATGTTGACACAACGACATCGTCAATTATCGCTGGAGTCGACTATTCGGGTGAATCACATTTTTGCTACACTGGATCGCTGGTCGTCTCCACAAACGCCATCATCGCGATGAACGGCGGCTCGAAAAGTGCAGCGCACGACGGACGCAGGTTGGTGGGAGCAGTATTACGCTATGGAAGACATTCTCATGCCCTTCCATGGGACTTGCGGTAATAATCGAAGACACTCTAACAGCTGCGACCTACCTGTATCCCTGCACGCTTGACGTCTACCCCGACGGCGATGTCATCTTTCAGCAGTATAATTCTCCGTGTCTAGGGGCCAGAACTGTGCTACAGAGGTTTGAGGAGCATTATAATGAACTCACATTGACGTCTTGGCGACCATACTCACCTGAGGTAAACTCTACGAAACCTATTTGGGTCGCTATCGGGCACCATCACCGTGTACGCAACTCAGCGATCCGTTATTTACACGAATTACTTGACCTGCGCGTAGACATCTAATGTCACATACCTCCACAAACCAACCAACAAACTGGTAAGCAGAAACAGTGATGTATTTCGTTCCACGGACGGACAAACAAGCTATTAAGCAGGTGGTCATAATGTTTTGGCGCATCAGTGTGTAAAGGGTATATCAAAAAGGACTTTACAAATTTGGAATGATAAAGAAATTTATTGAAAGAACTTATAGACAAACAACCTCAAGTTTGACTCACGTAGAGCATCAGTAACCTATTCCGCCACTAGTAGCACCAGCGTTGTTCACAGTTAAATTGGTTACTTTCAGAGATGCGGTGCGTGTCGCTGTGTGTTCTGGTTTCGTGAAACAAATTCTGCAACAACTGCTCGCCGTAAATTTCGCACCAAATACGCTAAAGAACCTCCAAGTGGGCCCCACAATTTACTCTTGGCACAAGAGCTTTGTTGAGACTGGTTGCTAACTGCGACATGATAAATCACCTGGTCGCCCGTATGTTTTCAAACTTTCTAATTCCACAGATCGATGAAGATGACAGAGATGGGATGGTCTACTACCAGCAAGACGGTGAACCACCTCATTTCCTCATGAAAGTTTGAGGTCTCCCCCATAATCGCCTTCCAGGTCGGTGGCTGGCCGTGAAGGGCCAATCCTACAGCGGCGAGGTGTGAGGTACTCGCAGCTGTAATCGCCTTTAAAAAATTTTAAGAGCAATAGTGTTGTTGTAATTATTGTGATTATTATTATAAGTTACTGTGTCTCATCATGTCCCAGTAATACACGGGATAATGCCGTATGCCGACTACTAAAGCACAATGCGCAACCTCGTAAAGATTAGGCCTGCTGAGGGATACCGGATACTTGGAAAATACTAGTTATTGAATCTACACGGATAAGGATAATGTTAAAGATTCCAATACTTAGAGTTTGATTCATATTTTAGGTCAATTCTACGATGCTTACTTTCAAAAACTTCTGTCATGTTGTAGAATGACACTTGTTGTTTCACAGACTTGAGCAATCGTTTTTCAGTGGACAAGAAAGCAATCTGAGAAAGTCTGATTTATCACTGCGGATTTCGAGGATAAGTTTTGTGTCTCTTCAGTGCTGAAAATGATGTTTCTGCTCAATCACTGGTTGCCAGAGTGGTTAAAATTAATTTTATTAGCTTTGAGGTTCCAGACAGTGCTTCACCGACACCACAGGTGTTAAGACATTCCCAACAGTACAATTTGTATGTGTCTTTGCAGTCGCATAACCATTTTTAAGAGAATCTCTGGATAATTTTCAGTTACTGTATTTAAATATGGAAGATAAGATGTAGGCTGTCCCAATCTGATCGCATCACTGTTCCCCTCAAAACTATGTCCTCCAAATGGATGTTTGCACGGACTTTCCAGCATACGTTTACAAACTAACATGCTTTCATCGTTTGAGGAGCTCTGCATTTTGCCCATATTGCTTCAGCAACCCTCATAACACTTACGCAGAAACTACATTAAAATCGTTAAAAGTATACATGTTCACTAAAGCTACAATGAATAAATAATAATATGTACTAAACACTATGAAATACAGAAATTTGTACACCGATTTATATCTGAATACGTTCAGCACTGTAGTGCGCGAAAGAATAACATATGTTGTAAGTAGGCTGTTTATGTTTTCTTATTGGCAACGTTACGTAGCGCTCTGTATGAAAATCACTGGCTGTGCTGTGTGCAGTCTGTGGCTAGTTTGCATTGTTGTCTGCCGTTGTAGTGTTGGGCAGCTGGATGTGATCAGCGCGTAGCGTTGCGCAGTTGGAGGCGAGCCGCCAGCAGTGGTGGATGTGGGGATAGAAATGGCGGAGTTTTGAAATTTGTAAGACTGGATGTCATGAACTGCTATGTATGTTATGATTTTTTAACACTATTAAGGTAAATACATTGTTTGTTCTCTATCAAAGTCTTTCATTTGCTAACTATGCCTATCAGTAGTTAGTGCCTTCCGTAGTTTGAATCTTTTATTTAGCTGGCAGTAGTGGCGCTCGCTGTATTGCAGTAGTTCGAGTAATGAAGATTTTTGTGAGGTAATTGATTTGTGAAAGGTATAGGTTAATGTTATTCAGGGCCATTCTTTTGTAGGGATTATTGAAAGTCAGATTGCGTTGCGCTAAAAATATTGTGTGTCAGTTTAAGCACAGTCATGTATAATTTTTCAAAGGGGACGTTTCATATGTCGACCCTTAGCCGAGGATACCTCGTTGGAATCTTCTGATTTTTTCTTGTAGTTTGTGTAATTAGTGCAGCCTTTGTTTATTGCTAGCGCTTAATTGTAGAGAGAATTTCCTTTGTAGTTATAGTTTTTCATTCTTCTACAGTAAAACAGTTGTGGCATGCATGTATATTTGCACCAAGTATTTCGCAGCTGCTCTTGCAATTAATGAGATATTATTTTCAATGCTATGTTAATGTGTTTTCTTATTTTGCTCTTCAAATTGTGCTTTTCTGTGTTGTCGTGTGAAATATTGTGACAATAATGGCGTGTGAAAAACGTAATACTAGGCTCCAAAGTAAACTGAGAAATGACAGTGAAGACGAAAGCAGTGTGTTAGCGCCACCATGTAATGAATTAACCAATGTTCAAAGTAGTAATTTGGTAATTGTGCATAGGGAAATGGAGCGAGCTGCAAATAATGGTGTAGGCAGTGAAACAATTAGTGAACAGGGAAGTATTATCGACCGATCGGTCGGCAACAGCTTGCCTCAGGAATCGGGAATGACAGGACACAATCTTGCAAATACTGCAGATTCAGGTTTTGGGTCCTCACCGTTTTCTCAAATGAGTCAAGACACATTTTTTGCTTGTCAAAATGTGAATGTTGCCGGTGAAAATGCACTGCCAAAAAGCATAGAGAAACAGATTCCAGACACTAATACCATATTATTACAATTAATGCAACAAATGGAACAAAATTAGAGACAAACACAGCAAAAGCTTCAAAAGTTAGACACAATGGAACAAAATCTTCAAAAGTTAGACACAATGGAACAACACAAGAGACAAACACAGCAACAGTTAGACACAATGGAACAAAATCAGAGACAAACACAGCAAAAGCTTCAAAAGTTAGACACCACACTTGAGCAAACACGTGAAGATTCAACTACTGAGTTGCATAACATTGAATCGAAATGTCAAAAAGTCTGTAATGACGCAAAAATACAAATTTGTGAGCATTTTCAACCTTGAAAATGCATGAAAATGCATTACAGAATCATGAAGCAGCCATAAAAGAACTGCAAACCATTGTTCATGAAAATCATGAGACCTTGTGGGCTAAAATTGGCTCAGTTACATCTACCGATTCGGTTACGCTACTTGCAAAAACTCAGGAAAACTTAAAGGACACAGTAGATACGATTTCAACACAAATGGACACTCTGAAACTTGGTTCAGAAAAACACACAGAGGAAATAATTTCACTATCGGATAAAGTAACCGAACTTTCAGATCAGTTCACTAACTTATCTACAAAGGTAGATGATGATGATCTGAATGACACAAGACCTGTAGCCTTCACTAACACTGAAGAGTATGAACAAATTAGAAAATTCAAACAAAATCAAAATCAAATTAATACACTGTACAAAAGAGAAATCCGGGAAGTGCAAGATCAGTTGGCACAAGTAATACAAGAATTACATATTTCAGAGGACACTCACGCTCCAGTACGGGAAGAGGGACATAGAAATACGGAACAACCACAAAATAATAACACAGGACACTTCGGAAATTATGAAAGAAATTGGCAAGGCGCATTGAATTTTGAGATGGAATCGCCGAAACGACGTAACAATCAGCGATGTGCGACTCGACGACACGATGATTTTGACTATAAGCTGTTCATTACTACACGTAAATTCAAAACATTTAAGAATTCTGACAACGACATTCATCCACGAGTATGGCTTCATCAATTCTCTCATTGTTTTCTTCCCAACTGGTCATTGTAGCACAGATTAGAATTTATGTGTGGCTACTTAGAGAATGAACCAGCTGTAAGAATGCGATCGGTTATTCACGATTGTCACAGTGAAGGAGAATTTTATCATGCCTTCCTCTCAGCATATTGGTCTCAAGCTACACAAGAACGAGTAAAACATAGCATCATAATGATGAAACATTTCGAACAATCTGAATTCTCCAGTCTTGTGAAATATTTTGAAGAAATGTTGCATAAGAATCAGTACCTGTCAAACCCATCCAGGCCCTCAGAACTCATCCGCATTTGCTTAATCAAATTACCTGAACATTTACGACGTATTATTTTAGCAGGACGTTGCAAAGACGACATCGAAGCTTTTCAGGGACTCTTACAAGAATTGGAAATTGACATGACAATAGCGGAATGCGAAAACACGAGCACAACAATTACAGGTCACATCCGTCACAATTCCGCGATAAAAGAAATAATAACTGGACACGACAAGGCTATTCTCACAACACAAATCGTGACCAAAGCAGACACCATCCGTATGACAACCGTTAGCAGAATAATAGTTACAGAGAAAGATCGCTTTTCCATAGTAATGAATGTGACAGAGACAACCATAGAAACAGACAATATGGCAACCAAAATAATTATTATAAAGGGAGACAGAATAACTTCAGACGCAACGGTCCACCACGCAGTTACGATTCTGGGAGAAATTCTCCACCACATGACCGACAAACAAGAAACTACATAAACTACCGACAAAACAACAGACCTGAATTCCATCAGAACTGCTTCAAACAGGGCAGGGCCTTCTCGTCAAGGTGAATTTGTAGAAGTTAGGTCTCCTAATACCAATAACAGCGCGCGCCAACAAAGAGACAGACAATGACTTGCACAGCAGGCAGCCACGTGCGCCAGCCGGCTCAGCGAAAAATAACATAGACGCTAACCTTGAGAAAAAGTTTAGCATTCCTTACCGACGTATACGACATGATGATTGCGTTCAAGTTGATATTCTGCGTACTAGGAAGAGTAAAAAATGGTTCAAATGGCTCTGAGCACTATGGGACTCAACTGCTGTGGTCATAAGGACCCTAGAACTTAGAACTACTTAAACCTAACTAACCTAAGGACATCACACACATCCATGCCCAAGGCAGGATTCGAACCTGCGACCGTAGCGGTCGTGCGGTTCCAGACTGTAGCGCCTTTAACCGCTCGGCCACTCCGGCCGGCGGAAGAGTAAAGGTTTGCATCACATTTCACATGTAAAACCGTTTATTGAAAGATAATCTGCTTTTTCACTTCACATTTCTAGTATGCATTGTCAGACTTAGAAACTGTTAACATGCAACAATGTTTTGAAGTTCACTATCCAGTCTAGAACCTAGGGAACATATTTAGACAGTATTTACGAGTGCATTGTTATAGTGAACAGACGACACAGTGTTATTGTGTGTGTAAATTCTTGCTTGTTAGTTGCACGATTATGTAACGACTATAAGGCTTACATACTTAGAACATATACTGGTCCTGCTAATGAGATTTTAATGCAACATTTTGGTTTACTTGAAAACACATTCAAAATTTAAAGTACTTTCTGAGAGATACCAGATGACACAGTGGTTAGTTTATTTGACAGTTACACGATTATATCGTGACGCTACTAATATGTGACACAATTTACATTGTTGCTTTTGCGGTGTATCTGTTTTATATCTGCACAGTTCTTCTGTATTATTCTGGAAAGTAAAAGATGTTTTAGTAGTAACTTTTGTAGTATAGTTACAATGAGATAGCCTTTTCCGTAGCACAACAATACGTTACGTGATAGTACTTTCTTGATCAAGGTAAGGTACGTAATAACTACGATATCTATACGCAAAGCATTTCACTTTCGTTTATGATGAGGTAAGTACACTGACTTCAGCAGAACTTTGCTTACAGAGGACGATAGCTACGACACTTCCACGGAATTATCTTACAGCAAGACGCACATTTAGTGCTACAGGACACGCATTTGAGAGATTAATTTTGTACTTAAACCATTTATTTTTCAAGATTTTTGAATTGCAAAGAAAGTTTTCCATGATACATTTCATTCCATTGTTGTAATCTGTAACACCTGAGGGTGTAATCACATTAATCCTCAGGGGGGTACACGCTTACTTTGTGTACCATGTGTTTGGCAAGCACAAGGAGCCCTAGCTAATATGGTATTTGCTTATACAACTTTACACATCGGTACCATATTTCTCTAACACATAAATTACACAGCTATCTGATCATTTAACTGAGAGATAAACATATTTTTTACTACATCAGTGACACATGTTTACACAATTACGCAGTTGGGTAACTTCACACTTATGAAATTGTATTTTGTCTGTACTTTGTGAACTGTTCATATTTTTTTGGAACCATTGTGATACTATGAGAGCTTAGAATGATGTATTTGGTAAGGGATCATGATTTTTAAAGTACGTTTGAGGTAGATGACACTATTGAAATGAGCAGAGAATTTTTTTTAGGTTTTGAAATTATTGGAGGAAGCTACGACGATTTTGAGAATTGACTGAGACGTTATGGTATTATTACGACGACGATATGTATTATGCTGTTGAGGTATGTTTATCATCAATAAGATGATGCTACCGTACATGAGGAATTTGATTATGCTACGTATTTCTTATGATGAAATATTGAAGAAGTGTCGACGAATATGTATATGTATAATAAGGTAAGGAATAATGAGTAGTGGTTGGGGACTCTGATTTGTGGAAAAGGATGTTGGAAACCAAGAATCGTACTTTAGAATTATGAAATGTGTGTACATGTGTGAATGTATTACAATGCCACTGAAAATCTTTTGGACACTGTTATATTCATAGGATTGTGTTTCTACGCATTTGCAACGCAAATTCTCGACCTGTGAAATTTTTTATATGAGACTGTCACTGTAAGCAAACTGGTGTCGTAAATATTTCGGTAAGAAAGTTAAGTGACCACCTGCACGTAATGCGTCGTGGGCACCCAACTGCGCGACAGTCACCTGGAAAAAAGCAATGCCTTTCAGAGGCACAGGTAGAAAAAAAAAGAGGCCATTATCCTCGCTATTGACATTTCTTTGTAGAAAGCATCGCAAATACAACACGCTCAAACTTGAAAACATATGATAACACTGTGGAGCTCTTAATTTATGATATTTACTAAAATGCCTAATGAAATGATGAGAAACATTTTTACATCTATTGTCTTTGTAGTTGAGAGATTGCTCAATTTGTTTAATATCTAGTTTCTAGCTAACCTGCAGCATTGGTTAAAATAAAATTTTATAGATTTACTAATATAAATATTTTATGCCTGCAGACCCAGTAAAGAATAACTTTATGATGTACTTAAAAAAAACAAAGGAGCACAAAAAGACATTTCCCTTCACAGGAATTGCATACAGAATTTTCTTTTCAAGTACTTGGTAATTTCTTTTGTAGAATAAATTGTGATGCATGACTCTAGTGTTAAGGTGTGACATAGGTATTAGACATGGCCATCTTTAGTGTAATATTTTTTCTGCTTGAGCTTTGTCATGTTTAGATATAAGTTATTGCATTTGCTGCTGCTGTTTGCCAGGCATAGTGCTACTAAATTTCACTTTCTATTACTCTGTTAAGCTAGTTTTACTACTGATTTATTTTTCTTGTTTGCTGCACATTGCCTTATATTAGTTGTAATATTGCATTTGCTTTGCTAATTTATGCTGCTTGCTTTGCCAATTTGCATTTTTTATCATTGCTTTTTGTGTTAATTGTTTTGTGCTGCTGCATTGCCTTGTCCCTTAGTTTAGCATCTGAGCACAGTGGATTTAAGTTAGCTTAAGATGGGGTAGGCCATATAAGAGAACAAGTTGTGATGAATTGGAAGAAATGCATTGAGAAGGTATAAGAAAATGGTTTGGCCAAAAAAGTATTTTGAAAGAGGATATGAACAAAAAAAGTAGGGTTTAGGGATAACAGGTTAAGGTAGGATTTTCTTGGAAATAAATGATGAGGTAAGATAATGGAAAATAAATAATGAGGTAAGAAATATGTGAACATATAAATACAGAAAGCATGCTTGGATAGGATTTTTTTGGTGGAAACAAATGTTGAAATAAGACGAAAGATCTATGGAATGAAGTTTTGGATTGGACTGCAGTACCAAATGTTACCCTGAAAACGAACCCTGTCTTTCCTTTCGTATTATTCCGCTATGTGTTTATGTATCCTTGTGTACTTGTCTTTTTCATGTCTTTATGTGTTTAGGTAAAAAGATTTATGTTGTAGAATTTTTCAAATACTATGTTAATTTCTTTGTAAAGATGTTTAGACATTATTTATTCTGTTCTGTTATAATGCTCATGTGTGAAATTAATGTTTCGAAAACTATTCTCATTATTTTATATATTCACTTATGTCATAATTCCTGTAACACTGATGTATATGTTTATTTCTATTCTTTTGTAAAGTCTGTGTTACTACAAATGTTATCTGTACTGTTACGTTCTTTAATGATGTATTTTGTATCTTTGTAATTGTATTCTTATGTTATAAAATTGTAATTGACACCAGTTCATCATATTATTAACTTGTAAGTTCCATTTCACTGCACACGTTTCTGTTGGTCATACTATATGGACAATATGTGAGAAGTAGGGACTGTTAGTGTTTGCACGTGTGTTAATAATTCAGCAAGGGACTGGATAACAGCATTGCTGGTTCTAAGGACAATTCCAAAAACTTTATGAGTGCACAAGTGGTGGTTATGGACTTGCTATATTATCCGCAAGACTCTTCAATGGTGATTGTGCACCTGCACAGTCACAACAGATGGCTGCTGGCCATCTCTACAAGGACTACAGTGGGTCTGCATCTTTGATGACCCACCAATATCATTATTTTTACAAGGACTACAGTGGGTCTACACCTTTGCTGACTCACCAGTACCATTATTTCTACAAGGACTGCAGTGGGTCTGCACCTCTGGTGGCCCACCAATACCGTAATCTCTACCAGGACTACAGTGGGTGTGCTCTGTAATGACCTACCTACCAATATTCTTCAAAACTTCGAATGACTCTGCTGTGGGTTTGCTCTGTTGTGGCCCATTACCTGTCTCCATGTGGAGAGTCAGCACTGTCTTTCCGTTGGAAGGACAACACTACTTCTTCAAGACTGCATGGAAATCCGCTACTTCTGTGTGCATTTTCTTTTACTGCTCAGCCTTTGAGAAAAACACAGCAATTTTACTGTGATGAATGATCAGGACTGTCTTTATGGACTGTGAGAAAATTTTAGCTTTTGACCAACATTGTATCAATAAGTGTGTGCATTTGATGTCTTTGTTATTGTAATTATGAAAAATTTTATCAAATCATTATTGGCC
Organism: Schistocerca americana; assembly: GCF_021461395.2. Taxonomy (NCBI): domain Eukaryota; kingdom Metazoa; phylum Arthropoda; class Insecta; order Orthoptera; family Acrididae; genus Schistocerca; species Schistocerca americana. The sequence goes on along the minus strand of NC_060123.1, from coordinate 374,615,509 downwards.
ACTGCCCAAAACAATTTGTGAAATTTTCTGTGGGGAGCTTGGGGGCTATGTAAGTAGGCTGTTTATGTTTTCTTATTGGCAACGTTACGTAGCTCTCCGTACGAAAATCACTGGCTGTGCTGTGTGCAGTCTGTGGCTAGTTTGCATTGTTGTCTGCCATTGTAGTGTTGGGCAGCTGGATGTGAACAGCGCGTAGCGTTGCGCAGTTGGAGGCGAGCCGCCAGCAGTGGTGGATGTGGGGAGAGAAATGGCGGAGTTTTGAAATTTGTAAGACTGGATGTCATGAACTGCTACGTATGTTATGATTTTTCAACACTATTAAGGTAAATACATTGTTTGTTCTCTATCAAAATCATTCATTTGCTAACTATGCCTATCAGTAGTTAGTGCCTTCCGTAGTTTGAATCTTTTATTTAGCTGGCAATAGTGGCGCTCGCTGTATTGCAGTAGATCGAGTAACGAAAATTTTTGTGAGGTAATTGATTTGTGAAAGGTATAGGTTAATGTTAGTCAGGGCCACTCTTTCGTAGGGATTATTGAAAGTCAGATTGCGTTGCGCTAAAAATATTGTGTGTCAGTTTAACCACAGTCATGTATAATTGTTCTAAGGGGACGTTTCAATGTGTCTTTAGAAAAGATAGAGAGTCGTAGGCGCTACACGATTATCAACTGCCTTTAAGAGCTGCACAGCCTTCCTTCTCTCTCTTCAGCGGAAGCGAGAGAGGGGATGGATCTTGCAATGGGATGCGCGTGCACCGTTAATCGCTGTTGCTTAGAAGTTACAGGATTGTAGCAATTAGCTGACCAGCCCCTGTGGCATTCCAAACTCTCCTGATGACAGCAGATCCTAACACGCCTCGTCCCTGCAATCGCGTGACCACCTCGCTCCCCAGACATGTCACACTGGATTTCTTTCTCTGAGGTTTCATTAAAGACCGTGTGTACGTTCCTCCCCTATCTAACAATTTAGCCGACATGGAAGATCGAATCTATTCTCCCGTTGCACAAGTTACCCCCTAGTTGCTGCAACGAGTGTGGAAAGAAGCTGATTACTGATGGGAAGTTTGCCGCACCACAAATAGTTGTCACATTGAACCAAAATGTCTTTTCACACTTTCATGTGAAACTTGAGGTTGCATGCTACAAAATGACACATTTACCTATTATGTAAATTAGCTCAATTTCTATGTCATTCCAAAGATGTAAAATCTTTTCTGACTCAACCTGTACAGAGGCGTACCAACAATCGTTCTTTCCTTTTCCACAAGTGTTGCAAGGGGTAGGGGAGGGGAGTGTTGTTGAAGACATAGTGTATACTGGTTAACCAAAAGAGTATGACCACCTCTACAATAACTTGTTAGTATGTCTTTGAAACGAAATACGTCACTGATACGCAGAATCAGTGACGTATTTCGTTCCAAAGACGGACTGAAAAGTTATTATGCAGGGGGTCATAATCTTTTGGTTCATTAGTATACACTATGTCATCAACAACACTGCGTATCAGGGATCTGACAGTTCGTTGGTATGTCTGTGTGTGTAGATGTCTGCCCACAGGTCATGTAGTTTGCATGACTAACGAGCCGCTGATTTGCGTAGGCGATGATGACACCCGACAGCGACCCAGATAGGTTCCATAGGATTTACATCGCCGAAACACCAATGTGAGTTCACTATAATGCTCCTCAAGCCACTGGCTCCGAGACACGGACAATTATACTGCTGAAAGATGGCATCACCGTGGTGCAGATGGTACACAGCTGTCAGCATGTCTTCAGTTACTACCTCAGGTCCCTTGCAAGCGCAGTAGAATGTCTCCCATACCATAAAACTGCTCCCACCAGCCTGCGACCGTGGCGCGCTGCACGTTTCCATCCGCAGTTCACCTCGATAACGGGGTTTGTGGAGACGACCAGTGACCTATTCCAGCAAAAATGTGATTCACCCGAAGAGCCGACACGTTTTCGTAGATCTTCGGTCGAATCCAATGTTCCCGTGTTCACTGCAATCGTAATTTACTATGTCGTTTGGTCAGCATGTCAACACATGGTGGTGCTCTGCTGTGGAGCTCTATGTTCAACAATGTACGGTGAAAGGTGTGCACCAGCATTGTGCTCTTTCGGCAGAGATGCCACAGACCGCCATCTGTCCTACTTTACAGAGCACAGAAGCCTTGGAACCCTATGTTCAGTTGCCGGCCGGAGTGACCGAGCGGTTCTAGGCGCTACAGTCTGGAACAGCGCGACCGCTACGGTCGCAGGTTCGAATCCTGCCTGGCGCATGGATGTGTTTGATGTCCTTAGATTAGTTAGGTTTAAGTAGTAGGGGACTGATGACCTCAGCAGTAAAGTCCCGTAGTACTCAGAGCCATTTGAACCAACCCATGTTCAGTTAAGAGTCGTGGACCTCTAACCATTTAGCGTCTAGTGATAATTTCACTGTCTTACATTTTCTGTAGATGCTCGCGACAGTAGTACGTGAACATTCGACCCTTTCGCTGTTTTCGAGATACTTGTTCACAGGCTCTGCCAAATAATAATCTGCCCTTTGTCAAAGTCGCTAATCTCAATGGATTTCCCCGTTTGCAGCCTATATCTTGGATATGGTGATCCTCCGTTCGTGTCTGCTCCGCTTACACAATTTTGTTACCGCGTCACGTTCCAGCAACGCCACACGTCGGCATTGAACGTCGCGGCGGGCAGTGGTCATTACATTTTGCCTTATCAGTGTATACTCTCAAGCAAATATCGTAAGGTGATTGACAGAATGTAAATGTGAATCTAGCTGAGAAAGCTGGTTGTGGCTGTGAATATCGTGAACCGCAGCTGGCACAAGTTCCGTGCTCGAGGCACGGCATCAAAACGTTTGGCGTTTGGGCGGATGAAGAGGCCGGGTGCTGCACAGCGCCGCGCCGGTCCAGCGAGACCATCCTTTGTGCGTGGGTATTGATTGCTGGTGGCAGCTCCGGGACGCGGCCGCATCTGCGGCGGCGGCGGCGGCGGCGGCGGCGCTCGTCAAGGGCGGTCCCGGTCCCAGCAGCAGCGGCAGCGGCGGCGGCGGCGGCGGGCAAGTGTCCCTGACCGCTGCCGCCCTGCGCTGCTGCAGAGGTCACACGGCGGCCGTACCGAACCCCGCCATCTGGGCATCCAGGAGCACATCGCTGTGCTCTACATGGCGTCTGCACCTTGTGTCCGTTCATGCGGCGCAGTGTGTCTCACTCACTATTACACTTGTACTAAAGACCTGACAGGCAGTTCTTACGTTGCGGTTGATAATGGAAGCAAGTCAAAAGAAAAATCAAGACACGTTCATAGGATTTATCGATCTGTAAAAAGCTTTCGACAACGTAAATCTGTGCAAGACGTTCGAACTTCTGAGAAAAATAGGAGTAAGCTGTAGGGAAGAACGGGTAATATACAATATGTACAAGAGTCGAGAGGGAACAATAAGAATGGAGGACCAAGAGCGAAGTGCTCGGATTAAAAAGGCTGTAAGGGAGGGATGTACCCTTTCGCCCCTCCCCTACTATTCAGTCTATACACCTAAGACGCAATAATGGCAATGTAAGAAGGGTTCAAGTTGAAAGAATATCAATGATAAGATTCGCTGATGACATTGCTATCCTCTGTGAAAGTGTAGAAGAATTACAGGATCTGTTGAAATGAATGAATAGTCTAATGAATACAGAATATCGATTGAGAATAAACTGAAGAAAGACGAAAGTAATGAGAAGTAGCAGAAATGAGAACAGGGAGAAACTTAACATCAGGATTATAGACCACGACGTAGATGAAGTTAAGCAATTGTGCTACCTAGGCAGCAAAATAACCCACGGCGGACGGAGCAAGGTGGATATAAGAAGCAGACTAGCACTAGCATAAAGGGCATTCCTGACGAAGAGAGGCCTACTAGTATCAAACATAGGCCTTAATTTGAGGAAGAAACTTCTGAGAATGTACGTTTGCAGCACAGAATTGTACGTTAGTGGAACATGGACCGTGGGAAAAACGGAACAGAAGTGAATCGAATCAGTTGAGGTGTGGCGCTACAGAAGAATGATGAGGTAAGGAATGAGAAGTTCTCCGCAGAATCGATGAGGAAAGGAATACATGGAAAACACTGACAAACTTAACTGAACATGGTTTGGTTCAAATGGCTCTGAGGATGACAGGATATCTGTTAAGACATCAGAGAGTAACTTCCGTGGTACTAGAGGGAGCTGTAGAGGGTAAAAACCGTAGAGGGAGACAGAGATGGCAATACATCCAGTAAATCATTGAGGATGTAGAAAAAAAACTGACGACATATTAGGCCAGTGATTTAGTTGAGAGATGAATAATTTAACAACTAAATGTAGAGCAGAAGCCCAACCAGCGCTCTTCTCACATGACGTTCTGGATGGCATGGATCACGGCAGTCACATAGATGGACTGCTTCTCGATTTTAGAAACCCACGTCGCTCAATACCGCACAAACACTTATTAATGGAAGCACAATCCTATGGGGTATCAAACGATATTTGTGCCTGTATTGGGAATTTTCGATAGTGTGGATACAGCATGTTGTCTCGGGTGGAGAGTCGTCGACAGATGTATCAATAACTTCAGGCCTGTCCCAGGAAAGTGCGTTGAGACCCTTGCTTATCATGTTGCGCATTAATGTCCTGGCAGAGGGTATTAGTGATAAACTCAGAACATTAGCGGGGCAATTAAAAGAAAAAAAAATTGTACAGAAATATTCAGTCAGATCCTGGTAAGATATCAAAGTGAGGCAAACATTAGCAACTGACTTTAAATTTGAAGACGTGTAAGACTCTCCACTTTACAAAACAAAGAAACGTAGTATCCTATGATTACAATGTCAACGAACCACAGTTGGATCAGGTCAGCTCATAAAAATGCCTGTGTGTAACAGTTTGTTGGGATCTGAAATGGATTGAGCACACAGACCTCAGTTGTAGTTGTAGCAGGGGGTAAACTTTGGTTCGTTGAGAGGGTATTAGGAAAACGCAGTCAGTGTAGAAAACACGCGTGTGATCCGTCCTAGAATACCGGTCAAGTGTGTGAGAGCGATAACAAATGGGACTAACAGAGGATACAGAAAAAGGGCATTATGATTGGTCACAAGTCTGTTTCACCGATGCTAGAACGTCAGAGGAATATATTGCAACTGCCTGTGTATTGTTCCCGATGGACCTCTAAGACAAGATTACACTACTAAAAACGTGTGCAGAGTGATTAACCAAATAATTCTCCCCGCTCTCCATACGCGAATGGAACAAGAAGAGGCCTTGATTCATGCTACACCGGGAAGTACCCTCTGTGATTTGCGAGTACGGATGTAGATGCAGAGAAGTTTAATGATACACCGGTGTGGAAAACTTTAGGACGAAAGTAATTATTTCCTGCTTTCAGCGAATATCTCAACTCTCCTGTTTGGGTCTAAGTGAGGCGTCGTTGTGGTCAATACAATCGAATCGCATTCCAAATTAGAGAGGTTCACATCCCTGTCCGGTAATTCAGAGTTCAGTCTCTCGTGGTTTCTAAAAATCACTTAAGGTGAATGGCATTGAAAAGCAGACGGTCTGTTTTCTCTGTCATGCTCGCCCAATTGTAGTCTGAACACCATTTCTCATGACATCACCTTCAACAGGACCTTAAGCTTGCATATCCCCTCGGCTGCTTGCATCTGGTGTTTCGTTTCCTTACTTACCATGCAAGATTTGCTATCACAGATCGATGTTGGGTACGTATATAGGTAGATTTATCCGCAATTATCTTCGTTTCCTGTAACATCTCTCTATTGTTGAGGAAGCTTCGTCTGATAATGTTCAACAGATGGCTTATTATTTCGACTTCTTCCGTATCATCTTATTCCATCCTATCTACTTAAATTAGATTACGTGTTATAAAAACTACTGATTAAATTTAATGTTAGCCTTTCTTCGCGTTTTCTAATGTGTTGTATGTTTTTCACCACAGGCTATATTCACCAGAGTATCACAAAAGGACGACTGAATTCTGAATTCATTTCATCAGACTGTATTTTGCGGCCAGCTACTTCACTTTCGTGCTAGATACCTTCGTTATCTAGTCAAGATTTGTTACAAAATACAGGGTGCTGAGGCTACAACCTCGTCATTCTCTTTTCCCCGCAATCAATTCAGCACATTTCCAACATTCCGTCTACACATAGTTATAGCAATCTGTATGCAAATTCCTAATAATCTTATAACTGATATCCGATCCCTCTATGGATGTATGCAGTTGAACTCTCGTTACTCTGTCCATTATCTCTTTCTAGTGCAAATCTGCGCTATGTTAGGTTTTGTTTTCTCTAAAAACTATTGGCTAACCATCTTTATTCTGAGGATGAGAGCTAAATACCAGTACTTTGGCAAAAACCACAACATTAACATGGAAAAGTTAACATATGAAGAACAATCAGGTTTTAGAAAAGGACGATCAACTATTGACAATGTTTTTACACTGCAACAAATTATAGAAAAGAGACGAGAGTTCAATAGGAAAAGCCATCTTGCTTTTGTGGATTTTGACGAAGCTTCCGATAATGATAATAGAGAAATGCTGTGGAACATCATGACTAAATGAGGTTATCCATCTCATCTCATAAATGCTATTAAAAGTCTATACACGAACACCGAAATTATTATAGATATCCGCAATAATATTATAAATATGAAAGTAACTCTGTCTCTTACACTTACATGACTAAACTAATGTACCGATTACGCTGAGTAAGAACACAGACTACTTGGTTCAAATGGCTCTGAGCACTATGGGACTTAACTTCTGAGGTCATCAGTCCCCTAGACCTTAGAACTACTTAAACATAACTAACCTAATGACATCACACACATCCATGCCCGAGGCAGGATTCGAACCTGCTACCATAGCGGTCACGCGGTTCCAAACTGTAGCGCCTAGAACCGCACGGCCACCCCGGCCGGCACACACCACTTCACGATGTGTGTAGTATAAAATATGAAACAATAATTAGTCTTTGAAAAAGCTATTTCCTTTTTTGACTAATGATCTTTATCATATTTGTGAAAATAATTTAATTATTTGATATGTTTTACATAATGCGATTCGACTTAATGAATACAATCCTCCAAGTCTTTAATCCGTACTTCCACACTACTATTAATTACAACACGCCACATTTCAGCCGTTGAACGTCATGCGTGACTTATACCTGCTTTCTTGCGTCCTCATTTCCGGGAATAGCTCGTGGTCACGCCTGTAGCGTTCCTGTTTCTTGATCGTGGAATCCCGAGTTCAGTTCCCGCTCGCGTCTGTTTCTCCCTGCTCGCGTCAGGATGTGTTCATTGTCCTCATCATAATTTTATCCTCGTCGACGTGCAAGTTACCGAAGTGGAGTCAAATAAAAAGACTTGCACCATGCCCCCGAACATCCAACCTAAGGTCTCCCGGCCAAAAAAGCCATAAGTACATTTCATTTCATTTCACTGATAAGTGAGGGCAGCTGTGGGTAACAGCTACACTCAAGAGCCAAAGAAACTGGCATATCTGTCTAATATCGTGTAGGTCCGCTGCGAGCACGCGGTGCCGCAACACGACGTCGCATGGATTCACCTGATGTCTGAAGTAGTGCTGGAGGGAATTGACACCATGAATCCTGCAGGGCTGTTCATAAATCCGTAAGGGTACGAGGGGGTGGAGATCTCTTCCGAACAGCACTAGTGGGAAGTATAACAACAAAGCCAATTAACACAAACAAAAGAGTACGACAAGGAAGCTGTATTTCTTCAGCACTCTTCAGTATACAGGATGTTAAAAAAAAAGTGTCTAATATTTTGGGATGTGGTAGTACTCATCGAGACACAAAAAAAAGTTCAGTGAACATGGATCCGGAAAAGCATACCTTTCGAGATAAACGTGTTAGAGGAAGGGTTGCGCGACGCTTGGTTTTGGATATAAAACAGTTGCTGCATTGGCACTACGTCAAACGTGTCGCTAGGGTATTATGATGTCTCACAGTACTGTGCCTACCATTAGGTGGTCTGTAGTCAGTTTGTGGCTCGAGTCGTGTTGTAGTCAACGTTACTTTTCGTCGTGTTAAGTGTCTTATTGTACAGTTCTGGCAACCATGGCTACGTATCATGGTGTTAAATCTTCTTCCAAATGCGGATTCACTAATGTGTTTACTCTTATTGCGCTATTTGTACGTACAAATGGTGTACTACATTCACAATTTCTCTCTTCCACCACTTGCTAGCAACGGAAGCCACTACTCGACAAGCGAAATGGCGAAAACCATATTCCGCTATGGGTTAGAAGGAGCGTGTGCTACGTTCGGTGGAAGAAACCCCTGGGACCAGTGTGCGACGATTATCAGCAGCAGAAGGTGTGTCTCACTCTCTTATCTGTGGGGTACTTCGTGAACAATTGCTGTACCCATATCATCTACAGCGCGTTCAGACTCTAAGGCCACAAGATCATCACGGCAGACAGCGGTTCTGTCAATGGCTGTTGCAGAAGTATGTGTCAGGTCCACTGTTCACATCCAAGATTTTATTTACCGATAAGGTAGGGTTTACAAAAGATGGCGTTGTGACTCTCCATAACTTGCAAGTATGGGCAGCTGTAAATCCTCAAGCAATTCAGGAAAGAAAACATCAATACCGATTGTCAATCTTCATACTGACGGGCGTGCTTGGCGATGGATTAAAAGGCCATACGTGCTACAACAAAGGCTAACTGTGGCACATTATCTGGACTTTGTCATTAATGTATTGTCTACCTTGCTGAAGGCTGTGTCATTGCAGCAACGAATACAAATGTGATTCATGCATGATGGTGCTCCAGCACACTTTTGTCACAATGTGAGCGAATATCTGACTCAGACATTTCCGCACCACCTCTGGAGGACGGGGGACGGGGGACGGCGGACGGGGGACGGTGGAGTTGGGTACATCTTGGCCTGCTCGTTTCCCATACCTCAGTCCCTAGGATTCTGGTTATGGGGACACTTGAAGGAATTCGTCTGTGTCACGCCAATCAACGATATGCGTACACCAGAGGGTCGTTCGGTCTTCAGTGCGTCCCAAACAGGTACAATAACAATCGCGTGTACTTGAAAGGGTGCGTCATTCCTTACGCCGGAGGGTAGAGGGCTGCACTGTCATGAATGGACGCGACGCTGAACACCTCCTGTAAACACGTGTTTATCGCAGAAAGTATGCATTTTCGGGCCCTTGCTTACTGGACTTATTGCAGAAAGTATGCCTTTCTCGACACAGGTTTATTGGACTTACTTTTCCTGTTTCGATGAATACTACCACTTCCCAAAGAATTCGACCCTTTTTTGTAACACCCTGTGTATAGATGCAGTTATCAGCACTTGTAAATGGTGAACATAAATGGATTTCTTTTATATCGTAACACTAGGCTATAGGTAATTTTATATACAGATGACCTAACTTTGATTACAGAGAATGAAGATGAGCTTCAAATGGGAGTCTATAAGTTGCAGCAGATAACTTCAAATTACAACCTAACATTGTCGGTAGGTAAAACGATAGTGATGACATTTAAGGGGAGAAAACCAATAAGATCTAAAATAGTCTTGAATAATAAAATATTAGAGCAAGTAAAACATTTTAAATATCTAGGATACGACGTCACTTATGAATACAACCATGATGGAGACCAAAAATTAAATAAATTCAGTTCCGTATGTGAAACGATCGTAAAAATGTTGCGGAATGAAACCAGGAAAGGAACCCAGCTGAAGTTTTATAAAACAATAGCAGTACCAACCCTCACTTATGGAAGTGAAGCATGGGCAACAAAAAGACACCAAGAAAGTAGAATACAGACGCAAGAAATGAGATTTCTAAGGAGACTGGAAGGGTGTACAAGGGAATATCGAAAAAGAAAAAGAGACATAAGGAAACATATGGGAATGTATAACCTAAACGAGAAAATAAAGGAAAATAGGAGAAATGGAAGGAACATGTAGACCGGATGGGTAGAGAAGGCTCTGAATTATAAATGTTCTGGAAGACAAACGTACGAAGACCTTGCAAGAGATGGGTGCCGTAATAGGCAATTTGCCTAATAAATGAAGCGAAAAATTGACGGTTCTTCATTCTCTCTCTTTGTCTCTGCCGGTTCACACACTATGAGCCTTGATCTTGCAAATTCTCTTCGTTGTTCTATTTCATTCTACTGTACATTGTATATAAGATATTCCTTTTCCCACCAGGTTGTCACTGAATTTATCAATCCATTTCAACTCTTTTAGAAACGTTTTCTTTGTGTTATCTAAGGTTCGTGAGGCATGGATCCACAGTACCTTAGAGCAGTGAAAAAGGGAATGGGGTGTGCTTGCTTTTGGTGCATATTTTCACTGAATTTGTCAATAAGGTGTTTTCCTGTACTTGGTTTGGCGACAATGATCTCGGGTGACTTACCTTGTCCATGTTGTGGGGCACACTTCGTCTGACTCAATTTTCAAAACTTCTCCGTGTTTGGTGATCCTATTAGAGTCTAGGCTACAGCCAGTATAGACCTCATTTTCATCGGAAAACGTAAATTAGCACAAACAACTAATGATATCTTAAACAAAACGCTTTCCTCCGAAAGGATCTTCAGTAACAACATCCTAACGTTGCGCCATTTTCGAACGTAGTTTCTCCTCACTCGTCAACGGTTCCAATTTTTGGGTCAGCTGAAAACAATCAAAGCAGATTCTCAACGGGAAGTCAAAGTTTGCTAAGCCATCAACTCATGTGTTTGTGAGAGGAATTTACGGACCGATAAATAAACTTAAGTTGAAAGTGTTACATTGTTAGGCACTACATGATTTCCGAAAAGCAGATGAAATCACACGTTTTTCCCATGGCGTAGTTTCCTGTGGAAGATACTAATTCTTGTCTGAATATTTATAGAGAAATTTTATCTTAGCTACGTAAGGACTGATGAAGTATACATAAAAGTCAAAGAATCTTTGATGAAATTAAAAGCAAAGGTATCAACATTAAGAGTGCAGGAGGAATTCCATTGTTAAAAGCAGAAGCTTGAGTAGACAGGTAGAAAGAGCACATTGAAGGTCTAAATACAAGGAGGAAGAACAGTCTGACTACGTGATAGGAGAAGAAGCTGCATTCGATCTGGAAGAGATAGGAAATCTGGTATGAGAGCGAGTTTAATAGAGGTTTGGAAGACTGCGATCAAATAAGGAGGAAGGCATAGACAACGTCACTGGAGGATGTGAGAATAAAACAACAATTAAAACTTGTTTTTGGAATCTATTAATGGGGAGACATACCATGAGACTTTCGGAAAAACCTCATCCACATATTCCGGAAGATTGCAACAGCAGATTTAAGTATGAGAACTATCGAACAATCAGTTTAACATATCATGCATCTAATTTGCTGGAATAGAAAATTAAGGATCTGTTAGAAGACGATCAACATGGATTTAGAAAACCTAAAGGAACCAGAGAGGCACGAAGCACTTGATAATGGGAGCAGGATTAAAAAAAACCAGAAAAAAGACACTTTCACAGGAGTTGTAGACCAAGAAAAAAGTTTGAAAATACAAAATGGTGCAGAATGTTCGAAATTCTCAGAAAAACAATTGTAAGCTACAGGAAAAGATATCTAACATACAGTACGTAGGGGAGAGTATTGTACCTGGAGGACAGTGTACCTAGGAACACGTGATGTTTCCTGGTCGCTGTTTCAGTCTAGTGGCTGATTTCAGAACCACGTGACGGAATACGTACTAGTGACCGTCATAAGTAGTGTCCAACCATTTCTACTGTTTTTTTCCTTGCCGGACAAGTTTTTGTTTTTTATGCAGCTTTTGTAAATAGTGCAAATTCTACCTATGTATGTCTTATTAATACTATTCGAAGGATATTGTTAATTCTTTAATTCAAGACTTTAATAGTGAGTGATATTCTGCAAATTTTTAAAACTAGCTACATAATGTGTCGACAGTTAAGTCATACTTCACCTTTCGTGCAGCGTCTTGTACCCTGTAACGGAAGAACATCGTCTACCGTGGAACACGTGTTATTTGGACCTGAACTGAGTTTATTTAATGTATTTATAATTTTTCCTATCTTGAAAATGGAAATTTGTCTTGATTTCCCACAGCTTCTATAATAAATGTTTTTCACTTGTAACTGGGATTTGATAATATTTCACTTAATTATTATTGGTACGTACTAGAGCAATAATATAACACATAGGCTGTTAAATATATTTCGTTTACTGATTATTGGTGTGTAGTACAGTAATAATATAACCCAAAGGCTATTAAATACAGCAGTGACAAGCTGTTCTCGACTGCAATATTTTTAAATTTAAATAAGACTTATTACTAGGTATATGAACATGCTGAATCTTGGAACACTGTCACATTTGTAAAAATCTTACTTTCCAGTAGTTATTTCTGTAAACTTAGAAAAAGACTGAAGCATACGTAAAGTGAATGCTATAATTTCAAAATGGAATAAACCTGTATTACAGGGCTGGCCGAAGATGAAAGCGTGAAAAGTTTTTCAAGACAGAACCCTTTCCCCTACTAGAACCAAGAAGTAATACTAGGGTCCTTCAATAAATAGTGCCCCACAATGTTTTCTCAAAACTTTTTATTCTTAAGAGTTAGGATTTGGACACAGTTTCAGTTAACATTTCTTGTACATGTACTAGTTTTCTACATACTCTCCATCACGTCCTAAGTGGAGAATCTTTAACAGGTCCGAAATGATGGCAAACCGACGGACTTGCGTAGAACATCCATTATTGAGTTGGAACAAGATTACTTTTGGATTGTTGTCAGATCGAACACGTCTGAAACTAGTCTTGACTTTGTTCAGAGTCTTTATGTATGATTCTCAATTAATAGTTGACCCTCTTGGCAGTGAATTCACGAGAATAGCACCATCACCAGCCCAAAATACTGACACAGTGACTTTGCCAGCCATCAATTTCTTCTTTGTTGGTGCCCGCAGGTAACGTCGTTCAAGCTACTCCATTGTCGGTTCCGGCTCAAAGTGATGAACGAAAGTTTTCTCAACTGTAACGATCCTTGACAGAGAGGCCTCTCCATTGGCTTCTGGCTGCTCCAGCAGGTCAGATAAAAGCCTTTTGTGAGTATTCATGGAACCCATCATGAGTACACCTTTGAATATCCAAGTCTCAATCATTGAACAAGCAATTGCAGTGCTCACCGATAGCAGTAGGACAAGTGTCCAGTTATGATGAGGCCATCTGCACGAAAAATGACATTCGTGTAGGGAACAGTGACTGTGGCAGAATGTCCCGAGAGTGGCCGACTATGGCGGTCAGTTTCAGCTCTTTCTCACGCTTTGACTCTCTTTACACATTGCCTAGCAGTACCCCTGTCAGCTGCATAATTACCACACACTGCACGCAAACGTTTATGCATGTTCACCACCCTTTCTTTTTCTGCAACCAAAAATTTAGGTACAACACATTACTTGTAATGAGCGTCTGGCATAGGCGCCATTTTAAAGGTTCACTAGGCTCTACCATCTGTCATAGCTGTTCGAAAGTTCGTACATATGCAGAAGGAACATCAAATATGAAGCAACTAAAAGGGCGTTTTCCTGTATCGACTAAAGGCTATAAAAAATGGGGCATTAATTTGCGAAGTACTGGTAAAATTTTAAATGGAATTAATGAGAAAAGAACGCATTTGTTTGTTCCGTACGACACAAACTGTTTGCGACATACTGGAAAAGAAGATCAGTATTGGGCAATATATGGCTCACATTAGATATATGGCTCACTATTTTTGTATAGGTTGAGTCACATACGTCAGCTTTAACGCCCTGTGTTAGCTTGACTGCATGATACACATCAGTTGCCAGTGACCTTACAGCTTAATTTGCCAGACATTGGTTAGTCATTACTAATAATAAATAACATATAGCTCAATTGGTTGCATTAAATAAAATAAATCATGTCAGGTGATGGTACAATTAAATAATGTAGCCGACCGAGATGATTTTAACTGAAACGGTTGGTTTGTTCGTTTGGTAGCTCTTTGAAATAATTTGAGATAGTGGCTCTACATAAATTATTTAAATAATTAATAATGAAATAGATCATACATACTAGCTACAGTCCATAAAAACGAAAATTTATCAGAGGCCCAGGTACTAATTGTTCACAGAGCTCAACTCGACGGCACGTCTCAACCCTGAATTTTGAAAAAAATGGCTCTGAGCACATGGGACCCAACATCTGAGGCCATCAGTCCCCTAGAACTTAGAACTACTTAAACGGCCGCGCGGGTCTGGCGCTGCAGTCTGGCACCGCGAGACCGCTACGGTCGCAGGTTCGAATCCTGCCTCGGGCATGGATGTGTGTGATGTCCTTAGGTTAGTTAGGTTTAACTAGTTCTAAGTTCTAGGGGACTAATGACCTCAGCAGTTGAGTCCCATAGTGCTCAGAGCCATTTGAACCATTTGAACAACTTAAACCTAACTAACCTAAGGACATCACACACATCCATGCCCGAGGCAGGAAACGAACCTGCGACCGTAGCGCTGAATTTTGACCAACAACGAGAGGTTCCCAGTGGTGAGACCCACTTTTTGAAACCGTCTACATGGTAACGTGGGTTAAGGTCCCAGTTATCGCACCCTGCAGCCATACAATCTAGTGAGCTTTCGCTTGCGAGTAATCGACGAAAAATTGTTCCGGAGTTTAGCGTGATGCCCCACAGCTTGAAAACGGTTAAGGTTTAGTCCACACACATGCAAAGGGTTGTGGGTGCTTTGAGATGTCTTATTTTCAAATCGTCATTAAAATGACCTTGATCATTATTTTTATTCAGTTAATTGTTTTAAATATAATTATTTTATTTCTATTCCTCTGCCACGTGATTTTAGTCATCATATTAACTTTTTCATTTGCTTTCATTTTTCTCCCTATCAATCATTTTCCACTTGTAATATTTGTTTACGTATTTTTAATCATTTTTAAGTATTAACTTCTATTTAATTTCTTCCGTTTCGTCGTCCTATATTTTCGTCTATGTTATTGCATTCATTATTTCTATTCCTCATTTTTCTCGAATTTCATTTTGCTTACAACTCCTTTTTTGTTTAAATCTTCATCTGGTTTATGTTGTCCATACTGCAATCAGACTTTATGTTTTAAATGTTTGTATGACGATTACCATTCAAAACAACGTATATCTTGCAACGAAAAAGATTATTAAATAGATTATTTCATCTTTTGCTCTTTGACTGAGAAATTTGAATTTTCAAATGTTTACATATTAAGACAGATAAATAAAAATAATTAAATTCACATTCACGGAGACTTCAAGTGGAAAAAGAATGATACAAAAAAATCCGAGCAATTGAAAAAGTTAATATTGTAATCAAAATTATGTGGCAAAGGAAAAGAAATAAAAAAATATTTAAACCAGTTAACTGAATAAAAATAATGATCAAAATCATTTCGATAAAGATTTTAAAATAAAAGATTTCAGAGGACCTGAACAGTTGTGAACCTACAATCTCTTACAAGTGATGACCATACCTCAGCCACTACACTACACAATCAGCAGTAGCGCATCAAACGAAATTTCGAAATGTTTTTTCGTCGATTACTCGCTAATGTGGGCGCACCAGGGTGAAAGGCGGCAGAGTGACACCTAGGACATTAACCTACTCCTCCGTATAGACGGTTTCAAAAAGGCGATCCCACCACTGGGGACCTCTCCTTGTAAGTTCTACATCACAAGAATATTTTCAGAGTCCCGGCAGTTGTTAAAGTATTTAGCGCGACCACATGCCACCCAATTTATACCATCGCTTGAAAACTGTTCTTACGACTCTCCGAATATAACTGCCTTTTCGCTCTTGCAACGTGCACTGGCTTTTCACACCGTCAGCTGGCCTCCGGACACCTCACCAGCGTTGCTCAATGCCAATAAGAAACGCAACAGCATATGTAGTGGGCTACAGTCTACAATAATTCATCAATTTTACTGACAGTTGCGCCCTATGGCTGTGGATTATATTACTTCAATAAAAACAGCAACTAGCCACTTTGATAGGTGCTTTTATTTAAGATATTTTGCGTTTTGGCTTTCATCCATCGTCAGTTTAGAGTAATACAGATTTCACTCTTCAGTCAGTACACAATTACAACATCGACAGCAAAATCGGATGATGCAGCTGCCCAGTTCAAAACAAAAATTTTGTTGACCTACGACACTTCGCAAGTTGTATATTTACAAAAAACTGCTTCTTGGGTGTATCACTCGTACTGTTCAATCTATACGCTGGGGAAGCGGAGGTTCAGGAGGGGTATTAAAATTCATGGTGAAAGGATATCAGTCATAATATTCACTGGTCACATTGCTATCCTAAGTGAAATTGAGGAAAAATTGCAGGGCTTGTTGAATTGGAGTAAACAATATAATGAGTATAGAGTATGGATTGAGGGTAAACTGAAGAAAGACGAAAGTAATGAGCAGAAGCAAAAATGAGATTAGCAATAACCTTAACATCAAAACTGGGAATCACGAATTACACAAATTGTAGGAAATCTTCTAGCTTGAAAGCAAAGTAACACACGATGGACGAACGAAGGAAGGCATAAAAAATAGAATATAACAAGCAAAGAGGGTATTCCTAGCCTTAATTTCCAATCATTATTCGTATTTTATGTTATAAATACAAATTCTGTACCAGCAGCCTCTCCTTCCAGTCTACTCCTTTCCTCTTCATAGCGTCCATCCGCTGGTTACTTTGAACTATGCCGACAGTTTTTTCCAAATAATAAAAAGTCATAAATTTCTCAATTCTGTTGGAAAGTTATAGATATCACATGCTTTCTGATTCTTCACCTAATTCAGCGCCTTTCCTACTTCTGTTTCCAGAATGCTGTACACGTGTCCATCTTCCGGTATACAGGGTGGTCTATTGATCGTGACCGGGCCAAATATCTCACGAAATAAGCGTTAAACGAGAAAACTACAAAGAACGAAACTTGTCTAGCTTGAAGGGAGAAACCAGATGGCGCTATGGTTGGCCCGCTAGATGGTGCCATACGTCAAACTGATATCAACTGCGTTTTTTAAAAATAGGAACCCCCATTGTTTATTACATATTCGTGTAGTACGTAAAGATACGAATGTTTTAGTTGGACCACTTTTTTCGCTTTGTGATAGATTGCGCTGTAATAGTCACAAACATATGGCTCACAATTTTAGACGAACACTTGGTAACAGGTAAGTTTTTTAAATTAAAATACAGAACGTAGGTACGTTTGAACATTTTATTTCCGTTGTTCCAATGTGATACATGTACCTTTGTGAACTTATCATTTCTGAGAACGCATGCTGTTACAGCGTGATTACCTGTAAATACAGCATTAATGCAATAAATGCTCAAAATGATGTCCCTCAACCTCAATGCATTTGGAAATACGTGTAACGACATTCCTCTCAACAGTGAGTAGTTCACCTACCGTAATGTTCGCACATGCATTGACAATGCGCTGACGCATGTTGTCAGGCATTATCGGTGGATCACGATGGCAAATATCCTTCAACTTTCCACACAGAAAGAAATCCGGGGACGTCAGATCCGGTGAAAGTGCTGGCTATGGTATGGTGCTTCGACGACCAATCCACCTGTCATGAAATATGCTATTCAATACCGTTTCAACCGCACGCGAGCTATGTGCCGCACATCCATCATGTTGGAAGTACATTGCCATTCTTTCATGCAGTGAAACATCTTGTAGTAACATCGGTAGAACATTACGTAGGAAATCAGCATACATTGTACCATTTAGATTGCCATCGATAAAATGGGGGCCAATTATCCTTCCTCCCATAATGCCGCACCATAAATTAACCCGGCAAAGTCGCTGATGTTCCACTTGTCGCAGCCATCGTGGATTTGCCGTTGCCCAATAGTGCATATTATGCCGATTTACCTTACCGCTGTTGGTGAATGACACCTCGTAGCTAAATAGAACGCGTGAAAAAAATCTATCAACGTCCCGTAATTTCTCTTGTGCCCAGTGGCACAACTGTACACGACGTTCAAAGTTGTCGCCATGCAATTCCCGGTGCATAGAAATATGGTACGGGTGCAATCGATGTTGATGTAACATTCTCAACAACGACGTTTTTGAGATTCCCGATTCTCGCGCAATTTGTCTGCTACTGATGTGCGGATTAGTCGCGACAGCAGCTAAAACACCTCCTTGGGCATCATCATTTGTTGCAGGTCGTGGTTGACGTTTCACATGTGACTGAACACTTCCTGTTTCCTTAATTAACGTAACTACCCGGCGAACGGTCCGGACACTTGGATGATGTCGTCCAGGACACCGAGCAGCATACATAGCACACGCCAGTCCGGCATTTTGATCACAATAGCCATACATCAACACGATATCGATCTTTTTCGCAATTGGTAAACGGTCCATTTTAACACGGGTAATGTATAACGAAGCAAATACCATCCGCACTGGCGGAATGTTGCGTGATACCACGTACTTATACGTTTGTGATTATTACAGCGCCATCTATCACAGGGCGAAAAAAGTGGTCCAATTAAAACATTTATATTTCTTTACGTGCTACACGAATATGTAATAAAAATGGGGGTTCCTATTTAAAAAAACGCAGTTGATATCCGTTTGACCAATGGCAGCGCCATCTAGCGGCCCAACCATAGCGCCATCTGGTTTCCCCCTTCAAGCTAAACGAGTTTTGTTCTGTGTAGTTTTTTTGTTTGATGCTTATTTCGTGAGATATTTGGCCCGGTAATCTCTTGCTCCTCTTCTTCTCCTAAATCCGAACTGTTCCTCCCCAGTCCATCTATTCTAGCTGCTCTTCACATTTATTGGTATTTATCTTTTTTTTGTTGGTATCATTATCGTTGTAAGAAAGTCATCAGGCCACTTGTTGCATATTTTATTTCAGAGGTTGAGTATTTCCTTACTTCTCCCGTTTCCCAACCTCTTCAGCACTTCTGCTGGCAAGTTATCGATACTACATGTTTTCCAATATTTTATCTCCTTCAACGCCCTTCCTACTTCTGCTTCCAAGAAGCTGTACACCTTTCCATCTTCCGGTACATATTCTTCCTCTTCAGCCATGACTTCGCTTGGTATTTGATCCATCTTATATTCTTTCATCTGGCCAAAATTCCCTGTCGTTCTTCGGATAATGTTCCGTACACTCTTTCTATTTCCATGTTAGTTGTCCTTCTTTTACTTTCAGAAACTACTCACTAGTCATTCTGTACATCATTTCATACTTTTCCTCTGTCTCTATTTTCCCTATCTTCTCGCATTTCTCTTTCATCCATCTTTCTCTTGCTTCTTCAGATTCTCTTCTTTATTCATTCTTCGTTTCCTGCACCTCTTTTTTCTTTCTTCATTTTCCACATTTTCCACTTCCTCCGTTCTTACATCTTTTTCAACATATTTTCTGTTACCCATTCTTTTCTGATACTTGTGGACTCTCTAATTCGTAGTACTTCTTTGGAGAAGTCCATGAGTCTTCTCCTCATTTTTATTATTTGTCATTTACAAATTCTTCAACTATACCTCTTCTCCATTTTTACATAAACCTGTCTTAACAGCTCTGCAGACTAACCTACCCCTTTCAGTGCCTCCAAGTTTAATTTTTCTTTAGCTTTACCTCTCCACATTTCTTTCTACTTCACTTGTATGTCTTCTACTTCTAGTTTGTAGTTCAAATTTAGTCTGCTTCTTAGTAAGCTTTGACATTCGTCAGACAATTCCGAAACCTTTCGTGTATCAAGTCTCTGTAAGTCCACCTTTGTACAACATGGTTGAGAGACTTCGGGTGTTCACTTCAAAATGTAAAACTAAAAATACCTTCAGCAGTGTGTATTTTGAATGTAATTTATTTATGCATCCAATTTCGACATTTCACTACGCCATCTTCTGGTCACCTGACCAGAGTGTAGGAGGAGTCCAAGGTCATATGCAGTATAAATAGGGGCCAGCCTTCAGTAACTGGTATCTATAGACTTCTGGCTTTAACGACGCGATCCCTTCAGTCATCGACTGAAGTATTCAAACCGAGCGAGCATCAACATTTTTCAAGCTCTGCAGTCTGCTTCAGTATATTGTGCATAGACAGTCAATATTATTTCTCAATATTCAGCATTGATCAACAAATATTGAGCGTATGAAGCCCCCTGTAGGCATTTTTACCGCTTATCAAACTGGCCAGCTTAATACGGTTGCCGAATCTTTCGACGATTAGTTTCTTCATTTCTCATTCATTACTAAAAATACATGCCTATCAGAGCGCTTTGTGTGTACTGTGTTCGAGACGAAAGTTATCGTCTTACGTCCCATCGATGACGCTGTCACTAGCAACGGACTCAAGCTCGAGAATAACAAGAGAAGGGATTAGGCCGTACACTTAACATAGAAACCACCCCAACATTGGCCATAATGGGTTTAGGTGAAAGTCAGAAGACGAAATCAGGGTGGCTGGAGGTGACTTCCCATCCTGATTCTCTAGAAAAGGTAATCGAGAATTTAATACTGGCCGCGCGGTGTGGCTACCCCCGTCGGAGGTTATAGGATTGCCTCACCTGAAGTTGTGAAAGAATACCTGTTGAACTTCAGAAGGAAATAAAAATGATAATATATGGACTGGCAACTACATTCATCTTGTCAACGCATCAGTCCACATGCGTGAATAAAAATATTATTCGATAGTGCCATCTGGAAATTTCGCTCCAAATTATTATATTATCGATAATGATTGAGTAATTAATGTGCAAAGAATGGGCAGCATCCTAATAAATCGATACCAGGTTTAGGAAATTCAGGCCAGTGCAGCGTAGTGTTTCAAACTTTAACTTTTATACACGATAGCTTGACTGGACCTCACTGTCTTGGACAATAGTTTACTTCTTCATTGTGCTTCGCTAGACATTCACATGTAGTGAATGTCTACCTATGTATCAGTTAACCCGTTCCTGTCAAAACTGTAAAAAGCTATAGCAAAGAATCTAATACAAAATTGTTAAGGCTTTCGTGGCCACTTGTTGACAAACTGCCTATTGGCTTCTGTCTCGGGTTCTTCGGCCGACGTTCATCTAATGATTTTTCTGACGTTTCGCCAGCACGAGTGGCTGGCGTTGTCAAAGCTTCACCCTCCATTGCCGGTGGTGAACTGGAGCCGAGCTCGCGGGCGCAGACTATATGTACCTGGCGCGCCAACGTCCGAGGGCTTCTCCGCGGTCATTTCCAGTGCGGTTCTCCTCTTGCTACCTGCGACGGTCGTTCGCTGCAGCACGGGAAGTCAGGATCCGTTGACCCTAAGGCTTTCCTCTTTCTTGTTCAAACTGTTTGCGTGTTTTTGTATTTCTACAGCTTCTCTGAACAAGCGCGTGTGATAGTGCTTCTCTACAGCCAGAACTTCCGTGTCGACGAATTTTATTACGTGGTCGGTCTCATTGAGTGCGTGCTCTGCCACGGCCGATTTCTCCACCTGCCCCGACCTACAATGTCGCTTATGCTCGTTGATCCTGGTGTTGATGGATCGTGCAGACATTCCGACATAAACTTTTCCGCATGTGCATGGTATACGGTATATTCCCGACATTGCAAGTGGGTCTCTTTTCTCCTTCACCGATCTAAGACACTCTTTGATCTTCCTTGTCGGTTTGAAAATCGTCTTTACGCCATGTTTGCGCAATCTACGGCCGATTCTGTCCATCATTCTGGGAATGTATGGCAGAAAGGCCGTACCCGACATTTCTTTTTCTGATTCCTTACTTCGCTGAGTGTTTGGCTCTGTTACACTTCTAATATAATTTTTGGAGTACCCATTGCTCCTCAGGACAGTTTCCAGGTGTTGCATTTCTCGTTTGAGGTGTTGCGGCTCACATATTCGTCCTGCTCTCGTTACGAGCGTACTAATAATGCCTCTTTTCTGGCTCGGGTGGTGGTTTGACAGTTTGTGCAGGTATCGGTCCGTGTGTGTCGGTTTTCGATGCACGCTGTGTCCCAGGTTTTCGCCGTCGCTTGTGACCAGCACATCTAGAAATGGCAGTTTCTTGTCCTTTTCTACTTCCATGGTAAATGTTATGTTGGCATGGAGGCTGTTCAAGTGTCTTAGGAAGTCACCGAGCTGTTCTTCACCATGGCTCCACACCACGAAAGTATCATCGACGTACCTGTACCACACCTTAGGTTTGCAAGTCGCCGAGTCCAGTGCCTGTGCTTCGAATTGTTCCGTGAAGAAGTTGGCCACCACTGGACTGAGAGGACTACCCATGGCCACGCCTTCCAGCTGTTCGTAGAAATCTCCATTCCACGTGAAATAGCTCGTGGTGAGACATGCATGGAAGAGCTTTCTGATGTCCTGCGGGAAAATGGAACCGATGTGCTCCAGAGCGTCACTGAGTGGCCCTTTCGTAAATAACGAAACAACATCAAAGCTGATCAAGATGTCGTTTGGTGCAAGTTTCAGTTTCTTCAGCTTCTCAATGAAATGTCCTGAGTCCTTAATGTATGTGTCGGTCTTCCCCACGTGTGGCTGGAGCAGAGAGGCCAAGTGTTTTGCCAGTTTATATGTCGGTGATCCAGGAGCGCTAACGATCGGTCTCAGTGGAACGTTGTTCTTATGGATCTTGGGTAACCCATACAGCCGAGGTGGTAGGGCTTCTGTGTTGCGCAGGTTTCTCTCTATGTCCGCCGGCAGAGAAGACGCCTTGATTAATCGATTCGTATTCCGTGTGATACGCTGCGTCGGATCTGCGCTTAGTTTTCGGTACGTCGTCGGATCTAATAGGTCTTGGATCTTTTGCTCATAATCTTCGGTCTTCATTA
Organism: Schistocerca americana; assembly: GCF_021461395.2. Classification (NCBI taxonomy): domain Eukaryota; kingdom Metazoa; phylum Arthropoda; class Insecta; order Orthoptera; family Acrididae; genus Schistocerca; species Schistocerca americana. The sequence goes on along the minus strand of NC_060123.1, from coordinate 374,592,615 downwards.
CGACGGTCGCATTCCCCTTATCGGCAGGCAGTACCAATATACTCTTGTCGGCGTTGAAATTCTTAATGGCTTGTACCTCTTCTTTCTTCAGGTTGCAAGCTGGTGGTTTTGCTCGGCGCAGTATCCTGGCTGTTTCCGTGCGTATTTCCTCTGCCCTTTCACAAGGAAGGGTCCGAATGGCTGCTTCGGTGTTGGCAATGATATCCTCCATAGGTATAGTTCTCGGGATGATAGCGAAATTCCCTACTTTTTGAAGAACAGACACTTCCTCTTCGGTCAATTGTCGTTCAGTGAGGTTGCCCACTGTGTGTGACATGTCGGGAATCGCCTTGTCGGTCTGCTTCCGGTATCTTTCAAACTTTTTCTTCTGTCGCTCGGTGCAGCGCTCGAGTTCGTACTGCATGTTCCTGTGAGTGATGCAATCGATCTTGTCCCAGTCGTCTCGATGCATTCTGCTACTTAGTTGATAGAAAATGTCCAGAAGTTCCTGATCCGTTCTTGCCAAGTCTCTCCGTGTTGTATGTATTCGCTCACGAAGAAAAGCTCGTTCCATTCTGTCGTAGATACGATGTGCTTGGGCGGTAGTGAATAGGCGCTTACACCTCAAGAACTTCGGTGTAGCACATTCATCTCGGCACCATGACAGAAAGGCGAGAGAGGACATCAGTCGCGCTTTCTTCTTCCGTCGTTGGTCAAGGCGTCGGTACAATCTGCAAATCTCCTCCCCGTAGAGGCGTAATACAAAATTGTTAAGGCTTTCGTGGCCACTTGTTGACAAACTGCCTATTGGCTTCTGTCTCGGGTTCTTCGGCCGACGTTCATCTAATGATTTTTCTGACGTTTCGCCAGCACGAGTGACTGGCATTGTCAAAGCTTTACCCTCCATTGCCGGTGGTGAACTGGAGCCGAGCTCGTGGGCGCAGACTATATGTACCTGGCGCGCCAACGCCCGAGGGCTTCTCCGCGGTCATTTCCGGTGCGGTTCTCCTCTTGCTACCTGCGACGGTCGTTCGCTGCAGTACGGGAAGCCAGGATCCGTTGACCTTAAGGCTTTCCTCTTTCTTGTTCAAACTGTTTGCGTGTTTTTGTATTTCTACAGCTTCTCTGAACAAGCGCGTGTGATAGTGCTTCTCTACAGCCAGAACTTCCGTGTCGACGAATTTTATTACGTGGTCGGTCTCATTGAATGCGTGCTCTGCCACGGCCGATTTCTCCACCTGCCCCGACCTACAATGTCGCTTATGTTCGTTGATCCTGGTGTTGATGGATCGTCCAGTCATTCCGACATAAACTTTTCCGCATGTGCATGGTATACGGTATATTCCCGACATTGCAAGTGGGTCTCTTTTCTCCTTCACCGATCTAAGACACTCTTTGATCTTCCTTGTCGGTTTGAAAATCGTCTTTACGCCATGTTTGCGCAACCTACGGCCGATTCTGTCCGTCACTCTGGGAATGTATGGCAGAAAGGCCGTACCCGACATTTCTTTTTCTGGTTCCTTACTTCGCCGAGTGTTTGGCTCTGTTACACTTCTAATATAATTTTTGGAGTACCCATTGCTCCTCAGGACAGTTTCCAGGTGTTGCATTTCTCGTTTGAGGTGTTGAGGTGTTGAGGTATTTGGGGAGAATATTACCAAAGCTATAAAAACAGGGCAATGTATTGTAATACATGTAACTGTTTTAATTTATGTACAAAGCAGAAGTGGGACTTCTGGTGTCGTTCAAGATATATTTATCATACCTCATCGGGTTATTTACTTATTGTATTATTAATATCATTTTACATTATCTAAAACGATACGAACACCCCTTTAATGTCAGCAGGGTCCGTAAACTCTAATGACGAAATGAACAACACTGCGGTATCACAGTATGTCTTTTAATCCACCATGAACGGAAGGAAGATTAGGGTTTAAAGTCCCGTCGACGACTAGCTCATTAGACACATAGCACAAGCTCGAAATATTTCACAACTGGGAAAGGACATCGGCCTTGTTCTTTCAAAGCGACCGTTCTCGTACTTGCATGGAACCACCATTGAAGTAATACTATAACTGATCTCAAGATTCACAGAAAAAGCAATAGCATACACTAAAAACTTACAGTAATGGAGAGCTGCCATACGCAAAAGGATTAACTTAAAAAATGAACATATACGTAACACTATGGTACAAAAAACAATATTAGCAATACTTAACGAATTACACAAAGAAACTCTAGCATTCACACTGGACGAAAACAAAAACGATGAGCCGTGAGCGCCGACAATAATGTAGCACCTTTCGATTAGTGTGACATTATGAGATTTTCGTGTATCTCGTTTCTTGCATGGTAACATGCGAGAAAGGCGAAATTAAAATGGTGTGAAAAAAGGGTATATAATTAGAACCAAAGAAGAAAATGATGTGCGATATGATGGAAAACGTAACTACGGAACATGCACCACTGTTACTACCTCGGAAAAAAGTATTAAAAGATAATAAACCTTAAGCAAATTGGAGGAGGTAAATACTCCGCCACTCGGATCTCCGGGTGCGGATGGGGGGTGCTGTCATCAGGAGAAACAAAACTAATGATCTTCGGGTCGCAACTTTTAGGTAGGAAAGAATTTCAAGAGGGTGGGAATGAGTGAAAAGGAAGGAAGAAGAGAACTGCTTGACAGATCAGTACAGAACTATAAATAGTCAGTAAAATAGAAGAAATTCAGGAATAGGTCTAATTACGAATAAAAAATAGGAATAAGGGTAATCTGCTGGGAACTGTATAGTGAACGCATTGTAGTAGCCAAGATAGACACGAAGCCAAAGTCCACCACAGCAGCATAAGTTTGTATGCCTACTCACTCTTCAGATGATGGGACTGAAAGAATATACGACGAGGTAAAAGAAATTATTCAAATAGTTAAAGCAGACCTAATTTTAACTTTGAAAGGAAATTGGAATTCGTCAGTAGCAAAAGGGCGAGAAGAAAAAATAGGAAAACATGGACTATGAGGAAAGAAGGAAAAGAAAAGTCGTTTGGCAGAACATTGCATCGAGAGAAATTTAATAATTTGTAATTCTTGGTTCAAAAAGTCATGAAAGAAATTTGTATACGTGAAAATACCTAGACCCACCAGAAGGTTTCAAATAGATTACGTTATGGTAAGATAGATATTTCGAAACCGTGATTCAAATTGTAAAACATTTCTAGGTGAAGACTCTCACCGTCATTAATTGGTTCTGAAGAGCAGATTAATAATGAAGAAATTTATGAAAGATAGGAAATTAAGGAGATGGGATCTATGTAAGTTCAAAGGCCAGAGGTTGTTCTTTGAAGCTTTTGGTTGCGGTTGACTGTAACAGGGGTAAAGAATACATCAGAAGATTGGGTAGCCTTCAGAGATGAAATATTGAAGGCACCAGAGGATCAAATAAATAAAAACACTAGGCTAATAGAAAACTTGGATAACACAGGAGATTTATCTGAAGAAAGGAGAAAACATAAAAATGCACGAAATAAAACAGGCAAAAGGGAGTACAGGTGTCTAAAGCACGAGATTGACAGGAGGAGTAAAAAGGCAAAGCAGGAATGGCTAGACGAGAAATGCAAGGATGTAGAACCATTCATAACTAGGGGAAAGTTAGATGTGTGTATAGGGAAATTACAGAGAGCTATGGGAAAAGAAAGGATGTATGAATATCAAGAGCTTAAATGTGAAGCCACTTCTAAATAAGGGAGAGAAATCTGTTAGGTGGAAGGTATGGTAGGCTACGCAAAGGAAATGAACTTAAAGGCAATATTATAGAAATGGAAGAGGAAGTATATCAAGATTAGATGGGGGATATGACACTGCTATGTTCCCTCAGAATCAATGAGATCGTTAGGAGTGCCATCCATGACGAAATTATTCCACTTGCGGTGTAAGATATACGAAGACAGGCGAAATATCATCAGAATTCAAGAAAATTATAATAATTCCAGTTCCAAACACTGCTGCTACTGACAGATGTGAACATTACTGAACTACCAGCTTAATAAATTATTCTTGCAAAATACTGACCTCAGAAAACATTAGTTTTGATTCCGGGCTAATGTACGAATACGTAGGCTATATATACATGATAACTTATCTTTGAAGGCAAACTGAAAAAGTGCAAACCTACATTTATTGAAATTGTAGATTTCTATTGAGAATGTTGTTTGGAATACACTCTTTGGAATTATGAAGGCAGAAGAGGTAAATGCAACGGGCGAAAAATTACCTATAACTCGTACAGACATCTTACTGCAGTTATAAGATTCGAGCGGAATGAAACGGAAGCAGTCGTTGAGAAGGGAGTGAAACAGGGTTTTAGTCTATCTCTGATGTTAATCAGTCTGTACCCTGACCCAGCAGTAAAGGAAACGTGGGAGAAACTTCAATAGGGAATTAAAGTTCAGGCGGAAGAAATAAAAACTTTTCGGTTTGCCGATGACTTTGTAATTCTGTCAGACAGCAATGGGCTTGCAAGAGCAGTTGAATGGAATAGATAGTGCCTTGAAAAGGTTATAAGATGAATATCAATAAAAGTTGAAAAAAAGGGAAATGGACTGTAGTCGAATTAAATCAGGTGATGCTGAGGGAATTATAATACTAAATAAGATACTAAAAGTAATCAATGAGTTCACAGGTTTGGGCAGCAAAAAACTGTCGACGGTGAAATTTGTGCGGATATACGAAGTAGACTAGCAATTGTGAGAAAAGCGTTTCTGAAACAGATGGATTTGTTTACATAGATCATACATTTGAATATTAAGAAGTTTTTTCCGAAGGTAGCTTTATGGAGTGGAGGATTGAATGGAAGTGAAATATGAACGATAAACAGTTCCCACAAGAACAGAATATGAACTTTAAAAATATGGAGCTACAGAAGAATGCTGAATATCAGATGGATACCGAGCCGAAGTGGCGAAACAAGAAATTTATGGCACAACTTTACTAAAACAAGGGATCGATTTTTCATGGTATATCTTGAGGCATCAACGAATAGTAAGTTTGGTAAGAAGTGAAGTCTGACTCTCAATCACGGCCGCAGGTCACTGCCATAACCATGACAGCACAGCAATACCCCCTTTCTCATGACATATCACTGGTAGGTCACTGATCATGATTGCATGGTATATGGACGGTTGAAAATAAAATTTAAACTTTCACCTTTCGTGCTTCTATACCAGTGTTTTTCTTAAAACATCGACTCAACCTCTGCGTACTAATAGTTTTCTTTTTTTTTGCTTCAAAGACAACATATCGCCAGATTTCGTCTCATGGTGTAACGAATTCTTGTTTTAATTTCGTATCACTTTGCTTCTGCTTCTCTCTAAAAATAATTTTCACATCCTCTCCTTGAACTTTCTGGTTCAAAATACATTCCTGGTCGACTGGGAATACGTCTGAATCCGAAGCGAATGGGTACCGATTACGCTGAATACATAACTAACTTTTTCTCACCACTATTGCCATTCGCGTGTATCAAGAGGCTTTTTGTTGGGACGTTATTAAAGCTTTCCGCGATGATGTTAATTTTGTTTATATTACTCGTTCAGTAAGGATTTTCTAACTAAGAGTGATTTCACGTGCTTATGATTCACGGAGAATGACGCCGTGGATATTTACAGGCAGAATAGATTTAATCCAATAGTGACCTGCTGCAGCAGATTTACAGTCGTGCAAACTAGTCTGAGACGAAAGAATAGCGAATATTCTTGTTGCGTATGTCCATGCTGATGATACACAAATTGTAAAATTTCCTTTCCAGAAACATCAGAAACTTGATTTTGAGAACGCTATTCATTTTACCAAAGATACACCGGGTGGTTATTACTTCGTTGTTTATTTCTTTTGCTGCCCGTCCAATCATTATCTTCAGCTTGCGTCGATACACTTGCCCTTCCGAGCGGCATCTGAGACAGTAGAACCTAAGTGAAGAGATTCCGTTGCGGGTAGCGTCAAAAGCGACGTTCTTGATCCTGGTTTATAGCTGTAAAATCGCATACCGAATAATTAAATTAATTAACCAAATTAATCATGGGAATCCGAATGAACAGGAAGGGTCGCACAACTATCATACCACAGGGATGAGCATAAATTTTGGTTCCTACTTGCAACATATTATATTATAATAATTTAATTTACTTAACTACTGACGGGCAAGTACTTCGCACGGAAACGAAGGGTAAAGAGTACACCAGCGTTGAACATCGGGATTCACAGATTATCTAAGACATTAGTTTAGAAAACGCTACTAAATGAATATCATCTCTTAGAAAGGAACTAAAAGGTTGAGATGCACGACAGAGAGAAGTGGCGTGTTACCTAAACTGAAGGTGGTGGTATCTAGAGGAGTAAATGCAGAATGTGGTTTGCGGTTCATCTTTCGATCACGAAAATATGAAAGCCTCGCGAACGATAAACGTCACAACCTATGTTAGTGACTCCTATTACTCCTCTGTGTGTGTGAACTCTCGGTACAATTATTTCCGCCAATATGGCTCCCACCACAAGGACTACTGTGATGGATACTACTGTGCAACATGGATGCTACGGTTTTAGCGGCTTCGTAAAATGGTGCTCAGATGAATGTGCAGCAGGATACATCAAACATTCATCTCTGAAGCTGAAAATGTAGACCATAAACCGACAAGGTTAAGAGTAGAACGTAATTCAGTTTACACATGTATCCGCGAAGTGAAGCTGCGAAGGACTAGAAAGACCCGCTGTGGATCAAGCGAATCATTTGGCGTGTGACGAATTTTGTGTGGAAGAATTTAGTTAGGTCCATGTTTTGTACTATTTACTCTGACTTGTAAAAAAGTCGTCATAAAAAGAACAAGTATCAGCAGATACGGTTGTGGGAGCTCGGCTCGACGAATAGGGAGAAATTGATAGTGTAGTTTTCGAAGATTTCGGGTTTGAGGACATGACTTTGGCGGAAATGAATACAAGTAAAACTTCCACGTTACAGACAGCAAAACTTAAATCCTAGAAAGGACTCCATATAGCAGCAAAACCGAACATCTGCCACCGCCAGGTATCAGTCAGCGCTACTCAATGGGATAAAGAAAGCAGCAGGAAAAACTGTAAAAGAATGTAAGTAGAAACAAAAAAATGGGAGAATCAACAGAAAGCTGTAAAAGAATTTAAGGAAAGTCAAGAGAAAACTGCACAGGAAATAAAAGAAGTGAAGGAAGGTCCGAAGGAATGAAAAATAGAATTCAAAGAAGAATAAAATCAGTATTTCAGGAGAATAGACAGAAAGTCACGAAGATGTTTGAAAGGAAGAAAGAAGAGAAATTCACAGAAGTGTGTAAAGAAACACAGAAGACACCTGTCCTTCTGTCAGAATGTTCGCTACCAGAGCCCACCTGAAAGCATCAGACTTGTTAACTAAGATATCTAGTTCTGAACTTAACATGTCGTGCAGAATGCCAGCTGCTGCGATCTTACATGTCGAAAAGAGTAGCACATATACTAATCGTGATAGTACAACTGGATGCTAACATTCTCAGCAGGGATTCAGATGTATTGCCAGTCGATCAGGATTTTACTTCGAAGCAGAAGGTTCAAGCAGAGGATGTGAAGAGTATTGTTACAGAGAAACTGAAGCATAATGATACAAAACTAAAACGAGAATTAGCTACATCATGAGAAGAAACTTGGTGATATGTTGTCTTTGAAGCAAGAAAAAAGAAATTGGTCGTAAGCAGAGATGAGACTATTTTATAAGAAAAACATTGGTATAGAAGCAAGAAAGATGAGAGTTTAAAGTTTATTTTCAACCGTCCATGTAACATGCAATCAAGATCAATAACTTGCACGTGATGTCATGTTGATGTTATGGGAAAGAGGCTGTAGCTGTGATGTCATAATAGGGTAATGACCCACACACAGATGTCACGAATGTGACTGAGAGTTTTGCTTGTTGCAACATGTCTTTAATTGCTGGCATCTATATGTCTCAACTTTCTGACTAGTCGCTTTTGCTTGTTGGAACAAGTCTCACCTTGCTTAACTGACATCGTGATTAGACTTGGTGACATCTTCTCATGTACGTTGACGCAGTCTCCAAGCATGTCATACTTTACCGAGTCGAGATAAACGCACATGCTGGATCATGACAGTCATCTTTCAATTGACCATCATTGCACCACCCAATAGTATTTGGTGATAATGGAAATAACCACATCAACTGATCATCATTATTCAGTTAGATTTGCGGTCCTAAATTTGAACAGTCTCTGTGAATGCAGTTCTGCTCCACACTGTGCTGTTTTTGAATGTAATTATGGAATTTTGATCTGTTACATTCTCTTCTTATTCGTACCATTCCATTCGGTATTTTTTTTTAATGAGACTCCAATCCGCTCATTTGAAATGACGCATTGCGTTCCAGTTCAGCTCTCCTGCCGTTGGTACATAGTATTGTAATACCACTAGCAGCCACAAACTGCTATTTCACTTTCGCATGTTTTCTACCTGTTGTTTCAACGTTCTTGGGACATCCTAACAACATTATTAATGATGGAACCCTTTCCCTTCATGGTCGAATACTAGTGACGATCCACGAAACTATCAGACCAACATCTGAGAGTTGAGCTGATGACCCTTCAGCTACAAAGCTATTAACTCAAATATTTTTGTGAACCCATTATATTAAGCTTCTCATTACTTCTACTTGTCCATTTGAGAATTTTAATTTAGGTTGAACCCGCACCGCTGTAGGTTGTTTCTCATGTTCGTACGCGGTTAATTAGTTCTTTTGAAATATTTTTGTCGACAATTAAGCACTGAAGTAGGTTAAACATTTAATAGCGATCCACATCGGTTAGTATTTAGGAGCTGAAGTTATGGCTACTAAACATTCTTTCTATTGACGCAATTTAGATGAAGATAGTCCTACAGAATTTTGATTGACTATAAGCGACAGTTATTTCGCTAATTTGAGAATTGACCATTAAAAGTTGATCAAAACCAGTGACCGAGCGAGGTGATGTAGAGACTTGCACTCGCATTCGAGAGGACGACAGTTCAAATTTCCATCCAGCTATACGCATTTAAGTTGTCCGTGATTTCCCTAAATCGCTCCAGGCAAATGCGAGGATAGTTCCTTTGAAAAGGGCACGACTGATTTCCTTCCCCAACCTACTCCAATCCGAGCTTGTGATCCATCACTAACGATCTCGTTGTCGACATGGCGCTAAGCCTTCAAAATTAGTGAAATATCGCATTGTGGTTAGCCATAGTAGCAATCCCTGTTGTCAGCGGGTGATCACGTTAATTCAGGCAGTTTTTACTAGGAACAGTAATAGTTGACTATACACATCTCCATACTGCCTGCAACTTTTGTTTACTTGCTATGATAAGTCATTAATTGCAAATACTTACCACTTGTCCTTGAGTCAAAGTGGATTGCATGTCAACAGTTCTAAATTTTATGATATCGTCGCTCCCAGTTTCAACGACTCTGCCCAGCTGGGATCCTCGCTGAATAGTAATTTTCAGCCATCCTTATGATATCAGCCCACTTTCACATTCAGTTTAGAACATCATGATCTATTGCCAGAACTTCCTAATTCTACTAACGACGAATTAATTACTTCTTTAGAATAGTTGCTACATAAAGAGGTTGAGAAAATCTCATTGGAAAGGACCTGACCGCTCACTTCTCTTGAGAACCATGAAAAGGACCAAAATTTAATTATATTTTTGTTAATGCAGTTACTGTGTGTTATTGGAGATATAGGTCTTCAGCTAGGAAAGCCTGAAGTAGAGTGCAGAGCATCAATAAAAAGTAGTTTCTTATATGTTCTTTCTCTTGGCACAGTCGTCGTAGGTTAATGATTCCTTTATGCTGAAGCTGTCAAGAAGTGTCCAAATTCTGTTTGTGCATAGATCAAGTCAATATTACAATGAAGCAGGAAAGTTCTCTCTTCAATATTATTTTAATCCATATTTTGAAGTTTTCAGAAATTAACACACTTTTTGACAGGGATTGCTAACTTCCAGCCGATAAATCTCACAACAAGAAACTTCACAACTGCCTCCAGCCAAAACGTAACACACACTCCAAATGAATAAGAACGCAGATACATCAGTTTCAGTACAAAGATACGTTTACAAGAGCGATGTAATCGACATCCTTGACAAAGGAGTAACAATTTGACTAATATTTCATGAAAGCCAAAGATATATAGTATTCTAATGATTTATACCGTTTTGAACAACTATGGTGAAAAGAAATATGTTTATAATACCATATCTCATCATTCTCGACTTCACAAATGAACAAAACTATGAAGTACGTTAGAAATACAAAAATAATTGTGATTCTCATAAAACAGTTAATTTAATATCAGCATTATACTTCATCGATGAGTATTTACATCAGAATTACAGAAAGTATAGAATTTCCAGTTTAGATTCCTTTGGATTGTGTTGTGAATTATAATGTATCGGGTATTTCGATGCTTGGAGAAATAAAAGGCACTGAAGATTTCCCTTACAAAGGCAATTTACCTATACTGCTAATTTGCATGGTGACAGAAAATAATGAAACTAAAGTTAAATGGTACCTCATTTACATTTGCAATTTTATAACTCATAGGCATGTTTGGACACCGTTGTAAACCAAAGGTTATTTTAGAACGAGAAATACCTCATTTACAGATTCTGCCCTGCCCAACCAACGAACTGAAGGAAATTGCAACTCCCAAAGATCGGCATGCACTGCTGTTTGACTATATATGATTAATCCAAAATTGTTTATGCTTTATGTGTATTATAACAGCGTCAGTAAGAGTTTTGTAAAATGTGGAGTAACTTTTCAGTTTGTTTCGTGTTTCTTAGCTGTCGTACTTGGAATGTATATTTTTTCTGAATACTTGATTTAGGGACATTATTCTTTGGTGTCTGTATTTTTCTATAAGAAACGGTTCATGTCGGTTTAGTTTTGATATACCTTGCGCTACCTCGCTGACGTGCTCATTTCAACGACAGGTATATCTAAAACTACACAGATGATATGGAAAGATCTACGTTAACATTATATTATCTACTTTCCCTTTTCTCCCTTATTCATAACAGTTTATTTTGCTCGTTCTATTATTATATTTACCTTTTGGCATGCTGAATACATGTAATGCACGTGGGAATATTATACTAGGTTCCACATTCCCACTGACATTGGTCTAATATCCATAGGCTACCCTACAATGCCTCACTGCTGTAGAGGTCATTTCGATGTAGTTCTTATTTTGTCTCAGTTATGACTGATCTCTTATGAATATGAGTTACTACAGGAGGATGTTATAGTTGTTATGATTTGTAGGAATCCTATTATCAGTTTAAACATACAGATAAAACTGATAATTTTTTATATGCATAACCTATTCTTAGAGGTCAGTCAGGTTCCCACTTATTTTAGTAGTCTAGTTTGGAGTAATTCGATTTGTCATTGTTATTCTTAATGTGTTAATATTCTCAAAGAAACAGTAGAAACCAGAGTCATTACTGTAAACTTATACCTTCTCTTTTCACCAACTGCGATATAGTCGCGTATACAAACACTGATCCAGTACGGTCAAATGTTCTTTATTCCAGTCTTTGATCACAATATCAGTTCTTTAGACGATGACCGGTTTTAGTCTTTAATGAGCATCCTCAGATCTACAATATACAAATATGTACACCTAGTGAGCAGTATGTCTTTCAACATAGTACAGCAATACGTATCACAATAATGTAATGTAAAAAAGGTACGTTTTACTATATTTCATCTGTACATTTCCCTGGTTACAGATAGTATATTGTGATACATATTGCTGTACTATGTTGAAAGACACACTACTCACTAGGTGTACATATTTGATATTGTAGATCTGAGGATGGTCATTACAGACTGAAACCGGTCATCGTCTAAAGAATTGATATTGTGATCAAAGACTGGAATAAAAAACATTACACCTTCTCTGTTTCAGCTAAACAGTTGAAAGCTCACGTAAGTGGATCTGGTGCAAGTTTTAAAACATAATGTTTTACAGCTCTCTCTACAAGATGATAATGTAATAACTCCTCAATTACTGTGCTCGTACGAGTCATACGAGTTTAAGCTCACCCAGCACTATCATCCCGGTGGCTACTCTGTCCTGGTTACAGCCACTGTCGCGTCTCCAAGCTACAACCACTACTCATTGGAAAGCCAGTAACATAAATTCTGTTGTTATTGTTGTTCTTTAATGGCTTTCGCTAATTTTATGCGAGTATGTGCAGGATAGAAATACAATCATCCATGGAACCTGTACGTAGAATTTAAAATATTACTACACCATAGAAAAACCAACCACCAGAACTGTTTATAACCTATACATACATTGTCCCAAAATGTAAGTTAAATAGTAAAAATATGTACAGATTCCAGGTCACTGAAGATGCCTTGGAGAGAATAAAGGCGAAACGCGTATGGCACGAAAATTGTGTTTCACTCAGTTTCAGTTAGACAGTCAATAAGTAAAATTAACAATATACCGTAATAGTACACGCAACTGAGGAAGACAGGACTACAGAAGTTGAAGACGTTAATATAATCGAATTTTTTTTATCCTTCCTCCGCTGATTGTCAGTCCCCCAAACAGAGCAAAATTACCACGTCACGTGGACCTTTGTGAAGGAGGAGAAAGGGTTCTTCCGTATATGCAAGGACAGGAAGCGGGCGTTCGTGTGCCGTACCGCCAGTGCCGATGCTGTGGTGTCAGCGCTGATGGTGTGGCGCTACAAATGCGACCAATCAGCTCCCTCCAATCAAATCATATGATGTTAATATTTAGCGGGCCTGGAAGCCTGCTTGCTCTCTCTCTGTTTCTGGCTCCGATCAGTGACGGATTGAACCTAAAGTCTGGCATCTAAGGGATGTCTCCCCCTATGCATTTCCCATGTACCCCTCTCTGAATAAACCAACTATGTGTTAAATATGTATTCTTAATAACCCTAAATCCTCCTCCTATCCTCCCACCCAATGCCTAACTTAGACCCTCTGCACAGTAGTAGTGGTTTTATTCATCCTTGGACCATTTCTACAAAGATATTGAAAAGAGTTATAATTTAAGAACAACAAAAATAACATAATTCATATAGAAAGATATAGTTTAACGAAGATGGGACAGACAGATAGTCGGCCATGGCCTTATAGCAGGAACCATCCTGGCTCTTGCTTAGAGTAAGAAAAACCACAGAAAATTTAAATCAGGATGGCCGTATGAAGATTAGAGCCTCCATACTCAAGATTACAGGGCCAGTCTATTTAAAACAGTGCTATCTCATTCGGTTTATCTCTAGGGTACAATACTGTTTTGCAAAGAAGTTATTTAGTAACATAAAAGGCTAGTGGTGCACTTTTCAACAATTTCTCGCTTACAGTTACTGCACACACTCATCTTCATCACGTCACCAGTCGTGGTGCTTTTTTCTGAGCGTCGTGACCCCATGCAGCAAGCATCTCCGTCACGGTCTGTTACCAGCTTCTCTCAAATCCTGCTAAACAGGTACTCCTTGATTTGATCTGTCCGCCTGCTTGTTTCTCTTCACTCGGTCTTTTGCCTTCGATCTTCCATTCCACGATTATTTACTCTAGATTTTTTCTGTTTCTTCTCGCAATATAGTCAAAGAACTGGAAAAGTTCTTGCTTGATTCGAGAAGAAAGGCGCCTGGAGATACTGAGTTGCTCAATAATGGACACATTAGTTTTTCTTTATACATAGCATCCTGCGCCAGTTCCACTGCATTGATACGCTGCTTGTCTCTGTCTCTAAGTGTCCATGTTTTGCAGCCATAAGAGATCTGTTCTGACAGATCTTGGTGAGCTTATTCATAGCCACTCGCCCCAGCGTGATCCGTCTTCTTATCTCAACTTTCCGTGTCGCAGATGGTTGATGAAACAATGCACGACTTTTAGTTCCTCTAATCGACCTGTGAGTCGGACCTGTGCTCCTCGATCAATAATAAGTATCATGAGCTCCGACTTCCTGAGATTTATGTCGAACCCATATCATGGACTAAAGTCCTTTACTTTTGTTAGTAACTCAGCAAGTTCAATTTTGCGACTGGCTAAAACACGATGTCATCGGCAAATAGGATGTTGTCAATAGACTTTCCAATATTAGAGATACCTTTGTTCTAGCCATTAAGAGCTTTCCTGATAACATGTTAGGCATAGGTGTTATACAGTTGGTGGGGATAGAATACAACCCTATCCGACACCATTTCATACACTGAGGAAATCAGACGTGCCAGCACTTGTCTTCAAAGCTGCGAGGTGATTATTGTACAGACTTCTAATTAGTGCTGTTATGTTTGGTGGGACAACGAGCTCTGCAAGCAATTGTCACAACCTTTCCCAGACTACATAGTCAAATGTTTTGCTATAGTCAAGGAAGCAAATGGAAACAGGAACGCAAAACTCTCGCGATTTCTCGATTATCTGTCGTGCATTGAGAATTTGTTCACAAGTTGCTGTTCCTTCAACAAAACCTGCTTGTTCTGTGGGTATGTGTAGCTGAAAGTACGGCTTCAAACACTGTTTCTAGATGTAGAGAAAAATTTTGCAATTACAATATTCCTGTAGCTGAAGCAGTGACTGATTGAACTTTTCTTGTGTACGGCGTTGAGGAGAGTCTTCGAGCGCTCTCCTGCCCGCTACACAGTATTCCATATTCTTGTGCATAATGAATTCAGCACAACACCTTCCTGCCCATTGCTTTGATCATGTCCCCACACGTACGGTCTAGACTGGGGGCTTTATAGTTCTTCATATGCTGAGTTGCGTTCTTTATGCCGCTACGTAAGACTGTAGGTCCGATATCAGTTGTTTAACTGCTTGACTGTTCGTACTGCACACACTACATTACTCATTGTTTCACAATGTTACATTACATACAGTATTAGCTGACATCAGGACCACAGCCACCATATTTGGTACTCATGCCTGTTATCATAACTTCCATTTGCTAGGCTGAATAAATGTCAGCATCCCACTATATTGAATCAGATGAAAAATGAAATGATCGTGTGGCCCCATCCAGAGAAGTTCTGCCGCCGGGTGCAAGTCTTATTTCAGGTGACGCCATATTGAGCGACTTGCGTGTCGGTAAAGATGAAATGATGATGATGACAGCGAAACACCCAATCCACGAACTAAGAAAATCTCCAACTCGGTCGGGAATCGAACCCTGGCCCACTGCACGGTAGGCAAGCATGTTACCACTCAGATAAGCAGGCGGTCTACTGAGTGAGATGTTGAGATCAGAAAAAAGGTGAGGTGATAGTATTATACATTGTACAGCTTTGGGAGTAACGTTTTCCAGAAAATAACAAAAGAAAAATCGTATCGCGAAAGTGTTATGTGAAACGATAGACATTTTATTACAATTAACATCACTGTTATTGTTGTTGTTTACATATATTTTAACAAATCCCTGTTCTACGTCGTCTAAGAAATCCTTCTCTGTATACAATATTTTCTTTATTAGGTACTTTTTAATTGCATTTTCAAATAGTTTCAGAAATCTCATTAATCCCCTTTGTCATTTTATTGCACAGTTTCATTCCTTTGTAGAAAATGCTGTTTTGAGTTTTTGTTTCTTCTCTCTTGGTAAATGCAAGTTCAGTTTAGATCTTATTCCATGGCTATGGACAGAACTGTTCGTGTGATGTGTATAACTGAATGAAAAATGAGCTCACAAGGCGTCTTTCAAATCGCCAGTGTTTTGAACAAATATTTACAGTGATCTCGACTACTGTTTATGGTTTTTATTCTTGCAACCATTTTCTTTACTTTTAAATGCTGTTCATATTTTGTGCATTTATTTCCCAAAAATAATTCTACAGCTACGAACTCAGTGTACTCATAAATAATATCTTCTAAACGACACTGGCTTTTACACACCAGTGATTGCAATCTAAGAGCATAACATGTTTATGACAATTAGTTTCCAAGTAGCTTTTTGTGATCACTTCACTCCAACTGAGAATCAGTATTCATTCCCATAAATTTAGTGTTCATCACACAGTATATAGAAGTACTATATATACTTTTTTTAATAATGTGATTTTCCTCATTCAAACTGTTATTCATGGCTTTTGTCTTCTTTATGTTCAACATCACTTTATTGCATACTGACCAACTGCAAACGTCCTCGAAGGTTTCACTGCTTTTCTTTTGTTATCTCAGTGACATTAATATCGATGTCATCAGAAAAGAAAAGTTTTCCCCGTGATTAACACTTTTGGGAAAGTCATTGATGTATATCACGAGTCTTATGCTACCATGAGGAACTCGTATTAATGTATTTTGCTTGTGATAAATGTTTAATTAAAAGCTCTGCTTTATTTGCAGTTTATGTTGCCTCACTCTTTGTACCCTACCTGATAGGTATGATTAAAAAATAAATACCTATGCCTCTTATTCCTAATGATTCTAGCTTATTTAGAAACATTTTATGGTCAACAACGTCAAAAGCCTTAGAAATATTTAATAAAATGACTGTGACACACTTATCCTTGCCGAAAGCATCAAGAACCACTATTATGAAATCTGCTATGACTGATTATGTACTTCTGCTACATCGAAACCCAAACTGTGATTCACTCAAAAGGTTGTATTTATTCAAATAATTAATTAATTCATCTTTCAAAATTGATTCTTTTATATTTGGGAATGATGACTGCAGCGAAACAGTCCAGTAGCTTTCTGTACCTTCCGCGTTACCTTCATTTAGCAGAGGCATAACCCTTGCCTATTATAGTTCTCTGAAAATTTTCCTATTGGAAACGACTCATTTATTATTACTCTGTATGCACTGTTTCAGCTCAGCTTACATAACAACAACAGATCAAAGGACGTATCTGTTTTGGGAACTTTTGTTGCAATTTCTCTGTAGTGCTTGAAAATTGCTCATTTTAACAGTTAGCTATGATGTGGATCTTTATTACTTTATCCCCCTCGATTGTATTATCAGTGTGGTTTTGTTTCTCTCTCCGTGTTTCTTGTTTAATGACATCCCAAATTGCTTTGCTTTCATTCTCTGCATTGTATATTATTTCCTCATTAAATGACTTCCATCCTATAAATCTTTTTGTATCTGTGATAGAAATTTAAGAACTCTGGCTCATTATCTCACTTTCCCATGGAACTTATGTGCAAAGGGTTTGGGAGGACTCCATAATCTCTGCCATTATTCGTCTGTTTTTGTGAGACATTGCTATTGAGGTGAGTAGTTTTATTAAATAGTGTGGAGAACTTTAAATATTTCGCAGTTACATTGATTTATCTATAGCCTTGATCCCAACTTTGGGTTAATAGTTCTCATACAAAATCTTGTACTTTGATTTCTGATAAATGCTTTTTGTGAGACTATAGTATGTGGATTGTTTTCCATACTCGATTTTATTTTTGTAGAAATGATCTGAAAGTGTAAGAACTTTTTTAGCTACCGTAGCCCATACTTATCCGTCCCCATATTTGTGGAGATACAGTCACGGTAGTTACCCTTGTTGTACTACTGAACGACAAGAACATGACAAAGCTGTGAAGGAAATTTTTGACGGATGTACTAGTTTCATTTGTGATTTTTGTGTTTATGGTTACGTCTTGATGCAAAATTATGAGACTTTATCTAGAACCTCTGTTAATTTACTGAAAAAAGTTCTTTTGAAAATCAGTGTCTTATGAAAGAGAGAGTCTTAACCCCTTAATCTCAACAGGCATGATAATTATTCACGAAGATGCAGGAAATACCCACAACTATCCATATGAGCAATAACGTTAAAGTAGTGGAATAATACGTTAGCTGGAATTTCAGCTACGACCACGACCGTTGTCGAGGCGATGAAAGGTAATAAACAATGGAAGTGTGTCCTGCAAACTATGAAGTCCATGGGAGACGAATGAAACCATTTGTGGTGGAAGCGAGAAGGTTTGCCGAAATATTCAGAAAATAAAATACACAAGCCAGCCAGTTTTTGTTAGTCTACTTCGCTTGTGGATTATGGAGGAATCACTTCGTTAGTTGTTGAACATATTTGTGACTTGGATGATTTCGAAATGGAAAAAAAGGAACCTTTGAGTTCGAGAAACAGCCCGTATTCAGCCACATAATACACGGTTGACAAAAACAAGAAAAATACGGAGGAAGGGAGAAACAAACAAATGAAGGAGTATAGTATGGAAAAGTTAGTCCTTTTGAGGGCCTGTAGACCGTCGGCCGCCAAAACTGAAAGGATCACCAAGTTATTACACCTGTACGACGGACGGAATGGGATAAGGATCGTAGCGTTGCACGTCTACACATTGTAGACGCCGACTAGCAGACTGGGGCGTACGTACCCGCAGTTAACGAAATTTCTTTCAATCCTGAACTTACCGTGATGTGCACAGTTTAGTATCTGAATGTGTAGGAGCTGTGCATACAGCACAATATTCAGTGCTGTGTAATTTTGCATTTGCAGTTTCGCTCAGAAAGTTTATGCGAATTCTTACTATTAAGATTTACATTCTTGTGCAGTCCCAGAGTGCCTGGTTGCTAGTACCGTGTCTTTATCTTGTAGTGTCATTATTTTTCCGCACTTGTTTTTCCAAGCAGTGAGTTTAATAGGTTAAAATGAAGTTCGTAGGTATTATAGTTGATTAAACATTTTGTTTGTATTTTTGGTGTGAATATCGGACGTCATCTAAATGTAATGACGTTTACTAATCTTCATGATGTCGTGTCTGTTGTCTGTTGTTCATATATCTATTGAATCTTCTTTTCCTCACAAATTTATTTTTGTTGTAAGATAACAGCCGAATACTGACAATGTTATTTTGTGCGTGTCGTTTAGAAAGTGAATATTGTCGGAATTGTTTAGTTTGTATCCATTACAGTTCGGTTGAATTTGTCTTTTCTCCTTGCTTATAATACAGTGATGAGACAAAACAATACGACTAGTGCTGTCCACGAGATTGAACTCCGCCTGGTGGCCTTTCGGTTTCATTATACGGCAAGCGAAGTATATAAGCGGAGCGGAGACGAGCGGGGAATCATCCGCAAGTGGGTAAATACTCCGACAGCAACGACTTTGATAATGTCAGAGTGTTATGACCCGTCGCCTAGTTACGATATCTCGGAAATGGCGAAGCTGGTTGGCAGTTCACGTGCTACTGTCACGAACATCTTTAGCAAGTGCATGAAAGGTGCTCGTAGATGCGAATACGAACAGTCATCAGGTGTATAACGCAATCACGAAAATGAAAATCTATGCCGGACCGGGAATCGAACCTGGCCTTTTCGCTTTATGCGAGCGGTCACTTTAACCGTTTGGCTATCCGTACACGACTCACGGCCAGACCCAAACTTCTGGGTGTCGTCGTTCCTGCGCGTCAACCTTTACTCATGCACTCGATGCATGCATGTCTGAAGGAACATTGCATCGTTCTTCTTAACAACACAGACACTGCAGTTTGTGAAAGATTACCGCCTGATTATTCTATTTAAAGGTAATAAGTACTTGCTCAATGATAGACGTGCCCCTCGTATTTCTGACAGTTGTGTACCATGGCTTATAATCTGACTTTAATTATTTCAGTGAGTAGGACCGAGAATGTACTCGTAATTGGCGTACGGGTAAATGCAAACCCTTCTCAAATTTGTGACAGAGATCAATTAGGAACGCAACGGATAACGCTAGAATGGCAAGTTACCCTGGCACAATACGCACAGCATAGGAGCTTGTAACATTTTCTTTGCAATTGATATGGATTGCTTTTCTTCAGGATTCCTACTTTGATTACCTAATTCACATAACACTTTCCTTATCGATGGCAACAATGGTGATCATGGGATTAAGTTACATTCTTTGGGCTTAGGTGAGAGGGAGGGGGGTAGCAATGAAATAGGTTTAGCTTTGCCGAGATTCAAATTTATTTTACTACGGCAAGAAAATAGTAAAGTGACAATTTGCCTCGATATTCAAGCTCACAGAACGTGGTAATGTCGTCAACGACCTTTAAATTTGGTCTCTCTAGGTTGGTTGGTTGGTTTGGGGGATTAAAGGGACCAGGTCTCTCTAGGAATATAGCTGTAGTCACACATGATTTATCAATGGGAGAGGGGTGGAATATGGACAATACAATCATCAACACAACAAGCATGTCACCTATCATCCACATGAATTCTATTAGTGCAATATAGGGCGTATGCCAAAAGCTACGTGATGTCGTAAGCAACGTCAGCAAAGTAACTATCTCCACTCGGATATTTATGGCCGACAAACACATATTCTCTAACTCTTTCGCTGTCAGATCCGTTTATGAAACCACTATTGGAACAATATGCAACAGGTTAAATTCATTTGGTCAATGTATGCTAATCCGCGTAATGTTCTCTCGGTAAATTTGATAGGATCATGAAGATACGCAATGAAATCTGTCCACACGGACCGGAGCCTGATACTGGCATATGAAGGCATGGACAAGTCTGAACGTGACGAGAAAAATCAAGATTTACCTCGGAAAATCCAGTGTACTTAAGCCTCAACATTGCTTCAATTTAGCGTGAATGCAAGAGAATTAATGATGATTGCGTGACCAACATTAAATACAAGTTGGACGCTAAAGACAGGACTGTTAGATCAAAACTGAATTCACAATGAAACCATATCAAAATTACCAAACAAAACGTGTTAGTGGCCATAAATAACACTCAAATAAATTCAGGTGAGACACAAAATTATTAATTTGGATCATTAGGGGTACCTTAATCCGGCACACAGCAAGTGACTTGTACACATGGGTACTCAAAATGCAATAAAATTTCTCCAAAAATTGGTATCAGTGCACCGATATTTTATTTCTTAAATTTCTAAGGCAAGTAGATCGTGTGAATGTGTGTGAAATCTTATGGGACTTAACTGCTAAGGTCACCAGTCCCTAAGCTTACACACTACGTAACCTAAATTATCCTAAAGGTCCGCAGCTCGTGGTCGTGCGGTAGCGTTCTCGCTTCCCACGCCCGGGTTCCCGGGTTCGATTCCCGGCGGGGTCAGGGATTTTCTCTGCCTCGTGATGATTGGGTGTTGTGTGACGTCCTTAGGTTAGTTAGGTTTACGTAGTTCTAAGTTCTAGGGGACTGATGACCATAGATGTTAAGTCCCATAGTGCTCAGAGCCATTTGAACCATTTGACCCATCCTAAGGACAAACACGCACACCCATGTCCGAGGGAGGACTCGAACCTCCGCCGGGACCAGCCGCACAGCCCATGACTGCAGCGCCTTAGACCGCTCGGCTAATCCCACGCGGCAAGTAGATCGTGACAAAGTGCAATGTAGGGAGAATTAAGCCAGTATACCACTGCTAGCATAACCATGTGGTCAGACACCATTCACAAAGAAACACGGTAAAAAAATAATATTCTTGAACAAGAGGTTGCGGGCTCTGCTCATACTGTATTAATTAACTTTACAGTGGACGAAATATCACATGGAAACTGAAATGACACAGGTTTAATATAACAGGTGGGCACTGGAGGCCCTCATAATTGGTTACAACTCACACAGAAAACGGCACAAATTAAATAAAATTTCCACGCAAAACAGCTGTTGCCAGAAAGATATTAAACTGAGTAAACTTCTACTGGAATGAAATTACATGTAAACGTAGTCTAAGGCAAGTTAGGATAGCACAAGACAATAATAGTGTGAACATGTGGTCGAACGTAAGCACTAAAGTTTGATATGTTTTCCCTACAAACATACTTTGATTGCAATCAAGTGCTTTCAGTTAACTTTAAGGCACAATCGGAAACACACTATCTTGAGATTTAAGCATAGTTAAGCAATTTCGTAGCAAGTAGAGCTAACTTGTGGCCTAGTGCTACATACAAAGAAAAGCGTGAAACTGTTATACTCGTAGTAATGAACCAGAGTTACACCCCTCCTGCAACAGAATATAATTTTACACCCAACGAAACATCGAGAAAACTTGCAATCGAAATAAGAGCGTGAACTACTCATGAACTCGCGACTAAGTCCAGTTCATTTACCATCTAACCCACCAAATTAATGTTAATGAAAATATCATTTAACATTTCTCTGCCGGTCGGGGTAGCCGAGCGGTTCTAGGCGCTACAGTCTGGAACCGCGCGACCACTACGGTCGCAGGTTCGAATCCTGCCTCGGGTATGGATGTGTGTGATGTCCTTAGGTTAGTTAGGTTTAAGTAGTTCTAAGTTCTAGGGGACTGATGACCTCAGAAGTTAAGTCCCAGAGTGCTCAGAGCTATTTGAACCACTTGAAAGTTTCTCTGACTAAACTGACTCTCATAGGTACGTTATTTGTGATTTTCAATACATTCTAATAATTTCTTTTTACCATAATATGAGGAGTCGCGTCTAGGTCGTCCACACAATTTGCCTGCCAGCCCAGGTCTGCCCAATATGGCGGAACTAGATGGCTTTTTGTTCAGACTCAGTGGATTCTCCTGGGCAGTGACAGACCTGACACCCTCGAATTTGGTTTATCTTTGGTGCTAACTTCCCTTTTGCTGAATTTGCTCGCAAGGATAAGTTGTTACAAACTCTACTGTACCACCACTGTCTCTATTCAGCCATGATCTCGCTCTATTTTCCTAAAACTCACTTTAATGCACTCAGATAAACCAGGATAGAAATGGAGGGAAGGGAAAAAAGAAATGCGACATGTAAATCAAGCTCCAAAGACCCCACCTTTTCAGCCACAGGGCGTAATACGTCAATAAAAAGGAGAACGATTATCGATATCCCAACTAACGATATCCAATTACCATTTAATGAAAATGACAAACAGAGCGAAACAACAGTGACGTTTCAGATGTCTATAGAAAGTAGCTGAAGGATACTGAAACCACGAGTAGGCGACAACGTCATGGATGTCCACGCCTTGTCATGGAGCGAGCAGGTTGGACGTTTGCCCGCTCTATAAGCAGGCAGATCTGACGACGGCACAGTGCTGCTGCAAGCACACGTGTCTCGGAGCACATCGTTCTATGCACACTGTTGAACACACACATATATTGGATATGCTGTCGGAATGAGCAACATCGACATCACAGTAACTAAAGCCACAAGTATTAGCATGAACATCCGTTGACGGTCGTGCCACATGCCACAACCAGCGACCACATCATCACCATCACAGATGTTCAGCAGCATACAACAGACCATGCCACATACGACCGACTTGCTCTCAGTAAAACAGAGTGGAATACATTAAGGATCCACGTACAGCGGCAGCATTGACTACAGGGCACATAAATCAGCCGAGATACTACAGACAGCGTAACATGTTGCTACATCACATCCAACAAACAAACGTAGGACAACAGTACCCTGCAACACTGAACTAACCAGACCAAAACAGCAAGCCAAACGGAAAGAAGACTTTGCCAGAGGGAAAGACAGTCAGCGACAGACAAATCAGACTACTGAACTACCGAGATGCAAAAGATCTATTCAACAACAAACTACGGGAGACATGAAGAAATCATCTGGAGGAACATCTAGCAACACAGTTACAAATTGACACCTGGGGTCAACGAAATAGAAATTGGTTGAAAAGATCAAATCTTCGTTACTTCTGGCCACGTTAAGGGAGGATGATGGTACCATGACAGAAGAGTGGAGAAACACGGCACAGTTTCTACTTAACAGACTACTCCTAGTCGATGACTCCACAGCGAACACAATACCACAACAAAGACTAAGAAGTGAGCTACACAGTGAGTTATGCCACTGAAAACGTTACCTACCTAACAATATGGGAAGAGGTTGCATTGGCAATCGTCACTCTGTTTAAAAAGAAAGCTCCCGGCGCAGACAACATCCACGTAGAAACATTACAACAGACGATACCACTAATACCACCTTAACTGACGAACTTAGTAAATGAGGCTCGACGGCCTGAATCATCAAAAACAGTCAATACTGTCATCATCAAAACATCATCAGACTAAGACCTATCAGAACCTAAGTGTCATAGAGCTATAAGCCTCAGCAATTCCCTAGCTAAGGTGCAGGAACAGCTTCTAGTTTACCACCTATAGGAACATAGAGAACTTTACGGCATTGTATCGGTTCAGCGTAGGAAAATCAATAGACTATGTAGTAAATACAGTCTTCCACATTATCGGGCACGCTCTGCTTAAGTATGCTATCGCTGTCTTAATCGACATTGCAGGCGCCTTCGACAATCTTTGGCGGCCTGCATTGTTTGCTCGATTCCTTGATCTTCAGGTACCCACATTCCTCTACAATAGTTTCCTCGATTATTGCACAGAGTCGCACAGTGGCAGGCGAGAAACCGGAAAGTAGCCAGACAGATCACAAAGGGATGCCGCCAAGGTTCGATCTGCACACTCATCTTTTAGGACATCGCAATCGAACCCTTCCTGCAACTCATGAACGAGGACTCACTCACCGACGGGTTTGCGGTATGTGCTGATGACCTGTTAGTAGTGGTTTCCACAGAGAAACGGGCGTCACTAGAGAACAAAGCCAGTGGTATCCTCAACAATATACAATATCGGTGCAACACAAACAAACTAACAATCGCAGCACTTAAGGCATCTGCTCACGTTGTCGTGGGTATTCCGCACTACCTCAACAGAGGTGTCGTCCCTATCGATAAAACTATCAGATATCGGGCCGCAGCTTATTGGCTTAAGAGGGAAAGACAAGATAAGATAACGAAAATAGGTGGGGAAGACATCGAACACAAACGTCTACTAATCTCTTGGCGGTTGGATGCCTGGCAACAGAAATGGGACCAAAGTGGTACAGGCTGTAGAGTGTACCTATCTTTCCCGAACATCAGGGAACGGTTACGGAATAACCGCGCCAATCCTGGCCGTAGCGTGATTTATTTACTAACTGGTCATGGGCTATGTGGACCTATAGTGCTATCACTTTCTGCAAACGACACATCATGTCGTACTGTGAGCTGTACTGACACATACGGCGAAATGTAACAGGAATCACAACAAAAATATTACAGCACATGTAGTTACTGACAATTCGCAATTTTTAACAAACATAACTTTTATTTATGTAAGTTTCAAATGGTTCAAATGGCTTTAAGCACTATGGGACTTAACATCTGAGGACATCAGTCCCCTAGATTTAGAACTACGTAAACCTAACTAACCTAAGTACATCACACACATCCATGCCCGAGGCAGGATTCGAAACTGCGACCGTAGCAGCCGCGTGGTATGTAAGTTTACAAGGCTGATGACTGAACGACAAAAGAAAGGTAACAATAACGATTCCAGTAAAAGTCTCCTAATAGAGAAAAACAAAAGTTCACTACTAATTTTCCACAAAGGTTCGTGGTAACACACACACACACACACACACACACACACACTAGTAAAAGTCCAATTCAGAGACGAGGACGTAATCTTCAGCGATCGGCGTCCACGAAGTCAGCATCCGGAGTGAACTGAACTCTGAGGTTTTTTTTTTTTTTTTACTTTATTGTTATTTTAAAACCTGTACAACAGGCAGGCTGTCAGCAGCACACTACGCTGCTCTTCAGCCATAGAAGACACAAGCAGCAAAAACAGTGAGAAGACACGTAAGTCACAGAGCTGTGGGCAATAAAACAGGAGACACATAGAGACAATCACGGAGCCGTTCACACTCGTCGATAATCCACACTGCTAGCTGATGAGACGACGCACAACCACGGAAGATGATGATGGCACTGGTGAACGATGGAGGGGACGGTGAACACTAAACACTAAACACACAAAACGCTGATGGCGGCGACCTCCGGCGCGCGAATGTCCACGTAACGTGTGCGAGTCCGGGGACCTGCCAAGAGGGGTAGAAGGGGGAGGTGGGGGAGAGGGGAGAAAAAGGATGCCAATGGCTGAGGAGTCGGGGGCAGGAGGAGAGGAACAGGGGAGGGGAGGCCCGGGGGAGGAGGGGGGGGAGAAAAGGAGGAGGGAGGGAAAAGGGAGAGGAGGGAGGGAGGGTGCCCGGAGGAATAAGTACAGGAGGAGGGCGGGAGGATCAAAGTTGGTAGGAGGGGTAGATGGAAGGGAGGAGGGCATCATCAGGGAGGGGGAGCTGGCGGAAGCCACCTTGGGAGAGGGTAAGGAGGGTGGAGAGATGGAGACCGGGTGGGACGTGCGAATACAGGCACGGCAGCGGGCGGGGGTGGGAGAGGATCGGGGAGACGAGCGGGTGTGGAGGATCGAGTTTGCGGGAGGTGTACAGGATCCGTATCCTTTCAAGGATTAGGAGGAGGTGGGGGAAGGGGATGAGATCGTAGAGGATCTGCGTGGGGGAGGGGAGACGGATGCGATAGGCGAGGCGGAGAGCATGGCGTTCAAGGATTTGGAGGGATTTATAAAAGGTAGGGGGAGCAGAGATCCATGCTGGATGGGCATAACAAAGGATAGGGCGGATGAGGGATTTATAGGTGTGGAGGATGGTGGAGGGGTTCAGACCCCACGTACGGCCGGAAAGGAGCTTGAGGAGACGGAGGCAGGAACATGCCTTGGCTTGGATTGTCTGGAGATGGGGAGTCCAGGAGAGGCGACGGTCGAGGGTGACGCCAAGGTACTTAAGGGTGGGAGTGAGGGCGATGGGACGGCCATAGACGGTGAGATAGAAATCAAGGAGGCGGAAGGAAGGGGTGGTTTTGCCTACAATGATCGCCTGGGTTTTGGAAGGATTGACCTTGAGCAACCACTGGTTGCACCAAGCGGTGAACCGGTCAAGATGGGATTGGAGAAGGCGTTGGGAGCGCTGTAGGGTGGGGGCAAGGGCAAGGAAGGCGGTGTCATCGGCAAACTGGAGAAGGTGGACGGGGGGTGACGGCGGCGGCATGTCCGCCGTGTACAACAGGTACAGAAGGGGGGAGAGGACGGAGCCTTGGGGCACACCGGCGGAGGGGGAAAAAGGTGTAGGAATCGGTGTTATGGATGGTGACATAGGAAGGACGGCGGGAGGGAAAGGAGCCGATCAGACGGACGTAGTTAATGGGAAGGGCGAAGGTTTGGAGCTTGAAGAGGAGACCGGAATGCCATACGCGGTCATATGCACGTTCAAGGTCCAGGGAGAGGAAGATTGCGGAGCGACGGGAATTAAGCTGTTCGGAAAGGAGATGAGTGAGATGAAGGAGAAGGTCGTCGGAAGAGAAGGACGGCCGAAAGCCACACTGGGTGACGGGAAGGAGGCGGTGCCGGCGGAGATGCTGGTGGATGCGACGGGTGAGGATAGATTCCAGGACCTTGCTGAAGACCGAGGTAAGGCTGATGGGACGGTAGGAGGAGACGGCGGACGGCGGTTTGCCAGGTTTAAGGAACATGAGGATACGGGAGGTTTTCCACAGGTCGGGGTAGTAACCGGTGGACAGGACTACATTGTAGAGCCTGGCCAGGGTGGAGAGGAAAGAGACAGGAGCTTCACGAAGGTGACGGTAGGTGACACGATCGTGACCAGGAGCGGTGTTGCGTTTGGTGCGGAGTGTAACAATGAGATCCTGTGCAGTGATAGGGGCATTGAGTTCCGTGTGTGTAATGTTGTCCAAGTACTGGAAACCAGGAGCGAGGGGAGGGACAGAGGTGTCAGTTCGATCGCGGATATCCGGGAAGAGGGAGTAATCGAACTGGGGATCGTCGGGGATGGAGAAGACATCGGAGAGGTAGGAGGCAAAGTGATTGGCCTTACTAAGGGTGTCAGGGAAGGGGTGATCATCATGGAGAAGAGGATAGTAGGGGGAGGGTTTAGTTCCGGTAAGGCGACGGAAGGCCGACCAGAACTTGGACGAGTTGATCGGTAGGGTTGCATTTAAACGGGTGCATGTCTGACGCCAGTCCCGGCGTTTCTTAGCCGCGAGCAAATTACGAACGTGTCGCTGGAGTTGCCGGTGGCGTCGTAGTGTGTCCGGGTCACGCGTGCGGAGGAAGGCACGGTAGAGACGACGGGATTCACGGAGGAGGAGAACGGCCTGTGGGGGTAAGGTAGGACGGTGGGGGTGGATGGCGACAGTAGGAACGTGGGCCTCCACGGCCTCAGACAAGGTCTGCTGGAGAAAGGAGGCAGCATGGGTGACATCGTCAGGGTGGTGGTAGGTGAGAGGGTGGCTATCGACCTGGGTGGAAAGGGTATCCCGGTAGGCATTCCAGTCGGCTCGGGAATAGTCGTGGACATACTTAGGGGGAGGGTCAGTACGAGGGTCGGGGCGAGGGCGACGACCGTCTGAAACGGTGAGGAGGACAGGGAGATGGTCGCTACCAATAGGCTCCAGGACATCCACCGTTATGCGGCCAAGGAGGTTGGGGGAGGAGAGGATAACATCAGGAGTGGAGTTGGATTCAGGACGGGTATGCCGGGGGATGGGGACGAGGTCACCTTGAAGGGTGGAGAGGAACCGATGCCATCACCATAACTGGGCAGCGGAACGACTATGGATGTTGAGGTCGGCGGCGATCACGTAGGAGGAAAAGGTACGATCGACGTGGGAGAGGAAGTCGAAGGGAATAGGAGCGTTGGGGCGGACATAGATGGTGGCGCAGGTAACGGTAAGGCCGGGGAAGAAGAGACTAAGGATCAGGTGTTCGGTGGGGTCGGGAAGGAGAGGTTGGAGCCGAACGGGGATCTGGCGGTGGTGACCAATGGCAACTCCGCCACGCGCAATTGGGAGGGGATTATCGGAGCGGTGGAGGAGGTAGGGCGAAGTGTGAATGGTGTGGTGGGGTTGGAGGAAGGTTTCATTAAGGAGGAAGGCATCCACGCCGTGGGTGGCAAGGGTGTGCAGGAAGAGGTTCCTGTTGGCGGGTAGGGAGCGGATGTTGTTGAAAAGGATACGTTGCTGTCGCGCCATGATAGGGATTTAGACGAGGGTGTCGAGGCGGGAGAAGGTGAAATGGGCCTGGTTGTTGGAGTAGGTGGCGTACATCTTGAGTTGGAATATGGAACGGGCGGCGAGGGAGATCTGTTGGTGGGTGTGTGGGCGCTGAAAGGGATGGACATTCTGGAGGACGATGGTAAGGAACCTGATGATGTCCTCAGCGGTGGCGGGGGGGGGACGAAGGGAATTGCCAGGAGGGGTGGGGGCGTCCAGGGGACGGACAGGGACGGTGAGTTCAGGAGTGGTTGGAGGGGGTCGGGCTTTACACTTTTGGGAGTAGGTGGGATGGGGGAGATTGCAGGTATTGCAGGAAGGAGGGGATTGGAGGTTAGGGCACTGCCTGAGGAAGTGCGCTTGCTGACAATGCGGGCAGGTGGGGGCCTCGCGGCACTCAGCTGTGGGGTGCGCGTTATAGCGCAGACACCTCTGGCAGCGCAGGGATTGAGGAGGGGAAAGGGAGGGGTCGACCTTGTACCGCTGGTTAAAAAGGAGGGCACCCTCCTTCAGGAGACGGTCAATGGAGGGGGCGTACTCAGAAAAAACCCGCATAAGGCGGGTGGGGCCGGCAGCGTTATGTATGCGGCGAACCGCATGCACCTCGAAATGGGGATGCGCCTTGAGCTCCGCCAACACCTCCTCCTCTGTGATCACTGGACTAAGCCGAGTGATCACGGCGGTGAGAGTTGGCGGGCGACGCGGAGGTTGGGGTTGGTGGGAGGGAGGTGGTGAAGGAGCAGGGGTGAGAGAGGCATGAGAGCCAAAGCGGGTGACAGGGATGCGGGAAAGGAGGTAGGTGTGGAGGGTTGGGCTGGGGGAGGAGATGAGGACCGAATCTCGGCGAGGAGTGAGGAGGGAGATGGGGGCACCAGGACAATGCTGGCGAAGGAAGAGGGTGAGGTTCCGGGCTTCAAGGAGAGAGGGATCAGGACGGGAGAGGAGGTAGCGGTAGGAGGAAGGGGGAGAGGAGGAGGATGAGGGGGCAGGGACAGGCGGGGAGACTTCCATGGCATCATGGGTGGGGGAAGGAGGACGAGGCGCAGCCTTTTTGGAAGCAGAGGAAGCAGGAGTGCCACTGGGGCGCTTGACGGCGGTGGAGGAGGTGTGGGGGATGGGAACAACGGGAATGTGGCGGAGAGGGGCAGGTCCCGGGGCCGGAGTCGGCGCCGGAGATGGTGACGGTGACGGTGAAGGCGATGGCGATGGCGACGATGACGATGACGGTGGCAGTGGCGGCGGTGATGGCGAAGGTGACGGGGAGAGCTGGGCGTGGGCAGTGGCCCGACGGGCCACCACCCGAGCCGGAGCTGCAGTGACAGGCTGGGGGAGTGGGGGGAAGGGATCAGAACGAGAGGAGCGGGAGGAAGAAGCGGGAGAGGGGGCGACAAAGATAGAGGGTGAAGGGAGAGTGAGGAGAGGTGGAATGGAAGGAGGGGGGTGGGACTGGGCACACCAAGTTATAGTGGTGGAGGCGGCGGAAGGGGAGGTATAGACAATGGCGGTGGTGGTAGTAGTGACAGTGGTGGTGGGGGCGGACATGACGGGAGAGAGAAACAAGAACGAACAGAACGAAGAGGAGAGGACAGAAACTGGGGACAGACAAAGACGAAGACGGATGAAGACGGCCGTAGACCAGGGTCAGGACGGCGGCGACGGCGGCGGCGGCGGCGGCGGGCACCGGATGGCGGCGGCGGCGGTGGCGGGCACCGGCGGCGGCGGCGGGCACCGGCTGGCGGCGGCGGCGGCGGCGACGAACAGACGGACGGACGGACAGCAGACGGCAGCGAACAGGCAGGCAGGCAGGCAGGCAGACGGACGGACGGACAGCGACAGCAGGAAGCGACGGGCAGGCAGGCAGGCAGGCAGGCAGACAGACAGACAGGAACTCTGAGGCTGGTTCTAGCCCTTAAATAGCTGTCTCCAGCCAATCAGGTTTTGGCATAGTGATACTTCCTGCAGGCCATAGCTCGAGCTCCCTCTGCAGGAAGTAGTGCTCGGAATGTCTGTTTCCATTACCTTGAATGTAAATAGTCGGTGTTTACCATGGTGCTTTTGGTACGCCTTGGACATTGACAACCCCGTCCTCTGTGGTGTAGTATGGGTTACCGGCCCTCAGGGCTACCTTGGCTCCGTCATAACAGCACACACTCAGGGACTCGCACAAATGGCGACAAGTAAATGAACTAACAGGCAACATCTCCCAGACAGAACACACCACCTACAAATAAATGAGACCTTATAGGCATACTAACAGTAATCTACAAGACGACTGCATTAATTCAGGTGAGGACCCCTGTTCAAGGGACTCCTCCAACACCAACACAGATGATGTGACACATGAAGAAGAATATGTAGACACCCAAATATAGGGACATTAAACATCGATCAAACAAGAGAGACATATGTTATCATATAATCGTCGCCAGTTATTGTAACAGTCGCCACGTTAAACCTGTCACTATAATGACGTAAGTAAGTTACAACAAGAATACACCAGCATACACAACACACATCAATGGTAATACTTTATCACATAGTACACAAACACCAAAGAACCTAGTATTAACATTCCTCAGTAAGTAATCTTGGGAGACGCTGCGCAGGGATGTTGGGTTCGAGTTCACATTCCGAGGCCTCCTCCGTGGGCAGTGTAGGGGAGGCGACATTTACTTCTCAACCCACCCTATCTTCTATTCTTAAATAAAAAATTCTTTTATTGTTTCATATTTCCAATCCGATGATAATAGTTTTAGGAGAATAATACAGCTTCAGCTTTCACAAAGAAAGAGGACAAAAGATCTTCATGAGGCCCCATCTCCAAGTGGTGCCGCATAGGCAACTAAGCTCTCAGTCTCAGCTGAGTAGCATGAGAACTGCATGGTGGGGGTCGTTGGTTCCGGCTAAGTGGACTCAGTCCAAATGCAGCATAGGAAAACAAGTACTACAGTGCAATAAGTTGAACGTGACGTTTCGCAGCAGGTAAACCATACAAGTTCCGTGCTGCAACCAGCATCATCAGTTACGAGTGCAGTGAGCCTGGTATCAATGAGATTGGACCGTGAATCCCTGAAAACGTGTCCATAGTCGGATGAATCAGGTTTCGCATTACACAATTTCCGTTGTCGCGTGCAGGTGCAGTGTCTTCCAGGTGAATGACTGCTCGAAATTGTGCACTGCGCCACGGGCGCAGGCATGTGAAGGGGGGGGGGGGGGAGGGGGAAGAGGACACTCACTTTGAGTTTCACGGCATCTGTAGTAATAATTTGAGGCACCTTGATAGCTGTGGCCTACGTAAATGTTATAGCAGTCGACCTATGTTCCTTTATGCTAGACGTCTTCCCTGACAGCGATAGCATCTTCCAGTAGGATAACTGCCCGTGTCACAAGGCCAGAATCATATTAAAATGGTTTCAGAGACATCGTAGAGAACTCGTGGTGATACCTTGACCACCAAATACGAATGATTTGAACCCAATGGATCACATCTGGACCACTATTGTGTGCCAGTTTCTAGCCTACAAATTACTGGCCTAAAGGTAAATCTAAGAAGTTTTTAACCAAGTACCACGGTCTACACCAAGTTATTGAAATGACTTCGCCAGTAAGTGTTAAGTTACAGCTACCGACTTAAACGTTTACTATTCATGTAAGTGAGTTCAGCTCATTCAGAGGTGATGTGGGTGCACTGCCACAAGTTTGATCAGCTACTCCAGTGCCAAAGAAAACGTTGCGACAAATACAGTCCACGCCAGACATCACTAAAACCACAGTGGAATGGCACACTACACCGCTGGCAAACCTGGAGCAGAGTGTATTAAACAATACCGAGACGATACAAAAGCTAACAACGGAATAAGTGCGGTACACACTAAGCACTATGCGGACAATAAACAACCACACAGCGAGTACAGAATCGGCTAAGTGCACTAAACGGGAGAGTGAGTGTAGCTAGGCTTTTAAGAGCACTGGCGGATAGCCTCGACGACGAAAGTAAGTAGCAACGCTGCAAGAAGCGGTTTACCATTCCGTGCGCGGGCAACTGAGTTCTACACTGTTGCCTGAGCAATAATTCTTAGTAGGATTACACCAACCACAAAACGAATTTCCCACGAAAGTACAACATGTGGTGGAATTAACTGAAAAGAACTTGGCATATTCTATCATTCGGGAACTATCGAGGTTAGTACCAATAGAGATAAATTATATGTATCAATCCGATTGCTGAGAGTGGGCATGTAAGCACTGTACCAGCGTTTCATGGTCCATCCACATCCAATAAAGTGGGGAACCGTAGGAAAGTGTTGATACTCTGAGATTAAGGGGGAAGCTTATGTCCTGATGTTACTGGAAGACTTGCAGGAATGTCTGGAAGAAAGCATTACACTTTGCCAAGCCGGAGTGGCACACTCTAACGTACATGCATGTGAAGTACAGTTGTTGGGGGAAAACGGAGCGACAGACTACCAAAAGGAAGCGCTGGCTTCACAATCTCATTTCCAGAGAATGGGGAGCTTACTGGACTTATTCAATTTTCTCGCCAGAAACAGTAATCATGAACTGTTATGGTAACAGAAAACCCATGGGCATGACAAAAATAGTTATAGAACAGCGATACATTGATATATGGTATAACTTGTGATATAGCAGCAGCGCTGTTTCTCAGTCCACCTACAGTTGCCGGTACGACTAAAGTCAAGTAATCATACCCTGCGTTGTACTGATAAAAAAAACTGTTAGAAGTGCTACCTGCGCAAAATCTAAATAACACCTTGAACCCCGACTTATTACACTCATCGGACGAACTTGCTGCATCGCAGAAAAGATTAATTTCCGTGGAACAAATGTTCCAGCATATCCAACAATACCGAGCTTAAAGTTCAAATGGCTCTAAGCACTATGGGACTTAACATCTGAGGCCATCAGGCCCCTAGACTTAGAACTACTTGAACCTAACCAACCTAAGGACACCACACACATCCATGCCCGAGGCAAGATTCGAACCTGCGACCGTAGCAACAGCGCGGTTCCAGACAGAAGCGCCTAGAACCGCTCGGCCACAGTGGCCGGCAATACCGAGCTAAGCAACGTTATAACATCACGACTATAAGTATTAAGGATACTAGCGCTACCACAGTTCTAGTAGCAGTTTCTGTACTCTACTTTTCCTTTAAACGTATTATCGTCAATCCGTATGAGTTACCGGTACATCAGATAGCTATGGAACGGCTTACTAGCACAAATATTAATCAGAAAGTGTAACGGAATGAAACTATGAACTTGTGTTATCATATAAGGAGTAAACAGAGAGAGTGAAGGATTAAACTAGGTAATTTCAGTGAACTGAACATAGGAAATAGTGTCATACGATCAAGAAGCGAAACAAAAACTTTGTGGTTCAGCTCTCATGAGCTTTTAAATGATAATACTTGTACAGTGTGTAACTGTCGATCTAATATATGTGTAATGAAATTGTTTCAAAAGTAGCCTGAGAAAAATTCTGGTGGAATTTTCTGAAGCAGAAGGGAATGTTGCATCACAGAATGGAATTCTGGATGAACGTAACATTTTTTAAGTTCCTCCCCGGGAAGCAACGAGTGAAGCTTACAGAGATTCGAACAGAGTGTCTCAATCGGAATGTAAACCACGAGAAAAAGGCAATGATGCAAATAGCGAGGCACGCGAATGGGGATTGCCACATAATACCCGAGCAGGGAGCGCAGAATGCGACTGCAGAAGAATAACCTCACTATAATGTCATTCTAAAAGAACTACATACGCAAGAGCGCCTCCACAACATCCAGACGTTACTGGAAGTGCCAAGCTGAAGATCTGAAAGCAACAGTTGAGACATCGCATACAAACCTAGAAAAGGAGGTCAAATTCGCTCATCACCATGGCTCGGGAACGTCATAGGCATTAGCTAACCAATGTAAATGCTTGTACCTCTGAAGCACAGTATCAGTCAGCATGACAGTCTTGTAAGTTGTATAGAAACCACATTGAAGCTATTGCGTGACGTGACCCAATGTACATCTGATGACTTCAGCTACAAGACAACAGCTAGCCAGTCTGATGCAATCCACTGTTGTGGAATGCCATTGCTGTCATTGCTGCCATCCTTACTGCCGCTGATGTGAAGGCTTGGGCGCCTTCGACTGACAACCCACTGGGGATCAGTCATGGGTGCCCCTCGAGCTGCGGACCTCACACCTTCCAGGAGAGACATAATTGTGCTACCCCCTTGGCTGTTCCTGTGAGCAGTTCTGTCTTGACCAGTTCTTACTTTCAGGCCAATGCATACGTCTGCGTGACTACCATCATCCTGTGTGGAACTGTTTTCCGTCGACCAGCGCGCAAACTACGATGGCCATGAGGGAACCTTGGTGGATCAGTTCGCCAAGCTGTTAGCATCCTGGCTGGATGGGAAAGGCTTACAGACCTCCAGGCTGGCATTCCGCACGTCACCTCTGCCAAGTATGCGGACCCTGACCATGCCAGGATTATTAAGGATTGTAGGTTCTTCTGCTCAGCAGTCAAAAATTTTTAAAGGGAAAATTTTGATGAATAAGATAGATGGTGTGGATGAGCAGCTTAACACTAAATATAATGATTATGTAAGAAAATTTTAAGGAGAATAGCTCGTGTAATAAAAAATGACAACCTGGGGCTCATTTACTAACTTGTACTTTTATTTAAGTTTTATGGTCTTGGTTCACTCTTTGTTTTGTTTCTGCAGTGATTGTTTGTGTAATGGTGTTAGTAATTCACTCACTATACATCATAGCACAGTATGCAGGTTCAATGAGAAATTGGGGACAAATTTAGCGAGGGAAATTTGCAGCTGATGAGGACGAGAAGTCAGAGTAAGAGTACAGCGAAGATGGAAGAGGTTATAGGGGTAATGCATGCAGAAGCAAAGAATATAGCTGAGAATTTGATAGTTGATGGAGAAGTTGATCAGATCACAAGGGGAAGAAAGGAAATGGGAGAAAATGGAAGGAACAGACAAACTCAAACAGCAACGACGGGGAATGAAAATAATGAAGGTACAGAAGCAGCACGAGAGGAAGTGATGAATTCAGTGTGGGAATCTGTGCATACATGACGAGATGAAAGAGCAGATAAAGTGTCAGGTGATAATGCTCAAGTGAGCCATCTGAGTATGTTTACTGCACCTACTCTTAGGGAAGAGTATACATAGGATGTGATATGAGAACTTTTTCTACAGATATTTAGGGACTCTAAACAGAGATACGAGAAGCAGGAGAAGGAGGTAAAGGAACGATATTAGAGGTAGAAGGCACTTAATAATGGGATGAGGATGATATCAAACAATTGGGAGGAAAAGTTGACGGAGCTCTGGCTGCGGCTGGAGCAATTTCCAGTCATGCAGCAGCAAAACAGAATGGTGTCAAGAGGAACAAGACAGCCACGTGGAGCAAATAGAGAAGATGATTGATGGAGCCGAAGGAGTCATGCATCAGATACTGGAAACTGAACAGCAACTATGTGAGACCGTGGAAAAGTTGAAAACCAGCAACTGTGATGTCGTGTAGGAAGCTACACCACTGGCCATTAAAATTGCTACACCGAGAAGAAACGCAGATCATAAACGGGTATTCATTGGACAAATATATTATACTGGAACTGACATTTGATTACATTTTCATGCAATTTGGGTGCATAGATCCTGAGATCTCAGTACCCAGAACAACCAACTCGGGCCGTAATAACGGCCTTGATACGTCTGGGCATTGAGTCAAACAGACCTTGGATAGCGTGTACAGGTACAGCTGCCCATGCAGCTTCAACACGATACCACAGTTCATCAAGAGTAGTGACTGAGGTATTATGACGAGCCAGTTGCTCGGCCACCATTGACCAAACGTTTTCAGTTGGTGGGAGATCTGGAGAATGTGCTCGCCAGGGCAGCAGTCGAACATTTTCTGTATCCAGAAAGGCCCGTACAGTATCTGCAACATGCGGTCGTGCATTATCCTGCTGAAATTTAGGGTTTCGCAGGGATCGAATGAAGGTTAGAGCCACGCGTCTTAACACATCTGAAATGTAACTTCCACTGTTCAAAGTGCCGTCAATGCGAAAAAGAGGTGACCGAGACGTGTAACCAATGGCACCCCATACCATCACGCCCGGTGATACGCCAGTACGGCGATGACGAATACACGCTTCCAATATGCGTTCACGTTGATGTCGCCAAACACGGATGCGACTATCATGATGCTGTAAACAGAACCTGGATTCATACGAAAAAATGACGTTTTGCCATTCGTGCACCCAGGTTCGTCGTTGAGTACATCATCACAGGCGCCCCTGTCCGTGATGCAGCGTCATGGGTAACCACAGCCACGGTCTCCGAGCTGATAGTCCATGTTGCTGCAAACGTCGTCGAACTATTCGTGCAGATGGTTGCTGTCTTGCAAACGTCCCCATATGTTGACTCAGGGATCGAGACGTGGCTGCACGATCTGTTACAGCCATGCGGATAAGATGTCTGTCATCTCGACTGCTAGTGATACGAGGCCGTTGGGATCCAGCACGGCGTTCCGTATTACCCTCCTGAAACCACCGATTCCATATTTTGCTAACAGTCGTTGGATCTCGACCAACGCGAGCAGCAATGTCGCGATACGATAAACCGCAATCGTGATAGGCTACAATCCGACCTTTATCAAAGTCAGAAACGTGATGGTACGCATTTCTCCCGCTTTCACGAGGCATCACAACAACTTTTCACCTTTCAACGCCGGTCAACTGCTGTTTGTTTATGAGAAATCGGTTGGAAACTTTCCTCAAGTCAGCACGTTGTAGGTGTCGCCACAGGCGTCAACCTAATGTGAATGCTCTGAAAAGCTAATCATTTGCATATCACAGCATCTTCTTCCTGTCGGTTAAATTTAGCGTCTGTAGCACGTCATCTTCGTGGTGTAGCAATTTTAATGGCCAGTAGTTTACAAGAAATGCACATGAAGGATCAGACTGTGTGTGTCCAGCATCAGTCTCTAAAATGGCGGAGATGCAGCAAGCACTGAGTATTAAGGAACAGAAGCAGCGTATTAATTGAAGACAAAAACAACGAGACGAAATAATAACAGAAGAGTTAGGGAACTTCAGAGGAAGAGTTATACGAGTATTGCGGATAGAGGGAAGTATGGCTGAGTTGGTTCAAATGGCTCTGAGCACTATGGGACTTAACTTCTGAGGTCATCAGTCCCCTAGAACTTAGAACTACTTCAACCTAACTAACCTAAGGACATCACACACATCCATACCCGAGGCAGGATTCGAACCTGCGACCGTAGCGGTCGCGCGGTTCCAGACTGTAGCGCCTAGAACCGCTCGGCCACCTTGGCCGGCTGGCTCAGTTGGACTGCAGTACACAGCCCTTTATTGGCTGCAGAGTAAGAGCATAGGAAGCTAATTCATTGGCCAATCAAAGATCATAGCAGAGTCAAGCGCCATGCAGGTCACATATTGATCCCTGACCTTGATAAGCAATGTAAACAAATCATCAGACCTTGAATCAGTTGACTACAAGCACTTTCTAACAATCAAATATTTAGAAAGAATAGCAGTGACCTGCATCCAAAAGCTCAGCTTAAACAGTTCGATTTTTCTTTATGTCTAACATGGTCAGAACTCCATGAATAATGTATGTATGCAGTTACCTGCAAAGAGAATAAGCAGCGAAGATGTGGTCAATAGCATCAAGTGGAACATCATAGTACGACTTTAGAGATACTTTTCTATTGAACTATTGGTCAGCAGATGTTCAAAAAAATGTATGTGAAATCTTATGGGACGTAACTGCTAAGGTCATCGTTCCCTAAGCTTACACACTACTTAACCTAAATTATCTTAAAAACAAACATACACACCCATGCCCGAGGGAGGACTCGAACCTCCGCCGGGACCAGCCGCATAGTCCAGGACTGTAGCGCCTAAAACCGCTCGGCTAATCCCGGACGGATCAGCAGATGTGCAGGCAAGGGTGAAGAAGGGGAATTCTGGGATCTGCAGCCCAATGAAATATTTTGAGCAAATATCGAGAAAGAATCAATATTTCTACATGCCTTTCAGTCCAGCACAGTTGATATGATTGCGTTGCATAAAGTTAACACCGCACTATCATCAAATGCTAGTAGGGCACAATGTAATAACTAACTGAGAGAAGGAATTATGATTACCAATCCCGCAGACAGGGACTTCACCCAAAGAATCAACCAAACAAAAGGAATTGGAGTGGAATTAGTGGGAAGAGACGAGATAGAGTGGGAGTGTATTGTATTGGAGGTGGTGTAGACAAGCAAAGTTGGATATGATTGAAATTTTATATCTTGATCCTTGCTGGGATCAAAATCTGAGAAATTTTCCTCCACAAGGGCAGGAGCGTACAACAGGGATGAGAGAGCAGGATTGACCCAAGGGAAGTTTTGACGTAGATGATGTGCAATGGTGAGGGTATGACAACATTTGAGATCAGTTGTTAGAAGAGAAAGAGAATGAGAGGATACGGAATTTGCATCTGGCTATCGTAATTTCATTGAAGGAAATCAGTCTGGAAGCAATTCGGGACTGCAGTAGTCAAGTTGCAACAATCTCTGAGGATGCGTTAGGAAGGTATCTGGTGAAACGTGAGTGACCAATGACGAAATTACAAAAGACTACGGTTAGAGGAGTGAAAGCGGGAAAAGTCTGGATGTAAAACGATAGGCGAGACTACAGTTTGAATGCTAAGAGCGTGCTCTAGAATGGAATTTCCTAGTAGTACCAAAGTTGTCATTGAGTATGATTTTTGGGATGGGTTTCACGTGGAAAGACAAAGCATTTTTAGAGATAGGACTTGGAGAATCAATACTGAGGAAAGGAGTAGCAATGAGTGTATGTTTTGAAGAACATGCAATTTGGATACAGATACCAGTGAATTGTTTGCAACTTTGTACAGAAATAAAAAACATAGATGTGGAGGTATTGGGATGCTGGTGGTACAAGGAGGAGAAAGGATAGGGCATGACTTGCCACA
This sequence comes from Schistocerca americana, assembly GCF_021461395.2. Taxonomy (NCBI): domain Eukaryota; kingdom Metazoa; phylum Arthropoda; class Insecta; order Orthoptera; family Acrididae; genus Schistocerca; species Schistocerca americana. The sequence continues at coordinate 374,552,633 of NC_060123.1, read as the reverse complement.
TGATGAAGAAATAGAAACTAAAATTAAAAAGAAAGTTGGTAAATACGAGAATTTATCCATCAGACAACTACATATAAAGATTTACAGAGGAATATTGTGGAACAAAATCCATCAAGACAGAGAAGCCATATGTAACACACCATGTCGTGAATATAAAGTCATACAATGAGTAATTGAATTTGTAAGAATTAAGAGATAAATACCTCCGAGGATTATTAACTGATATGCGGAAAATTTCGAAAATATAGGGGAATTAAATTGTTTAACAATTACGTTTGATTTTTAGGATAAAGTCACTGTGTAGGGTAGTGATTGTGTAAGTTACCACAGAGGGATTAGGATTAAAAGATGGTTTAAGTTCGAGGCAATGTAAATTCGGAATTTCTGGAGTAGTAGTTGCACTTGTTTGAGATGATTTGTGATGTTCCGATTCGGTAATTCATTTGAGTGAAAATTTGTTAAACGTGATTGGAACAACCATGATGATATGAAGGTGTAATAATGATGATACAACGAAATATAATTTTGAGGATAGCAATTGACGTCGGGACACTGAACGAACCATGTTTTATAAAGTTCTTAAGTGAAATATGAGCAAAAGAAGAAGCTACTTTATGATGCACGGCAGTAATCGGGAAAGATATGCGAATAAGCAACTGCAGAGACGAGCAGTTATTTAGAAGAAGAATTTGTTGATATTTTGTTCCATGAAAATGAACGTAGATACAGTGAGCTTGATCGAATTGAATGCAAGGTAGCATGAGGAGCTAGTCAGCAGTGTCTAAAAGCACATGTGGAAATGGAGAAAATGATGGTTGTACAGTGTCCACGTCAGTGAGCACTGGGACCATGAGTTTAGAGAAGTTGTGCTGAATTTAGCCACTCGTACCAGAGATAATTGAGACAGCCAGGTTAGGGACTTAAGTGAAAAAGACGTTACTATGAATATTAGGAACCTTGATGGGGATAAATGTAGAATTTGCAGGCAATTTCTGGAATCTACAACACGAGTAGAGAATACGAACTTACGTACCGAAGAAGTCGAATCGAGAGATAAGGCGTTAAATCATGTCAAAAGAAGTCAATATTTAAGAGATGTTAGCTGAGTAAAGCATTAATGTAACGTATGAAGAAATTTTTTGTGTTTGAACAGAGTTTGTTGCAATGAGCCATTACATAGGACTTGTAATCCAACCAGAAGAATACGAGGATAATCAAGGAGGAAATTTGATGCAAAACCATGAAAAATCACGAACGCTAAATGATGAACTATTTGAAAATTTTTAGGAAACTTGAAATACGGAAATTATGTGGAGGCGATTTATTTGAAAGATAGTGAAGTGAATAACAGGAAAACATGGGGGTAAGTCAACGGTAAGCATAACAGTGTATTTACGAATGAAAATTTTGTTTTCCTATTGTGAGAAATATGTGAAGTGAAGACATATAAAAGGTGTTGTGAATATTAATGAGAGGTGAAGCGGAGGAGGAATCGAAAGCAGTAGGATGTGAAAGGGCCAAACAAATTTTATGTCTCTGGGACAGCAACATGATTATGTACAGGGTAGTTATAGTTAAACTATCGCTTCTTGAAAGGACCCTCAAGGAAACGAGTGATCGTAAGAGAATGAAACTTGGCGAAAAGATTTGTAATGACATGCGGAAGAGAAATTACGAATAAATATTGAAAGAGACATTTCAGTTTCCACATGAGAAGGTAACGTTTATTAATTGTTTACCATGTTTCCAGGATACAGATGTCGCTCAGAGTGACGACCGTCTGCATAAACGACAGCCTGGACCGCATTAGAGATACCGTTCACAGCATTTTTCCAACGGTGGACCGTGGAATGTACAGCTGTCCTGGCATAGCTCATGCACTACTTGAGGATCGCTCATTTCTTCCAGCGTTCTCAGTATGGCAACAGTAAATTCTTCAACAATTTTTGACGCAATTGGCCGTCGACCTTTCCTAGGAGAAATACCCACATCGCCAGTTAATTCTTCCGAATCGTGTTCTTCAACCCTGATGTGGAAAGCTGACCTCTCCATATTCCTTTAATGCGTCGATACTCGCGAAGAGCAGCATCATTATTGCTGTTGTTTCGATGAAACAGCTCTACGAGTAAAGCCCTGTTCAACTTGTCGATATTCATTTTGACCGACTACAACTGTAATGCACACTGCTGATTGTGTTTCAGTCGTACATCTAACGGCGCCTAGCGGCAAGTCATGAAACTAACACTATTAACAATGGAAATCCTGCAGCGCAGTCTGAATATCATTCCTATACAATTTGGTACCTATATGGTAAATGATTTTTCCGTCTACACTGGCTCAAATAGCAAAAGTTTAATTATAATCACCCTACGGAATCGTATGGATAGTTTGGCGATGAACGAAGCGAAATGATAGTGGAGGTGTAGGAAATGCTGAGACGTGAGACGAAAAGGATGGGAATCGACGATGTACGAACGAAGTTAGACCCGGAGATGATGGATGATGTAGAACAAGTCGTATCACAAGTATCAGTTTGTTTCCTTTTATAGCCCTTTAGCGAATAATTGAATGCATAGCGATGCATGATGCATGAGGGCAACATGAGGTTACATTTACTATCCATGTACGTAAATTGTAATAAAGATAAGAGAATTTGGGAGCATGAGCTTAGATTTACGATGCATGTACATAAATTAATATAAGGATAAGAGAGTCTGAGCTCGAGGTGATGTAATTATAGCAATTGTGTGAGGTGCGTGCATCTATGTGATTTTTGTTGCACAGTTATTTTGCTTTGTGAAATCATTATTATGACGTCATTAATAATAACGACCGTTGCTTTCACGTAATTTCCATTGAACAGTTTGGTTGTGTATAAATTTACTATGTAATTAAAAGTATCTGGACACACCCAAAAACGTACGTTTTTCATATTAGGTGCATTTTGCTGCCGCCTACTGCCAGGTACCGCATATCAGCGACCTCAGTAGTCATTAGACATCGAGAGAGAGCAGAATGGGGCGCTCCGTGGAACTCACGGACTTCGAACGTGGTCGGGTGATTGGGTGTCACTTGCGTCATGCGTCTGTCCTCGAGATTTCCACACTCCTAAACATCCCTAGGTCCACTGTTTCCGATGTGATAGTGAAGTGGAAACGTGAAGGGACACGTACAGCACAAAAGCGTACAGGCCGACGTCATCTGTTCACTGACAGACACCGCCGACAGTTGAGGAGGGTCGTAATGTGTAATGAACAGACATCTATCCAGACCATCACACAGGAATTCCAAACTGGATCAGAATGCGCTGCAAGTACTACGACAGTTATGCGGGAAGTGAGAAAACTTAGTTTTTCATGGTCGAGCGGCTGCTCATAAGGCACACATCACGCCGGTATACACCAAACGACTCCTCGCTTGGTGTAAGGAACAGTAAACATTGGACGATTCTACAGTGGTTAAACGTTGCTTGTAGTGACGAATCACGGTACACAATGAGGCGATCCGATGGCAGGGTGTGGGTAAGGCGAATGTCCGATGAACGTCATCTGCCAGAGTGTGTAGTGCCAACAGTAAAATTCGGAGGCGGTGGTGTTATGGTGTAGTCGTGTTTTTAATGGAGGGGGCTTGCACCCCTTGTTGTTTTGCGTGGCACTATCACAGCACGGGCCTACATTGATGTTTTAAGCACCTTCTTGCTCCCCCCTGTTGAAGAGCAGTACGGAGAAGACGATTGCATCCTTCAACACGATTGAGCACCTGTTCATAATGCACGGCCTGTAATGGACTGGCCTGCACAGAGTTCTGATCTCAATCCTATAGAATGCCTTTGAGATGTTTTGGAACGCCGACTTTGTGCCAGACCTCATCGATCGACATTGATGCCGCTCCTGAGTGCAGCACTCCGTGAATAATGGGCTGCCATTCCCCAAGAAACCTTCCAGCACCTGAATGAACGTACGCCTGCGAGAATGGAAGCTGTCACCAAGGCTAAGGGTGGGCCAAAAACATAGTGAATTCCAGCATTACCGATAGAGGGCACCACGAACTTGTTTGTCATTTTCAGCCAGGTGTCCGGATAGCTTTGATCACACAATGTATATGTGGTATTAAGAGGCATATTTGGTAATTCTCGTTGTGAAAACATATGTGAATGATAGCTGTGTGTGGAACAGACAATAAGGAACCGGTGAGGCACAGTAGAGCGGCTTGAGGCAGGTGAATCAAGTGGAGGAACGGATGCGGGAGACAACGTATAACCCTAAGGCGTCGAGCGTGGCGACAATGGCAGCGTTAGCTGGCAGTCTCATTGAAAGAAAAAGTATGCTGGATTCCGGCCAAGACATACCCTTGAGTTCTTTCAGAGGCAGCGGGTAGCACTGAGGTATCTCGCAGAGACATAAAGGCAGTATCCTCCAGCCTTCAGCGCAAGTAACAGAATAGACAGCAACGGCTGACCCAGTTCTGAGTGAGCCTCTAAACAATAAACCAGAGTGGGGTGCTGAAACAGCTGGAGATTCACGGTGGGCTTAATTAAGAGGAAGGGAAGCCTAAGGGCAGTGTACATGAGATGGACAATATAGCGTGACTATGTGGCACCCATGGCAAATCACGAAGAGAACGCCATACCTTTTACATTAATTTCAGTATCCATAGGGCATGTCAACAAGCCACTTCATGATGCTTAGATAAGATGAAGGTCTTTCTCCTGCTGAGAACCACGACGACGTGCAACTTGCCAAGTGTGAGTGCAATGCACGAGCAGCAGTAAACCTTTTTTTTATCGTAAAGACCACCATTTTCATGTGCAGATACTACATGCTATGGTTCTGCGCGGTGGGCTATACGTAGATTTTCTCCTTGGAAGATCAAGACCGAGTATGTCTTGAGTTGTATAGCAAATTCTAATCACAGTGGCACCAACCAGTTTGCCAATGACAAAACTGTCCCTCTGGCCTAACACAAAAAGATCAACGGAGTCTTGCTTCATGCCACAACCACAATGCCAGTGATGTACGGAGAGAAGCAGGCACGACAACCTGGGACGTCACCTCCAAGCAAAACGAACTTTGTCCTGTTGCCAGCTACTGTGAGTCAATCCACGAATTAGATGACGTAAGCAATGAACTTGGGCCTTAGCAACTCAAGTTTTCCTCCTGTGCCACGTAAAGTGACAATATAAGTACAGTGCAACCCCATGTGATGAAAGTGGAAGCTGTAATTTGTGTCAAGGCCAACGAAAAGTTTTTATCGAACGACCTCCCAAAGAGGCAGCTCATTTGTTACGTTGTGTTAATCTTTATTTTCTTCGCTGCAGACATTTTTCTACGTATTATTTTCCTTTGAATGATATATTGTAATCGTGTCTTGTATCTTGAAACCATGTATATGTGTCCAAAATATGTGAAAAGTGAAGCTTTTGAAAGAGTTAGGAGATGTAGGTGATTTCAGTAACTAATTAGCTTATTTTTTTTAAGGTTACCAATTATTTTTATGAAAGGACACTTACGATATAGTCTTGATTAAGCTTTTTCACTTCAGATTAGGGATGCATAGAATACTTTTTTGCATAGCTCAAATTTATCGCTTTTTTGACAATAGATCTTTTTGCAATGCAAATTTCAGAAGCTGTGGCGATGTTCTTTTTGTGTATTATCTGTTGGTGAAGCTATAAAGTTCTGCGTAAGGATCAAAAGATTTATATTTAATAAAGGTTTGTCGTGGTGTGCTTATAGAACTATGAACTGAACAAATAAATAATTAAACAGTAATGATTACGGAAAATAACAGAATAATTTTGGGGAAAGAGATAGATTTCATTTTCAATTTTTCAGAGTAGGGTTTGTTTGTGTTATGTTGCATGTGTGTTATTTCTAGATGATGAAGTGTGAAACCAATTAAATGTGCGTGTGTGAATTACAAGCATATATGTCAAGCTTAGGGATTAGGATAGTATTGTCAGGTTACGGAATTAATACGTGTGTCTCCTTCCTAAAATTAAATGTGAGGATCAGTACGATCTGGAGACATAATAAAGTCAGAGAGAGTGAATGCTGAATCAACCCTTGAGGTCTTACCTTTATAAAGTTATGAAATGTGACTGAATTTGGGGGAATACCCGCATCGTTAAGGAAATAAATATGAATGAGGTTTACTAGCTGGATTACATATTAAGTTGACTGTTAAACGTGTTCGCAGTTTTTCAGCATTCAGTATGTGTGCGGCGATGGTTCAGCTTGAATGAGTGTGGAAAGTGTGTTGATGTGGGGCGGAGACCACTATACATTTCTTCCCATATCGATACCAACTCTCTCTTATTTTTCAAAACCATTAGCTTAGGGAGAAACTGAATGCGAAAAGCTAAAGGCTACACCCTGTTTCTTGGTGTAATCTCCCCAGCACTAAATTGATTCGCAATGGTGGAGGTAATGAGAGGTGTCAGCCTTGTCTGGGCATCCCTCACTCATTTTTAATTCAATATTTCACTAAATTAAAATCGATTGTACGTGAATTTGTTTTTATTTGTGATCAAGTTAATTTACAAACAGATAATGAGTGATTACCAGCTTCATATGTAGTTAGTTCTTCATCTGACTTCATTTTCTTACTTTCTTCTCGTATTTAGTGCTACAGCTGCGCCTCTGGTACAGCAGACAGCAGGGCTCTGTTGCCGCTGCGCAGGCAGAAAGGGAGGAAGTTACGACGAACTTTCCGCTTGGGAATCTGCCAAGCTAAGTACGTGGGACACGACGGTAGACGACGTTTGGCTGGGTCACTTACTGGGGCGTTGTGGAGTCCGCCTTTGTCTGAAAATGGCGTGTGGTGTCGCACTGCACATGTTCTGCAGACTCACAAAAGAAAGCAGCTTCTTTCGAAACGCGCAGTGAACAATGCACAGACCCTCTGGATCAGTGGTTGGCAAATCGCGGCTCGTAAGTCACATGTGGCTCTTTGGCCCATTGAGTGTGGCTCATCCACTAAATACTAAGTGGGGACGTGCATGTACAGTGAGACTGAAACTTCTCGTCCCAAGTGAAGAAGTCGGTTTTCCACCTGCGCGAATCTCTTTACTTCACGACAGTCATTGCGTCTCATTAAGGCAACTAATCTTAAGCTACAGTGGAAAGGAAATGCCATTTTTCGGTGTTAGAAGGAGTTATTTCACTCGAAAGCAAATTTTCTCTTTTTGGTCAACATTTTGAAAGAGAAACTTTGATTCGCTTTCGAAACCTGTTGAAACATACCCAACAAAATAATTCTGATAACTACCTTTGCTATTTGAAAACAACGATTTTACGTATCAGGGAAGTTTACTCAATGGGTTCCTGAGATTTAGAATTAGCAGTAAGACAATAGCCTTTTTTAAAAATAGATCCACTTAATTCTACTGTAACAAAATTAAATTTTCCCCCCTTAATATTGACACTGGCGTTTGGAGAGACAATGCGGTTTAAAAATAACAAGTGGATCTCGAAATTTAAACATCTTTGTGTTGTTATAGGAGTAGTGGAGAAATACAAACGAGAAGTTAGCTCACAGCACAAGTGCTCTGCTTTGAAAGGCCTGGAGGTCGAAGATAGGTTAATTTTTAACACCTGCAGTGGTATTCCTGACTTACATAATCAGATGAAAAAACTAGTGTTTGCCGTTCTTTCCATATATCTGTCTACATGTTCATCTGAGCAATAATTATAAAGCTTGAATCTTATGAAAAGCAAAACTGAGAAGTCATATTATTGATGAGAACCTTGCATCATGCCTGAAATGAAAAACAACACACAAAATTGACTTACGCTAACTTTACAATGACATGCAAGGACATTGTTCGCATTGGTGTTTGTCAGTCATTGTCTCAGTGTCACGATTTAATTTCATCGATACTTTACAGTTTAATTTTAGAAGTAAATAATATCGTTATTAATTACGGTAGGAAGTTTTATTCAAAGTACTCATAATTTGACTAAGACTTAAAGCTTTACTTGAAGCTTATTAATTTTAGAGAGTATTGCAGAATGAAACAATATATAGTGTCGAGTATTGATAAAGGTATTTTGATACGGTTTGGACATATAGAGAGGTTGAACGGAAGGAGATAGACTAAACAAATATACAAGACGAGTGTGGCTGGGAGAGTTGGAAGCGATCGACCTAAGCGAATGTACCTCAATCAGATGAGTGCATTTTTAGCAATGGCGCCTTAGGAGTAGCCTAATTAAATTAATAATAACGTTATTATTTGCAAAGATTCAATTTAAAAACAGGGGTTTTCATTCGCTGTACTACTGATATTTGGCTCAGTTGGCTAATGAGTTTGCCGACCACTGTTCTGGGTAATAAACCTAATACTTCGGCCACGCTCAGCCAGTCGAAGGTTACCACAATTGTTTTTCGCTAAAAATCATGATCCTTAGGACTGCTGCTGTAGAATGTTTTCAGACGCTTAACATCTTTTCCGGAGTCTCGTGAAAGCACAGCGCACTTAACGTTATCTATTTGGCTTTTGAATTGGATTCTTATGGGGGAGGTACTCAGCTGAGCAGGTGAGTTTGTACGTGCGTTTGTTTCAGGCGGAAGCGCATTCGATTGGCTCTTCTGTACTCACTACGCTGGTGGGAGTTCAGTATTACTTCAGTTCTTTTCATTGGGAGCTGCATCTCGCCTCTGCTTCACGACTGGTTGTGGGGTTCGGAAGGGCACCCTGCTTCGAGCTCAGGTGGCGACTCAGAGAGAGCAAGTCGCTCTTATTCCGTGGTGAGAAATCTTAAGAGTACAGTCTCAGACATACTATTGTAGTAGCCTATCAGCATGCACTTCTTGAAAACAAAACGAGGGCACGACATACAGCAGCATCAGGTTTTCTGCAGCCATAATCGTCGAACCAGCTGTGGTGAGAACAGCATGCATTGTGATGTTATGAGTCAGCCACTAGGCTAGGACAGTCAGACGGTTGTGTCTTCTGTCTGGAAACTGCGATGTCAGAGATGTACCTCAATGTTCTCAACGAATCTCCTCAACAATGGATTGAATTTCCATCTGCAATGAATGGATGAAGCAAAACAAATTTTCAGACCTTTTGGAACTAATTACGAGGGAAAACATTTTGGCTCCTAAGATAATCGCGTAAGAAACAGATTGTCGTCCCAGTGAGACGAAATTCTGTTGATGGGTGCAAATGGAGGATCGGCTCAAGGAAAATGCATCGGCTGCTGCTGTTGATGATTATTGTGAAGCTTTCGTTTGAAATAAGGAAACAATTATGGCTCTGCGCACCTCATGCGGCCCACAGACTGCGGTTTGCCTAATGCAGTTTGAGCTATTTCTCATCGTACTTGATCAGTTTTCGTACGTCAACAATATCACCGCCACTTTGTAAACTACCCACACTTTTTCTCCATGTTTGGGTCTTTCAGTACTACTGACACACATTTCTGCTGCATATTATTACTCATATTCGACAAGAGTGCAGTGAGGAAATTAGTTAACCCAAGGCTGATAAGACTGACATTATTTAAATTTCATACAGTCGTTAACAAAAGTATAATATCATCACATGTACTGATCATGTACTATGCAAGTTTTAATTTGGGCTTAGTAAGGAGGTCTGATTAGATGTAAGTGAGAGCCTGATGGCTGCCAGGTGAAATAAATGCATCAGCAGCGTAAATGACGGCAACAGCTTTAGTAGAAAAGAGACAATTGAAACCTGTGTTGGAGATAGTGGGAACTTGATTGCTCATTCAATAAAATCGCTGTTGTACATACACTGACATCAACAATTATCGAATTTTTGGGTAATTTTTCATCTTCTTAATCGCTTTTTCTGTTAGCCTTATTCTGGTAATATTAGATGCTTCTATAATGAAGGTCCTTGTCGGTAAGGGCTCGGTTTTATACAGCTCTCCGTACTAGTCCATTCTGTGCAAATTTCTGCATCTCTGCACAGTTACCACAAACAACATGCATTTGAACCTACTTGCTGTATTTAAGCCTTGCTTTCCCTCTACAATTCTGACCCATTCCCCCATTATCAAAATGACAATTTCTTGTTAACTCTGGATGTGTCCTGTCAACTGATTCCTCCTTTAAGTCAACTTGTATTACAAATTTCTATATTCCCCAGATCGATTCAGTGCCTCCTCATTTGTTATTCGACCTACCCACTTAATCTGCACCATCTTGTATAGCATCACATTTCAAAAGCTTCTGTTCTCTTCTTGTCTGAGCTGCTTATTGCTCAGGTTTGACTTCCATACCAGGTCACGCAGCAGACAAACACCATAAGAAAAGACTTCCTAAAACTTAAATTGATATTAGATGGTAATAAATACCTCATTTCCTTAAATGATTTCCTTGCAATTGTGAGTCTGCATTTTATATCCTCCCTACTCCGGCCGTCATCAGTTGTTTTGTTATCAAAATAGCAGAATTCATCTACTGCTTTTAGTGTCTCATTCCCTAATCTAATTGCCTCAGTATCGCTTGATTTAATTCGCCTGTATTCCGTTACACTTGCTCGATTTTTGTTGATTTTAATCTATCTCTTTTCCAGACACTATCCATTCCGTTCAGGTGCTCTTCCAAGTTCTTTGTCGTCTTTGATAAAATTACAGGGTCATCGGCAAACTTAACAGATTTTATTCCTTCTTCCTTTCCAAATATATCATTGGTGTCATTTACTGCTTGTTCATCGTACAGATTGAATAATCTAGGGGTTGACTAGAGCCTATCTCACTCCCTTCATGCAATTCATGTCTTTCGATTCACATAACTGCAGTATGGTTTCTGTACGAGTTGTAAATAACCTTGTGATTGCTGTATTTTATCTCTGCTACCTCCAGAATTTCAAAGAATGTAGTCCACTCAGTACTGACGAAAGCTTTCCATAAATCTAAATGTACAGGTGCTGTAAATACAGGTGTGCCTTTCTTCACTCTGATTTCTATAATAAAAATAATTTCGTGTGGCTCAACGGCCGAGTGCAACTACTTCACTGGGATGCCACTTTGGGGTCATGCGTGTCCCTAATGTAGTCAGTTAGTCAAGTGGGCGAAGGGGACATTGTAGTTTAACGTGGAGTCCGAATCAACGGTAGTTTCTGTCGATTCTTCACATAGTTTAAAGGTGAGAACTTGATTAAAGGAAGGCTAAAAATTTCCGTGGTCCGACTGGGTCTTCTCAGTTTTGAGCCACACATTTCACCACTAACCACTAAACCCGACATCATCTATGACGGACTAGTATTGCTTCAAGTGTTCTTTCATTTCACCAGAGCAGAACCAAAACTGATCTTTCCCTAGGTCAGCATCTACTAAATTTTCATTTTTCTGTAAATAATTCGTTTCACTATTTTGCCAATTTGATTTATTTCACTGATGGTTTGGAAGTATTCACACCTGTCACTACCTGCCTTCTTTAGCAGTGAAACTGTAACATTCGTCGAGAAGTCTGGGGATATTTCGTCTGTCTCATATACGTTACCTGATTAATAGTATCCAGACACCTATTAAAGGACATTAATATGGGATGTGTCCGTCCTTCGCCTTTATGATGGGTAGAGCTCTGCTGGGGGGCTGTCACTGGGGTGTCTGTACGTCTGTGGAGGAATGACAGCCTATTCTATCTCAAATGCCGAAACTGGATAAGATAGCGATGTAGGACGCTGGTGTCTGGAGCAAAGTAGGCGTTTTAACTGATTCCAAAGGTATTCTATTGGGTCCAGGTCGGGAGTCGGGGCGCGCCAGTCCATTGCAGAGATGTTATTGCCCACAGACCATTGCGTCACAGATGCAGCATACAAACAGTCATTGTCACCGAACTGCTTCACAGTAACCAATGCTCTAAAATGTATTCATATCCTTCTCCATTTAGCGTTTTCTTAAGTGCGGTAGGGGGACCACACTCTTATGATGAAAAACACCGACATCCCGTAAATCCGCTTTCTACATACTTCACTGTTGACATGAGGCATTATAGCTGTACGTTACGGCAGGTAACGTTTTCTAGTCATTCGCCAAACCCAAACCCTCCATCGGATTGTCACAGGGTACAGAAATATTCATCACTCCAAATCACTCGTTCACAGTCATACATTGTCCAGTTGAGTCTCTCTTTATACCACCTCATGCGTCACTTAGCACTGACTACAGAAACGTATGGCCTATAAGGAGGTGCTCGACCACTGTAACCAATTCTTTTAAACTTCCTACTCACAGTCATCGTGCAAGCTCAGCTGCTGGTAGCACTCTGGAACTCACGAGTGACTCCTTACGTTGATGTTATGCACCAGTTTGCAACTATCTTCGTCAATGCTCGACTGCTTCTGGCTGCACGTACATCAGACCTGCCCAGTCTTGGTTTACCTGCGGTTGTTCCTTCGTGTCTCCATTTCACAATGACATCACCCATAGTCACCGTGATCAGCTACAGAAGGCTTGAAACGTTGCTGTTGGATCTGTTGCTCAGGGGACATCAGATGACAAGTCCACGTTCGAAGTCACTGAGCACTCGTGACCGACCCATTCTCCTGGTACTGCTTGTCTATTAACAACACAGTACTCTCCGACTCCTTTTAGAACGGCAGATCCGCCTCTCGTGACGTCTAGAGGTGAGTTCCGCGTTACACAGGGGTGTTCGAGTACTTTTGATAAGATAGTGTATCTTGCACACTGGGTGGAATAATTCTGTCATGGCTGGCTCTCTCTCCCAGGGATCTCAGTAACCCTGAGGAAATGTAGTTTACTCCAGGTGACTTATTTCCACTTGTGTCTTTCAGAGCTGTGACAAATTATTCTCGCAGTATCATGTCTCCCACCTCATCTTCACCTACTTCCTCTTCTCTTGCCAAAATATTGTCCTCAATTTTGTTTCCCTTATATACACTACTGGCCATTAAAATTGCTCCATCATGAAGAAATGCAGATGATAAACGGGTATTCATTGAACAAATGTATTATACTAGAAATGACATGTGATTACATTTTCACACAATTTGGGTGTATAGATCCTGAGAAATCAGTACCCAGAACAACCATCTCTGGGCGTAATAACGGCCTTGATACGCCTGGGCATTGAGTCAAACAGAGCTTGGATGGCGTGTACAGGTACAGCTGCCCATGCAGCTTCAACACGATACCACATTAGCGACTGGGGTATTGTGACGAGCCAGTTGCTCGGCCACCATTGACCAGACGTTTTCAGTTGGTGAGAGGTCTGGAAAATGTGCTGGCCAGGGCAACAGTCGAAACTTTTCTCTATCCCGAAAGGCCCGCACAGGACCTGCTGAAATTTAGGGTTTCGCAGGGATCGAATGAAGGGTAGATCCACGGGTCGTAACACATCTGAAATGTAATGTCCACTGTTCAAAGTGCCGTCAATGCGAACAAGAAGCGACCGAGACGTGTAACCAATGGCACCCCATACCATCACGGCGGGTGATACGACAGTATGGCGATGACGAAACACCCTTCCAATGTGCGTTCATCGCGATGTCGCCAAACACGGATGCGACCATCATAATGCTGTATACAGAACGCGGATTCATCCGACAAAATGACGTTTTGCCATTCGTGCACCCAGGTTCGTCGTTGAGTCACCATAGCAGGCGCCCCTGTCTGTGATGGAGCGTCAAGGGTAACAGCAGCCATGGTCTCCGAGCTGATAGTCCATGTTGCTGCAAACGTCGTCGAACTGTTCGTGCAGATGGTTGTGGTCTTGCAAACATCTGTTGACTCAGGGATCGAGACGTGGCTGCACGATCCGTTACAGCCATGCGGGTAAGATGCCTGTCATTTCGACTTCTAGTGATACGAGGCCGTTGGGATCCAGCACGGCGCTCCGTATTACCGTAATGTACCAACCGATTCAGGATAAGTTCTGAAAAGACGATAATTCACCAGTGGACGCCAATGACGATGACGATGATAAGAAAAATCTTTGATTCCGCAAGCAAACTACAAAAACCATGTGACACCTTCCATCCTAAAGAAGCGTTTTATGTAGAAATTTGTAGTTTGCTTAGTGAAAAATAGTCATCTCCTCATTTGTGTCTATAAAAATCATTTCTATGTAGCCAGTGTGCAGCTATTTTTAAATAAAAATTGTATTAAATAACTGTAATCTGACTCATTGCATGTTCTTACGCTCTATTGTACAAATGATTCATGGAACTCTTGAACTACATAATAATTTCAAATACGGAAATCGCGATAGGCTACAATCCGGCCTTTATCAAAGTCGGAAACGTGATGGTACATATTTCTCCTCCTTACACGAGGCATCACAACAACGTTTCACCAGGCAACGCCGGTCAACTGCTGTTTGTGTATGAGAAATCGGTTGGAAACTTTCCTCATGTCAGCAGATTGTAGGTGTCGCCACCGGCGCCAACCTTGTGTGAATGCTCTGAAAAGCTAATCATTTGCATATCGCAACATCTTCTTCCTGTCGGTTAAATTTCACGTCTGTAGCACGTCATCTTCGTGGTGTAGCAATTTTAATGGGCAGTAGTGTAGATACCTCTATATATTCCTTCCACCTTTCAGGTTTCCCTTCTTTGCTTAGTACTTGCTAACCACCTGATATTCATACAGTTTGTTATCTTTACTCCAGAGGTCTCTAAATTTTCCTATAGGTGACATCTATATTTCCCCTAGTTATGCAAGCTTCTACGACCTTGCGCTTTCTGTCGATATCATTCTTTAGGCGTCTGTATTCTCTTTCGTCTGCTTCATTTGCTGCATTTAAACATTTTCTCGTTTCATTTACACAAATCCTACATTTCCTACGGTATCCGGCAGCGAGGGTTGTCACAGCATAAAGCCACTGACAGAGGGTATCACAGGACGTCCAATGTCAAAAAACAGGGTTGTCAAATCGCAGATCGATGGCTACTGTGTTATCTTAGAACCGTGCCTTACTATTCAGTTGCCTTAGGAAATACAGCTGTCTGGGTGAGGTGTCGTAGAACTGAAATAAGTTGTAAAAGAGAGATAATATCACTATATTTCTAAATAAAATGAATGGGAAATGTTATTCCAATGCTAAACTTGGGACCAACAACATTTTATCATTGGATGAAATTCTGTTTCAGTTCATGTGACATTTTTCATGAGTTTTTACCCGTAGTAGAAACGAGGTCGTAACTCACGAAATAGACGATTATTGATGCCGTTCATCAGCCACGTCGCATAACAAGTTGCAGAAAACGGGAATGACATCTCGTGTTCCTTGCACTAAATTTGACGGCACGTGCGTGGGGTATAAGAGACTGCTTAGGATGGCACGCATCAGTCACAGGAGGTGACAGAGTGAGTGTTGAAATGGCGTATTAGAACGGTGGGCTGGGCGAGACGTGGAGTAGCGGCGGGGCAGCTCGGTGTGTGCAGTAGCGGCACCTGCGGGCCGTGGCCGGGGCGCGGCCTTTGTTTGGAGAGCGCCGGCCCGGGAGCCGGTCGATACGGCCGGGCTGCAGCGGAGGTAGGCTGCGATGGAGGCTGGAGGCTGCCGCCCGTCGCCTAGCAACGCGCCACCGCCCGGCTCGTGCGGCCAACGCCCACGGCGCGCACACCGCCGGGGAAGCGAGGCTCGCAAATAATTAATCACCGCTACGGCTACTTTTAGGCTCATACTGTGCTCACTGTTTGTTTTATAGTGCACACTCCGATCTCCGTTAAGCAGAAATATACAATATGTTCTGAATGCAAGCGACACGTCCTTTCTGGAACAAATGAAATTCCTTATGACAACCATTTTGGATTTATAGTAATCGTAACACAAACCCATATTGCACGACTTAAATTTTACTTCACAATGCACTATATGGTTTGTTTATAAGTTATGTGTAATGTCTGTTCTTTTGGACATGTCCGGAAGAACAGACACCACATATATAATAGTAATATCTAAGCATTGACGGCATTTCATGATATCTTCGTTGTGGATGCACCCTAGGTCCGACCTCTTGCGGGAATCAAGCGAGATGCTGCGAGCAATGAGGAAAATGGACTGGCGGAGCACTACAGACGTAGTGTGCGACAAATTTTGAGTTTGCGTCGGACAAAAAGTGTGCGCAGTCTGCCAAAGTGATTAAGGCAACCCCTTGTGTAAAGCGAGAAATCCGGGTTCGAGTCGCCAGTGAATTATTTCAGTGCCCTCATGTGGTTGAAGTCGGTATTTCTCTTTCATAATTATACCGTTTGTTAGGCTACAATACAAATTACCAAGACCCACTACGAGTTTTAAGCTTCTGACTGACTTATACGGCACATTTTATACTGCTTCAGGACAGAATTTTCAAAATTTTCAGAACAATTCCTTGTGGTTCAACTGGAAATCGTTTCCTAATTTCGAAAGTACCTTCACCTGCTTTTTTGGTACAGTTTTATGTTTCTGGTGTTCCTTTACAAACAGACCATTTTTCCTCAGGCGTAGTATCACAATGCTTTTAACACACTTATATATTCTAATTCACCCTGAGCGTAGTAGTTACCTAAATGCTAAATGCTGGCGAAGACAGGTATTTATGTTAAAATGTTTCCCGACGTGAGTACTAAATGTTTAGATCAGTGCGAGAAATTTATGTCATACTGATTGATTAGCGAAGAACACGAAATTCAGGGTAGCTCAGGGCTTCAAAATCTACTCGATGAAAGCTATAAGAATGGTGTCTTCTTGTGAACGTGTATAATTGTGTGTTGTGTGTGTGCGTTTGTGTATATTCCAGAGCTTTTAAAAAAATGGTAATCGACTTTAGGCTGGATCCCATACATTCGTATCTTTGTTTTCTGTCACCTCTTCATGTCTCCGGAATGGCGATACCTTTAATAATCTTTGCAACATAGCTTAGTCGTCCTCTATAATTATCATTTCCGTTTTCTATTTGCTTGCTAATTTAATTAGTTCCAGTCGCTTGCACTGCCCTCGTTCTGGAAATAATTTTACATTAACTTCTTTCGTCACATATTTTATGTTAAACATCACTGTTCAGTATCAATCAGAATGTGAAACTCACGAAAATATTGTTGATTTAAACAGTGATTTAAGCCGGGAACTTCAGTTGAGACAAAAAGATCGTGAAACCACTACGCAGATAAAGAAGGACACACCAGGAATTAGTATATTTGCTGTGACACCTTCTGAAGTTGGTTCATTGGACCATAAATAGGCTTAGATCCTGAAAATAATTATAAAATCTGCAGAGCAGATCATTGCTCATCTTTTATTTACTACACAGCAAGTACAGGAAAACAGAGCAACAGGTGACAGTCTCCTAGCGTTTGTAACACTCATTTAAATTTGTTTACGCATTCTAGGCCACAATCTACATGATTGGATCCCAAGTTTCATCGTATTATGTGTTGTTGGGGTGTCATTTGTGGAAACCTATAATTATTAAACATAAATTTCTATCGAAGGTTTTCGACAACATTGAGTGATGAATCCTAAATGAAATATTTATCAATCCAGTTTCTATTCATTAATGTTTGACAAAAGAAACATACCGGTCGTTTTAGTAGAATGAACTACAGCAGTAGTCAGAATGTGATGCTTAGCTGAATGGCATGATATACACAATAACATGTGCGACATTATCCTGTTGTGCAAAATCGAATCTTCAGGACATGCATTGTACCCCCTCTTTCCGTAATTGGAGATATTATGTAGTTAAGAGTTCCATGAATCATTTGTACAATAGGCCGTAAGAACATGCAATGAGTTAGATTACATTTATTTAATACAATTTTTCTTTAAAAATAGCTGCAGACTGGCTACTTAGAAATGATTTTTATAGACAGAAATGACTATTTTTCACTATGCAAACTACAAATTTCTACATAAAGTGTTTCTTTAGGATGGAAGGTGTCACATGGTATTTGTAGTTTACTTGGGGAATCAAAGATTTTCCTCATCATCGCTATAGTCATCTATTTGGCGTCCACTGATGAATAATCGTCTTTTCAGAACTTATCCGTTCTTTATTTTCTTCACCCAAGCGCATCAATATTGTTCCTACATGCTTTTTAATGTAATGTTCTCATCATTCATTACGCTGTCGTCTCGGTCGTTTCATAACTCTTGGAAACTAGAAAAAAATGTTTCTTGATCCATTCACCTAGATACTCGTTCCACTCACCTCTTAGTTCAACTTCTATCATTCCTACTGAAGCAATTTCATTTCTAAGTGTCTTTCCTTCCTTTATACCCCAAATGGATTTGTATATTCCATGTGACATAACTTCAGGAACATCAGTATTTCTCTATTGTCTATTTATTGTTCGTCTGTTGAACTATATTAATATTTAAGAAACTCTTCAGATGTTTGTACAGATTTGTTTCTGTTGTTACTTACATATCATCCACCATGTTAAGTGATAAGAGGCAGTGACTACCCAACGTAAGTTTCTCTTTTATTTTCTTCACATTTTCATTGTCTTCAGTTATTTTTCTTACTAAGTTTTCACTGTATCGTCTCTCATTACCCAGAAAATATTTGCCAATTTTTTGTTTAATTTTACAAAATTCGTCACATTCCTACTATTGCTTGTTTGAAATTCATGCCTTCTCTTCAACAGTTATCTTGTTCAATGTCAGAATTCATTTTTATTCTGCTTTCGTCATAGTTGCAGCATAGTTTGTTTCATACAAACCTTTGTTAAATAATTAGCTCCTTACCTTGATGTCTATTTAATCTCATAAGGTGCTAAATTTATGACATAATTTAATCCGCCATGTAATATTTCGCACGATAGATGTTCTTAATTTACATTCATAGTCCACTGTCTGATCAATGCGATATCTTCCAGGTTAGTTTCTGTTTTTACTCTGCAGCTTATCAGTCCACAGTCACTAAAATTCTAAAATAGTGTATGACCGTCATACGCTGTCTGATGTTTTTATCGTTTGATCAAATAATGTCCGTTTCATTTTTAGTTCCATTTTGTAATTTTCAATTCCATTGCGCTCATAAAATTTTACAAAATATACGATTTACGTAATTTTTTGTGTCACAACCAGCTTATCATTAAAGAAATGTACTTTAGCCCCAATTATCATTCTGCGGTAATTTATTAGTTTCTCTGATTCTTTAGTTAGATTTTCTATCTCCTCAACACAATATCAGCTCTTGGATGCTCAAATACGAATGATTTTTATGGAATATCTTTTGTTTATTCTTCGCATCACGAGTAATTCATTTAAGTACAGTACACTTATTGCATTGCCCCCGCTGAGCATCCAATTCACATGAGGACTCACTGAAACGTAATACCTCCGAATTTTTTGTGCCAAAGACTCATAAAGCTTTTTAAATAAAACAAACACTATTCGAATTCTAAATCTTCATTCTTTATGTCTACTTATTTATTTCCCAACATAGTTACCCTGGCGACGAACGCATTTCTCTTAACGACAGAGCAGTTTGTTGATACCGCACCGTAGAACGTCTGACTTTGTTGACGGAGCCACAACCTCGCCTCAGCTTCACCGCTTCGTCACTACCAAACTGAATTTTTCGGACAGTGAACCTAAGGCGTCGGATTATTGTAGATGTTGCAGCGCTCGTGTGTGGTCTGGTATTGCTATGCTGAAGGAGAGTGTGCTCCATATGTGGATAAACTCTTCGAATTCGAAACTCGATTACAACATCGTGTTTCTCATGCACCGACATAGTTAGGTTACACACAGTCATGTAACACGCTACAATTCGGAGCTCTCTATCGGCCGAGGGCTGCAAATATGTTGACACGAAGAATAAAGGGCTATTGTGCCAGTTATTGGCAGACATTTTTTGGTGGCTTACAAATATTGGTTTACATTTTCGAACTGAGATGGATTAAAAAAATTTAAAAAGAAAATGTATGTAGTGTAGTGACACAGTTAAAATGTCATAACCGTATAAAAGGTAGCCTGTTAAAGAATAATCTACATCTATATTCCGCAAGATGTCTTACACCGTAAGGGTACTTCTGGCACCACTACCTTTTCCCACTTACTTGTTCCATTTAGGAAGAATGTGCGTGTGAAGAATAATCGTCTGTAAAAACGTGCATCACATCTGATATCTCTGATTTTCCCGTCGCAGGAGGTTTGTGGGAGGAAGTAATATGTTGTTCAGCTCTTCTGGGGACATATGTTCTCAGATTTTCAACAGTAAACTGTGACGTACTACACCTTTCTTGTAGCGTTTGTCACTGGAATTCATTGAGGACCTCGGTAACGCCCTTGCGCCGACTACACGATACTATCAAGAAACTCGCTGCTGTTCGTTTGATCTTCCCTCTGTCTTGTGTTACTCTAAAATGGTATGGGTTTAAGAATGGGGAAAAATAGTCAGCAATCAGTCGAACAAGTGTTTTGTTGGCCACTTCATCCTGGATTAATTACATTTACTTAAGATTCACCCACTAATTCTGAAGTTGGCATCTGGTTTCCTACGATTTGTTTTATGTGCTCATTTCATTTTAGTTTATTCCGGATGTTACTCCCTACGTAGCTTATAGTGGTTACCGTTTCCAGTGATTTTTCGCCCTAGTGTAATGGAAGACTAGTGGATCCCTTCGTCGATTTACACGCATTACGTTACATTATTTTACATTTAGGATCAATTGTCAATCTCTCCACTAATTGTTGGTCCTCTGCAGGTCTTCCTATATTTCGTTAATCTTCTGCCGTTGCAACCGCCTTACAGGCAACATCAGTGTGCGTGAATCGCCTCACGGAACTGCCCACGTAATTCACCAGATTATTAATGTAAACAGTAGTGACCCTATAACATTCTCTTGGAATACTCCCGAAAACCGTAGAGAACGACATGTTGATTTCACTTCACAAGTAAGTTTTAAATCCAGTCGAAAATTTGATCTAATACTCGGTAAGCTTGTATTATTGACTAAACGACAGTGCAGAACTGTGTCGAATGCCTTTCTAAAGCGAATGAACACTAGACAACTAGACCCCATTTGTCTTCGATGTTCTGGATCCCAGAGCGGCTGAATTTCGTAATATCTCTGTTTCCGGAATATATGTTGATTTTCAGAGATTTTCGGCCTCCAAAAACGTCATAAGTCATGAGCATTAAACAAGTTCCATAATTATTCAATAGACTGACTTCAGCGATACAGACCCATAATTATGTTCATCTGTCCTATGACCCTTCTTGAAAACGGGATTGATCTGCGGTTTTTCCCAGTCGCTAGGTACCCTCCGTTGCTCCAACCGACCTAAGACAAACAACTGCTTGGATTGTAGACAGTTCTTTCGTGTAACCGCTGCAGAATCTCTCAGATATTTTATCCCTTAGAGACACCTTTCCAATGTTGAGCAGTTTTAGCTGATTTTCTATTCCGCGATCACTTATCTCAGTATCTGTCATGTCGGTGTTCGTGCAATGAATGAATGAGCAGTATTATAATCTTCACTGGTATAACAATTTCGGAAGCCTGAACTGAGTATTTCGGCCGTAATCTTTCATTTCGGTGACAGGATCACTAAATAGATGCTTTTCATAGGCTACTGACTTTACGTACTACCAAAACTTCTTATGGTTTTTAGTCAGATCGTTTGGCAAACTCTTACGCTTCTCGCTTTATTCTCCTTACACGCATTTTGGCTCCGCTCTGTTTTTATCGACTATGCTTTGATTTCGCTTATATTTGTAATAAAACTCTCTGCTACCGTAATAACGTTCTAACACGATATTTAAGTACGGTGGGTATTTTTCATTCCTCACAACCTTACATACTGACTTAACACGTTTCATACGAGGTTGATTCATAAAAATGGGAAACTGAAAAAAAAATAATATTATTATGAAAAGAGATTTTAAAGAAATTCGTTTATGTCGTTTAATAAGAATGTCTGAAGTAAATTCATTTCTTGAAGAGGACATCTTGCATGCGAGCTCCATTATCGAGGATGCATTCCTGTAACCTCTCATATGAGTTGTGCATGCTTTGAAGTAATATTTCAAGAGAAATTAGGGCAATTGCTTCTCTGATGTTAGCTTCCATTTTCCCTGTTGTTACAGGTCGACTACGGTACACTTTGCGCTTACAGTAATGCCATAACAAGAAACGGCACGGTGACAGATCAGGGGTTCTGGAAGGCCGTGGAATGTTACGGTATTTCTAAATTATACGGTTGCTAAACAACTGACTCACGACAGCCATCGATATTCGTGGCCTGTGTGATGTTAATCTGTCTTACCGAAGTCAGCCGTTGTCAATAATCTGCGGAAATATCGGTAGTTTTTGGGCAATAAAAGTTCTGATGTGACTGTAATCGCAAGGCCATTCTTGCTCTCAATAATAATAGTAATAATAATAATATTGTTCCGTATGATGTCACAGGACGCAATATGTTGCGCAATGGACGTTGGCGTATTTAAGGTAGGATTTTCTTACGATTAATGACGAAAATTTTGTTTATTAACAAATTTATTTCCCATGAATCATGGACCTCGCCGATGCGAGGTGGCTTGTGTGCCTCAACGATTCATACAGCCTTACAGTAGGTACAGCTACGACAGAGGATTATATGTGAACAGGTCAAAGCTTTAAGGCTTTGAAACGGGTATTTGCCTGCTGGGATATTTTATGCGCCAATCGCTACCAGATATCAGTAAGTACTTTTATATTTTCTTGGTAATCCAATCTTACTAAATGGGGTCAAGCCACTATTACGGAATTTTGGATTTCTTGTATAGGCGAATCCGAAGGTGCCTAAATAAAAGTGAAACGCATCATTGGGGAACAATAATAAATTTTTAACACTGCAACCAAGACTGCCTGTCTCTTCACCTTGTACATACTGGTTACTGTATCAACCTTGTAATTAAGTGGAAAAAGAAACAGGCGATTCTGAGAGAATTAGATTAGGGAACGAGACTCTAAAAACATGGAGATGAGTTTGTGCAGCAAAATAACAGATGATGACCGAAGGAGAGAGGATGTAAACTGCAGACTCCAAAAATATGAAACCCATTTCTGAAAATATGGAATTTTTCTAACATCTAATATAAATTTAAGTATTAGAATTCTTTTCTAAAAGTATTTTTCTAGTGTCTAGCCTTGTATGGAACTGAAACATTGCCGATTGCCAATTCAGACAACAGCAGAAAAGGAGGTTTCGAAATGTGGTGCTACAGAATAATGCTGGACAAAACACTGGTTGATCGAAAGACACATGACGAAGTACTGAATCGAATTGGGGAAGAAAGAAATTTGTGATACAACTTGACTAAAAGAAGGGATCGGTTAATGGAACTCATCGTTAGGCATCAAGTAGTTATCAATTTGGAAATGGAACGAAGTGTGGAAGGTAAAAACTGTAGAGGGTTCATTTGGACCATAGGTCCCAGTCCATTCCATATAAACACAGTCCACACCATCATGGACCCACCACCAGGTTGCACAGTGCATTATTGACAACTTGGGTCAATGGTTTCGTGAGGTCTGTCCCACATTCAAACCCTACCACCAGCTCCCACCAACTTAAATCGCTATCATCTGACCAGGCGACGGTGTCCCAGTCGTCTAGGGTCCAGCTGACCAGGTCACTAGCCAGGAATGGTACTGTAGCGATGTCGTGTTGTTAGCAAACGCACTCGCTTCGTTCGTCTTCCGCCATAGCCCATTAATGCCAAATGTCGCTGCACTTTCCTAGCGGATACGTTCGTCGTACGTCCCACATTGATTTCTGCGGTTATTTCGCGCAGTGTTGCTCGTCTGTTAGCACAGACGACTCTATGCAAACGCCGCTGCTCTCGCTCATTAAGTAAAGGCCGTCAGTCACCGCGTTGTCCGTTGTGAGAGGTAACGCCTGAAATTTCGTATTCTCAGCACACTCTTGACACTGTTTACCTCGGAATATTGAATTCTCTAACGATTTCCGAAATGGAATGTCCTATGCGTCTAGCTCCAACTACCTTTCCGCGATCGAAGTCTGTTAATTCCCGCCGGGCAGCCATAATCACATCGGAAACCTTTATACATGAATCAACAACCAATGTACTGCCTTTTTATATCTTGTTTACGCGATACTACCACCATCTGTATATGTGTATATCGTTATCCCACGACTTTTTCACCTCAGTATAGGTACTTGGGTTTTAGTTCCTGGACGATTAGCAACTTGTATGGATGATACTGAAAGTCTTGTTCCAGTATTCGGGCTGTGCAATAGGCTTCCAGAGCAGACGAAGAGCCGTGTTCCTCTGTAGCTACAAAACTACAAGATATGCTAAAAAGGATCTAAATACGCAGTTGCCGACGCTTTGTACCGTACTACTCATGGATACAGATCACGCGCTTGATAGCAGGGCAGAGGTCTGCTTCCAGGTCGACACAGCCCATGGTGCCGTGCTAAGCACCCAAGATACCGTATGCCACAAGACAGGACGCAGTGCTTCAGCAAGCTCTGCGCTGGTTTCATCAGCGCTGGTCTCCCATGTTTCTAGACTCCACAACTTCCCCAGTATGGATCTTCTTTCGTTTGAAAGCTCATCTTTCCGTATTTGATGGAGTCATATTTCTGATCACAAATAGCAACAACTTACAGGTGGCCATTTCTGAAACATGGGGTCCCAAGTGTTACATCTTCTACATCCGGGCCACCTAGAAATGACCCGTATCAAGAATATAGTACATCGACATGCATACTGGCCGCAGATCGAGAGAGTATCAAATATATCCTCCATCCGTGTACGAGATGCACTGAACATCAAGTAGCCTCACCAGCTCCACCAGCTCCACGACAGCCATCGGATAGAACATACTTTCCTAAATTTAGCGTGGCTCATAGTGATGGACCCACTGTCGAACTAAGTCATGTGGTTAACATGAGATTTACCATCACAAAAGGCACCTTCCGGATACTGACAAAAATACAACTATTAGCATCGGATGGCATTCCCTACAGCGAAGGACAGTCCCGAATTTACATCCAAAACATACGCAGAGTTCTGCTTCCGGAATGGCATATCGCAGATCGCTGTGGCACCCTTTCACCTGGTATCCAATGACGAGGCAGAAAGAACTGTGTACAGAGTAAAGCAAACACAATCAAAGGCCATGGGAGAGATTTCAACGTAGGAAGGATTAACCTTACTTCTTATCACTTGCAGGAAAATATCAGTCGCAGGTCGCAGCCCTGTGGGACCCTGCAAGTCCGAAAATAGTACAATCGTAAGATGTCGGTTGAGCAATTAAGCATATTCCATAGATGCTACGGATTATATCCCTGGTGACCTACAGTGATAGAACAATAACAGAAAGAAAACAATGTCACCCAAAGGATTATCTAATGAAATTAACGCCGGCCGGAGTGGCCGTGCGGTTCTAGACGCTACAGTCTAGGGCCGAGCGACCGCTACGGTCGCAGGTTCGAATCCTGCCTCGGGCGTGGATGTGTGTGATGTCCTTAGGTTACATAGGTTTAATTAGTTCTAAGTTCTAGGCGACTGGTGACCTCAGAAGTTAAGTCGCATAGAGCTCAGAGCCATTTGAACCATTTAATGAAATTAACAAGATTGGCCAAAATAAGCTTGAAAATAGGGGTACCGTAACCCACTTGTCACTCCAGGTATCATCTAACGGCATTTTGCAAACTGGACAGGTCAGTCTGTGAAGTATAATCTGCTCCTTGTCGAGAAATATTGTACCTTTGTGTGTGCGGAACTGGACTTTCCAGATCCTTTGTGCACTCAGATATATACCGTCAAGCAGCCATTGAGAGCGGATGCCTCAGGTAGCCAGGAGACAATGGAGCGAACAGATGTATGTCTCGACCAGACAATGGTCGCAGCTCGCGGGCAACTTCTAAAGTATTACAAAATATCACGATGTGCACTTTGTAAAGTAATACGGAATAAAGTATTTTTATACAGTATAACAACCTGTGTTCTGTCTATGTCTGCTCCTAAATAGAAACTCCGCAAGCCACCGTAATTGCGCGTGGGACAGGGTACCCTGTACCACTACTAGTCATTTTCTTTCCTGTTCCACCAAAGAGAGTAAGGGGAAACAGACTGTCTATTTGCCTTCGTATGAGCGCTAATTTTTCGTATCTTGTCTTCGTGGTTCTTACACGGAATGTATGTTGGCGGCAGCAGAATCTTTCGGCAGTCAGCTTCAAATGGCGGTTCTCTAAATTTTCTCAGTAGGGTTCCTCGAAAAGAACGTCGCCTTCCCTCCAGTGACTCCCGTTTGAGCTTCGAAGCATCTTCATAACACTTATGTGTTGTTCTAACCTATCTGTAACAAAGCTAGGAGCCCGCCTCTGAACTGCTTCGATATCTTCCTTTAATCCGACCTGGTACGGATCCCAAATACTTGAGCAGTACTCAAGAATAGGTCGAACCAGCGTCCTATATGTGGTCTCCTTTACATATGAACCACACTTCCCTAAAATTCTCACAATAAACCGAAGTGCACCATTCGCCTTCCCTATCACACTCCTCACATGTTTGTTCCATCTCATATCGCTTTTCAAAGTTACGCTCAGATACTTAAATGGCTTCACTGACCCAAGCAGGACACTACTAATATCACGGATTTGTTTTCCCTACGCATCGAACTGCATACATTTCATAGTCCTCCGGGCCGGATACAGTGAACACTTGGAATCATTACGTTCGCGCTGTTTTCATTATGCCGATATTTGTGGAAAAAATCGCGAGAAACTAATCACGTTTGAGTTGGACACATTCTCTGTTTCGTCAGTAAGTGCTACCGAGTGTTCTAAGGCCTATTCGGATCTTCGAAAACAACAGCCTTATCACCAGTGTTCGGAGACATTTTTCGCGGACGATTAATATATTTCGAACTCCAAACATGAGAGGTACAGACGTAGACAGTGGCAACCATCAACTTCTCTGATATCACCTCGTGCTCCCGCGAAACTGCGTTTCATTGGAGTGTAAGTGCACACAGTGAAATCAAACGTATTTATTCTATGATGATGCTCAGTTGAAAGTGTGGTGAACTTTTGGACCTCAGAGGGTATCAATTGGAATTTTAATCCACTTCATGACCCTCACTTTGGAGGACTGTGGCAAGCAGGAGTCCAGTGTATGAAGTCAGATCTCATCCGTGTCATTAACAATGCATTACTGACATTTGAAGAACTGACCACAGCGTTAACTCAGACAGAAGCAGGCCAAAATTAGGGGCCACCGTGTGATCTCTCTGAAGACATAATTTCTCTATCTGCTCTCACCCCTATGCATTTCCTAATTCGATGGTCAATTTGGACCCATCCTGAACCCTCCATTCTTGAGATTCCTGCCAACACGCCGCACAAGTGAAAACTTGTACAACAGCTTCATCAGTCCTTATGGAACAGATGGCACATTGAGTGCCTGTATCAGCTGCAGAAATGCAGTAAATGGACATCAGAAAGAGCATGGCAGCCCCAGACCGGCGATCCCGTTCTGGTCAAGGACGATAACTTGCCCCCCTTAGTGTGGAGGCTGGGTGTCATCAATCTGCTGGACCTGATAAGCGTGTGCGTGTAGTGATGGTGAAAACTGCTAATGGGTAGATGAAGAGACCTATAGCAAAACTGTGTACCCTGCCTAAGCAGTGAATCAGGTGGCACATGATAAAAGCCCATCGCCAAGTAGTTATTTCAGCAGAAAAATTTTAATTCATAATACCAGCTTGAGAAGCTGTGCACTTTGTCTTGTAAACTGGCTGTTGTCAGTATTGATTTTCTAAGTTTCACAAGTAGCGTGACAGTAATATTTTTGTTGCTTTTGTGTCTTAAGTGTTAGTATCTTTTATATTTCTTGTGGAGTGTAACAATAATATTTACGGCTTTTTATGTCTTACATGCTGGTACTCTTCATGTTTCACATGCAGGTTGACAGTAATATTTTGTTGGTTTCGTGTATTTCATTTTTGTATGCTCTTACATTGTGTGTAGTTATATTTTTATCGTTTTTCTTGTTTGGAATTTACGTTTTCAAAATGTATGTGTGAATTCCTAAGGGAGCAAACTGCTGAAGTCATCTGTCCCTATACTTACACACTAATTAAACTAACTTATGCTAAGAACGACACACACGCCCATGCCGGAGGAAGGACTCGAACCTCCGGCGGGAGAGTGAGTTCCACAACTTACTTGTCACTCCAAGTACTGTCTAGTAGCACTTTGCAAACTGGACAGGTCAGTCTGTCCAGTATAATCTGCTGCTTGTCGGGAAATATTGCAACATTGTGTGTGCATAACTGGACTTTCCAAGTCCTTTGTGGAGGCAGGTACTGCTGAGAGACCGTTGAGAGCGGATGCCTCAGGTAATCTGGAAACACTGCATCAAGTAGACATATGTCTCGACCAGCCGAAGACGGCAGTTCACGTGTACCTCGTAAGGTATTAACAGAATATCACCTAGTACACTTTGTAAAGTAATACATAATACAGTATTTTTATACAGTATAACAAGCCGTATTCAGTCTGATTGTGGAATGGAAATAAGGGGAATGCAGTGAGTCCTCCTGTACCACACACTACAAACTTAAGTGTACAAATGCAGGACCGGAAGCCTGCAAGTGAACTGTGTACAATACGTCACTCAGACACATTGATAATGAGGCCATCAAACTGTGAAAGGAAACTAAGGGTCACTATAACAATCTGATTTATTGCTAAAAGACGTAAAAGTTGTTTATGCACTGAATCAAGATTACTAAGCGAACAAAGGATTGAAAATACATATTATAGCCTTGGAACAGGTGAGTGGATACATGATACAAACGGTATAAAACTGTATCACGAAAATGACCAATGACTGCAGAATAAGTTAATGAGTGAAAGAAAGGTCAAAAATGGTTCAAATGGCTCTAAGCACTATGGGACTTAACATATGAGGTCATCAGTCCCCTAGATTTAGAACTACTTAAACTTAACTAACACAAGTACATGACACACATCCATGCCCGAGGCAGGATTCGAACCTGCGACCGTAGCAGCCGCGTGGTTCCGGACTGAAGCGCCTAGAACCACTCGACCACAGCGGCCGGCGAAAGAAAGGTCACAGAAGAGTATGATTGACCACCAGTACCCTCATCTAAGCGCATTGTGGTTGCAGCTAGCTGGCTGTGAAATTTAGATCAAGGAGTCGAAACCTTGAAGCAAGATAAATCGTTTTGCACTCACCTTGTCTTAGCTGATGCTTACAATTCTAATGATGGACGAAGGCAGACAGTGGTTGCAGAAGTGGATGAGAGTTCTGAGTTCAGCCCTGGCATCAGAGTTCTGTTCTAAATTGGAGACATCTTGCTCCACAGCGCTCCGCAATGACCTATGGAGAAGTGTCTTCTACGACACTCCGAGGAGAAGTGTGTGCTTAACCTATCCGTGGCATCTTGCCAGCCAATTGCAACAGACCTTGCAAGTTCTGACCAGTTATAATAAACATGTTACAAATTACCTACTCTTACAGATTCTTCCATGGTTAACGAATGAAGTATATCTCTCCCTTGGCACGGTGAAGAAGGCAGAATATCTCCCCTACTATGTTTCAGATTTCTATTTACAGCCAATATGAAGACGTCTATGTACACATGTGCAAGAACTCTCCCCCACTATCAAAATAATTACTATGAGCCAATCACAGAACTCCATATTTAATTTTGAACAAACATTCCAGCTGGTTTCTTCTGAGCCTAACAGCTGATACCAAGCTTATACTGTCGTGTTCTCTCCTGTCCTTCAAATTTCTATCTTTGCTAAAACGGATTCTTTTCACTTTGAGCACAATGAAACTCTATGATGGACTAGCCTCCATCGCTCATTCCTCGTGCTGTGGTTGGTCGGCAGAGGGCTTTCCCCTGTGTTTACCTGCATGACACTAATTTTCAGCAGAAGCATCTTTATGACCTGTGCAGTTCCACAAAGTGATTCTTCCCTTTTGCCAGCCAGCTAAAACCCCTAAGGCTGCCGTATTTACTCCTTCACTATAACAAAAGGAAAATAGGTAGGGTTAATTAAAATTTCAGTCATTGACTTTTGTTATTATTGCTTGCACTTTTCATGCAACGTTAGTGATTTGATATCATTTGATTTGTTATCGAGATCTGCATATTGTATTATTAAATGGGTTATGTGATAGTTTTGGAAAAAGCTGCCAGGTAACATAACCTATTGCATTTGCTTTAGCCATCCCTGTGAGTGGTAGCGAAGATGCCCTCCGTATCATGGGCTACTGAGGTGTGGTCCCAAAACTCTGGGCTTCATATCAAGTGGACTCTGGTCACAATCATCCGGCATAATGGACGCCACATGGTACAGGGTCTGTAGTGAGGGCTGCAAGATGGTGTGCCGTCATAACCAACTGCAGTGCTGCAAAGCAACGCAGCTACCACCACCTCCCCAGGACTTGCACGTTGCATGACAATGTTTCTTTTCGTCTTCCTAGACGCCACCAAGTACCAGCAGCACCTGCTCTCAGTCTCACAATCACACCCTGCCATCCTTCCAGCCCTACAACCAGTATTAGATGCAGCACAAATGACACTCTTCAAGTATTAGTGAAGCCAAGCCTGGTCCAAGATCAGTACACCAGCAACTTTGGCTCTCTTCTATGGTACAGGCATATCGCAGGCGATATGTACCAATTAAAGGTGGGAGGGACTTTGTATCTGGCATGAAACAGATGATGTACATAAGGAGATATTTCTGAACACAGGCTATAACAAAAAATAAAGCACCATGGAGACAGGAGTATGTTCAGCAGACATAAACATAGATACGATTACGCTGCGACTTAGCGTTAGTTGCCACACCATCACAAAATCGTCGAGAATGGTGATGATTGTGGTAATAGTAGTTGACGCTGCTGTAGTAGATGAACAACTATGGCAGACGTTGTAAAGTAAGGAAGATTAAGGTTTAATGTCACATCAACGGCGAGGTGATCTGATACGGAGGATAATCTGCAACGGAACAAGATTAGTGAAGAAATTTGGTTGTATCATTTTCAAAATATAACGTGGACGACTGGGCCAGAATTTTAATCACATTATTCTTGCATGTGACTCCAGTGTCTAGAGCACTGTGCCAGAGCACTGTGCCAACCTTTTTAGTGATACGTTGGGTGCTTTGGAGAGGGGTTATTTCAAGTAGTTCAGTACTAACGAAATGGCTGTATTGATTGTAGTGAATAGCAATAGTAAGTAGTGGCAATTAGAGTCATAGTGATTGTGTATAAGCACTGAGAGCATTAAAATGTGTACCAGATGATGTGGTTCACTTTAACTGCATATCAGCTTTTAACAGTTAATAAAGATATAAACCAATAGACTCTTGATGATTAATTTGCTTTTCCGATGGAGATTTTACGCTTGGTGCCTCCTCTTCTGTGTCTAGGGGATGAGTAAAATAAGTATGGCTTCCTTAGAGTTCATTCTTTCTTTCCTTTTATTCCACAGTCAAACATATCAACGCAAACAAAAATTTAATCCACAAACACTCTGCACGTTTGTACAGGTTGGACACAAACTGAAGGAATTTCTAGAGGAGTCGAAATAAAACCTTGAAACAAGGAATAAAATGATCGTGTGGCATTATTGATTGGGAGACCTGGTCTGTGGTAGTCGGGCCGCCTAGTGCAATCTTTCTATTTGACACCATTTCGGTGACTTGCGTGTCGATGATAATGAGATGATATGATGAGGACAACACAAGCATCCAGTCCCCGACATCTGTGGTATGATGTCAGCAGTACACGACGTTCGAAAACTCGAGTTCTCAAAACAGCTTCAAATAATTTATTTATTTATATATATTTATTCTTCACAATTACAGCCTGTTACTTGAGAAGCTAAAATAGGCCATGCAGTTCACATTTTCGTGGATAATAATAAATGCATGTTTTAATTATTTATTCCTGGTACTTGCTAGAAAATTCTAATTCTGCATAGAATTACCCCCTACGACGGTAAATCTAAAATAAAACCTCTAACCAATTACTCAACTACTTTACTACTACTGATTATGTTCCGTTTTCCTTCAATTATTTGGGTGAATGTAAACTGCAGATGGTTGTTTTCACCGCTGGATCCTCCCTCATACTACCATCGTCAACAGCCATTGTCTCCTGGATTCCTTGGGCATAAGGCAACAACACATCAGAAACGTTTCCGCCGTAACAAGCGATTCATAGTAACATCTCAGAATCCTCAGTTCCTCGTACAATTGTACCAAAGAGATACAAATTTTTGAAAAAACCGTAATTCTATTTTAATTTAAATTATCTGCTTCAGAATTTGAAACACAGTACCAAACTATTTTCTTTTCATTGATAACCTGAAGATGGCAATCACGCAGAAACATGCCTATTGTAATAAACAACATAATCAAACACAGCAGCGTCTTGGTATCATAGTATACATAATATTCTTGAAAAACCATTTCATTCAGTGGTCGTCGACCTCAGTTGTGTTCTGTCCCTCAGCTGAGTACGTATTCTAGCCGGGATGGCAGCGTGCTGACCTGTGGTTAAATGCTCCGTGAAGTCTTCCTCGGCTTTAGTGGAGATTGCAGCTGCAGCTGCTGACCTGTGGTTAAATGCTCCGTGAAGCCTTCCCCGGCATTATTGGATATTGCAGCTGCACTATCGTCCAAGAGGTGCCAGGTTGACCCGTATCTCAGCACTGCTTTGGCATCCATCATCCGTAATGCCTTACGGCCATTACCTGCTGCATCTTCTTAGAGAGCACAGTCCCACAATGTATTCTCTGCAGCGTCCACACTAACACAGGCGCAACTATTATTCATCTGTCTTTTGATTTTGATCATGTACATTGTATACGGGCCATACCCGGTCAGGTAATGTATCAGTCCTTTCGATGGGTTAAGAAATCTCAGTTTTAGTCACCCACTGATTTTATTGAGAAATTAGTGTGTTCTTCTGCCATTACCTGAAGTGTCCCACTCATTTTCCCACAGTTGTAATACGCGATCTCGTACTAACCTTTTCGTATTGGTCTCAGTTCCAAGTGTTCTTCGTATTTCCATTTGACTGTCTTCTTTTAACCAATAGTGGGCTCTCCCTAATTCCAAGTCCAATGGCCACATCCCTTAAATTACTAATAATACATCATTCAGGAGAGTGCAATTGAAGCCCGTTAATCTTAGTAACATTTCCCGTTGAACTTTTCTAATGAAGCTAGCTTACAAGCCCGTACGCTCGCATCATATTCTACAATTGATGAACGTATAATTTGGTGGTATGCCCTGACTTTGTTCATCACGTTTGTATCTTTTCTGCGTGCCTCCTCTATAGGAAGTGCAAAATTGCGCCATTCTTCCGGGAATATCCCTAGATATCTCTTTACTATGCTTCTTCTAATCGTTACATCGTTTAATGTTATTTTAGTATTCCCAGAAATGTCCCTTCAGCAGGGGGTACGTAGTATGCTGACGTGCTAGTGAGAATGTGACACTTCTACACCATCCTTCAAGTTCATGGAGCACTGCACTAAATCATGTGATCTGCAGATGCAACAGGTCCGCTTACGTTACTGCTGTCAGCTAACTTCTGTGGTATGGGTTCTAACGCTACATCCAAAAACTCAGATGATGCACTGCTTCCTGCGGACACGTTTTCGATATGGTCTTCGTCATTTCCCTTCCTGGGCATATTAAAGATGAATGTCTCCAACGGCAATATGTTCCTTGCGGCTCATGGTGACACACTAGCTGTAAACTCTGCCCCGATTTTAGCTGTTGTCATATGTCTATTCGTCAGAGTCAGCTGAAAAATCTTACGACCTTCTCGTGGTATAGTCCAACTCGGAGGACACTATTCCTGCCACGACGCTGTCCTGAGTCCATCTTGTACCACTCGCTCTGCAGTCACTGCACTATAGCCAACTGTGTATGCGACCTGTAGGTGTGATGCTCGCATTTACCGCAAGCCAATGATTCGATCTTCCTCGAAGTCAAGATGTTAGCACGTGTATGTCATATGCACAGCCTATATTGGGATCTCCACCTGAAAAGTTTCAGAAACCTTAGAAACACCCGACACTATGGTGTAGTCATGTTATTCTTCAGGTCACGTAAGGATGAAATTTTAACCAACACACTTCAAAGGTATTGAATTACTGGATCATCAGTTTGCTAGATTTCTGCCAAGGTGTTCACTTATTAACACCTTTCATTTCTGTCAGTGCATATTCGTCTCTCAGTGGTTCTGTTGCCCTTGCCTTCCTCCAACTTGTCAACCCGTAAACGCACCCAGCCGTAGTGGGATCCAGAATTTAACGTAAAATGTGTGCAAGATGCCAACTTTACTTTTCCGTTCACATAATATTTTCAACGAAACTCTGGACTTGTATTCTCACACTTAAGCCAGAAGTCATCAGACAACTAGTTAGGGAAGTGTAAATTATCTTAATTAGTGTTTCTAATTTTTAAAAACTCCGTGTGAACCTCTTTCTGGAAGTACAGTATTGTATGTATCACTTTAGAAGATCATGAGAGAGTTAACGCTGGAAAATAGGGATTCTGCGAGAAAAACCGTTTTTGTTAAACAAATTAACATGTCCTTCGCAACGTATCAGCATATTTCAAAATTTCCGGAACTTCTACTTTTTATATTTGATTGTGGTTCATTGAACTATAATGCCAACAGCTGGCTACTAATGTAAAAACGTATACACAAAGAGATCACAGTATGAAATATTTGAACAATGCTTTTAAATTATTTGATAATGTCGAGGAATGTACAATACATTTATCTAATGAAATTTGACACATTAGCTCCGCAATACGTAATGAAGTGTCATAAAATACTTAGTTCCCACCCTTCAGGTATCTTTATGAAATTACAACTTAGAGACGTCAACGAAGCGAGGGACAGATTTAGTGACTAACTGTCACTTTGTTAACGTGTTGTACTTTGCCGCCTTTTCAAAGCAAATAGATTAAAAGAGATTTATTGTAAACAAGAAACAGAGAACTTTAACACTATATGTTTAAAGAAACCCGTGCCACGTCATTTACAAGAAGCAAGAACGGCCACCTCTCTAGCAGATTGGTTAGCGTCGCTGTCTTCGGAGGGGAAGGACCTTAGTTCGATTTCCGGTACCTCCTCGGATTTTTCTGACGTAGGCAGTTCTGGAACGGGATCCCCTCAGCCAACTGAGGAGCTGCTTGGAAGAGGAAACAGAGGTATCATCAGGATTCACCTACGGGGAATAACGGCTGGACGGATTGGCAATTTGCTGATCGCATCTTCTATTATCATGGGAGTAGATTGCTCCTCCTACTGCCTTGTAGGCAGCAGTCGGCCGGTCGGGACAGGGTTAGGGCCAAATTCGTGAGTGGTGTTGGAAACAAGACGCAATAAGAAGGCGAGCCAGTAACAGTGCGACAAGTGACGAAATCTGTTGTGATGACATGCGGTCCTTCTTGGCTCTTCCTGAACAGCTGGAGTCTTGCAGAGAGGTTCTTCTCAAGACGTCACATTAGAGAGACCCAAAGAAAATAAAGACAGTGCTATTCTTGAGTACGCATACAACAGCAGAGTCGAAATGATGCGCATAGGAGATCCATTCAATAAAAAAAAAAGCCTGAAAACTTTTTTAACTTTATTTTTTCCCGCACTGACGTCGGAAGTACCGCAATGAAAACCGATGGTGTATTCGTGCTTTGTTCTTGTATTTTACGTAAGAAGTTGATCTGAAATCGATTGTTGCAGTTCTCATTCGGAAATAATGATTTCTCTTTCTTGTGTTTTCAATTCTGTTGGCACGTAGAATCTGTTATTCCGTACCGAGTGAGTCTACATCGCTATTTTGATTAACTTGATTTTCCTCTATGTCGGAATTTTAACACTCTAATTGTAGCTATACAGGGGAATTGACTGAAATTTCTTGTTAAAAATATTCAGGGAAACATCTTTCTGGATTAATTAACTTAATGTAGAGGGTTGTGCCATTTATGTAACTTCAGCAGTTACATAATTGACGTATGCTCTCCATCAGCATGATTAGTAGCAGTAGGAGCAACAGCAAACTGAGGTGGTACATGGAAGACTGATGATCCGCTAACAAGGTTTATAACTTTTAGCTATTATTGTTATTATTATTTACATGTACTGACACAAAGTAAATGTGTTTTACGATTAAGCAGGAAGATGTTAATAATATATCCCTACAGGACAAATCCGGAGACTTTTACGCACCCCCCCCCCCCCCCCCCCCCCAAAGAGAGAACAACAGTAGAAGACCTAAATCCAGAGCTGATTTTTTCTTAAAACATGTAATTAAACCTATTACTTTAATACAAGTAACAGTATTTCGACACAGTTAGAAAAAAATAGAAATTCTTCTTAATCTCTAAATACAAAAGTTATAAGCAAATTATTCTTTACCAAAAATTACACAAAGTTGTTTATATAGTCAGTACTCATTGAAATATAAATTAATTGAACTACAATTAATCACTAAAAATGGCATGCTCATGTTGGTTGGCGTTTCGATATCCGGACTACTGTAGAGGACGTACAGCCTTCGATAACCTCTACTGTTATCGCTTTTTTGTAAGACAATCTCGAGATAAAACGCTCTTCAGGCGGTTTGGGTGTTGGCAATGGTAGATAGAAAAGGAAGAGAGAAAAGTGAGATTGTTTTCTGAACAGCTGAAAGCACTTTTTCTTCGAGTACGTTACCTGTAAAGTAGATAACACGTTGTACAGTTTATCATTTCCCGTATCGTGAATTAGCTGAATTGGATACACTCTAAATCAGCTGCAGTGCGTAAGTTCTAGCGCTTCCTTTTCTAAATTTGGGGAATTGTGTGGCGGAAGTTCAGTACACAACAGATAGTTATGAGCGAGGTAAATTGTTCTTCGTGTCGTTAAACGCAAGTTTTACAAGTTTGTATGAAAAATCACAAAAATAACGACAACTAAAAACATTTTGTGTCCAGTATGTCAAAATACCACCCCTGTATAATAAAACACAGGCTTAGAACACATTTGAAACGAGCAAACTAGATGTGCAAGTATCGTTACAATAAAAAAAAAAATTATCAAAATGTAGAGTAATCATCCAGAGTGCTAGTATAGCAATCGCAGTGCTGTAAATGATACTGCGTACGAACTTCATCCGAAGAAATATTCCCAGCGTGTCTCTGGTCTGTGGAGCAAGAATGCGAGCAACCCATACCTCCTCTGCAGGTCTCAGGTCGACTGCCAAGCAGGGAACTGCTTCGAGAAGGGGCTTGTGCAGTCGATCATCGTCATTTTGCGCGATGAAACCATTAGTGTAAAGATGCACAGAATCACGGACGTCTCCTTGATTTTTCAACGGAATTTGATCGGCTTTGACACAACAAATACAATAACTTTGTTGCTGCGATGTAGGAAGTACATTATAAAATCGTTTGTAGAAATCCAAAGGCAGTGAATGGAAGGAAAACAATAAATGGGTATTATTAATATGAGTGTGAACTCAAATTTATGACTGATTAAGATCGGCCTTTGTAAAAATCGTAAAGAAGTTCAAGAAGCTGAAATATAAAACTCGCCGATGATAAAGGAAAGCAACTGAAGATAAAAATGCAACCAACATTTTAGCAGCTGTAAAGCACAAACAACATGCCGTACGAGGCAGCTTGAATGTGCAAGTCAAATGAGAGTTCTGCCAATACTACCAATAGTTCATCCCTTCGACATTTCGCTACATTAGCAGCTTCATGGAAATGACCTCAGATCAGTTACAGCTGTCTGAATGATGTCTACAGAAACTGAAAAGTGGTGCAGCGTTCCATGTATGTTTTGTTTACGTATGAAACGTCGTTTACAAACCGCATGCAAATCAATGTTAGCAATATACGCTACTCGACAGTAGAAAATCCACGTTGGCTGCGAGAAGAGGGCAAACAACGAGCTAGGTGTTTCAGTGTGTGGTGCAGGCCCCTCAAGAATTGTCGATGTTTTACTGATGAGACTCAAAATACCCGCAAGGACTAATGCCCTGCCCACAGGTTTTGTTAACACTTTCCCTACTTCCTTTCTTGTGGATAACAACAATTATAGATTTGTTCCAACTATCTGGTATCGTCTCGTATGCAAACTTTTGCTAGTAACTGTTTTTCTTTTACTAGCTCTATCCTTGATTTTATCATTCTACTATTATTCAATAATTCTCATGGCTTTTTTCTTTCTCCATGCGCCGAACGGCTTTCCTCCTCCTGGTACATGTCCAGAATGCTCTCATCCTCTCAGTTAATATCAGAATGTCCGTTTCCTTAGGTGCATTATACACATTTATGAGGAAATTTTCAATCATCTTCAGTATGGTGCTATGGTTCGCGCAGACAGACCTAACTAGACTTGTGATGTCTACCCAACTAAAGTACATGTTCTGCTTTCTTCATATTTCAGAGGTTCTTCTCATTATAATTTTGTTTGTAATACACGCGTAATGCTGTAACTACTATGCTGACTCCACTGTTGCAGAATGGTCACTTCAGACTCAAAAGTGGCGTGTGTAGGGAGCTGTGGAATGGAATCTCTAGTACTGCAGCGAGTGCACAGTCACTAATGCTCACTCAACAACAACGTTCCTGAATGAGATTTTCACTCTGCAGAGGAGTGTGCGCTGATACGAAACTTCCTGGAAGATTAAAACTGTATGCCGCACCGAGACTCGAACTCGAGACCTTTGCCTTTCTTTCACGGGCGATTGCTCTTGTTTTTTTTTTTTTTTTTTTTTTTGTCGGCGCTGACCACTTTTCTTTTTTTGTCGCGATGACCACTTTTTTTTTTGCTAATGCTCTCCGATCTTTCTTGTAACATTTATTTATTGGTATTTTATTTGGATACAAAATCACGCAGTTCACAAACACTAAATGAAATGCATCCTCTGCAAAAAAAGAAAAAAAATCATTTTAAAACAAATCACAAATTTAAAGGAAAAGGGACGTTGTTTTTTTATTTATTTATTTATTTTCAATAAAGATCACTCTGTTAAAAGGAATATGTAGATCATTTCATCGTATAGTATGTGCACTACATATTGAGTGGTGAGAGAAGCGTGAGGTTCATTATCAGCTGTCAAATGTGCACACCGACTGCACCCGGCACATCCCAACTGCGTGGGGGTCAAGGAAGACTGCCTGAAGATAGTTGGCAAAGGTTTTCCGATAGTGTGACCATCTATGAACCTCACTGTGGGCTTGCTGCAAGAAATACCAAAAGTCAAGTCGCGACTTGGCAGCATCCCCATAGGGGTACGCGATCGTCCAACCTTTGATCCAGATGATCGACGGTGATTTAGTCGCCGGAAAGTAGTCACTCTCCGGTTGTAACAAGGAAGCAGGGGTAATATGTTGCGGGAACACACGGAGGTAGCAAGCCACCATCTGTCTTCCTAGGAGCCAGACGTCCTCCACCGCGATACAAGTTAAGCGGTGATGGTCGTCATCCACTTGGTGACATTTCGGGCATAGTGGAGTGTCCACTAGTCCAATTGCATGGAGCCGTTGGTTGGTGTTGAACTTGCCACAAGCGACAGAGAACCACAGTGCCCGAACGAAGGTAGGAAGGAATTTTTGGTGCACATGTCTCCAAATTCTCGGCCAATGCAACCTGGGGTGTTTGAGTTCAATGACATTACGACTTATACGTCGCAGCAGCCAAACATAAAAATCCTTCGCGCATGGTGGTCTCGTGCGCGGAAGCTCGTCTCTGATATAACTAAGTTCCACGATAAATGTTGAGACACGCGCAAAATGTGGCGTAATGTTGCCCACCGCCACCGGAGGTGTGAGCGACGCTGGAACCAGGAGATCCAGTAGGCGGGATGTAAGGGAATCACGTCCGCTACGCCATTGCTTGTACATCGTGGCTAGAAGGAGCGCCGTCGCTCGGCAGTGAACATTCGTAAGTCCGAGTCCCCCTTGTCCGTAGGGAGAGTGAGCGTTTCGTATCGCACCTTGAGGGGCGATCCAATCATCACAAAATAGCCTAGTGCTGATTGAAGTCGACGTCCGAGCGTGAGCGGTAGGGGCAGGATCTGCGAAATATGCACCATTCGAGAAACCACATAAGTGTTCAGACATTCGACTCGCTGCAAAGGATCAAGGCGCCGTAGGAGATGTTGTCGGACCATGGTACGTGTTGTCTGTAAAATACGTCGATAGTTAACTGCCGCAGTATGTTTTACAAATGAGGTAAAGTGTATGCCGAGATAGCGGAATCGTTGCACATAAGGAAACGGACTGATTTCTTCCGGCGTAAGGCCCCTTCCAACCGGCATTGCCACCGATTTGTTCATGTTCACTGCACTACCCGCCGTCACACTGTGGTCGAACAACAGTTCAAGGACCGTCTTCACCTCTTCTTCAGAACGAACGAGCAGCAGGAGGTCGTCCGCATAGGCACGACATTTGAAGGTGTAGCCCCGTAGTTCCATCCCAGAAAGAGAATTGGTTAGCCTCCCAATTAATGGTTCCAACGCTATCGCGAACAGAAGCATCGAAAGAGGGCAGCCCTGGCGAATGGATCGTCGAATTTGAATGGGCCCTGCTATACGCCCATTAACCTGTACCAAGGATTGTGCGCCCCCATAAAACCTTCCAATGAGGCCAGTAAAACGGTCTGGAAATCCCATTTATTCCAGTACAGCGTACAGATAGTTGTGGCGCACCTTATCAGAAGCACTGTCAAAATCAACCGCCACCATCGCCGCTTTAAGCCGGTACTCCTCCGCCAGCGCTATCACATCACGGCATTCGCCAGTAGCTGTTTGCACATTCACCGATCCACCCGGTGTCGTCTGTTATGGAGAGAGAACGCTACGAATTAACATACGACATCGGGACGCTAGCAACCGTGCAAAGATCTTATAGTCGGCATTAAGCAGGGTGATGGGGCGATAATGTGTGACCGTAATTTCTGGCTTCGGTTTATGTACTGGCACCAGGAGGCCTTCCATGAAAGCCGGTGGAATAGGCGCATCGGAATTTAACATCTCGTTGTACATTTCCGTCCATCGCGGTGCCATTTCGTTGCGAAATTCTCGATAGAATTCAGCAGGAAGCTCATCAGTGCCTGGGGACCGATTCAACGCACCTCGTGCGATCGCACCATGTACTTCCTCAGAGCTAATGGCTTCCAGTAACGTTCCCGCGGCTTCCACCGTCAGTGTACGGGAGACGGACGTGGCTATACGGTCGAGGTCATCGACAGAGGCTGCTTCTTCCCGATAGATGTGTTGGTAATGGTCGACAAATGCAGGGACAATGTCCGCTTGACGTGTCACTCTTCGGTCTTCGCGGGTAATTAATTCCCGTACCAAAACGCGTCGTCGGTGCTCTCGTTCATTCACGACGTGGTGCATGGAAGGAATCTCATGCCTTATCGTATCGTGACATCTGGCGCGCACCATGGTTCCCTGAAGATGTTTCCGAGCTAAGGCCACTAGTTTAGCTTTTATCCTTTTGCGTTCGATCCACATGTCCTGTCCCGGCGAACCATCATCCAGGTCGCGCAGTGCTGCAAAATAAAAGTCGGACGTACGGCGGCGCCATTCTGCCATCTCCCTGCTATATGAGATGAACGTACGGCGAAGCGCCGGTTTAGCACAAGTCAGCCACCAATCAAGCATCGTCGTATACCTTCCAACCCTTCGCTCGCACATCGTCCATGTTTCAAGGATCCGTTGACGGCATTCAGGATCATGTAGATGTTGAATGTTTAGTTTCCACGGGGCCTTACTGTTCCACACCTCTCTACGGGGAAGAAGCACCGTACAGATGTAAGCGCTGTGATCGGAAAATGCCAATGGCCAGCGTTCCGCGTCCTGGACATCATTTGCATGAGCCCGTGAGATATAAATGCGATCTAATCTGCTCGCCGAACGACTTGTCACATAGGTGTATCCCGGTGCAGCTACATGTCGTAATTCCCACGTGTCACTAAGTACAAGGTCGTTGACAACGATTCGTAACTCCTGGCTGATGTTTGCTTGCGGCCATTGGTCTTTCTGGCTGAGAACACAGTTGAAATATCCACCAACTATTACACATTCATAACGTCCATGGAATAGTGGAGCAATGTCTTCTGCATAAAATCGCGCCCTTTCCCGCCGCCGATTGTTTCCCGACGGTGCATAAAGATTGATTATGCGTGTCCCAAACGTCGTGAAAGCCATTCCCCTGACCGACGGAAGATAACACACGTTTTCCACTGGGAAGCAATCTCGCACGTAAACTGCCACCCCACTCCCATTGTGATCTCCATGTGACGAATAGGATTGGTAGCCTGCGATGTATGGGAGTGCAGCTATGTGGACTTCCTGCGGCAAAGCAATATCCACATCAGATGCCCAAATCGTTTCCTTCAGTAGGTGTATTTTGGCCGGTGAACGCACTTCATTTATATTTAATGTCGCAATACGGTTCGCATGGCGCTGAATCCCACTCTGTCGAGGCGCAACAACATCTCCCTGCATCGGCGCTGGGGACTGAGTTAGAAGACGTTCTCTCGCCCCTCACCCTTCACCTTCAGCAATTATTAGGCCGTCTTCGTGAGTGCCGGCTGCCTCTGTATGACGTCCGGCGCCTCCTCAATATCGTCATACCACATCTTTTCTGGCTGTGATATATTCGTGTCCATAGCCACAGCATCTGCGTCTGGAGAGACAACTGGCTGTGATTCCTCTTCAGCATCACCACGTCCCGGTACCGTCAATGTGACAGACCGCTGTGGGTCTGATCGAACAGTTCCCATCGCCTCATCCTATTTCGTAGAGGCTGTTGTGTCGTCTTGGTCCACAGGCACATCGTCGT
The DNA here is from genome assembly GCF_021461395.2 of Schistocerca americana. Classification (NCBI taxonomy): domain Eukaryota; kingdom Metazoa; phylum Arthropoda; class Insecta; order Orthoptera; family Acrididae; genus Schistocerca; species Schistocerca americana. The sequence goes on along the minus strand of NC_060123.1, from coordinate 374,509,832 downwards.
CGGGGCAAGAGGAGTCATCCCGAGGAGATGTCGTGCGACGCCGCCGTTTCCTCCTTTTCGGGGAACGTTGTTTGCGTGATCTTCCTTCCGTGTCCTCAGATTGTAGGGAATCACGGCTGCCCGACAGAAAAGCATCCGTAGGAACTGGAAGTGTTCCGAGTCCCATCGTTGAACTTGGCGGGAGTTCGGTCGAAACTAATGTTGTCGTCTCAGAGTGCGTTCCAGACGGAACAGCATCCGTAGTGGCTGGAACTGCTTCTTGTACTATCGGTGTGCTTGGTGGGAGTTGGGTCTCATCTGATGTTGTCGCCGTAGATTGTATGCTCGATGGAGCAGCATCCTCCGTCATCCCGACGTCTGCGGCAAGGTTTCGGAGAGTGCCATCTTGATCTTCCACCGAGGCTGTGTCCTTTCGGTCATCAGCGGACGCAGTGAGGGCTTTGGTATAGGTGATCGGTAGTACTGTCATCGCCAGCGATGGCTCCCGCACATCTGAAGGCAGTTGCGTAATCCGCCGTTGCATACAGTTCGACCTGAGGTGTCCCTCCTGGCCACAGCCAGAACATGTACGTGGTTGACCATTGTAAATCACCACCGCCCGACAACCACCAATTGTCAGATAGGACGGTACATGCTTCCGAAGATCAATAGTGATCTGTCGCACTCCGTTAAGAACGGGGTACGTGGCAAATTGTGTCCAGCGTTCTGCCGTGTGACCATGTACCTTGCCGTATGGCTTAAAAGCCTCGATAACTTCTTCAGCCGGGAGCTCAAATGGCAGTTCAAAAACACGTATTGTCCGTACACCCAGACCAGCATGTTCTACAGTTGCCGTGCCGACATTCCCGTCACTATGGCAAAATCTGAGAACTGCTTTTGTCGCCTATAGAATTCTCTCACACGCCGTGTCATTTACCATCTTAACATACACCGTGGGACTAATGATGGACAGGTGAATTCCGACAACATCGTTTGGCGGTATCTTGACTTCCTCTCGAATGAATCGTTCCACTGCTAAAGCCTTTGGTCGTTCGTAGTCTTTGCAGAAATTGAATCGTAGTGTAGTTTTCCTGTACTTGTTCGCCATGATCGTTGTTACTAGCCCGCGCGCAGACTAAGTCCACAAGTAACAAACACTCACACACGCCGCACAGGCGGAAGTATCGGACGTCCGCTTCGCACGGCCGCTAGCGCCGAACTGCGAACCAGCTGAACCACCCGAGGACGACTCATGACGCGTCATCACAGCTTCAATTCTGCTACCACCGGCTCGCGAAGGCAAAGGTCCCGAGTTCGAGTCTTGGTTCGGCACACAGTTTGAATCTGTAATCAGCCAGGAAGTTTGAACAGCGTTCCTTATTATTTGATGTTTCCATACAGGAGGTTGATGTCCGTCACCCAGGAATCAACTGCGGCTGGTGGATAAGGAGTGAGTACACTGAAGCAGCTGAATGCTGTGACAACTTAACAGCGGCTGGTGTCGACGGCGGCCTAACTGAAGCAAGTCGGGCGTCAGCTCCATAGCACAGTGAGCCTTACGGCTGGAGTGATGTACACTACACGCGGCCCGAGGTTGCTGACAGGGGTCTGCAGAAACCTTGAGCTGAACTCAGGATTCTTGGAGATTGGCTAAAATGTAAGACGATGACAGTCAATGGGCGGCCTCTGCGGATCCAGTTCAAAGCCCAGGTTCATGAGAATTAGCTGGCGGCTTGTAAACTAGCGGATTCGCTTAGTTGAAGATGCTACTCGTTGAGGCTGTAGTTGCTGGGCTACATATTTGACCAACAGCTGACGCAGAAGCTTCTGATGGAATACCGCTACAGTGGAGCTGGGAGTATATATGTACACTCCACCTGGGGTTGTTAGGGCATAAGCGAGGTTTGTGTCACGTTATCGGCTACGGACTTGCTGCTTGTTGCTACAACATGTAGCAACCATATCCATATGCCACAATTCAAAATGCTACACCAGCATTATTGCTACACACAGTTACAAAATTACGTTGTTACCTTCACCGAAGACCCCTTGGCTTAGTGGATATGCCTGCTCTAGGCCGATGCAGAAACATTTCCTCCCACTTTCGGAGAAACCGGTCCTCTAAATTCCAGGATGCTGCTCAACTTGTGAACTACTGAACTGCTTGGTACTATTGTGTCTACATTTTACCTTTGCACTTACCGAGAAAGATGGGGCAGTCGTTAGCACATTGGACTCGCATTCTTTTTATTTTTTTCACGTTTTCCGTCATTTCCCTAAATAACTTCAAGCAAATGCCAGGATGGCTCCTGTGATTACGTAGGCTTTCGCGGCGTAATAAGTCTTGAAAGTCTCTTCGGGTTTGCTGCTGGATCCTAAAATCAACTTGACTCGATATTTCGGCGATCCAACTGGTCGCCATCTTCAGGAAAATGCTGCTTCTGCTGATGAGTCCCGATGAGAACTCTTCTCTATGCCGACCTAATTTCTGATCTTAACATGTATGGCAAGGTAAAGGCAGGCTGTGCAGGAGAATCTTGTCCACTTTGTCGTGCCCTTTATCATTTCTTACCTCTTCCCCCACTTTTTAAGACCGACACCAGTAATGATGGTAAAACCTCTGGTGTGCCCTGAAATGGTCGTACACAGCCGACGTGGATGTCTGTTGTTCGAGTAATTATAATTTCACATTTACTAGTGAGATCCTCTCAACCACTTGGTACAGAACTTCGCTTTCGAGTGTAGCGGCTCGTCAACATCATCCATTGCCCAACAAAGTATGTAGGCACCATAGTATTTCGTTGACCAAAGCACACCCGCCATTCCAGAGCCTACAATTCGCTTTATGCACTTGGTGCCATATGGGTTATAAGATATTCACAAAATTCCGCACTGATGAACCGTTTTCCTCCATTCTGGGATTCGCTGTCTCAAATGGTGATGGTATTTACATCTGTACACTATATAGTATTTGATATGTACTCTTATGAATTTTTGAATTATAAGTTGCAAGATTAAGGTAATGGTATATCCTAGTCGCTCAGATGAATGTTGATGTCGTGACTCAACATCTCCCCTATAGTCCTGTGAACCCATTCCATTCTTCCACTTACTTGTGGCTACATGGTTAATTTCTTTCCTCTTTCCAGTACACTTGCACAATCACTGTTATCCACTTGCAGATAAGTTGCGCTTAATTAATAATGATAGGAAATTGATTACTACGGACCCAATTCTCTTGTTAGATAACTTCGCCAAATTGTCAGTGTTTATTATAATTTATATTCATGTTTCAATTAGATGTTCTTTGTGGTGTGCTTGACTAAATTTTGTGAAATGTCCCTATTAATATGCGCACATGAATATCTTTTAATAAAAATTGCTTTCACTTGAGATAAGTTTTTTAGTTCATGTTACTGAATTCCTTTTTCATGCAGTTTATTAATGATGCATTATGGGGGTGTCAATACCGAAGACTCAGAATCGTGCTACGGCAACCTCTTAAGATGTTGCATAACATGCACATGTTACACAGTTCTTTAAGTACTGCTCTCGATCCTACTTATGGGTTTGCCACAGTTATTTTTTGGCTATATATCAGTCAGTTGTTCTACAAATTTATATCCTGCAAACATATGATCATCCACGTACTTTAACACTTCATTTGGAAACATACTGGTTGTACAGTGAGAGTTAGTTGTGCCACACACAACTGCTTAAATACTTCCCTTAGCCACAATATAGGTTCTTCCATTTCTTTCACAAAGACAATTATGTCATCTAAATACACCATACATTTGCTTAAGCTAAGGGTCCAAGTTTGCTCTATCTAATTTGTCTTCCTGCTGAATATCTAAACTGGTGAAAGTCAATCCCTTGGACAGTTTCACATTCATGGTTCTAATGGGCACCATCTGCTCACTATCTAACTCCTGTACATGTACAAACTCCTGCGTATGAAACACTGTGCATTACGTAATTCACAGTTTTTCTGTTGTGCCTCCACAATATGCCCCACCGTATGTTTCATGGCAAATTAAGTTCTACATTTATCCACAGTAGTCTTCCCATACCTTACAGCAAATTATCGCCAAAATCGATCCTCAGTGGCCGTGCACTCACTCTAAACAGTTTCCCGCATGCCAGTGATGTACCTTGGGGAGTGTGGCCCTGTCAGCAGTTTACCCCCAAATGAAAGAACACCCCGTCAATTTCTACAATGTGCCAATGAAAGTTAATTTCAGGCAAAACTCTTATCCTAAGATTGTGCAATAGCCCCTGCCAACATGAGGCAGAACTTGTATGCAAATACCAAAATTTTTGTCCCAGCCCAAAACCTCAACAAAGCTGAGTGCAACAAATGCATTTCATTTCCACCACTCCTACTTAACCTGCATTCTTGTCAGCCTAACTTACCTTTCCCCATTAGGTCTGAACTTGCAAGAACATTGCTTACTTCCATCCACTAAACTATCTAAACTAAATTCCGTCATTTTACACATTTTGGCTATGCTCATATTCATTGGAAGCACAATGCAGCAGCCGTTGAGATCGCATTGTTTCTTACTCGTAATACTGAGTTACCATTTCCACTCCGCATCTACCTATCACACCCCTCTCAGGTGTTTGCCTGCAGTCTCATTCCGAATTTTTATCTGGCTGCATTTCTGACAATGCTGTTCACAGTGGTCCATTCATCCACATCTGTAACATCTATCACACATGATGCAGTTCCTTTTCCATCCTGAGCTTGAATCACCACATTTATCCTTTCCAGTGTTGTTTACGGAATTAGGCCAAGGCAGACAGCCTCAAGTGCAATCAAGCTTCCTCCTCCACTGTTGTATTCCAAGGTAACATGCTGACGTTTGTGTAGTGCTCCTAGCACAAGTTATAGTTTTTCGTTAACAAAAGCGATTAACTTTTCTTTGTGGTTAAATGACGTAAAAACAGGGAAAGCCTTTGAATAGAGATATGACAGTCATGTTAAATTGTTAGCATTAGGGAGCAGAGGCAACAAACTACAGACAGTCCCATTATTTAGTAATCGTGGAACAGCAGGTTCTACGAGGATAAGAACAGCTTGGGCGAAGAGAATTGTCTGGTTATGTCAGACTTCTGTATCTGAAACTCAGAGATTCAACAGAAAAATTAGATACAAACAAAAGTAATACTTACCTGACGTACAAAGAAAAACTTTCAAGAATAAGGAATGAGTCTAAAAGAATAAATACTAATTCTGGTAAAGCAAAATGATAAAAAAGTGCTTGGTATTCTTAGGTTAACTGTAAGAAAAATATTAATAAATGTATTGAAAAACATCTACTACAGAGCTCAGAATTTTTGGAACCGCAGTCCCTTTGACAACGTCGCTTCAGATAAAATAGAGAGAATAATTCAAGATTGCATATATGGAACTCTTACCTTGATAAAAATGGTTGTGAATATTCAAAATGACGAAAATACCCCATTACTATGAAAATGAAATTTGTGCACGCAAATTGGGAACCACAGAACGGGATCAAGTTCAAATGGCGAGGAATCCACAGCGCCATCTCCCTCCCTTTTCCCACTAACCAGTTAAATAGGTACAAAAACGAGAAACTCAAATTTAGGTAGAAAAATAGCCCATGTATATGTGCAATCCCATATTCTCTCGTTTTAATGTCTGATAATCAGTCTTCACTCTTGTCTATCCATTGGGCTCTGTTCTGAGTCCGATATGATACTTCTTGCAATTTTCAATAACACTGAATTTTTTTCATTTTGTGAGTGACAACTATGTGCCTACTTTGATCCAATGAATATTTTTTCCCACCCACATAGACTTTTTCACATGTACGGGGTATGTGGTATATGTCCGACATTGCAAATGGTTCCTTTTTGTCCTTTGCCAATCAGAAGCACTCTTTGATCGTCTTAGTCAGTTTGTAAATAGTCTTCACGTCGTGTTTGGGCAATATACGGTCGATACCGTCTGGATGTATGGCAGAAAGGTCGTGGCCGATATTTCTTCTTCCATCGTGTCACTTCGCCGACTGTCCGCCTCTTTACCTGAGTGGTCAGCGCGTCTGACTGCCAGCGGGTCTGGGTTCGATTCCTGCCTCTATAGGAGGTTTTCTTCGCTTGGGAACTGAATGTAGTGTTGTCCTCATAATCATTTCATCATCATCGACACGCAAGTCGCCAAATGTGGCGTCAACTGAAAAGACTTGCAACTCGGCAGTCGAACTTTCCTAGGTGGAGATTCCTGGCCATCAATGCCATACAACCATTTCATTCCCACTTCGCCGAGTGTTAGACTTCGTCGCACTTCTTATGCAGCTTGTGGAGTTCCCATTGCTCTTCAGTACGCTTTCCAGGTGTTTCACATTGCGTCTGAGCTGCTACGGCTCACATATTCGTCTTGCACACGTTAGGAGCGTTTTCAGCTTCCCAATTTCCGGGCTCGGGTGATGATTTAACTGTTTGTGCAGGTATTGGTTTTCGATGCACGCTATGTTCCCAGTTTTCACGATTCCTCATAACCAGCACATCAAAGGGTAGTTGTTGGTCCTGTACTACCTCCATAGAATTGTTATCTTGATATGGAGACTGTTCAGATATATTAGGAAGTTGCTGAGTCGGTAGTCACCATGGCTACACACGATGATGGTGTCATTGACGCACCAATGCGACGTCTTAGCTTTCCAAGGTGCCAAGTCCAGCGTCTATCTTTTAACATGGCCTCCTGATGATTGATGGAGATTTCAACCACGCTCTCCTAGCTAAAGACCAGAGACAGAATTGTAATAAATGCTCTGAACTTGAAACTATTGTTAAGAGTCTTCAGCTGTTTTATACCTGAGAAATTCTCAATGAAAACAGCGTCATATTCACCTACTTCTCATACTGCGGAACAGGCAGGATCGACCAAATATATGTGGCTTCTGCTCTTCATACACAGATACTGAATGATGACACAGACCCCGTCAATTCCGCCGATCATTGTGAATATGAAAAGCGTCTTTATTACCGCCAAGAGCTGCTGATAAATTTGCTTTACTGTTTTTTCCACAGATTCAGGTTCATAATTTTGTAAATGTTTTTACAAACCTGACCGTGTGTCTGTGTACTGAAACTAGTTGTTAAATAAAGAAATTTTATTACCAGCTCTTGGCGTTCATAATGACATTAATAATGGCATTCAAAAGTTCCAAAGCCGTAGTGTATCATTTTCCGAAAATACATCGTGCACATGCCTGATTCGACAACTTACAACGTCAGCCATTGGCTACATCTACGGATACTAAACAAGCCTGCTACAGGATCCTGAAATCAGAACGGAAATAACGCAGGGATGGAGGCAAATCCTCACAGTTCAGATCCCTGTCCGGTCATGTGTCTGGAGCACAAATAAATAGGAGAAAGACAATCTTATTCTCACTCAGTGGAAGCGAATGAGGATCAGTAGCAGAACCCGCACCGGTCTCTTTGGAATACACTTGGATGCCTTCTGGAGATTCTGTGGCATTTAGTCCGTAGACTAGTCTGATGCAGCTCTCCACGATAGTCTGTCTTGTACAAGCTTCTTCATCTCCGAATAACTATGGCAACCGACATCGATTTGAACGTGCTTACTATATTCATCTCTTCGTCTTCCTCTATAATTGTTGCCGCCCCCCCCCCTCCCCCCACTTCCCTCCCACACTAAACTGACGATTCATTCGTGTCTCAGATTACATCCTATCAACCTGTCTCTTCTGTTACTCAAATAGTGGTATAAATTTCTCTTCTCCCCAATTCCATTTAGCACCTCTTCATTAGTTACGCTATCTAACGATACAATGTTCACCATCCTTCTACAGCACATTTCAAAACCTTCTATCCTCTTATTGTCTGAATTGCTAATCGTCTACGTTTCATTTTCATACGAAGCTACACACCAGACAAATACCTTCAAAAAAATTTCTATGTTAACAAATATCTCTTCTTTTCTTGCCATTGAAAGTCAACATTTTATATCCTCCCTACTGCAGCGATCGTCAGTTATTTTACTGCGCAAATAGCAAACCTCATCTACTACCTTTAGTGCCTCATTTTCTAGTACAATTCCCTCAGCATCGCCTTATTTAATTCCTCCTTCTGGACGTGTGATTACCAAAAACTGGAGGGCTCTTTTAAAGAGGGTCAGGAATACACTGCATCTACACTCCACAGTCAACTGAATTTATTCCAGAAAATGCAAACTACCCGGATATAGACAGCCAGAAAGATATACCATCTGGCCCAAATTTTGGTGTACAGAAGCTTTTGGCAGCGGATATAAACGTGCGTTCAGCTGATTCCTTCTTGGAGGGTACATTTTTCAGAAAATGTTCTGCGCACTCAAGCTACTCCCTCGCGAGATTACCTCTGTCTTATCAGTGTCTTTCATCAATGCACGATTCTCTTGGTTAATGGCACGTGGAAAGGAACTCAACGGGCAGGCCCATGTCTTCTTCGAAACTTACTGATCATTACGAAATCATAGAGTTTGATAGCTATCGTTCGCCCCACAGGTATTCCCTCTGCATATATGCACATCCAAGTTCTTTGAAGAATTCAGTTACGATTGAGCAGCCATCGTAACAACAAACCAGCTTTCGAATTACGTTAAGCTAAAACAACCATTAGCAACCCTGTCGAGCAAAATTAAACGTAATTTAACTGGTCGGACATATGGTGAAATACACATCAAAGTTTTCTCTCATCATGGGTCCGCTTGTTGTGGTACTTAAATGTTAATGACAAACTTCCCATGTATGATGAACTCTACAGCATTCATCTAGTCGTCAGTAACGTCCATGAAATATATAGAAATATTATTACACAATTCACTTGTAGAAAAGTATCAGCAATCTGGAAGTTTCAACCAGTTGTCAACCACCGGACCACCGGTCGAGAGAATCTATGCTCTCTCGGCACAAGGGAACTGCTTTGGTCCAACCCTGTGCGATATCCACGTACAAAAAATAATGCTACCCTCTGGATGCTGGGGCACACTGCCACATACTTCATCGCACATCGGAAAGTTCCACTTGCCGAATATCTGTGCTATAATAAGTGCGAGTTTCGAAGGATAACAGAAGGAAGTAACCACAAAACAACATTTGGCAATGTATTACATATCGAAATCATCGTCAGTGTGATCGCTCCCAGAATAATCAAGTCAAAAACTAAAAACTATAATCTAAACTTCAGCCCATGATGTACATGACACCTATGAAAACTAGGTGGATGCGAAACCTGTCGACAAAAGTTTGTTTCAGTCTGTTATATAGTTACTTATCACAAAACGTATAGTTTCAAGTCTACTGAAACTGAAGCAGAAGAGAAAATATCAGAAGCAACAAATACAAATGAAAGTTGTGGCCAGATGATTTCTCGGTGTTCCGGCCAGAGGCACACTCCTCTGATCAAGTGGCGAATGTGAGTATTTCTGTATAAGTTTTCTAGGATGTAGAGACGCCATAAGAACAATATATTTTTTATGTGATGTAGATTGTGGCTTCATTGTATTATATGTAAAATATGTTGTGTAACCGTTCTGATCTGATACAATAAAAAAGACTGAGTCTCACTGACGAACAGATTGAGATGGGTTAGTAGGATCGTTGTTTGCGGAATCAACGTTGAATCCTGCAGAGTAGATTGTCGTTCTTCATGATACAAGAGCATAAATGTTGTACTGAAATCCTTCAACGGACCGATATTAAGGATAAAGGCATATAGTATAACATCTTCTCGACGACCCTTCTTGTAAACTGGAATGACCTCCACATTTCTTCATTTACTTGAATTCTTCGCTCCTCCAATGACCTACGATAGGCTGCTGCTATGCGAGAGGGAAGCTTTTCCGGATACGCTATGCAGAAGTGTGTAGGTATGCAATCGGGTCGAGCTGAGATCCCAGTGTTGGGCGACTTCAGTTGATGAAAATCTCGAGGTCACTTATTTAGATATTTGTCAGTATAGTGTTCCTAAGACAACTGAATGGCGGTATACTCGAACGATTTACGTCAGTAACACAACTCATAAAACTACAGTTTTGAATTTCTCCTTGTCTCTGTTATTCACCGTTGTGGATGCCAGTACCGTCACTGATTGACTGGATAGATGGCCCTGATCCGGTTATTGAGTTAACATAGGACCAAAATTTCTTACATTGTTCTGCCAAATGGGTAAATAAAATTTTAGTTTCCAATTCGTAAAACGAATCACCCACAGCTCTCTTTACGTTCATTTTGACTTCCTTTATTTCTCTTTTATTTAGGGCAATCTTCTAACGTGACGGTTGAATGAAAGTGGTTCTTCCCATCGCTCACATCCTTACTGGGCGCATACCAGTCTGAGATGTATTGTACAATTTTCAGAATTTTTCCCATGTATGCTGAATATTTTCAGTCTCACTGTCAGAGATGAGGTAATATGAAATCTGTTTCGTCTCGCACGTACGAAGCAGAAATATCTTCCTGTCTTCTTAACTTTCCTTCTGACAATCGTAATCAGCGACGCTATAACGAGTACGCGATCACTGAATCTCAGTTCTATATTAACGGAATCGAAAACTGCAGGCCTGCTTGTAACCAGGAGGTTTATAATGTTACCCTCAGGAGACGGTTCTGTAATTAACTGCTCAAGATAATTTCCGGACATTAGGATAAAACTCACACAAATCCTTTTTTCTCGCCACACTGCTGGGTTACTGGGTGCTTACGTATTACAGCACGAAAAATCATCACTTTGATCATCTCTAAGTACAGAAAAAAAAATCACATTCATCGATTGAGATGTATCGTGTTGAACCTGACTTTGGGGAGTATTTGCAGTAAATTTCAATGACGACCTTGTCGAAAGCATTGCGAAATTCTGCAGAAATCATTATGTTGTCTACTTTTTTGGCGGTAATGGGTGCCATGGTTTCCCTGGATGTGTAGACAATTCGATGATGCTCTACCATGCACGGTGCAAGTTTCCATGGAGCTGATGGTCTTCATCTTCGTTTTCATGTATTACGTTGTGATCAGATTTTAGTAGCGTTAAGGACACGTACCAGACTACACCCTATCTTGGAATTATGGTTTCATCTACTACAGGGAATCCTTGTGCCACACAGATATTAGGTAAAATTTGGCATTATACTTCGATTAAAGTGACTATTTTGATTGATGTTTCAGGAGCCGAGTAGGGGGGCCAGCTGCCAGCCAATCATAATTCTTTCTCGAGCGCCTCGTGGTCGCAGTATTGCTTATTCTATAGGCGCATGCAGAGCGTTACGTAGTGCGGCTGGCTGCACGCCGGATACACTGTCCTGCCTCTGCAATCTGTCAATCACAAAGTTATTTTAATAGAATGTTAAGAACATGCATGATCGAGACATCGTGGGGAACCCGGCATGTATCTCAAGATTTTTACTCTCTCGTCAGACGAGTAGCTGTTAACCTCTTGATGTACAAATATACATAGTATTCGCTTAAACTGTATAAAAATATAGATTCATGAGATGGAATCTGTGTTAGTGTTGAGGTGTACGGGGTCAGACGTCTTTTGCAAGAAATGTTGAATATCTGGGGACAGTCTTTCAAAGTGATGCAGCACCTTGCACAACCACACACATCGTAGTACTAAAAATTCACCATCACACAGTTAACTTGATTACTACATTTTGTTGGATTGACATTAACATTCCAGCGTAAAGTCGCTTACCAAACTGCGTTATTCGGTTATCTTATTGAATTCCTAACCACAATGTTATCTTGTATAGTCTGACTAGTCGTTGCTTTCACAGATATATACCTGAAATCAACTTTGCTTTGTAAAGCTAATGATTTGCCAAAGACATCTTTTATGAAAAAGGGGGAATAAACGTGCTGTTCTGTGAACTTTTATTTTCCATGCCCATAGAAAGGGACATATTTCGAACAGTATGCTGAATATTAAAATCTTTACTTTATGTAAACCTTACTTCTTTTCGAAATTTTGGTATGGTAAATGAATACACCATTTTGCTCTACGTAGGTTATAATATCTTGTCTTCTGGTAAATCTGATTCCGTAACTATTGTCCCACGGTGGGCAAGGGTGCTAACTTCCACTGTTGTTTTTGCTGCAACGCTGACATGTTACTTGGAGGTATGAACCGTCAATACCTTATAGTCTTGTTGCTCTTGAGTTTCGTGCTCTGCCTTCAAGTTTACTATAGAAGATCTTACCTTTGTCCTTCATTTCCTTGTATTTGTATTGCAGAACACAGATACCACTAGTTCCATTTAAAAATTTAAGATAACATTCCTGGATTCATATTATACCTCTGCTCATAGCCTCTGTTAATTCTTTCATCACTCGATCTATCGCCAGCAGAAGTAATTTAGGGTGAAAGATTATGGGGTCGTTTAACTTACTCTCTTGACTTGATTCTTTCGGATGACTTGATATTCATATCCTTCACATATGTTTAACGTCTCAAACACATGAAATGTATTCGCAGTTGCGAATTCGAACAACCATCAGCTATGTAGAGGAATGACAACAGTGAAAATTTGTGCACAACCGGAACTCGAACCCGGATTTCCCGCTTTACGCAAGCGGTCGCCTTAACCACTCTGGCTATCCGTGAACGACTTTCGGACAGATCCAAGCTTCCGTATGTCATTGTTGCTGCGTCGCAATCTGTACTCGTACACGCATTATGTAATTCCCCTACAGTGGAGGAAATTTTAATTGAGAGTTGCTGCTGGTATCGGCGGATAAATACGATAGATTCCTTAGTCGTCATTAGGATGATTATTGCTTGTAACTGTCTTGTAACTGACAATAATCTGACGCCTGTCAATATGTACGAGCACTACTAACGAAAGCACAGATCGAGTGAATCTGCTTGTAGTAGTATTTCTTCACGAAACTTACCATCATATGGCATCTCCATGTTGTAGTCCTTTTTTTCCTAAAAGGAAAAGCAATTTAATCACTATAGTCTGTATTTATTCGTGGCGAAGAAACCTATTTTCTTTGTTTTTCTTCATGAGTGTACAGAAGCAGTTTAAAAATGTGTCACTTCGTATTTCTTATTCACTTTAGCAGACACGATAATTTATTGACGTTCCGTATAAATATGTGAACAATAAGCATAACGAACAACAAAATTAGTCAACTCCCAGGAGACATTCATCTAATTCAGTTATGTCACACCCAGCTAAAGCCATTCATTGTTGATTAGATCCCGTAGAGCTACCAGGTGTAGCTTCTCTGTTGATTTCTACATTTCGCTCGCGCTTCCAAACAGTCCCAGACATTTTCAGTGGGTTTAAGAACGGCCGATTTTGCAGGCTTGTCGAAATTATACAGGATGCCTGAATGTTCGTCAAACGACGAACGTATGTGCCGTCCTGTGACCGCGGTTATTATACTGGAAATGGCAGTGTCTACAGCAACCTCATCAGGAAGGTGTAGAAGAAAAGGCAACATTCGATTACCGGGTGTGCTGTAATAAACAACCTAGTTCACGTTCACGGTTACGTGAAAGAAACGGGCCTTGTCATCGTATTAAAAACACCCCTAAAGTACCACAGACCTATCGCCAGCCTTAATTACATCATCTACACACTGCTGTTTAATGTTTCATCGGACCACCCGTATACTCGACGCTTTCCACCATTTGAAAAGAGGCTAAATCGCGACTCATCGGACCACAGGCAACGCCTACAGTCATCTACTGTCCGCCGGCCGGTGTGGCCGAGCGGTTCTAGGAGCTTCAGTCTGGAACCGCGCGACCGCTACGGTCGCAGGTTCGAATCCTGCCTCGGCCATGGATGTGTGTCATGTCCTTAGGTTAGTTAGGTTTAAGTAGTTCTAGGTTCTAGGGGACTGATGACCTCAGCAGTTAAGTCCCATAGTGCTCAGAGCCATTTGAACTACTGTCCGATCCGTCACGGTAGCTGCATAGTGCATGGTCAGCGAGGGTGAATGCTAACCGAACGGGTCGAGGTTTGATCCCCGGCCGGGTCGGGGATTCTCTCCGCTCGGGAGCTCGGAGTTGTTTTGTCATCATCGCTTCATCATCAGCGACACGCAAGTCGCGTCACTTACAAAGACTTGCAGTCGGCGGCGTGGTCGTCACACGACAGAGACAGACGGGACAGCTCTCCAGTTTTTTTTTTTTTTTTTGGCCTTCCGCAGATTTTCAGTTATATGTGCTGCTGTAAACAGTAGCCTTTTGAGAGATACGCAGTTCCAAATGGTCACTGCATTCAGTTCTCTTCGCAATCTTCGCTCGAAAACTGGTTGACGTGTACCTGGATTCACTGAAAATAGCAGTTCCTGTCGGTTCGATTATCATTAACAGGTTTTAACACTCAGTTCCAGTGCTTGGCGGTTAGGATGTTTTTACGACCACTGTTCTTACTTCGTGTTACATACACTTCCTTGTAAACCATTGGACACTCCGTGTTGATATACGAACAAACTGCGGTGTGGATATCAACACATCCAAACACGACAGCTCCACGTCGACCCATATTACTGCACTCATTCCTTGCAGTTGACTGCAACACGCACACCACTTCATTGCCGTGACTTAGATCGCCGATGGATGTTCACACGATTGCCTGATATCAGTTGTACTTCGTCTGTCTTCACTGCTCCAGAGCGAGTAGTGTTATCGTTGAAGCGGGTTACTAGCACTATTTCGTCTGGTGAGCTCATTCTCACACAAGAATGAGTAAGTTATTTACATAAGTTATGATAAGAATATGGACAATGCCCTTCCTAATTTAGTGGACTTTTTTCAGCTTACAGCCTTTAATCAAGTCCCCAGGTCATCTATTCCTCCTCGTGTACATGAAAGAGTGTCGTGGCTCTTAAAGCTGTCACTTCAATGAAGAACTTCACACCGGTGTTACTATTAGGCTGCGATGTTTTATATATAAACAAATCGCCAATGAATTAATATGCATACTGCGTGTGCTCAGTGGCCGCGTGCAAGTCTTTCAACTGACGCCACTTCAGTGACTTGTGTGTACCCAGCCTATCCCAGTTACACAGCCGGGGGAGGGAGACCTACAGTTAAAATGGAATACGAACCACGTGTCATTTCTGGCGACTGCTAACATCGTTGAGAAGCAAAGGCTAGATTACAAGGAGTCTGAAAATTTCCGTGATCCGACCGGGATACTATATCGCGACCTCTCTATTTCCAGACACAAAATGGCTCTGAGCACTATGGGACTTAGAACTACTTAAACGTAGCTAATCTAATGACATCACACACATCCATGCCCGAGGCAGGATTCGAACCTGCGACTGTAGCAGTCGCGCGGTTCCGGACTGAAGCGCCTAGAACCGCTCGGCCACAGCGGCCGGCTTCCAGGCACATGTTTCACCGCTATCCCGTCAGTAATTTAAGAGACATGATAAATGCATATACCTGAATATAGATGACGTAAAAATGTAATACGAAGTTGTGTAGACTTAAGATTTTTGTATTACGATTTTAACTGCTTTTTCAGTACTTTACCAACAGCCTAATAAAGTTATTCCTCATAAGAATCACCATTTCTTGAAATCTAAAGGTGTTGTTAGCAGGAATACCAAGATGCATCCAGTGCACATATTTAAAGTTAGAAAACTCGCATACACACAAAGCACAACTCAACTTGAATCTTCCTGGTAGATAAAAACTGTGATCCGGACTGAGACTCTAACTCAAGACCTTTTGCCTTTCGTGGGCAAGTGCTCTTTCAGCAAGTTACATATCAGCACACATTCCACTGCAGAGTGAAAATTTCATTCTGACAACTCACCTTGTTTTTAGGTGGACAGTACTCTATTAAATATATCAGCAAACTAGACTCGTTGACGATATCCAGAAAAGAACAACAGCCGGACGGTTTATAGAATGCAAGTACACCAAGAGCTTCACTTCTCAGAAATTCTGTAAAGCTGCAGCAGACTACGAAGTCTGTCGGCCAGGCGACAAGCGCTGAAGCAGAGATTTGATTGTTTGATGGATACATGACAATCTCTGTTTTCCCCTAGAGGTTTTGTTCATTACGGCTCCCTCTGGAAAAGTGTAAGTTACTCTTTAATGTCTTAACATAATCCCCATCATTCTCTTCCTTCTTTTTGTCACTGTTTTCCTCATATATCTTTATTCGCCGATTGTTTGGAGAAAGTATCAAATTCTTATCAGTCCACCTAATTTCCAGAATCCTTCTGTCACTGAAGACTGTTCTGTTACAGAAGTTACTGTACACGCTGTCAGTATGAGATTGAAAGAATGTGTCATAATAAAAGTTTACTTTTTTTGCGGAATAGCATTCGAAGGACAAGGACAGTATAAAATTTTAAACTGAAATTTAGTGGAAAAGTTAACTGTATGAAATTTGCTGTTTTTGCAATGTATCGCATGAGGAGGAGCTATACTTGGAAAAGGCATGTATACAAGGATTACATTGTGGTCAGATTGTAAAACCTATCCAAGAGCAGATATAGAGTCAGATCACAATTTAGTAATGATGAACAGGAAACTGAAGTTTAAGAGAAATGACAAAAGATCAGTGGGGAAATAGGTAGAATACCGAATTAGTACGGAATGATGAAGTGCGTTGGAAAGCTCTCTAAGGCTTTGGATGCGATAATGAACATCGCAGTAAGAAGTTCAGTTGAAGAGGAATGGATATTTCCATAAAGTTAAATCAAACAGACAGTTATAAGAACAACAAAGGTAACTGTGACGAACCCTTGAATAACAGAAAAAATACTTCGACTGTTCGACGAAAGCAGGAAGACGCAAAATGTTAATCAAAATAAGAAAATTTGAAATTAAATAAAACGGAAGTGCAGGGAAACCTAGGCAAAATGACTGTAGGAAAAAATGCAAGGAATTTGAATAATAAATGGTAAACAGAAGGGTGTCAACGTTAAGTGCATAAGAATTCTGTTACACGCGGAGCAGAAGGCGGATAGTTGAGCTGACGACCTCAGCACGAGGGGGACGGGGAGGGGGCGTAGGAAGGAGTGCTGTCTTCTGATGACATAAAAGAAGAAGAAACGTAAGCCGATATAAAAGGCACAGGGGTTCCAAGAACTGGCAAACAATCGACTAGCAAAATTGATTTGTAGAATCTGTGAGTCAGAAAGCACACCGTCACACTTCTGGAAAAAATCACACAATACTACGATGGGAATGCCAGATAGGTGCGAGAACTATTGCACAATCAGCTTAACAGCTCAAGCATCAATGTTTCTGATCATAATAATATAGAGAAGAACGAAAAAGTTGTCTAAAGATGTGTTAGAAGACTGTCAATTCGCTTTTAGGAATGGTAAAGGCACCAGAGAGTTCTGAAGTTGCTCTTGATAATTGTGGAAAAATCAAGACAAGTTCGTAGGATCAGTCGACCCAGAGAAAGCGTTCGCCACTAAAATGCTGGAAGATGATGGGAATTCTCAGGAAGAGATATAAGCTGTAGGGAATGACGGGAAATACATGCCATGTACAAGAACCAAATAGAAATTTTAGAATGAAAGACCAAAGACGAAGGGTAGGAGAAAAGTATGTAGTCTTTCGCCCCTACTGTCTAATCTATACCTCGAAGAAGCATCGACGGAAATAAAACAAAGATTCAGGACCGCTATTAAATTTCAGCTTGAAAGAGTATTAACGATTAGGTTTGCTGATAGACTTGTTATTCTCAGTGAAGCTGAAGAAGAATTGCAAAACCTGTTGTGTGGGATGTACAGTCTAATGAGTACACACTATGGACTGAGAATAAACCGAAGAAAGACGAAAGTAATGAGAATTAGCAGAAATGAGATTAGTGATAATAAGAAAATAAAAACGGTGGAGTATGAAGCGACCGAATTCTGCTACTACGGATATAAATAACACACGAGGTACAAGGACCCAAAAGGCAGATCAGCAACAGGCAAAGAGGGCATTCCTGGCTAACAGAAGACTACTAGTGTCAAACACAGATCTTAATTTGAGGAAGAGATTTCCAAGAATGTGCATTTGAAGCACAGCATTGTACGGTAGTGAATCATGGACTCTGGGAAAACCAGACAGGAAGGGATTCGAAGCGTTTGGCATGTGGTGCCATAGAAGGATGTTGAAATTTAGTTGAACTGATAAGATAAAAAAATAAGAAGGTACTTTACAGAATTAATGAAGAGAGGATCATGTGGAAAACATGGACAACGAGAAAGGACAAGATTATAGGACACGTGTTAAGACATCAAGGAGTAATTTGCACGGTACTTGGGGAACCTGAAGATGGTAAAAAGCTGTTGAAAGTGGAATGTAGCCAACAAATACTGAAGAATGTTTGGTGCAAGTGCTACTCTGAAATGAAGTGGTTGGCGCAGGAGAGAAACTCGTAGCGAGCAGCATCAACCTAATCGGAGGACTGATGGCTCAAAAAATAAATAAATAAAATAAGAAAATCGTAATATTTATTGTACTCTTGTACAATGTTTGGCTATTCAATACTTCATGGTTTCTGCTTGCACAAAATCATTCCAGTGAAACTTAGAATGAATAAAGTGAAATAGCAGCCTGAATAGAAACTGATTTTCCTGGAAACAAAATAACTAAAGAAGATTTATGTGCAGATAATAGGCTTAGAATGTAATTAAATACTTCCAGAGGGTCATGCCACTGTTTAAAACTATAAAAAAGCGGTTCACCATCTTCAGATAGGCGTACGTATGAATATTGACGAAACGCAGTTGAATACACTGTGTTCGCCGTGAAATAATTTTTAGTCTTACTGCCAACATGACAAAAAAGACGTTCATGAATAAAGAGACATGCTGGGCATCCGATTCGTCCACACGAAAAAACCACTTCCAGTGTCTTGCTCTATAGTTTAAAAAGTAGATTTTTTAGGACTAATAACAAGAGTGGATTATTGATTCACTGTTTCGACTCTGACACCACGCGGACGTAAAAGATGTTGACACTCTGTCACCCGCGCAAAAAGAAATATATTAATTTATATTCTAGGACGTGGACTATAGTTTTGCTGAAGAGGTAGTATTAAAAGTACTGTCATCAATCCATCATGTTACATCTATCTTCTGATAATAGAGGCGCATTTATTAAAAAGAAACTTCGTGGACATTTGAAAAGGTTTTTCTAATGCTGCATTTCGTTTATTTTCTTTGCTCTGCTCCGTCGTGTGTTAAGCTGTTTGTATATGATCATCCAGGGTCGCAGTATTCACCAGATCAACAATGCACACTTGGTTGCAGAGTGAAAGATTGATTCTGCACTAGAGCAACCGACTTGTGAAATTTTACAACTGTAGATATTTCCAAAATAATGCTCAGTTCACGTTTACGAATAAAGGCTTGTTTTCTTTCCTCTGCACACAGTCACTGGAAAAGAGATTTTAGGTCATCGGACTTATGCTATTTCACAAGTAGTCTAGAAAGATTACGTTAGTCTAAAAGTTTACGGTTCTGTATGATTCGAGGATGTCGGGAAAGAAACCGTTTTAACAAGTCAAGGCACGACCAACTGAAGCGTTTTACTGGCTGTAATGTCCTCCACAACACAAATATAGCGGACATTTAGGAATTATGTACTCTGTTACTAAGTGGCAGAAGCTATTAATACTGAAACAGACGGCACAGGCCGCCTCAGGAAAAGGCCGCCTCAGGAAATGAAATATTTCACTCTCCGACAGAACTGGCAAACACACTACCAGTGAAAGATGACTTTAGATAACAGTATCGCTGAAAAGAAGATGGAGAAAAAAAATTTATCTAGAAAAATGTCCAAAGATACGCAACCAAAAAATAGTAGAATAAATGGCAAAATGATATCTTTATGGTAAAAGGACCATTGTGCTGTAGTTGAAGGAGCATTGGGGAGTAAGAGATACTAGAGCTGCCGCCATGCTTCCGAATGAGGAAGTTGGCGATGGTCAAATACATACTTCCAAGTGCGACACACAGATCTATAGCTGTCTTTAATACCAGCCTACGGGACTGCACCATTCGCAAACAGTCCCTAACACTCCTCACGATCGTGGCAGCATCTGGCCCGCATCACAGAAAGTTTCGCATGACTATGTTTGCCACCACTTCAGTCGTGGAAGGCCAAACCAGCACCTAAATCGGTTACCATCGGCTGCATGACATCTGTGCGAGAGCGGCACAAAAGAGGACACCGTCCACAACGTCACTGGCTGTTCTTTGTGATCGCAAGGAACAAACTGTTTATCAGGTACAGGATCTTGTTATACATAGACAGTTACCCATTAGTGTGACAACTTTGTTAGTTATAAGCGATGCGCTGATATACAGATACACGTGCAACTATTTGGCCACTTGGAATTAGTAGTTACGTTGCAATTATTTCTAGATTTCATGTTGTTTTTATGTCATCAGTCTTCTGAATGTTTCGGAGTGGCCCAACATGTCCCCTACTGTAACAATCTCTTCATCTCACAGTAGCTCTTCCACTCAATGTTGTCAATTGTTTGTTGGATGTATTCCAATCTCTGTTTTCCGTACGGGTTTTACCTCCTATAGCTGCCTCCAGTACCATGGAAGTTATTCCCTGATGTCTTAACACATGCCCTTCAGTTACGTTCCCTCTCCTTGTAAGAGTTTTCTACATATTTATTTCCTCGCAAATTCTGCGGAGAACAGTCTCGTTCCTGATACAGGATGTCCCAGGAGTAATGGTCAATATTCGCGATACGTCAGGCATAATCATTTAAAGCCGAAATCTTCGTTTGGACATATGCCCTATTCCTAATGACTTCCGAGATAGAACACATTTCATGTACATTGTTATTTATTTTCTGAATTATTCAATGCATTGTCAGGTTTACACACGTACAACAGTTAATAAGCATTACAACATGCTTATGTGAACTGAGGGATATCGTGCGAAATTATGTCCGACTTGTGCGTTAGATCGGCAAAATCCCGAGATGGTTGGACGGTCCTGCCCACAACGTTTGAGGCAAATACATACCAGCAGCCGTGACTTTATTTACTAATTTTATTTAGCTACCAGTTTCGGCGCCTGCTTGGCACCATCTTCAGGCCCCTATACACGAAATTATGTAACTCATATAGTCGTTTGTGCTGTTATAGGGACCTTTCTATCCAAATGGATTCTATAGACTTATAAAAACTTCTCGGTCGACGCGGACCCTTTAAACGTCTAATGAAAACTCACAATAGAGGTGTGAAGGATCCACGTTGTACGAAAAGCTTTTATAAGTCTATAGAATCCATTTGGATATAGTGGTCCCTATAACAGCACAAACGACTAGATGAGTTACATAATTCCGTATTCATGGAGCTGAAGATGGTGCCAATGGGGCACCGAATCTGGTAGCTAAATAAAATTATTAAATAAATACACGGCTGTTTATATCTAGTTTCTTCAGGTCTTCAACCAGCCGCAGTCTCATTCCATTTACGCAAGATGGAATAATAGAAAGTGTCTATACTGCGCCAAACTTTCTGAACTGGGGAGAGATCCGGCGACTTTGTTGGGCAAGTTTGGGTTTGGTAAGCACGAAGAAAAGGAATAGAAACTCTCGCCGTGTGCAGGCAGCCATTATCTTGCTAAAATGTAAGCCTGGGATTGCTTGCCATGAAGGGCAACGAAACGACGCGTAGAATATCGTTTACGTACCGCTGTGCCGAGAGTGCGCCGCGGATGGCCTTGCTATGAAAAGAAATAGCACCCCAGACCATCATCATTCCTGTTGTCGGGCAGCATGGCGGGTGACAGTCACGTTGGTATCACATAACTGTCCGGGGCGTCTCCAGACACACCTACGCTGGTCATCGGGGCTCATTTCGAAACAGGAAGACTGTTCTACTCCAGTCAGTGTGAGTCCAGGCTGAAGACTGAAACTAAAGCCTATATTTCTTTTTAGTAGACATCTTTTAGAGAGGCGATATAAAAGCAAGAAATCGACGTGTCGATGAATCGATATAAGAGCATGTCTATGTAGTTATTACTTTTCCCCCTTGTTTTTAAGTATTAAAAGAAAAATGACAACTGAATCGAAAGCCTTATTGGTAATTCGAACGGCAGAATCCCTCAAAGAGGAACATGTTAACTGTTATTCGAAAAAGCGCGACTAGAAAATGGAAAATATTGAAATAAACGATATTGGAATTGAAAAACAACTGCTATCACTTAGTAGCGGAAAAGCATCCGGACCAGACGAGATACCCTTAAGATTCTACAGTGATTATGCTAAAGAACTTGCCCCCTTTCTATCAGCAATTTATCGTAGATCGCTGGAAGAACGTAAAGTACCTAGCGACTGGAAGAAAGCGCAGGTCGTTCCCATTTTCAAGAAGGGTCATAAATCAGATGCGAATAATTATAGGCCTATTTCGCTTACGTCAATCTGTTGTAGAATAATGGAACATGTTTTGTGTTCTCGTATTATGACGTTCTTAGATAATACAAATCTCCTTCATCATAACCAACATGGATTCCGCAAACAGAGATCATGTGAAACTCAGCTCGCCCTATTTGCCCAAGAAATTCACAGTGCCGTAGACACTGGCGAGCAGATTGATGCCGTATTCCTGGACTTCAGGAAGGCATTTGATACGGTTCCGCACTTACGTTTAGTGAAAAAAATACGAGCTTACGGAATATCGGACCAGGTTTGTGATTGGATTCAGGATTTCCTAGAAGAAAGAACACAACATGTCATTCTTAACGGTTCAAAATCTGCAGATGTAGAGGTAATTTCGGGAGTACCGCAGGGAAGCGTGATAGGACCTTTATTGTTTACAATATACATAAATGACTTAGTTGACAACATCGGTAGCTCCGTAAGGCTATTTGCAGATGACACGGTTGTCTACAAGAAAGTAGCAACATCAGAAGACTCGTACGTACTCCAGGAGGACCTGCAGAGGATTAATGCATGGTGCGACAGCTGGCAGCTTTCCCTAAACGTAGATAAATGTAATATAATGCGCATACATAGGGGCAGAAATCCATTCCAGTACGATTATGCCATAGGTGGTAAATCATTGGAAGCGGTAACGACCGTAAAATACTTAGGAGTTACTATCCGGAGCGATCTGAAGTGGAATGATCACATAAAACAAATAGTGGGAAAAGCAGGCGCCAGGTTGAGATTCATAGGAAGAATTCTAAGAAAATGTGACTCATCGACGAAAGAAGTAGCTTACAAAACGCTTGTTCGTCCGATTCTTGAGTATTGCTCATCAGTATGGGACCCTTACCAGGTTGGATTAATAGAAGAGATAGACATGATCCAGCGAAAAGCAGCGCGATTCGTCATGGGGACATTTAGTCAGCGCGAGAGCGTTACGGAGATGCTGAACAAGCTCCAGTGGCGGACACTTCAAGAAAGGCGTTACGCAATACGGAGAGCTTTATTATCGAAATTACGAGAGAGCACATTCCGGGAAGAGATGGGCAACATATTACTACCGCCCACATATATCTCGCGTAATGATCACAACGAAAAGATCCGGGAAATTAGAGCAAATACGGAGACTTACAAGCAGTCGTTCTTCCCACGCACAATTCGTGAATGGAACAGGGAAGGGGGGATCAGATAGTGGTACAATAAGTACCCTCCGCCACACACCGTAAGGTGGCTCGCGGAGTATAGATGTAGATGTAGATTGCCGGCGATTTGCATGGCGGTCGGTCCGGAGCGACGCGGGGCAGCGAGTGCGCCGACGCCTGGGGCTGCTGTCGGGAGGTGGGAGGGGCGGCGTGCAACGGGGGCGGCGCGCGCCGACATCGATCGCCGCGGCGGCGACCGGGCGGCGGTGCGCGCCGCGCCGCCAGTCGGACCACGGCGCCGCTCCCCGACGCCACGGCGCCACCGCGCGCCAGGCCCGACGCCCGCTCCGCCGCCGCCGCCGCCGCCGCCGCCGCTGCCGCCGCCGCACAGGTGAGAGACGCTAGCGAGTCTGGCCGGCGGGACGCCGCCGCTCGATGCCCCGCGACAAACTTCCGACATCCGGCCGTCACCTCGGGAGCCCAGCGGGCGTTGTGTGATTACTGGAGCTTCTACATCTGCCGCACACGAATTCTTGGCGAATAGCGAGTTGTAGAACACATACGATGAGTGGCGCTCGTGTATGGATACCCGTTACCGTAACTGGTCAGTGGGAAGTAACGCCTTGCTTAGTTTGGAGATAGTCGGCAGTTGCCAGTGCGTTGTCGGAATCACGCGTGACGGTCGTTCATCACACGGAAGCCGAATCCTATGTTCTGCACAGGTGCTCCAAGCCTTCTGCTATTTTCTGTGTTTATCAAATGTGCCACCTGCAAGCACACTGCATCAAGCTGGAGCAACCCATCAACGCGGCATTACATTTCTGTTTGACATCACGATTTTTCACACGAGACTGTAATCACTCTGATTTTCAACACTGATAAATCTTACGTATGTAATATTGTAATTTCTCATAATTCTCCAATTTAGTAGAGCAATAGATGGTTTATATGGGGTTGACGACGCTAAAAGATAAATTGTTCCATGTCAAGTGAAAGAAAGTTGTTGAAATTGACTTCTGTGTAATGGATACGAGGAGGAACTACACGTCGTTCAGTGAGCACATCGTTACAGATCATCTTCGTGAAAACAGAATTGCGATATCTTCAACGGCTCGGTGACTACATTTCTATACGATTCAGTCGTAGGTACGACATCTCCTGAACATCGCTGCCTGTTATTGACCCATATTACTTAATTATTAATTAATTCCCCTAATAAATCTCACGACCGGAAGTGCTAAAGATCTAGAACTGTCTTCAGTACTGCATAGCCGATAAATATCTAAAACTGTTTATATAGGAGGACAATAATCAGACTTCGGTATTCATTTTCCCAAAAAATGTCGATGAAGTGTTCTTTATTGCAGTTTTAACTGGCATTGGCTTTACTGAAAAGGAAAGGTTTCATTATAACACGAGAAATATGCGGTTATTGTTTTCTTTCATGAAAGCTTTCGTAGGTATGAAATCCTGTAGAAGTGTAAATCCATTATGGAGAGCTGAGTTTCTCCTCGTTACAAAGTAAACGTACTAATGGACAGTCATTCCACTAGCTGGCAATTTCAGGGTAGAATATTAAAAATTTCTTGTATTTCCTAGCATTATCAAGACGGCAGAAAACACTAACTGTTGCCTGAGAAAATGAAGTTCCACATATCGACGAGAAGTTTGCCACAGCAGCATTTCAATGTTAGAGGCTAGGGAACAGATTTTCAAGCACTGACGCGAAGAATTTCTCGAAAGCTTATAGTCAGGGGGACATCCGTTACGGTTGTAATTACACTTACGCTACCAATAGCATTTGATATTGGTTGTAAATACACTGTATACTCGTGTGTCACCTATGAAACAAACGACGTTACGTTAAGCGTCCATGAATTGCTTACGATTGCCACTCAAGCTAGCACAAAACCAGTGCGCTATAAGTGTATGGAGGAACAGAAACTAAGCTGGTTGTGACTAACGAATCAGTGCGCGGGCCATTTGTTTTGTCAGCTAACAATCCGAACGTAGTGTAGAAAAGAGATCTCCCGCAGCCGACTCTAAGGAGAGACGGCAAAATCAGCGGGACGACATGTGAGGTTACGTGAGGCTCCGCACCAGTGGGAGGCAGTGACAGCGAGAAGAGCACGCCGGGTCTGGCCGTCAGCGTAGCTAATCTGGCGGCCTCTCCCCTCGGCCAGCGGCGCGTGCGTGCGTGCGTGCGTGGAGCCTTTATCGGGCGCGCGGCCGGCCGCCTGCCGCAGCCAGATAAGGCGCAGTGCGTGCGCGCCACGCGTGGCTGCGTGCCGATCGATGCCCGGCGCTGCTGCTCACCTGACGAGCAGGCCAAGGTCGCCCCGAGCCCCGTAGGCGCCACTTATTACTACATTCGCGCTTCCTCGTCCTGCAAATCCATACTCTTTCGTCTGCACTGTGTACATCCCCCAACTGCTGGATGCGCGACTGAACTCTCACGACCGAGAGCTAAAAGTACTACACGCCAGAGGCAACCGTCAGCTCCCAAACGGCAAGGAGGTGAAACGAAGGACTTCAGTACGTGTACTATGCGTATACTTAGGGCTGGGTAAAGGACTGTTAGGGGGCATTGCCTCACCTGTCTTTTCCTGCAGCGGTAAAGGGAGATTGCGGGGAGAAAACTGACAAAAATTAGGCTCTAAGTAAAAGTTCCACTCCTTATATAGGAGTGACGATGGAATAAAAGTGTTTTCTCCTGAGATCTTCTGGTTCTCCTTGTGTGATTTAATAGTGCTGCATTAATCGTAATAGATTTTAAAAAAACTAAATTACTGAATAGACGAGCAGCCATCCTTGTACTGTCTGTAGAACCCTTATCAAGTAATCATAACAACAGACATCGAACAACTTCAGAGAGGCACTGCTAAGATCGGTTAGCTCATACGAAAATTTAATATAAACTCTCGGGGAACGTAAGTAGGAATTCTTGGAAGAGAGACGACGTAGTTCTTGTGAAACCCTGTTGGTTGAATTTAAGCAACTTGTATTCGAAGATAACTACAGTCCCTTACGGACAATGAGAGAAAGATAAGAGACATCAGGGTGTATACAGAGGTGTAAAGTCAGTCATTCTTCCTTCGCTCAATATGTGAATCGAATAGGAAAGAAAACTGGTAATTTTAGTACAATGTACCCACCAGCATGCACTATGCAGTGCATTGCGAAATGATACTGAAGACGTAGATGTAGTTCCGTAACAACCTAATACTTGAGTGATCAGCCAATTTCCTTACGAGGGTCGTCTGAATTTGTCTTTACCAGTTTTTTAGTGCTTACTCTCCTATTCTGTACATTTACGAAAATATTAACTATCCTCCAATTACTATTTGAGCCTTTAGGGTTATTAGATCGTTAATCAGAATTTATTTACTGGTCCTTATGTCTAGTCTATCGTCCATCTCTGTCTTTAATTAAGTCTCATTTACTACAAATAATAACTACCCTTATATCCAGGTATGACACACGTTAGGTGCATGATTCAGTAAAGCGTCCACAGTTGAGTGTCTGTCGAGGATATTGAAGGGGCCGATTTTTGATAGCAACAGAAGTTGCCCTATACGGAGGACTTGAAAAATTTCTTACGAAAACTTGAGATGGTTTTCGTGACTTTAAGCAGAGCAAAATTTCCAAAAATCTAACTGTTCATTTCAAAGAAACTCCGTATAATGATCATTACTATTTCTCTACATATCCATTGCCAGAGATTGCTCAAGTACATAAGGCATCGAGCCCTTTAATAGCTTCATGTAAATCAGCAACAGAGTTCTCTCCTCTACCACGCTTCGTGGTCTACATCGCAGCGTAGTATTTTAAGACTTTGAAAAATAAAGAAAAAGAATGGAAGAAAGCAGCATACACAAAGCTAGTTTAATACCTACGGTGTACTGCTGACGAGAGCAATTACTTTTTTAACATTTATAATTTGAGTATCACTTCTTTATTCTCCCATTTTTTCTTTTCCATTCACGCCCCTTCCATTCCTCGTCCCACCGACCCGCCCTTCCGCGCCCCACCCCACTTTCTCTCTCTCTCTCTCTCTCTCTCATGATATACTGATTAAAGTGGTTCACCTTAGTTTCTCCGAGTACCATTTGCCACAACTAAGTGGCAACATCAGTAGAGGAGAGAGTGTCCTACTAATCTTTCTGCGAGAAGGCTACAACAGACATTCTGACGCTATAGACCAATCGCTCTATCAATGTGAATCTGCCCAACACCACTCATTTTAAAGAAAAAATCGTATCAAAACTTCGTATTATACTGCTCATATCTTTTCTTTGTTGTTGTAACTAAAGCTGCAAGTACATTACCTACCTGTGTAATCTTATTAACATAAATTACAAAACATGTAGAAAAAAACCCAAAGATTAGCCTACCACTTAAGGACAATGACAAACTTTAGCGGAATTTTGACAAATTCCACCAGCGTTATTCCTTAAATAATATGACAGATATACATAAATAAATGTCCAACATGATTCTAAAAGTATTTACGAGACACTCTCATACTCTAAACTAGCGACTCCCTCACGTGTATATTGAAGGTAAGCTAAATTTACTCAGAAATTCGTAGGTATAAGACGCCAACAGAAAACGCGATATGGTCTCTCAACGCAGCTGGATGTAATCTTGTTTCAAAGAAAGAGTTAAGATACTGATGCAAAAAACATCATGTGTCGTTTTTTGATGGCACCAACAATCTTCAATATCTAACACTCACGAAAAGTAATATTTTGGCAACCATTTAATTTTTTAGAACACCTAACAGACTACTCACTCGAATTTCTTCTCTGAAAGTAAGAGGTCCTTTCATTTTTTAATACAACGAAAATGCAAAGGAGCAAATGAGAGTGAAATCGAAGACTGAATGTCATATTTAACTGGAAATAAGTGATCATCCAAAATGAAGGTCTTGGGAGCTTTTCAATTATTTTGTCATATTGTTAAAGAAGGACGCAGTTTCTGATTTTGGTTGCAAAAATTGGACGATATGTAAGGTGCAAAGAGTATTAATACCACTGAAAACGCAGCATGAAATAGAACAAGTTAATGCAAATGTAAAGCTGTTTATTATTTCGATACAAAATAAACAGAACTGTAACTAAATAGATTTGTTTGTTGCACAATTCTGTCTTAATAGAAGTCCTGTCTACCTATAAAGAAGTAGTCAAATTTAAACAATTAATGTATTTACTCGGTAGTAATTGCATACGTGGAAATATTTAAGATTATTCTTTTATAATGGAAATAAAAAATATTCTAGAGATTGGCATGTTACAAATACCAAATGAAATATAATTTAAATAATGCAGTAAGTACTTTAGTTTCGGTCAATTTAAGCTACCGAGCGAGGACCGAACTTTTATTTGGAATAATCTCGGTTAAAATTGCCGTCCGCCCACTCTCATATAAGATTTTCTTGGTTTCCCGTGACCTGTTCAGGCGAATGGCAGGATAATTTCTTAAGGCCATGTCGAAATTCCGTTACCTCCGTTCAGGGTGCTGCCTCATAGCCTCAGCCTTACTTCCTTTCCCAACCAAGCTGTTTACGCTGTGATTTCCATATGTGGACTGTTTGACGAAAGACCTGATTACCTGATGTACGGCAGGCTTCGGCCATGTTACTTTTTCACCTACGCTCCAATGAGCGACACACAGTAGCCACCTGTTTTTGTGATCCTCTGTCCTTGTGGACAATGGAGTTGACGAGCTGCGGCATTTAAGCTCTGTGTAGTACGAGTGCTGCAGGCGCCGTGACCCCGGCTATCAAACACAGTAGCAATGTCTGATAATGATTCACAAGTAGGCTTTCCTTTTTGCTTTCTCTTAATAGACAATTCTCATTCAGAATCCCAACGAATTTCTAATGTTATAAAAAACAGCCATTGTCCACCAGTGAGCTTCTAGATAAACATAACATGTTCAATAATAGAAATAACCGATTCAAGGGCATGTAAACCGCGAAACCAGCCATGTTGTTATTCAGCGAGATTATGTTTATTGGTGTTGTTGTGTTGTTATGAAATTTTCTGTGCAATTTCTTGCAGTACTTTGCCGAAAGCTTGGCGAGAAATTAGAGTGAGCGATGAAGGCCTTTTAATATCTTCGGGTTTTTGTCTCAGACCAATTCAGTTAGCCTACTTTCTATAAACGTTTACTGTAAATACATCCCAGAAGACTGAAAAATACCTTGGGCTGCGCTTGAAGGTATCATGTATGGGCTGATATGAAACGTAGAAAAGAATTCTAGAGTCGGTCTACCATAATGCTTCGCATAAGCTGATAATGGTGAAATCATAGGAATTTTTGTATTATCTTGAGTAAAAATACGTGCACTTACATAAGTATGTTACAAAATGTCCTTTTAAATCCTGCATGACAAGTTAGTAACATGTTACACACAGACATTCCCGAAAACATATTTAATATATTGCCGCTTCAACTCTGTCGGGCGGTTTGTAGGAAATAATTGGACGAGTAAATCACCCATGCTCTGAGGTCGAGATAGAGAGCTTTTTAGTCACAGTAACTATCGATAATTTTAATGTGCATTATTCTTCGTTCAACATTCACTTCCTTTGTTTAACTTCCTCTATTTGCTCCCATACCTAACTAGCAAGCAAGGATAGACACTTTTTTGTTAGCCCAAAAAATAAATGGCTCTGAGCACTATGGGACTTAACATCTGAGGTCATCAGTCCCCTAGAAATCAGAACTACTTAAACGTATCTTAATATAAGGACATCACACACATCCATGCCCGAGGCAGGATTCGAACCTGCGACCGTAGCGGTGCCGCGGTTTCAGACTGAAGCGTCTAGAACCGCTCGGCCACACCGGCCGGCCTTTTTGTCAGCTCTTTGTTTAATATATTAGGTGCATGAACTTCTAGTTGACAGGACTCATGTGAATGTCTTGGACATTTTATTTGTTAAAAAGTATTTCGTAGCTCGTATTGTAATACATTACTGTGAATTAAATAAATTCGTGATTTGCGATAGGTGCTATAATCAAAACTAAGTACTGAATTGACCATAGGAACCTACATATAACTATACTACGTCTTGCTTAAAAAACAATTCAAGTTGTACAGTCAACTACATTTCGCTGTGTAGCACGTGTCCTTCCTTTGCCATGGATGAATATTCTGACACATGATTCAACAGTAGTTTGTTATCAGGAAGCGAAGGTCTCCAATCGCCCATTACCGAGCAGTTTGTCGTTAGTGTGATAGACATGTGAGTGCACTGGTAATTCAAGCTGTTGTAATGAACGTGTACAGAACATGTGACGAATCTCGCAGAACACATAGTGTAAATAAGACAAAACCTTTAGATATAACACGAACTTTTTTGTGAGTACTGTTCAAAATTTATTAAGACAATTTTACTTTTTATGAGCAGAACATGTAGTAGGTACTGTTAAAGGAAACGTTACAGAAACGCATTGTACACGTCTTCATTCGGGCTTCCCAGAAACGAGATTACCATGCGACGAGACAATAGAGAACACGTACACCACCAGTTTCTCCAAATACGACACAAGAGCTCACGCCCTCTCTGCTTACAAGACTATATATGCGCTTGGTAGCAAATGGCTTCAAATGGCTCTGAGCACTATGGGACTTAACATCTGAGGTCATCAGTCCCCTAGAACTTAGAACTACTTAAACCTAACTAATCTAAGGACATCACACACAACCATGTCCGAGGCAGGATTCGAACCTGCGACCGTAGCAGTCGCGCGGTTCCGGACCGAAACGCCTAGAACCGCTCGGCCACCGCGGCCGTCGCGCTTGGTAGCCCGCTCACTTGCGACAGCTACACTGCTGAGAAATTTCCAAACCTTGGAGCACATATTCTTGGTATTAGTAAAAAGAACCTCGCTTATTGTTATGCTGCATTTGTTTACGCGAATCATCTACATAAATATTGTGCGGTATGGTAGTTAGTGATACGAAATTGAGGGGAAGGACGAATATTAAGGCACTAACGTCAACGATTAAACTACATAACAACTCTTTTCTAATGCAATAAACACACTTAAATAAGAAATGCGCACTGAAGAAAGGACACGCATTCGTTTCAAACGTGTTACAGGTAGTCATAAAGAAAGTGAACGTCCATGTCATCGGCAGCAGATGAGCGAAATACTGTCAGGATGCTTTATACAACAATCCAATGATAGAATGAATTTTGGTCTGTGTCTTTCAGAGAGAAGACTCCATGAATAAATGTATCACCAAGTCACTGGATTCATATTGCTGGTAAAGTATTGTCACACACAGTATTGAAGTAGAGTGACTTGCTTGCCTACCACGCAAAGAAGCGCTACACAGCTTGTAAAAGATAACTGTTTACAGTGATGTAGGTCACGTCAAGACGAAAAAATTGATGTATGACACTTGTGTCCAAGGAAGGAAGATAAGGGTTTAACGTTCTATAGACGTCGAGGACATTAGATACGAAGCACAAGCTCGGATTGATTCAAGGATAGAGAAGGAATCGGTCGTGCCCCTTCAAAGGAACTATCCCAGCATTTGCTTTGGGGAAAACACGAAAAACCTTAATCAGGATGGCCGGACGTGGGTTTGAACCGTCGTCTTGTAGTCCAGTAAGCTGACCACTGTGCCACATCTCTTGGCACTTGTGTTTTATTGAGCCGGAAACATCATGGAATTCGCCTAAAAAAGGGGGGGGGGGACAGCGCATTTGCGCCGCGCATGATTTTGGCGAAAATAGTCCTTGAATATAAGCAGGCCTTTGTTCTACGTACAAAATTTAAGATATTTTGTGTAAATTTTACCTGAAAATATTGTGCATTTTAACAGCGTAGGATCAACAATTAAATCGTTTTGCTTTCTGCCCTTCTTAATACGACAACAAAGGGATAAGTTTAGATCGAATTGTAAACGTAATTAGTTTGTGCATAACGTTCCCAAAAGTCTTTTTTTCACCATCCTCATGGGAAAATTTAAATTATTAATGTTAACGAAGTAGCCGATTAAACCAGTGGCGTAAGAGAGCGAGAGGATTTTGAAAAACTTGCGTGATGTACATGTGCTGTAGCTTAGAGAATTTCTACAGGCCAGTTTGAGGTTGTTTCCCGGACTGATAGACCGCAAATTTCCTTAATCAAACTACTTGTCTCGAATAGCAAGCAGTTATCGTTTACACCCTGTATAAGAAATATGATACGTTTGTATCAATTGCGCTGTCGTGCACCTCCCTAATTTTGATATATCTGTCAGCTATTTGTATCATTTCTCGCAATGGCAAGGATAGCGTTTCTGAAGATCGTAAATTTGTTAACATCGAGTATAGATTTAAATATGAGGAAATCTTTTCTGAATGTATTTGTATGGCGTGTAGCCATGTATGGAAGTGAAACATGGACGATAAATAGTTTACCCAAGAAGAGAATAGAAGCTTTCGAAATGTGGTGCTACAGAAAAATGCTAAAGATTAGACGGGTAGATCACGTAGCGAATGAGGAAGTACTGAAAAGAATTGGGGAGAAGAGGAATTTAAGGAATTGACTAGAAGAAGGGATCGGTTGATAAGACATGTTCTGAGGCATTAAGGGATCACCAATTTAGTAGTGGAGGGCAGCGTGGACAGTAAAAATCGTAAAGGGGGATCAAGAGATGAATACACTAAGCAGATTCAAAATGACGTAGAGGGTAATAGTTACTTGGAGATGAAGAAGCTTGCGCAGGAGAGAATAGCGTAGATAGCGGCATCAAACCTGTCTCTGGACTGAAGACCACAACAACAACAACATACTGTCATATCTTCATATTCATTGTCAAGTACTTATTATTTTTTAATTGATAATCACAGAAGAGTGTATCTGACTGTATTCACACGACCCACCGAGACAGCAAGATGATTAAAGTGAGACATTAATTACTAGCAGCACACTCCCGTTTCATTAAAATATTTCATTCAATACATCAGAGAGGAAAATGTATTACATTTGGGGTGCGTATCCAAGTACAGGGTAAAAGAAGGAAGATAATTATTTTTGTGTAGCTTGGTTTTGTATTTGCGCACAGGCATAAAATAGAAGATCTGATATTCTAGAAACTAAATAATATATATTTAAGGAATATATTTCAGTCACTCGTCGACATTATTTGAATATTTGGTTGCAGGTTTTGCAAATCCCTGTTAACACTGTGGGGGAAAAATGTTCATAAATATTCGTCACAAAATACAGGTGATCAGGTCTTCATTAAAGTAATCTAAATTTTTTCAACACAGTTAAATTTGTTATAGTCGATGAATAGTACCTGATTATCGTAATTAGAAACATTCTGGTTTTTGGAAATGACTATGTTGTCTATTCATCAAGAAGGGAACTAATTATCACCCTTTTAAAGTGCAATCAGGGTACGGAATACGCTGTTATCTTTAGTGGAACTTACTGATTTAACCTGCAGAAAAAGTTCATCATAGCAGTATAAATGAAGAACTCTATATTTTCCTAATTCACAAACATACACATCCACACACACACACACACACACACACACAACACTGTATTTTGTTCTTCGCTCTAGGTGTTTCTCCTTCGTGAAGACGATTTGTGAACGAGTGACCCCTAAGTTTGTATATCTATTCTTTTGGTCGCGCGCATTTTCTTTTATCTTCGTGCAACTACCTTAACAAGAAATGTAAATGGTTAGTGGATTACAAATTTCAAACTCCCATGAACCATTCGGGGTCAACGCTGGCAGCTGATTCTTAGCTAAATGCATGGCTTCAGTCGTGTCATTTCAAATATTGTTTTGGCATTTACGTGATTCTCTCCGAGGTATCGAACAAACTGGTGACGACGCCACTCTTTATTCGGGCGTCACATCTAGTCAATACCACCTGTTAGAGTTACTTTATAATAAGTGAGCAAATTCTATTTACGCCTAAACTGCCTATAATTAGCATTTGTCCTCTGGAACAATTCTTTCACACAATACCGTAAGCGTGTAGCTAACGCGATAAACTATGCAACAGATGTTAGAGGTAGTTCATTGATGCTACACGCTAGAGAGACTATGTTTTTACAAACCGGACTGCATGTTTTATAAAAGGCATAACCGTAGAAATTCCTTATTTGTAACCATTGTTGTTAAGTGCTTTTTCTTTGTGAGACTGCTAAATATTCATCGTAACTTCTGATCATCTTTGGAGCAGATAGAAGTAGCGTTTCATTAACACGTTATGAACGCCTTCTGATTAATTATTACGTGTCAGATGTGAGTGTCTGCTGTGTGCCTTGTATGTATGTGGTGTGAAGTTTGCTAGGCTGCACCTGCACATTTGTGATCTTGTGCTTCATCAGAAAAGACTTCATGATTCCTTAAATTTAAAATGAAGAGTTGCTCTGACGCTTTGATGGCTCAGCTAGTAAAGCCACCAAAAAGTCAACTACGTCTCATATTACGAGCCAGCGATTTTGGTACCGTTTGATTATTACAGCTAATTGCGAGGACAAAACATTATTCATTCGAGTGAATGCAGCAGTCTTTCTTAAATAAAGACTACAACCAATTAACTCCCCTCTTACTTCGAATCAACATACCCTCTCTAAAGAAGTCTAAAATATAATTTTATCGAATGTGGTAAGCCGAATAGTTATTTCCGTGGAATGAAATGTGCTGCATCAGTTACAAGACTTATTGCCACATCTATGTAAATAGCAGGAAACGACAGTGATTTGAATGGCATGTAACTGAAAATGCACAAAGAAGGCAAGACTTCTTTAGCCTTCTGGCCTCGCATTATGGATCCCTGCAAGGACATTTATGCCCAGTGACGTCATCGAGATTAAGAGGAGGACGGTCGAGCGCCAAAATGGCTTGTTGACCTTGTCCTAAGTTCACCTCAGAGATCGTATTACACTGTATGTTGTAAGCATGGTCACAGCCCTGGAATATAACTGACGTATGCCAATGCGTCTAATGTAGCTAATCTCGAGCTGTTATTACAGATTTCAAAGTTTCTGTTGTGTGGTGTACAATATAAATACTTATTATCAGCCAATGCAGTTCTGTTCTACGATCAGGAGGTTAATGCCTTTCCGGATACGTTTTCTTTACGTTTTCAATTTATTTTAATATATCTTTCAACCATTTGTGCTTGGGTATTCTACATATATATTTGCAGGCTGCATCGCTAACTGCTTCCATTAAAAATGATTACGTCTAGTCATTTAAAAATAATTAAGAGTAGAAAGAACCTTCGTGAACTCACCTGGCACTTTATGGATAGTTAAAGAGGCAAATGCGCGAGAGTCATTCTGAAAGAAAGGCTCTTGATCTGACGAGCCACCGAATTCTCACCACACCCGCCTCGGCATCATAGGCCCTCCCATGTCCCACTGTCACGCAAACAGCGAGCAGGGACGGTCGTTTACGATTCATTTGTCGATTTTAAAATGTGTGATAAAATTGACATCCCCGCCTAGTGTGAAGTTTGCAGTTTAACACAGTTGCTGAACGCAAGAAGTTCGCCCTATGGAATAAAGAGAGGGAACCGAATTTTAAGGAACTGTGATTGTGATGACTGAAGTTTCAGTTCGAAAATAGTTCATCATGTTTAATGACGGATGAATCAATATTCACGGTGAAGAACGATCAGGTCGACCTTCACTTGTGACTGACGATCTCAAATCAAGGACTGAGTAAAGAATTCAACAGGGCAGAGTTTCACTGTTGATGATCTGGGATTATGGTTTCCCGAAATTTCAGGATTAGTTTATTACAAAATTGTTAATAGTGATTTGGGTTATAGAAAAGATTCTGCCAAGTGGGTTCCTCGATTTTTAACACATGAACATAAGAGACAACACAGAGCTGCACTGACTTTGCTCACTAGGTACAACAAGGATGGCAAGGAGCTTCTTTAACCTCGTTGCTACTGGTAACGAGTCTTGGGTTTCACATAGAAGTCCAGAAGCAAAGGGCCAGACAATGGAATGTCATCATTCACGGTTCCCTACCAAACCAAAAAAGGCCAAACAAATTTTGAGCACGGAAGGATTATGGCCACTGTGGTTTGGGATCGATAGGGCGTCCCACACGTCGCCTAAAGGAGAGACCATACATAAATGCTGCGCCTTACTGCCAGACCCACCGACGACTAAGTCGCGCCTTTGAAAATAAACTGTGTGGATTGTTGCGGAGCGGCGTTGTGCTTCTTCACGGTAACGCTCACCCATGTTTTGTTGCGTTAGCAAAGGATTATATTGGAGGAAGGTTTTGAATATCTGTCATATGGCCCAGTCTTGGCCCCGAGTGATTACCATCTTTATCAAATTGAAGAATTTTTTGGGTGGAAAGCGCTGTGGAAATGACAATAAACTGAGAGACCATGTTAACGACTGGTTCACCAATTTGGCAGCAACTGAGTATGCGAAAGTCGTAGGAAATCTTGTGGAGCGCTACGACAAATGTTTAAATTTGAACGGTGACTATGTATAAAAATAAAACCAAGATAAAATGGCTCTGAGCACTATGGGACTTAACATCTGTGGTCAGCAGTCCCCTAGAACTTAGAACTACTTAAACCTAACTAACCTAAGGACATCACACACATCCATGCCCGAGGCAGGATTCGAACCTGCGACCGTAGCAGTCGCGCGGTTCCGGACCGAGCGCCTAGAACCGCTAGACCACCGCGGCCTAAAACCAAGATACAAAACTATGTTGTAAAACAAGTTTTCTTTCTTTATCTTGCATAAAAATGACTGGATAAACAAGCTTTCTTTAATTTTAAAATGATTCTCGTACTAGAAACTGAAGTGCAATATTTGTCTTTCAATAGTGCTATCGTCCGCCCCGATAGCTGAGTGGTCAGCGTGACGTATTGCCGTCCTACGGCCCGCGTTCGATTCCCGGCTGGGTCGTGGATTTTCTCCGCTCACGGACTGGGTGTTGTGTTGTCTTCATCTTCATCATCATTTCATCCCCATCCGGCGCGCAGGTCGCCCAGTGTGGCGTCGACTGTAATAAGACCTGCACCAAGGCGGCCGGACCTGCGGCGTAAGGGGCCTCCCAGCCAATGACGCCAAACGCTCATTCCCATTTCAATAGTGCTATCCACACACTCACACACACACACAAACATGACCGATTTTGTGGCATCTCAGCTGTATTTGTGTCAATATAACTATTTTCATTACGCACACAGTTACAGCTGCGCGTCATTCGCCTTCTCCCAAAAGACAGTAGTGTTAATGAATAGTCGCTCCAATTGTTTTTTTAAGAAGTTCACACGACCGGAGTCGGCCTGTGTACTATGCGATTATCAAGTGCGTATGAAAGTTAAATAATGACGTTGCTTCCCTACAGTATAACTTTGAGATGCACTTCATAACGGCCTGGTACAAAAGCCGAATACACTCCTGTGAACTTAATAAAGTTCTATAAAAAGCAACTGGAGTGGCTTTTCATTGATACTGAAATATCTTTAAACAAATGTTATAACAAACACCCTTACGGATAGTAGCGCGTGTTAAAGTGCCGCTTCCGTGACGGGGATGTACTCTGACTCGGATCGAATCCGCCCGGTGGATTAACGTCTAGGGTCGGTATGTCGCACAGTTTACATGTAGTTTTAGACGATTACTCACATTCCACTAGGTGAATACCTGGTTAGTTCCAAAATACCGGGTCAGCTACACGATTCGGACACATTTACGAAATTTTCAGTTACTTTACCATGAATTACACTTTCCGCAGGCAGTTAGGGGTTACATATTTCGTCATGGGAGGTAACGGGGTAGCGACAGGAAGGATATCAAGTCAACCCTTAAATTAACCATGCCAAATCCTTAAATAACGACGCCGATCTTACACCGATATGGGGCAAAGGCCCAAGAAAAAGGAGAACAAATATTTTACATTCTGTCCCCAGAACCTTAGTAAACCGACAACTCCGCGAAATCGTGTTATAATTTCT
The DNA here is from genome assembly GCF_021461395.2 of Schistocerca americana. Taxonomy (NCBI): domain Eukaryota; kingdom Metazoa; phylum Arthropoda; class Insecta; order Orthoptera; family Acrididae; genus Schistocerca; species Schistocerca americana. The sequence goes on along the minus strand of NC_060123.1, from coordinate 374,471,313 downwards.
TTCTAGTAAAAAAGGGTTTTCTAACAGTTTTAGTGCCAGAACGCCTGTTCTCAAGCATCAGCAGTAGATAAGAGAAACCAATGTATTACAATTCCTCTTACGTTTTATATGATAGCGTAAATAATTTGATTTTGGATAAGAAGACGAGGAACTTTTTTCGTAGTTGCATCAGAGAGAATGGAAACACATTCTGTCATACAGTTTGGCAGCTGAAAAATTTGAATTTTGAAACAATATGTGTGGTTGTCATTGAATGATGATCATTTGAAAAGGGAGGCGACACCGAATGCTTAGTTATTTATCTCCCTTCTTCTTTCCACTAACGCACTCTTTAAACTTTACCAGCCCCAAGTTATAGGGTCAGTGAAGTATATCTATCGTAATGCCAGTACGCTGTTTCGTTGTTAAACGCTAAAGACACCGCGAGGAATTAATCGATCTAGTTACTCCCTCCAAACGTGACTAGCGCGCGTTCTCCCGTTGCTCGGTGTAAGGCTTCGTGTCGCCTCTGTGGCCTTGTTGTGATACGAGGTGCCGCATTGCGCCTACGTTTACTTACAGATTTGAGAACGTTTTGACTTATTGCAGCCCAGTAACACTATGCCTACGTATAAGACGACGTTTAGAGAAGGAATCATGAAATAAAGTGATTGATCGTCTTCAGAGCATTAGGAATGAGCACAAGAAACGAAAGAGAACGCCTCACTAATGATATTACAGTACATTGCTTGGTACCTTGTATGAAATAATAAACTAATGATTTCATGCTATTCATTTGCTGTGTCACTCGGACCTTAAATAAATATGTGGTTTATTTAGGGTATACAAACCTCACACAATCTTCTGCACCTCATTTTCTCTTTGCTTGTAAATGTGGCTTTTTGGAAATTTCCAGATTTTAGGTATTTGTTAAGCATTCACTTCAGCACACGTCCTTTACCCGACGATGTCCGCCCCGGTAGCTGAGTGGTCAGCGTGACAGACTGTCAATCCTAAGGGCCCGGGTTCGATTCCCGGCTGGGTCGGAGATTTTCTCCGCTCAGGGACTGGGTGTTGTGTTGTCCTAATCATCATCATTTCATCCACATCGACGCGCAGGTCGCCGAAGTGGCGTCAAATCGAAAGACCTGCACCAGGCGAACGGTCTACCCGACGGGAGGCCCTAGCCACACGACATTTCCATTATTTACCCGACGATAATCATCTAAGTCATAACAAATATGGGCTACATGAATCTTCTACATATGTACAAAGCAAGCCATTAAAATTTAGTAGCTGTGGTGAATTTTTCATCGGTTGTCATATTAGGATTCCATCGAATCCTGCTCCATGTTCCTTTGGAGTATCAACAAACGTGAGATTTATTTTATTTAAAAAAATAAGCTTTTTGTCCTACTCGATATAACGTCAAGAAAAACAGCTATGATGTTTTTAGTTACATAAATGTCACGTCAGTATTGATTCAAACGGCTTCAGTACGTGATCGAAATCAAGCACAGTTCGGGCATATAAAAGACAGCGCGATAGAAGCCGAGAGAGTATTATTTTCGACAGTTATCTGCTAATTTTGAATTCTTGTATTCACATTAGGTTTGCTGTTCGCATGTAGACTATATGCAGACTATTTACCAGTCTCGTTCACTATATGCAGTTAAACTAAACTCCTCCCGAACAGGCCATGAAGGCTCAACGGTACTGACCGGCCGCCGTGCCATCCTCAGCTCATAGGCGTCACTGGATGCGGATATGGAGGGGCATGTGGGTCAGCACACCGCTCTCCCGGTCGTATGTCAGTTTCCGAGACCGGAGCCGCTACTAATCAATCAAGTAGCTCCTCAGTTTGCCTAATAAGGGCTGAGTACACCCCGCTTGCCAACAGCGCTCGGACTATATGCAGTTACGAGATATATAGTAAAGACACGAACTTTGATTAATATTTATGTGTAAGACTAGAGATGGTTGGGGCCCCCCTTGCATTTTCACACACACCACGTCTCCTCTCGAGGCAATTTCAACTGTTTATCCTTCCCAGAGCATTAAATTAGTCCTGAAATCCACCCATACCATCAACTATAACCTATCCGCTGTCTTCCATCGCAAATAAATGCTCCAAACCACACTTCTGGTGCGTAGCTGCAATCGTGACCTCTCCTTGATCCTTCTCAGTACTTATCCCCCTCCAGTCTCTCACCCAGAAAATGTTAGCTGAATCTCAAATGACCAGCATCCTTATAGGTTTTTAAAACCGCACACAATAAGCTCACATCTTTTTATTCCTGCCCATGCATATTTTGTGTATTTCAGTAGTACTAATTAAAGGCTAAATATCGGCAATATGGCCATTACCAGCTCCCCTCCCCCTCTACTAATGGGTGAAGATAAAGGATGTCCAACAAAAAAGAAATGAATCACTTCTTATATCGCAAATACATCTTCACGCACTGTAAATAAAAAGACACAATATTTTAAGCGTTCACTTCGGGAGACGTGGTTTGATACGAACCGTTGGGTTATGGTTCAAATGGCTCTAAGCACTATGGGACTTAACATCTGTGGTCATCAGTCCCCTAGACTTAGAACTACTTAAACCTACCTAACCTAAGGGCATCACACACATCCATGCCCGAGGCAGGATTCGAACCTGCGACTGTAGGAGCAGCGCGGTTCCCGACTAAAGCGCCTAGAACCGTCGGCCACAGCGGCCGGCCGTTGGGTTATCTTTCACTCTCTTTATGAAGGTCATTTGGATTTCAGTGGAGTGTTTCCAATGACATTGAAAAACCAAGCAGAAAAATAAGACAAAATGAACGAGAAATAGTTGTGACGCACACACATAATTTCCTGCCTCAGAATGTGAACTGGAGATAGTTGGAATCGGGGTATAAACATTGCACTTCATGAATCACAATGAGCCGTGAGAAAGCAGGATAAGACGAAAATGTCCATAAACGTCTGACACAACAAGAATAAACGGACACCGAGCAGCATCAAAACAGAAAAAAATGGTTCAAATGGCTCTGAGCACTATGGGACTTAACTGCTGTGGTCATCAGTCCCCTAGAACTTAGAACTACTTAAACCTAACTAACCTAAGGAAATTACACACATCCATGCCCGAGGCAGGATTCGAACCTGCTACTGTAGCAGTCACGCGGTTCCAGACTGTAGCGCCTAGAACCGCACGGCCACTTCGGCCGGCCATCAAAACAGAAGGAAGGAAGTAAAGAAAAGGACATCCGAAGGTGTGTGACTGGAAATGAATGAGGTTCAACATGTCCTAAATTTTGATGAGAGACATGTAAACAAGTACAGAAAAACATTAATACCCGTCATGTTTGTGATCTTAGACTCTTGGAAGTAAATTCTCTTCTGCGCTTTGTGATGAAAGCAGTCTTGTAAATTAGCGACTACTTCAGCAAGAGGAACGTCTGTCATGTGATGATATTAGCCGGGAGGGAAGCGGATGGGAAAAGAGTGGGAGGGAGGGGGGGGGGGGGCGGCGGCGGCATCGCTGTCGGCTTGACTGCCTCGCGGCACGGCGCTCGCTCGCAATATTGATCGACGCTCGAAAATACACTGGCACGAGGGGCAGGAGCGCGCGGCAGCGGCATCAGCTCGCCAACAGCTTAGAGTAACAGTGGTGTGCCGTGCTGGGCCTCCTCAGGCAGCCGGGCTAGTTTGCCGTGCGCCTGCCGCCGCCATTCATTACAACAGCGATACTTTTGTCCTCGCTACATGTACTCTACGAAACAGTCACGAATGCGTACCTCTGAAAATCCAGATGCATGTGTGTAGTTAAGTTTCTGTGTGATGCTGCTAGCTAAACAGGCCTCACTCTATCGACGGCGTCAGTGTAGAGATAGGGATTAGTGACCACGATGTCATCATAGCGATTGTAGTTACCAAAGTTAATAAATCAATCAAGAGGGCTAGGAGCAGATAAGCAGATGTTAGCATACCACCTGGACAATGAACTGGCATCATTTAGCTCCAGTATGATGGAAGTAGAGAAATTTTGGGCAAAGTTTAAATAGATGATCTGGGGAAGTATGCGCAGAGTAAGTGGATTAAGAACAGCAAAGATCCACCGCGATTTAACAACGAAGTGCGGAAAATGCTGAGAAAGTAAAGTCTGTTGCACTCTCGGTTCAAAAGAGAACGCGCGAACGAAACAGGTAACAGTGAATAGAGATTCGCGCGTCTGTAAAAACATCGATGCGCAAAGCATACAGTCACTTGACCATGGCACAGACTGCTGTACGGTGGACGTAGTAATAGGCATCCCTGGATTAGAGAAGCAACTGAAACAGTAGAAAACAAATAAGTCCCGTCCCTGGGTCGGGATGGAATCCCAATTCGATTTTACGAAGAGCATTCTACGGCACTGGCCCCTGTCTTAGCTTGCATTTATAGCGAATCTCTCACCCCGCGCCAAGCCCCAAATGACTGGGAAAAAGTACAGGCGACTGCTGTATATAAGAAGGGTAAAGGAATGGACCGGCGAAATTACAGAGCAATGTCCTTCCTTAACATCTGTTTCCTGCACCTTTCTTCCAAATATTCTCTGTTCGTATATAATACGAGAGTCACTCCAAAGAAATGTACACTATTTTTGTAAAAATACAGTTTTCATTCTGCATGTGTGAAAATTTTACAGTGTGTAGATACACCCTTCCCGCGTGTTTTCAAACTTAGTCAAAATGGGTTCAAATGGCTCTGAGCACTATGGGACTTAACATCTATGGTCATCAGTCCCCTAGAACTTAGAACTACTTAAACCTAACTAACCTAAGGACAGCACACAACACCCAGCCATCACGAGGCAGAGAAAATCCCTGACCCCGCCGGGAATCGAACCCGGGAACCCGGGCGTGGGAAGCGAGAACGCTACCGCACGACCACGAGATGCGGGCAAACTTAGTCCAACCTGTTCCCGTAAGTGGCGCAGTCAAAGCAAGTCTATCAAGATAGCTGCTACACTTGACGTTCGTCAGAAGCAACGTGCTGTCATAGAATTCCTGTGCTGTGAAAACGAGACAGTGGGAAACATCAACAAGAGGTTGAAAAAGGTGTATGGAGATGCTGCTGTCGATCGCAGTACAGTTAGTCGGTGGGAAAGCAGGTTACGTGACGAAAGTGGGCACGGCAATATTGAGGATTGTCCACGCAGCGTCAGGCCTCGTACTGCACACACATCAGACAATGTGCAGAGATTTAACGAATTGGTGACCGCTGACAGACGCATCACAGTGAACGAATTGTCACGCTACGCTGGGATAGGAGAAGGGAGTGTTTGTAGAATACTGAAAGTGTTGGCGTTAAAAAATAGTTTGTGCCAGGTGGGTTCTCAGGATGTTGACAGTGGCTCACGAGGACACAAGAAAAACGGTATGCAGCGAACTTTTGGAACAGTACGAGAATGATGGAGATGAATTTCTTGGAAGAATTGTGACAGATGATGAAACATGGCTCCATCATTTTTCACCAGAGACGAAGAGGCAATCAATGGAATGGCATCATGCAAATTCACCCAAGAAAAAAAAATCAAAACTACACCTTCTGCTGGAAAAGTTATGGCTACGGTGTTTTTCGATTCCGAAGGACTCTTGCTTGTGGACATAACCACCATAAATTCTGATACATATGTGACGACACTGAAGAAACTTCAAGCTCGACTGAGTTGTGTTCGACCACATCGGCAAAAGCAGGATGTTTTACTGTTGCACGACAATGCACGGGCACATGTCAGTAAAAAAACCATGGAAGCGATCACAAAACTCGGATGAACAACACTGAAACACCCGCCTTACAGTCCTGACCTGGCTCCATGTGAGTATCATCTCTTTGGGAAGCTGAAAGACTCTCTTCGTGGAACAAGGTTTGAAGATGATGACTCCCTTGTGCGCGCTGCCAAACACTGGATCCAACAGGTTGGTCCAGAATTTACCGTGCGGGTATACAGGCGCTGGTTCCAAGATGGCGTAAGGTAGTTGAGAGGGATGGAAACTTTGTGGAGAAATGAAAATATTATTCCTAAACGATATATCTACACGCTGTAAAACTTTCAAACATGTAGAATAAAAGATGGATTAAAAAAATAGTGTGCATTTCTTTTGGAGTGAATCGAAAATGCCCTTGTAACGAAAAAGCATCTGTTCACGAACCAGAAAGGCTTTAGAACGCATCACTCGTACGAAACTCAGATTTCCCTTTCTCACACGTAATCCTGCGTTCGATGGGCAAGGCAACAAGCAGATTCCATATTCCTACATTCCCGTAAAGCATTTGACACGGCGCCACACAACCTACTGTTAACGCAGGTACAAGCATACGGACTAGGTTTTCGAACATATGCGTGACTCGAAGACTTCTTAAGTAATAGAAGCCAGTATGTTGTCTTCGACGACGAGTGTTCGTCAGAGGCAACGGTATCGTCAAGAGTGCCTCAGGAAAGTGTGATAGGATAGCTTTAATTTTCTGCATACTTCAATAAGCTGGCGGATAGAAGCAGTCAGCAATCTGCGGCTGTTTACTGATGATGCCTTGGTGTGTGGGAAGGTCTTGTAGTTGAGTGAATGTAGGAGGATACAAAAGACTTAGACAAAATTTCTAATTCGTGCGATGAATGACAGCTAGCTCTAAATGTAGCAAAATGTAAGTTAACTGGAATAAGTAGGAAAAACCCATAATGTTCGAATACATCATTAGTAGTGCGCTGCTTGACACTGCCATATCGATTAAACACCTAGGCGTAGCGTTGCGAAGCGATATGAAAAGGAACGAGCACGTATGAATTGTAGCAAGGAAGGCAAATGGTCGACTTCGGTTTACTGGGAGCGTTTAAGGAAAAGTATGGTTCTTTTGTAAAGGAAATTGCATATAGGATATAAGCGGACCCTTTCTTGACTACTGATCGAGTCTTTGAGATCCGCACTAGCTCGGATTGAAGTAAGATATCGAAGGATTTGAGAGGCGGGCTGCTAGATTTGCTTATCGTGAAACTGGCTATCCTTTAAGGCACAGCTGCAGGTAGTGCAATAATATGTTTCATAGGCACGGAAAAAACAAACATTCAGAGGCTGAATTTGCCCAATGGTTGCAGGTGGTATGAATTGCAAATGGTTCAAATGCCTCCGAGCACTATGGGACTTAACATCTGAGGTCATCAGTCCCCTAGAACTTAGAACTACTTAAACCTAACTAACCTAAGGACATCACACACACCCATGCCCGAGGCACGATTCGAACCTGCGACCGTAGCAGTCACGCGGTTCCAGACTGAAGCGCCTAGAACCGCACGGCCACCGCTATGAATTGCAATGTCACACACTTTTCAGGAGGGATAGATTGCCCTAAGGGAGTGTGACTTTTTATACTCAGACCAGTAATCAAGTAAAAGCAAGTTATTTTGTCCAGCTATTGGCCAAAAGCAGTGCTCACACCATAGTTGTGGTTGTCTTACATCCATTTTCCCTCTCTTACTTGCTGTGACGTAAATATTCTCTCTGTCCTTGCAAAATCACGCACACGAGAAAGAATCGTTGGGAACAGAGCGTCTCTAGCTTTTCGCGGTACAATTAATAACTTTCCAGCCAATTTGCTACCCACACTAACAGTCTGGCATAGTTGTTTACGAATGTGTTAAGGCAATGATGTTAGTTGATCTTGATACGACCCTCTTGGTACCACTAATTTCCAGTCTTCCTTTCATACGCATTAAGTCTTCCGATCCCGACTGATCCGAGTTGAAAACAAAATCCTTGCTGGACGATGGGATAAGTTTGTTTCTCACATCTACAAATTTTTGGGCCGATTCCGCACTTTGATGTGGATCGTCAAGTTGTCCACCACCGGTAGCTGAGTGATCAGCGTGACAGACTGTCAAGCCTAAGGGCTCGGGTTCGATTCCCGGCTGGGTCGGAGATTTTCTCCCTTCAGGGACAGAGTGTTGTGTTATCATCATCGTTTCATGCCCATCGACACGCAAGTCACCGAAGTGGCGTCAAATCGAAAGATTTTCACCTGGCGAATGGTCTAACCGACGGGAGGCCCTAGTCTCACAACATTTACATTTTATCGTCAAATTGACGGTTTGTTTGAAATTTCGTTGTCTTACATCTTCCAATTCTGTAGCACTATTTGAAGTTATGGAACCATTCACTGCTTCCCTCAATATCACGGTAATCTACGACGCGAGCAGTTTGATGTGTATAACGTAGTATGTTACTACCATGCACATCCCGTAAATTGTATAGAGCCAGTTTTTGTAACATGTGGGCATTGTCCTCCCTTGAATATCCCTAGTTTTTCTTATGCACTATATGGTCATATTACTGAGGACTTACTCGAAATCTGTTCACTATTCGATTTTTACCATGCTGCGCAGCCATGAACGTAATTATGTTTAGTACCCGCTCGTTGGACTATGATTGTCCTCTACTACGAGTCACCAGAGACAGGATTTGTGGTTTCCTGTCCGACGAGGATGATGAACTATACGGTTCGACACCGTTTCAGTAACACTTCCACTTGTTAAGCATGTACCGTTATCTTGTACTCCTCATGTACATTGTCCGCACAGTCGAGCGTATACTACACCACACATATCACTGACTGCGATAATATTTCATCTGCAGTTATTTCTCACTTTTCAAAGTGTCTTGGACTCGTTTCGGACGAAACGTCGCTTTCGCCAACTGTTGTTGTAGATATAATGCAATGTTTTCTTTGTTCATCGTTGCCATTGCTCTGCTTTGTGTCAACATCACAAGGTTGCGAGGAATTCGTCGACTAAGCAGTTCAACAACGCTCCATAGCCTCATGCTGTGTTCACCATTGGATACCTCCAGCCCCGCGCCCTTTTGCTATTAGCATCCCATGCTGTGGTTGCATGGTAGACAATACCTGAGGTGTCGAATGCTGCAATTATCATTGGCCTTTTGCGACCTCGCACTCATGGAGTTCCTTGTCAGCTTTAGTTCGATGATGAATGGTATAAAAGTTCTGAACATAGGTCTGAATCTGACTCTGTAAACGGTGACTGACAGATCCAATACGCAAATAGTACCAGTCTGACTTTGCTGTCAATTTTGTCTCTGTTCATAACGCACAATGCGACACTCGGCGTATACTGCGACACTGTATGATGACTGCGGCAGCGTGATAGTTGTCCGATGACAACTGTTTAACTGATGGTAACCGCGACAAATGGCCGACTAGAGCTGTGCATCTGCTTTATCTGCGATTGGTGGATGAATGTTCGTTTGGGAACTATCTGTCTGACTTCAGGCGGAAACAGGACACAGTACGTGTCTTGAGCGCGCTCTGTGGCGTCAGGGCATAACTGTGGCGGACGGCTAGGACCGTCTATATCACTTCTGGCAGAAGCATAAAATAGTCTCTGTTAGGGGTGGCCCCTATCCCCACTAACCGTAATTACGTGGCGGCATTGCTGGATACTGGCCCTGCCATGTGCACACTGAGGTGACAAAAGTTATGGGATATTTTCTAATATCGTGTCGGCCTCCTTTTGCGCGGATTAGTGCAGCAACACGACGTGACATGGACTCAACAAGTCGTTGGAAGTACCCTGCAGAAATATTGAGACATGCTGCCTCAATAGCCGACCATAATTGTTGAAGTGTTGACCGTGCAGGAGTTTTTGTACGAACTGAACTCTCGATTATGTCCCACAAATATTCTATGGGACTCATGTAGGGCGATCATGGTAGCCAAACCATTTGCTCGAATTGTCAGAATGTTCTTCAAACCAATCACGAACAACTGTGGCCTGGTGACATGGCATATTGTCAACCATAAAAATTCCATCATTTTTTGGGGACATGAAGTCCATCAATGGTTGCAGATGGTCCCAAGATAGCCGGACATAACCATTTCCAATTCATGACCGGTTGATTTGGACCAGAGGAGCTAGTTCATTCCATGTAAACATAGCCCACACCGCTACGATGCCACCACCAGCTTGAACAGTGCACTGTTGACAACTTTGGTCCATGGCTTCGTGAGGGCTATGTCACCCACGAGCCCTACCGCCAGCTCTTACCAAGTGAAATCAGGGCTCATCTGACTGTGCCACAGTTTTCCAGTCGCCTAGGATCCAGTCGATATGGTCATGTGGCCAGGATAGGAGTTGCAGGCGATGTCATGCTGTTAGCAAAGGCAACCGCGTCGATCGTCTGCTGCCATAGACCAGTAACCCCACATTTTGCTGCAGTGTCCTAACGGATACGTTCAACGTACGTCCTACATTGATTTCTGCGGTTATTTTTTCGCAGCGTTGCTTGTCTGATAGCCCTGACAACCCTGTGCGAACGGCCTGCTCTCTGTCCTTAAGTGAAGGTCGTCGGTCCGCGGTGAGAGGTAATGCCTGAAATTTGGTATCCATGGCGCACTCTTGACACTGTGCATGTCTGAATGTTGAATCCTTAACTATTTCCGAAATGGGATGTCCTTTGCGTCTAGCTCCAACAACCATTCTGCGTTCAAAATCTGTTAATTCCCGTCGTGGGGCCGTAAACACGTCGGAAGCCTCTTCACGTGAATTACCTAAGTATAAACGACAGCTTCGTCAATGCACTGACTTTTATACATTGTGTACGCGATTGTACCGCCATCTGTTTATCTGCATATCGCTACCCCCATGGCTTTTGTCGCCTAAGTGTATAGCCGCGTACCATATCTGGCGGCGAACACAATAGTACGTGCGCACATGTGGGTACAATCGATCTGCTTACTGCACTGTTCCTGCTGAATACCGCAGGTAATGTCGCAGATACTCTCTTAAGAAGAATAACTAATGTAATAAAAATAAATAGAAGAAACAAAAACATCCCTCTTTACGACGACTGTCACAGTGTCGAGGTCGTTATTAACGCGACAGGTGAAACTTTCTTTGAAAATATTTTCAGTAGAAACAACGAGTCTGAAATGTAAACGAGACATGATCGAGTGCTGCACCACATAACAGCTCCGTTTTCGCGACTTACTTTTTTATAGTTTTATTTGCACAACTCGCCACCAGGAATTGACAACCTGATAGTTACTTTCCAGTGTCGGATATATCATTCAATGACGAATTAACGCAGTACAAATTACAGTTAAATATATAAATGTAGCCGAGAGCCATGAGTTCACCACAGAACAAGAACTTAAAATGGAAGTAACAAATGAAAGAAAGGAGGAAACAAAAATCCTTAAGCAATTAATAAGCGGAAAGAATACGAGTATGTTCTTACTGCAGCACCACCGTAAGTCTGTATCTCGGAAGGAACGTCAAATCTAGGACTTCCCAAGATGTCTGCTGTTGTATACTTATTCTGCCTACTACTGGAATCCCCGTCCGTCCGGTCCAAGGCTCAGACAACACTTGGGCCTGTTCTGTCAAGTCGGCTCCACCTTACTATCCTGCTTGTGCTACGAATTGTATGGTCATTCACTTAATGGTGACTCCTAGCTAGCATCTCCTTTCAGGGAGAAGAAGGATGAATCTGACTGACGATGATGTTATAGGGATCTGACGCTTCTTCGATGATATTGCGAAATACCAGGTGTTGCTTGTGTTTCTGCAAGTGGTTAGTATGCTTGGTCACGATAGACAAGGCGTTGGTGTCTTAAGGGAGATTTCAAATAGAAAATTATGTTTTCCATGGGCCATAAAGAGTCTATTACTTGTACAGGCTACAGTTGAGCGTGCCCAGGATGATTTCCGAGGCCGCCAGTCCGTTATAGCGGGGCCAACGGATGATCGCTTTGTAAGTCAGGAAGAAAATGTGCCGCAGCCAGCTGGGTGCTGGTGAAGAGAGAGCTTTCGGCATGGCACGACGCTCTTCAGCGGCTATCAGCTGTCTACACGTGATCTTTCCCACGTGTTCTCTATTAGATATATCCAGCGGGTGCATACTTGGACCGATTTGTTGCCAGCAGTTCAGAGGAAACAATAAACTATGCTGAGGCGAGACTATAACTTCCCACATAGGGCACAATAAATTATAATTGAGCAATTGAAGATAATATTTCTAAAGAAAAATTCGCGGAAATAAAGTGCCTGGGTGACATGATCGCGGGCGACACGTGTTGGGGGTGAGGGGCTCCATGGTGGTAGGCGATATGCTAATGGTCAGCAGCGCAGTTTTTGAACTGAGACATTGGTAGGAAACAGTAGCAATGCTTCCTTGTATTAAGAAACTCTGTCTCTCAAACTGTACACGATGCAAGCTCTTCAGCATCCACAGGCAGCTAATGCCATCCAAGGTGAACGTTATTACCAAGCTGTCAGGCTGTCGTGGTCTTCACTCTGGAAACCTGTTTGCTGCAGCTCTCCTCGTTAATTTGTTCTGTGCAACTCTCTGTATCTCTGCATAACTACTGTAGACTGCATCAACCTGATCCTGCTACTGCAGTCAAGACTTTGTATCCCCGGTGCAAAATTAACTTTTCCTTCATGCCTCAGAGCGTGTTCAACAACCTACCCGTAATTTTAGCCAAGTTGTGCCAAAGAGCTCCTTTCTCCCCGATTCCATTCTATACACTTTCATTTGTTATCCGATCTACTTGTTAATCTTCAGCATTCTTCTCTAGCGAAAGCTATACATCATCATGTACTTCATGATCTATGTAACAATGGTCGTAACAATGAAAATATTGATTGATCTGTCAGTAAGATCAGTGGTTTAGTCACTACTGAGGTACTTAATCGCTGAGTGTATATTTTGTCGCCGTAATACGGGGAACTGACACGTTTTGCAACTATTCCACACTAGGTAAAATTGAATAGCTAAACGATTAAGTGTAGAGGTCTTTCCTCTACTGAGCATTTTAACTGATTTTCAATTCTAGCAACACTTTCTGCCATCTTCCTGTCATTGTCCGGTTCGCTACCAGCACGAGCAATGAGCTGCTGGACAGGTGACTATGACATGTTGACCGACAACATAGACCAAAATTTATTAAGATTTATTCATCAGTTCGCTGAATCATATATTTCTATCGATTTCCTCGGATGCTTATCACATGGTTCTCCTTACACTCGTTTAAATTCGATGAGGTCTTATTTATCAACAAGGATATGGTTCTCTTTAAACCTGTGATGAAGTTTTCTTTATTTTTGTGGCAACTTTTTAACGCGACTATTAAATCACGACGGGTCTGTCTCACACTTCACAATCTTGCGAAGCAAATAATTCGCTAAAGCGTGTTGCAGAAAATGATTTTTGCAATTCATCCTCGATATCTTCAGCAACCAAGATGAATTTTTGGCGTTTGCTGCTTTGGTATCTACTATGTGTAATGTGTTGCGCTTTCTTTTAACACCTTTAAACACTGACACATCTACTTGGAGTTTTCTGGTTCTCACAGATGAGTCTGCTCCCTATCTGTTTATAAATTAAGTGGCCAATTACAAGAAAATATCAATCACTGATAATATTACTTTTTACCGGTATCCTTGTTCATACACATTACTTAATTGCTCTGTATCAGAAATTTCGAGTCTGCACCACTATACTGATTTCGTCGTATCTCATTTCATGATTACATTTCAGGCAGTACTCGGAGACAACCGATTTTCTTGACTGTTCCAGTCACGTGCGTGACTGATGTTCCTTGCAGATCTCTTTGAATGTTGTACTGCTCATGGTACATGGGTATGGAATGTTGTATTCACCCGATTTTTGTAGGCTTAGAACTTCTCCAACATACTAAAGCAGATATTTTATCTTTTTTGATGGGAGTGAGAAACTTGCTATTAATTATTGTTGGCATTTTGCTTTTCTTTCACGGTCCTGGTATCAATCATAGACATTCATAATCCGGGCCGCAAAGCTCGCTCGAATTTCTTTGGGAAGCTGCTTGAAGGTGTCTTTAAGTCTACAGTGATTCACGTCTTATCTGACAGCGTGGGAGCTCTCTGAAACAGCGTGCTCATCACAGAATTTCTTTGAAGGGCATACAAATAGAATACCGTGTGTATGGACTTCCTGCGCACACCGTTGTGGGCTGGATGAGAAATGTTACAGAGGATTCGAAATTAAAATAGTACGCAGACCAGAGTGTATTGTAGCTGCAATTAGAGATGTCTTGTGGAATGTTGTTCTCTTATATCAGTATTAGTACGGATATCAACTGGACTATATTCGTTTCCCTCTGTTCTGTGACTCGTCCTTAATCAGATGGTACTTTCGTTCATTTTTATGTCGTTCAGCATCCCAGGCCTAATTTCTCTTTTCCTTCTCTTTCCTGTAATATTTCCTTCAATACACTTAGTTGCGGGGAATTCTATTTACAATATAAGTCCCAGTCATTTTTTCCTTTAAATTCTTTGCGTTTCTGCTACTTTGATTTCTTTTCATACTCTTAGCAGTACTACTTCATTCCTCATTCTGTCAGTCTATTCTCCTTTTTCTGCACAACGGCATTTCGGAACTATCGAATCATTTTTTCTTTATTTTTCACTCCCTGTATTGGTTTTCATATAATACTACATTCCAGACAACACACTTGGCCAATTTCTTTGTAGTTCTATTGGAATTCTCCTTGCTGCAAGCAAATCTTTCACCATTACAAAAATGATTTACCTATAGATTACCTACTTTTTACCTTAACATGGTTTCCATTGTCTGTCACCATGTTTCCTAAGGACCTAAAAGATTTTAATTGTTCTAAGGTTCTTTCCTTCCAATGATATCATGACGTAACTTCCACATTTGCTGTTTCTTACCCCTTATATCTGATCTACACTGATGGTTTGATCCCGATTTCCGTCTTTTTATAAGTTTTTAAACAATAGGATCAAAACGGAAATCACTTATGCAATAACAAATACAGTACTTTATCCATCTTCAGCAACTGAATTTCTATTTGTTGGAAAATTGGTTGCACTAGAGAAATTTTATTTCTTTATCAGGTTCAAGCACCTAGTGTCCTTCGTCAGAAGATTATAACTATCGCATTTTTAGCGATATTAAAAAGTGCCCCATGACGTTTGTCACGTCAGTGTACATTTTCCGTTTTCAGCAAGAATCAGATAAGGAAGAGAGTTCGCTGCCAGGGAACATGTGCATACGAAGTGTGAGAAACTATTTACGATTAGACGTAGATGAAAAATGTAAGCAGGCGTATGCAGCATATTACTGTAGCCAGAATAACACACACGACTACAGTAATGTGGTGCATACACCGGCTTATTTTTTTTTTTACGCTCGCTAATAATGCGGTAGTTATAATGTTCTGAAGAAGGGCACTGGGTGCCTGAAACCAACAAAGAAAATTTCTTTTCTGCAACTGATTGGTGATTTTTCAACAGAAACAATGACAAAGTGTAAGGTGGTGGAGTGAAGAGCTCTTAAGAGGAACGGAGACTAGCTGAACAATTGACTCGTGATTTTGAGTGGTAGTGACGAATCAGAAAAATATAATTTTGTCAAAGTTGGCTCACAAACGCTGAAAAATGATATAATTTAGAGGGAGATTCTACTTTATTGCCATGCTCGGATACGTATGTTAAAGACGCTACAGCCAAATGCCATTCGTAAAGCACGAGGTAGTGGTACGGGGAAGGCAGGGCCCGAAGTGGTCGCAAATGAGCAGGTTGGCCGCAGGGCAGAGCGGCGGCAGTGGGTCAGCTGAGGGCCGTATCGATTGCGGCGCTGAATGAGGGCGGCCGCCGCGGGCCATTGAGCCGCAGACATCGACCGCGGCCGCGGCCGCCGTGCCTGGCACGGCTCTCCTTCCCTGAGGGCCCGCGGCCTGCGCGCCAGACACGCGCCCTGCGACACCGGCCGCGCGGCAGCGGACGCTTCCCGGCGCACGCTCCACACTATATACTATTTCACCTTCATCTACGTCTAATCGTAAATAGTTTCTCACACTTCGTATGCACATGTTCCCTGGCAGTGAGCTCTCTTCCTTATCTGATTCTTGCTGAAAACGGAAAATGTACACTGAGGTGGCAAACGTCATGGGGCACTTTTTAATATCGTCTTGGACCTCCTTTTGCACGGCGTAGTGCGGCAACACGACGTGGCATGGACTCAACAAGTCGTTGGAAGTCCCCTGCAGAAATATTGAACCACGCTGCCTCAATAGCCGTCCGTAATTGCGGAAGTGTTGCCAGCGCAGGATTTTGTGCACGAGCTGACCCCTCAATTATGTCCCATAAACGTTCGATAGGATTCATCTCGGGCGATACGGTTTGCCAAACCATTCGTTCAAACTGTCCAATATGCTCTTCAAACCAGTCACGAAAACTTTTGGTCCGGTTACATGGCACATTGTGATCCATAAAAATTCCATCGTGGTTTGGGAACATGACGTCCATGAATGGTTCAAATGGCTCTGAGCACTATGGGACTTAATATCTATGGTCATCAGTCCCCTAGAACTTAGAACTACTTAAACCTAACTAACCTAAGGACATCACACAACACCCAGTCATCACGAAGCAGAGATAATCCCTACCCCGCCGGGAATCGAACCCGGGAACCCGGGCGTGGGAAGCGAGAACGCTACCGCACGTCCATGAATGATTGCAGATGTTCTCCAAGTAGCCGAACATTACCATTTCCAGTCAATGGTCGGTTCAATTGAACCAGACGACGACCTACTCCATTGCATGTAAACATAGTCCACACCATAATGAAGTCACCACCAATTTGCGCAGTGTATTGTCGACAATTTGGGTCCATGGGTCTGCACCGCACTCGAACCCTGCTACCAGCTTTTACTAACTGAAGTCGGGACTCATCTGATCAGACCACGGTTTTCTAGTCGTCCAATCGATACGGTCATGAGCGCAGGAGAGGCGTTGCAGGCGATGTCGTGCTCTTAGCAAAGGCACTCGCATCGTTCGTCTGCTGCCATAGACCATTTATGCCGAATTTCTTCAGCGTTCACCGCAGTGTCCTAAAGGATACTTTCGTCGTACGTCCTACATTGCTTTCTGCGCCTTTATACTTTTACACTGCTGGCCATCAAAATTGCTACACCAAGAAGAAATGCAGACGATAAACGGGTATTCATTGGACAAATATATTATACTAGAACTGACACGTGATTACATTTTCATGCATTTTGGGTGCATAGATCCTGAGAAATCAGTACCCAAAACAACCACCTCTGGCCGTAATAACGGCCTTGGTACGCCTGGGCATTCAGTCAAACAGAGCTTGGATGGCGTGTACAGGTACAGCTGCCCATGCAGTTCATCAAGAGTAGTGACTGGCGTATTGTGACAAGCCAGTTGCTCGGCCACCATTGACCAGACGTTTTCAGTTGGTGATAGATCTGGAGAATGTGCTGGCAAGGGCAGCAATCGAACGTTTTCTGTATCCAGAAGGGCCCGTACAGGACCTGCAACATGCGGTCGTGCGTTATCCTGCTGAAATGTAGGGTTTCGCAGGGATCGAATGAAGGGAAGAGCCACGGGTCGTAACACATCTTAAATGTAACGTCCACTGTTCAAAGTGCCGTCAATGCGAACAAGAGGTGACCGAGACGTGTAACCAATGGCACCCCATACCATCACGCCGGGTGATTCGCCAGTATGGCGATGACGAATACACGCTTCCAATGTGCGTTCACCGCGATGTCGCCAAACTCGGATGCGACCATCATGCTGGTATAAACAGAACCTGGATTCATCCGAAAAAATGACGTTTTGCCATTCGTGGACCCAGGTTCGTCGTTGAGTACACCATCGCAGGCGCTCCTGTCTGTGAGGCAGCGTCAAGGGTAACCGCAGCCATGGTCTCCGAGCTGATAGTCCATGCTGCTACAAACGTCGTCGAACAGTTCGTGCAGATGGTTGTTGTCTTACAAACGTCCCCATCTGTTGACTCAGGGATCGATAGGTGGCTTCACGATCCGTTACATCCATGCGGATAAGATGCCTGTCATCTCGACTGCTAGTGATACGAGGCCGTTGGGATCCAGCACGGCATTCCGTATTACACTGCTGAACCCACCGATTTCATATTCTGCTAACGGTCATTGAATCTCGACGAACGCGAGCTGTAATGTCACGATACGATAAACCGCAATCGCAATATGCTACAATCCGACCCTTATCAATGTCCGAAACGTGACGGTACGCATTTCTCCTCGATACACGAGGCATCACAACAACCTTTCACCAGGCATGGCCGCTCAACTGCTGTTTGTGTATGAGGAATCGGTTGGAAACTTTCCTCATGTCAGCACGTTTTAGGTGTCGCCACCGGCGCTAACCTTGTGTGAATGCTCTGAAAACTAATCATTTGCATATCACAGCATCTTCTTCCTGTCGGTTAAATGTCGCGCCTATAGCACGTCATCTTCGTGGTGTAGCAATTTTAATGGCCAGTAGTGTATGTTAGCACTTACAACTCTACCCAAACGCCGCTATTCTGGGTCTTTAAGTGAAGGCCGTCATCCACTGTATTGTCCGAGGTGAGAGGTAATGCCTGAAATTTGGTATTCTTGACACACTCATGACATTGTGGATCTCTGAATACTGAATTGCCTAACGATTTTAGAAATTAAATGACCCATTCATCTAGCTCCAACTACCATTCCACGTTCCAAGTCTGTTACTTCCCACGGTGTGGCCATAATCACGTCGGAAAACTTTTCACATAAATAACCTGAGTACAAATCACGGCTCCTCCAATGCACTGTCTTTTTATACCTTGTGTACGCGATACTACCGCCTTCTGTACACTTGCATATCGCTATCCCATGACTTTTGTCACCTCAGTGTATACAATTCCCACTTACGTCCCCATTTTTATCGTGAGAAAAATCAAGACTACAGTGTCCTCACAGAATACACTGCGTCTCTCACTACACCTATGGTCTCCCGTTATCTGTTTAGACTAGTTTGTCAGCTCTGGATTACTACAACGCTGCCTTATTTTCATTACATCGGACGTAATTATACACGCATACCTTATGACACTAGTATTCACTCCGTTTATTCTCTATTAGTTAGTTTGACATTGTGGGGCAACAACGCTAGGGACAATATCAATATTAAAGCTGAACATAAATTGACAAGAAGAAGGAATGCTTTCCTCTCATCACATTTAATCAAGTTGGTTCCATCGAACATCCAAATAAGTCAAGAATGATGACAGAAGTGTTGTAACTTCATGATCATACCCATCTGTACTGGAATGGAGAATTGCCTTAATAATGTAAATTAATGATTTACAGACCCCCAGAATGAATCTTCACTCTGAAGTGGAGTGTGCGCTGATCAAAAACTTGCTGGCAGATTAAAACTGTACTGGACTTGAACTCCAACCCGGAATCTTTGCTTTTCGCAGTGTTCTGCCGACCAAGCTATCCAAACATGGCTCCCGACCCGCTTCTCATTTCTGTGAAGTTTGGAAGGTACGACATGAGGTACTAGCGGAAGTACAGCGGTGAGGCTAAGTCGTGAGTCGTACTTGCATAGTTCAGTCGATAGAACACTTGCCCACAAAAAGCAAAAATCCCAGTTTCGAGTCGCAGTCCAGCACACAGTTTCGAGGTATCATTTAGAGACCTATTGCCAAAAAATTTAAGAATCTTTAGATGGATGTTGTGCAATTGCGAACCCACACTCTAGCATGTGTTCCAAAACTAAATTGTCGAAATAACATGACACGATTGTTGAACTATCACGATCACTGCCTAAAAGCATGGACAAGAAGTGTGAGAATTCACAAGTGAAACAAACGGACGTCATAGTTCACCAATTAGCATGTCATCACTTCTACATCTTCTTCCAAGCGGATTTTATCGAAATTGCTGCTATCATTTTTTTCCAATAAACTTGATATCGGTCACTATAAATTTATGTTTATGTTGACAATGATTTAAGTATATTATCTATCTGACGAAATTAAATAGATCTGAAAACTTTCTGTGGCAGTAAAACACTTAATAAATGTTTCGAAAAGAGTTGTTGCTTCATTTAGAAGATTTGTTTTGCACTTCACACAACCACTTGTTGAGAACAAAATAATGATTGATTTTCTAATTTACTGCAGTCCAGAATAATAACAAAAAGAGAGAAAAACATCCAAGACACTCACCAAAAGGGAAAAAAAGACGGAAGATAACTGAACAGTAGCTTCTGCATTGAGTAAAGAGAAGACACTACCATTGGTCGTTATACCGTCTTTCCTTAGAAAAGTAGATGACAATAGATAGCAAGCTTATCTATTGACTATTACCTGGCATGTATGTTCCTAAGACTATGACTCTACTAGAAAACTGGCTCTGTTGCTAGTTCTTTTGTAGATTATGTTAGGTATTCACAGACTATTAAATCCCCGGGTGTGTGAAACTTCTCTCTCCCACTCTCATAACATACAACTATACTGTAGAAGTTAGATTCGAGAACCACGCTGTCAATAATGATGAAGATTTTTTGTTCCAATATGAAACGAATAGGAAAGAATTTTGAGAGTGATTCACACACACACGCACGCACACACACACACACACACACACACACACACACACACAACGATATAAGATTTTCTTATTTTATATGAGCGCACAACACTATTGTCGAATTATTCAAATTACGCTAATCATCCTGGATGTAAAAACCGCGAGAATTATGATTTCGTGGGTACATAGTTTTGATGTAAGCTTTTTCAATACGAAAATGCTGCTCACCTGCCGACTAAATACTGAATGAATACTGCGCCTTTAAAATGGAGGCTGACAAATACGTATATCACTTATAAGGATCTTTACTGCTCTGTATAGTTCATCAAGCCTTTACTGCCCTATATGGTTCAATAAGCCACTAAAGCAACCACCTGGCTTCATGTTGACATAACATCAATTTATCCTCCTTATGCAAAAGTTAGATATGCTGTGATGGATACCAGATCGATGTAGTGGGACATACAGCCTACGAGGCATTATTTCCTCTACAGCCCAACCGAGATTGGTCTTTCACACGAGTCAAGACTGAGACGATCTCTACTTCTCCCCTGTTACTGATGTCGTGAACACATTAAATACGATCTATGAGTGAAGATAAAACGAAAATCGGTTAATGTTACTTCCAGGTTCGCTAGTGAGTAAATGGTTTTGTCCGGTAACATACCATTAAGTTGACAGCATTAACCTGAAAATTTAAACAGTGATTAAAGAATGCTCGATGATTGTGAACATTGCGTTTAGCAGACAAAGCTAAATAGTGGTGAAAAAACAATTGCATATAAGAAGAGCTACAAATGTACAGAAATATTCTATGATGCTAATATTCACAAAATAGAAAAGATTTCCTTTCAGGAACAATTCTAGATTCTGAAGTAACAGCCGGACGGTGTGGTCGAGCGGTTCTAGGCGCTATAGTCTGGAACCGCGCCACCGCCACGGTCGCAGGTTCGAATCCTGCCTCGGGAATGGATGTGTGTGATGTCCTTAGGTTAGTAAGGTTTAAGTAGTTCTAGGTTCTAGGGGCTGATGACTTCTGATGTTACCTCCCATATTGCTCAGAGCCATTTGAACCATTTTGAAGTGACACTGTCCGTTGTATGCCTAGTGAAACTCATTCACATTATATACTTATATGGATATGGCGTCTGTTGTTTCGGACATGTCCGAAAGAACAAACACCATGTCCATATAAGTATATAGTTCTGGCAGTGACCTCCTTCTTCTGTGCAGATGCACAAATATTCCCCGAACTCTTACGGGACTTGGTAAGAATGTCTTCCACGAGTAATGAGTGTGTTGGGGTGGGACACTACGAATGTAGTGGGTGGACATACAAGGTGAGAATATGGGTTTCGCGGGAGGCGTGCACGAGATAGTCCCTGCAGTCGCACTATCCTCCATGGCCTCGATGGCTCAGAGGGATTGCCGGCACGGTAGCTCAGCGTGTTCGGTCAGAGAGCCGGTTGGCTTCTGTAATAAAAAACTGAGTGGAAGAAACAACCACCGAACTTGAACAGGATGTCTTGCGACGTCCGCAACGACCAAACACAACGATCAATAACGAACAAAATGTTGATATATATCAACGCCCGTTAGCAGCTGAAGGTATTTATATAATTCTAATTTCATTCACATTATTGTCGGCGAGCCGTTAGGAAGTTAGGAGACACTCGAACAGTGTTGCTGGCTGTTTGGAACTAAGAGTCAGTCAGTAAGTAAGAAGTAGGAAAATTATTGTCTACAAATGGCAATAGTGAATTTTTTGCTATTTACTGGCTTTCGGCACAGAAAAACGAATGTTGTACGGTACTGCTGTCTCGCATATTTCTCAGGAGGAAAAGTTTTCTTCATTCGCACCCATTGTACACAATTTTCATGCGAGTATGGTGTCGTAACATTACCCATTTGTTTCGAATAGTACGAAGGGGAACTTCGAACGTCCGTTCTTATCTGACGGACGGATTGCATCAGTCTCACAACAGGAGACACCGCAGGGAGGTTTGAAATTTAATCCCGCGCAAGAGGTAAGTATAGTGACCAGGAGTCGTATAGGATCCTAGCTGGCAAAATACATACTGGTGATGCAAATTCGTTCCATCAGCAGGGTTCGAAACCGCAACAGTCGATCGTCACTGACAAGGGAGCGTTAGCTACTTCTGATATGGAGGCGCGGTGAGTACTCTATTATAGGGCAGACGCCTCATTACATGTGCACATTATTTATGTTGTTCTTTCAAACATATGTAGTTTCTCACTACTCTAAAGTGGATGGAGCTAATTTTAGACAAAAAACAGTTTTGTTTTGATAAAATATATTCTGAAGGATTATTAAATTTTGCCGCAGAAATTTTTTTCACAAAAGAGAAACGCAGCAGAAGTGAAGGCTATGTCATCACGGCGCTTTACAGTGTATGGAACAGCTTAATGAATCGTAGCATATGCGTGGGTAGAATTAAATGTCATTCACGAGTGGGTTGCGTTGGTGCAATAGTTCGGCCACTTACATGTGGACTGCGTCCTTTCACCCGAGAAAGGGCCCCTGTCACCGCGCAGCCACCATCGATCGCCGCGTCTGTCGCAAGGCTTCCAGCAGCGCAGCCGCTAGACTAGCATACGCCGCGGGCCACAGGTACAACAAGTGAAAACACGCCAGCCTCTTGGCACCAAAGACCGCCTGGAGAACGGCGCCGGGCGTGCTCACGAGTACTCTGCACTAACAACACCGAAGTGCGTAAAAAATGTTCAAATATGTGTGAAATCTTATGGGACTTGACTGCAAAGGTCATCAGTCCCTAAGCTTACACACTACTTAACCTAAATCATCCTAAGGACAAACACACACACCCATGCCCGAGGGAGGACTCGAACCTCCGCCGGGACCAGCCGCACAGTCCAGGACTGCAGCGCCTGAGACCGCTCGGCTATCACGGCAGCGAAGTGTGTAAATGAACCACAGGAACCAACTAGGAATTCACCTTTATAATTGTATCATTGAATACAGTTTTCTTGAGTGGCAGTTATTACTACGACTATTGTCGAATGAACTGATAAATGCAATAATATTTTTGAAATCTGCACAATAATCTGTACTTCACGCGTAACAGTGCGGAAGGTGCGGCAGAAGTAATCTCACATTCTGGTATTCAATAATGATCAAATGGTGCAGAAACACGTACGATGCAGTTATCTTACCCAAGCAGTTATGGAAATAGCATCGCTAACAGTGTTTTTTTAGCAAGGAGGCGCAATTTACTTATATATCTCCTAAAAGGGAAGAGACTTTGGTTATGGAACTTTATATCGTTGTCTGCCTGCTGCGTTGTCGCTGATTACAGTTAGAAGATGATGCGAGGATTCAACAGAGTTTCATATGTTTAGTCGATTATTCTGAATTTTGAAAGAAATGTCGGTTGTCTGTCTTCAGTATATCGTCCTGATTTGTCTCCACAGGAATTCAACGAGTAATTGTGGGAGATATAACAACAGTGAAATCTATGCACAACGATCTGAAACTAACAAACAGTAGAAGGGGGCAGTACGAGTTCAAGTAGCTACCATTGCGACCACTGTGAACTCAAATGTTACGAACAGATATCGTGAACCATTTTAATAAAATTTCGTTATTGCTTAAAGCCTCCTGACATATTAAGACCTTGAGACGGACCAGTACTTCACCGCAGAACTTTTGGCTGCCGCAGGTAATGCCCTTAACCGCCTGAGCAGTCCGGGAACGAATCACTACCTTCAGAAACCTTAAGTCCCCAAATATTTCTCTCCTACATTCCTAAGTTCACAGAAGCTATCCTAATTATATGAAAGAACGAACATCACGGAGAAATAGGTTAGCCCCAACATAGTGGCGTTCTATCTCCAGAATTCATTCCATTCGTTCTGAAACCATCAGTATTACCAGTTACTTGAATGAAGTTTCCTTGAGAATGTACTTGTTACGCTTCCATGAAGTTGCATTAAACGTGGATTTTTACTCTTTATTTCTTATGATTTTATTCGTGTATTGTAATTCAAATTATCTGAGTTACTTCCGCCGCCGCATACATTATCAGTAATTCTATTGATCGAGTGTTGGTGGTTGGGGGAACTGGAAACAGCCTGGCTAGAACCGAAATCTTGAGTATTAAGGGCGACCTGGACGAAATAGGAGCAGTTACAGTGTACACGGGTGTGGGTTTTGTGAAGGTTCTGTGGCACCACGATCAGTCTTGGGTTATCTCTGCTGTAAAGCCATTAAACATGGGGCTGAGTGGGCTCCTTTAGATGGTTGCTGAATCTCATATTGGTGCTGTTCCAGTAGTTACTACATGAATATGGGGATATACTGCACTTAAATAGGAGAGATAACACCACGTTAGCAAATTTATCAGCAGGAAAGGGCAAATCCTTGAGACTATAGGAGTCAACTGAGATACCGACACAGAATTCGAACAGGCAGCATTAAAGGAAATTACACCGACAGACACTCCCAGTTCATCCTATAATTGTAGAGGGAAAAATGAATTCAACTTGGTTCGTCAGAATATTAGGGAGATATAAATAAGTGAATAAGTTTGCTAATTTGTTTGCAGTAGCTTAGTATTTGGCAAGAAATTAATGGTGTCTGTCTGTCTGAACACCATCTAACCCCAAAGACACAAAATGTTAGCGTAAGTGGTTGTAAGTTAGCTGCATATTCATGCAGAAATTGTATAAATAAAAGAGGAGTCGACCCATACATAATAAATAGGAGAGATAACACCACGTTAGCAAATTTATCAGCAGGAAAGGGCAAATCCTTGAGACTATAGGAGTCAACTGAGATACCGACACAGAATTCGAACAGGCAGCATTAAAGGAAATTACACCGACAGACACTCCCAGTTCATCTTATAATTGTAGAGGGAAAAATGAATTCAACTTGGTTCGTCAGAATATTAGGGAGATATAAATAAGTGAATAAGTTTGCTAATTTGTTTGCAGTGGCTTAGTATTTGGCAAGAAATTAATGGTGTCTGTCTGTCTGAACACCATCTAACCCCAAAGACACAAAATGTTAGCGTAAGTGGTTGTAAGTTAGCTGCATATTCATGCAGAAATTGTATAAATAAAAGAGGAGTCGACCCATACATAATAAAGGGATATAAATACAAAAATGTGAAAATAAGTAAATTCTGTATAGATATGCATATAAAAGCATATGCTTATCAGTTGACAATTGGAGGTGTGCTACAGTATACAGGTCTCCACTGGGTAACTGGAAATTATCACGAAATATTTTGATTAATTAATGTGGTCTGCGCTAGACACAAGGGAGGAATTAATAATCTGTGGTAACTTTAATGTAAATTTCTTGAAGGAGGCTGACAGTAAAAATGATTTAGAGCTGCTTTTAGCGACTTATAATTTGGTATTAGACACAAATTTCCTACCAGAGTTGCTCGGAATAGTAATATCCTAAAAGATAATTTATCCACTCAGCAAGCAGAGACACATGGCTATCAAGTGGTTAACAGATTATCAGATCACAGTGCACAGTTAGTCATAACACATAACTTAGCTCCATGTAGAGTTCGGTAATGCTCACAGAAAACAGAGAGGCTGATTAATGACAAAACTGCTGAAGATTTTAAAGAAAGCTTAAAACATGTTGACAGGTGTGAAGTACACAATAAGTCTCATGCTAATTTTAAATTGACCGTATTTTCCTTGCGTTTGTATCCATTTTTGATAGTAGTTTTCCTAAAAATATAATTAAAACTTATTACAAACAGTAGTGTGACATATTGAGAAAAGCCGCAAAAATATTCCAGGAGTATGCACATCTTGTCTGAAATTGGCAGATCAGATAAGAAAATAAAGTCAGTAGGGAATTTTGTTAGAAGAGAGACAGAGAAGTCATACAAGCTGACACTATTTTTGTTAAAAAGAACGGGAGAGTTATAAGAGATATTTCATGTAAATCAGGTACTTTTAATAATTGCTTTTTTAAAAAATAGGATAGAAAACTAGTGCAAATAGTTCAGAAGAGAAAGTAAAACAGTACATTGAAGACGCAATACTAAGGACGTTTAAAGAAATAAATATTGATCTCACATCCCTATTTGAAATAAGGAAGGTTATCACGTCCCAAAAAAGTAAATTTCATATGAGGTGGACAATATCTTCAACAGGGCACTAAGAAGTTGAGGACCTAGAATATGTGGAAAATGGAAATGAGCGTTTGGCTTCATTGGCCGGGAGGCCCCTTACGGGGCAGGTCCGGCCGCCTTGGTGCGGGTCGTATTACATTCGACATCACATTGGGCGACCTGCCCGCCGGATGGAGATGAAATGATGATGAAGACAAC
The DNA here is from genome assembly GCF_021461395.2 of Schistocerca americana. Taxonomy (NCBI): domain Eukaryota; kingdom Metazoa; phylum Arthropoda; class Insecta; order Orthoptera; family Acrididae; genus Schistocerca; species Schistocerca americana. Next base: position 374,444,533 of record NC_060123.1, on the reverse strand, counting down.
GCAACACCCAGTCCCTGAGCGGAGAAAATCCCCGACCCAGTCGGGAATCGAACCCGGGCCCGTAGGGCGGCCATCCATCACGCTGACCACTCAGCTATCGGGGCGGACGCCTAGAATGTGTAATGTTCTTAGTCACTAATGTAACGCTAATTTAGCGTGTTTTTCCAGAAATCTAAATATGCCACAGTTAAGCTCTCTATAACAACGGTAACTCCACAGGTTTCATTATATCATCTAAGATTTTTGAGAAGGTAATGTACTCCAGGGTTGTATATCACAGTAATGGGATATTTAGCCAGTTGCAGTTTGAATTTAAAACCAGCAGTCAGCTATTTATACAGTAACGGAGCACATAATAAAATCCCTAAATGGCAAAATAGCAACTATTGGGATCTTTTGTGATTTGTCTTAGACATTCAACTGACGCAGTCACAATATTCTATACATCGTCACAATATCCTATATATCGTTCAGCAAATAACTGGTTTAGTTACTATTTAAGAAACAGAATTCAGATAGTTAAGCTATGCTGCCCGAATAGTACAAAGAGGGATGTCACATCATCTGTATGATGAGAAATTAAAATGGCAGCTCCACAGAGTCGGATCTTTGGCCCACAACTATTCTCGCTTTAAGTTAACGATATTCCATTTTATTTAATTGGGGTGGAGGGAGTGATAGGGGGAAAGAACTAGTCCTGTTGGCAGATGATACAAGTGTTATTGTGAAGCTGAACAAAGAAGTGTCAACAAGTAAAATAGTAAATAACGTTTTGTGAAAGCTATTCAACGGTTTTGCAGAAATGGGCTAGCTTTTGGGATTTACAGTGTTCGTCACACTGATCAACAGTTATTTTACCTATCGTGTGATATCAGTAGCACCTCTACAATTACTTGACAATTTCTTGGAAAGGAAATTCTGCCATTTGTCACAACAATAGAATAGTCTGACCGAGGCTCCTCAGGAACGCTATTTTGTTAACAACAATCCAACGTCTGGTGAGTTCTTCGTGGATATGAGCACTCCCCCTCAGATTTTATGTCGCAGCTAACCGTTGAAAATAAGAGATGTTGATAAAAATGAATTTGTCGACATTCTTCGGAGTTTGCGAAGAAAAAGTAGAATATTGGGAAATATTTTTAAAACATTTGAAGTTATATCAGTATAAATGCTATTTGATCCCCATTATGTGATTGAAAATAAGATTACAGTACAGAACCACACTTTATTAGATTTTCTTACATAAATACTTGTCATATTTTATCTATAATATTTGTATTATCTATAATATTTGTACAACATTTTTCCCAAGTTAGAGATGAGAACACGCAATAAACACGTTTCTATACGTAGAATCAGGTTAAATAGTGATACAATGTTCCAGATTTCTTATTCAGCTTGAATATAGGACTTATGGAAGACATTTGATAACCCTATGAGTCGCAGAAATCTGTGATGACAGTAGGTCCCACCTAACACCTGACTAATTTATGACTGTCAGAGATGTATGGTCAGATTGTCAGAGCGATTGGCTAATAACTCAGTATGTAGTTATGATTACTACTTACGATTATCGGCACAAAACTACAATAATTTATGAATAACCGTTATCTTTGTTAATTTTCTGCCTGCCACTGCCGTAATAAATCTCGTTCAAAAAAATATTCATCGTACCGAATGTAGTCCAAACTATCAAGGTAAGTTCGGAAGTTGACTGGCAATGATTTGGATTATGACCTGATAGAGAATCTAGGAAGAAAAAACAATTTGATTCGACAAGACAGAGGATGCAACAAAAAGTAAAAATCTCATTTTCTATTTTTCCAAACATCGCAGAGTCCGAAAAATTTTATGAACAGAAAAATGACATGTGAGCACTTTTTGCTACGTTTATGGTCGGTTCTTGAAAGCTATAAATATGCACGGAATGCAAGAAATATGCACGAAACTAAACAATCGAGACAGACCGTAGGCATCCCCTCTGGATGCCATATTTCTTCTAACGGGTTTTTAATTTCTAAAATTAGGCAGATCTGGTGTATAAAAGAGTCACGAAAAGAAATTTCCATCAAAAGCCTTGATCACTTAAAATTAAAACACCGACTTTTCCGAATTTTTTGGGCATTTCTTTTTAGTTTTTTTTTGGAAGGAGACCAAAATTAATGTTATTTCTTGAACTCAGTAATTCGAGTTGGAACAACTGCAACTGTGTCCTTTGGGCACTATGAACCGGCAGTACACCAGTGGAAAATGTAAAATCGATTGCATCTACATTTTAACAATATTTAAACCTCAATAAGGAAATGTAAAACCGCAAATATCAAATTCTTTTCGTCTGACTTTAGATAAGAATGTTAAAGAAAATAATATTACTTATCTGCTCTCACATTGAACAGTATCTTCGTTTCTTTAACAATACAAACTAACATTCAGCACGGTCAACACCTAATTCATTTTGAACTTTATAGTGTACATATTCTTTATCTTCGTTCAAGTAGTTATTCCACTCATATGTGTTAATTTTTTGAATATTCATCTTCGGACTTACCTTCCCAATCGCACATCAAATTACCATCACGTTTGTTTTCTACTGATGAATGCAGCTATAGCAGAGTCGGCGAAAAAAGATCCCTGGCAACTGCAGTGGGCTTGGCGCGGCTGCTTCGCGCGCCTATCTCAAACACTCACACAACGCGATTTGTATACGTCGTTATGGTAACGTCTCAGTGCGGTCTCAACTCTATAGACAACTATTGTTTTCGCCTGCTGCCATTTGTGCTTCTCAGTTGAAATCTGGCAACTACTATGTCTTGTGTTGTAAAGCTTCACAGCAAGGAGAAAAGAATGTACTATCTCTTGCACTGAAAAATTTAATGATAGACTGAGTATTTGTACAGTAGAAAATTTAGTGGGATGGTGTACGTTAAGATTTTACCAGAAATGAATGAAATTGAACCGCAGACAAATCTAATGTTCGCTTCCGATTTTATCGACCCTTAAAGAAATGTTCTTTTTCAGTGAGTGTTACAATTATAGTAAAACTGTCGCATACTCTCGACTGCGTGATCCACGCTGGTTGAAAGAATAAGTAGCTAGCTAAATCCAGATGTAAATACTATGCCTATAAACAACGTTCCTACGTTTTCTCTTATTTACGTTTAGAAGGGGGCTCACAGAGCTCATCGGCAATTACAATATACCACAGGTAAAAAATTACAGTACTTTAAGAAACGTCACTCCAGGTCATTCCTTTGTGAGGTTAGGAGTACACTAGTTGATCAAAGATATCTGGACATTAATATGGGGTCCTTTCACACCTTCGCCTTTATGACGGCTTGAACTCATGGCAATCCGTTCTTCCTCAAGAGCCTGAACCACAGAAGGTAGTGATGACAGATATTGTGCTCTGGAGCGAAGTCCACGCTCTGGAGCATTTCATAGGTGTTCCTTTGAGCTCGCGTCGATACACTGGGCAGGTCACTCCATTTCAGGAATACTTTTGTCCACAAACCATTGCCTCGCAAATGCTGTGTTATGGGAGCTTGCAGTATCATGCACAAGCAAAACATCATTGTCACGTTTCTTAAGAATATGCAGTACACACTGCTATAAGATGTGTTCAGATCCTTCCGTATTTAGCGTTTTTTCAAGCACAATAGGGGGACCACATCCTATCCGCAAAAAACACGCTTCTTCCGTACACTACCTACTCCGTATTTCACTTGTGTTTGTGGCAATATAACTTCTTAATATATTTATGAGCAATGTGATGGTGCAGTCAGATTTTATCAGAACTAATTTGGACTTCTATAGAACTAAAGGGTCATTTATTGCTCTAGCGTTAGTAGGTAAGAGAGACATAAGAATCTGAAATACGGAATATTTCGACGGCAGCCCAAAATTAATAATGTCAACTCAAATAACAGGGAATTATCAGATTTATTGACACTGGGGTACTTATTAATCTGACTTCAACTAAAGAGCTGATTTTGGAATTATATATCTACAGGATGGTTATAATAAAACTTTCGCTGCTTGAACCAGTGTAGACGGAAGACTATTGTGCGGATGGCTAACCAACGTTATAAGAAAGATGTTCAGACCATGCGTTGCAGGATTTGCGTTCTTAGTAGTGTTGGTGTCATGACTTGCTGTTTGGCGCCGGTATTGGTACTGCAACGTAGAGCTGAAACGCAGCATCAGTGTGCTTTACAGTTGTAGGCAGTCAACTCGGGTGCGGTCAGTGTGAGCAGGGCATCACTCGTAGAGCTGTTTTATCAAAACAGCAGCAATAGTGATGCTGCTCTTCGCGAGTTCGACGCATTAATAGAATACGGAGAGGTCCTCTTTACGCCCCAGAGTTGAAGAAAATGATTCGGAACTACTAATTAACTAGCGATTTGGATATTGCTCCTGGGAGAGGCTCATTGTCAATTGTAGAAGTGTCACGGCAGCTGAAAATTCCATGGCCGACCATTCGAAAAGTGCTGCGAGCAAGCCGGCCGGTGTGGCCGTGCGGTTCTAGGCGCTTCAGTCTGGAACAGCGTGACCACTACGGTCGCAGGTTCGAATCCTGCCTCGGGCATGGATGTGTGTGATGTCCTTAGGTTAGTTAGGTTTAAGTAGTTCTAAGTTCTAGGCGACTGATGACCTCAGAAGTTAAGTCGCATAGTGCTCAGAGCCATTTGAACCATTTTTTTCAAACAGGATAGCGCTCTCCCACACGCCACTGCTGCAACCGAAAATGCTCTACAGGGTGTCGACATATTGCCTTGGCCTGATCGGCCACCATATCTGTCTCAAATCGAGCACATAATTATGGGACATCATCGGACGACAATTCCAGCGTCATCCACAACCAGCATTAGCCACCCCTGTATTGATCGACCAAGTGCAACAGACATGGAACTCCATCCCACAAACTGACATCCGGTACCATTTGATCCACTTTTTTGCTGCGAGCAATTGCGGAATGGGATCTGCAGTGTGGTTCCAGGCTGTTGTGGGTGTAGATGGTCGTCACGTTAACCCTCAGTTGGTAACATCCATCTCTTAGGCGGGTATAAAAGCTCTCAATGTATTGTTGACAGAAGTGCATTGTTATTTGGATCTGATATTTCAGTTATCTTCATTCGTGAGTTGAACTTGCTACTGTGTGGACGTCATTGTCTCATTTCCACGATAGTACTGTCTTACTGGGACACAAACGTCAGTCACACCGTCTCACAGGCGGATATTACTGTAGAGGTAAGATTTTTACTCCGTCTGACATACTGATATTTCTCTAACCGAGTAAGTTTTTTTTCTGTTATACTCTTTACTTTTCAAATATCTCATTACTTGTAGATGGCTACTAGTGGAGGGAAGCAAAAGAATGGTGCATTTGGCTTTAGAGCAGTTTGAAGAAAGCGATGATGATTATCATTCAGACGATTCTTATGTTCCTGAGGAAGATCACGTATTAGATTCAAACCATGACAGTGGTTCTGAAATAGATGTGAATGATATTCTCTGCACGTCCGAGAATGAACAAGATTGTGTTGGCTCTCTTCAGAGTAGGAAAAATGATGACACCGAAACTGACACAATTTGTCATGGCAAGATGAACTATTTCTTTGCATGTATATCAAGATATTTGAGAAAACACACGTCAGGTTTAGAAACTATTTCATTTGAAACAGAAATATTAAATTTTGTGAGTTTTGCAAAAGAATAACATCCTTTATAAACTATTTTATGTAAAAACTAGTACTTAATTTTATAATTTTTTCGTATTGTATTGCAAAATGTGATTGAAAGACAATAAAATATTAGTATTAACTTTTCGTCAAACCTTTAAATTGCTATTTATTTTCGGTATTCACTACAGTTTAAATTTTTTGCAAAATTTGGTCATCTTAGTCTCCCAGACGGATGTTGCCTTAAACGCCATTTTTTTCACATGTTACCAACTAAGGATTAAGCAACTTTTGTAACCTGGAACGAAAACATGGTGCGGAATTAAGATATGCTACCCTCTCATGGGGAAATTACAGTGTATTTCTTTCAACGATTTATTTGTTTTTTCCTTTCTGCATGTCCTTACAAACGTTTCAATGAAGTTTCATTGTCCTACGATCCATCGTTTTTCATTAAGGCCCGCTGTCAAGTACTGAAAGTTTAATTATAACCACTCTGTCGTTGTGTTGCGAAGTTTGAACTATAACGCTTACAATTTGCAAGCTATGAACGACTATAAAGAGCTTTTCATCAAAGCTGTATGTGAAGGTGACTTACCTGATCACATGTCAGTAACGGTATGATTCTCCTACGCAGGGTCGATTCGAGAACGTCTTTCCAGACGGGTGACGAATCACATATCTTTTGGCGATGCCTCTCCCATTCCATTCTCAAATAGTAATATATCCGAATCTAGTGATCGTTAAAATGTTTTTCTTTCCTTCTAAAGCAAGTATTTTACAGAGAAATTCTCTGTTACAGAAATAAATTTCTCAATCTTATTCCAGTGCCAGATATTAAAATAAGAAAGAGATCATTACGAACTTTTAGAACTTTTACTGAAAATATAAACAGGTAGATTTACTGGACTGTTCTAGCTTAAATAGAGATATGCTATCTATTAAACTGAGTGCAAAGAAAGAAAATAAATAATTTCTGTTTTTTTTTTCAGCTTAATAGTGGAACGTTGTAATTATATAAGCTACAAATTATTTCACTTTCCATCTGAAAAAGAGAGACAGTAACATGAAAAGTATCGTTTAATTTTATACTGACATGTTAAACATAAGTTACCTTAAAGTGTGGGACAGAAACATATCATTTAATTTTATACTGACATGTTAAACATAACACACCTTTTATCTGCGTAAGTGATATGTTACATCTGAAAACAATACACCTGCAAGTATTTAAATTTCAGAAAATTTGCCGAGAAAGTAACTGAAAATAGATAAACCTTGTCAAAATTTTTATGTATTCAATTGAAAAGGTAAACACAAAATTATGTGTGATACGTAAGAGAAAATAGTTCTGTTAAGGAAATCATGTGACGACGGCGTGTGCGACACAATCTGTAAAACGTATTGTGCTGAAGTAGTAATTTATTTATTTTTAAGCGTGAAATTTGAGCCCAATTAGATAGGAACTTAACCTAAAAATTTACATTTCGAATAATTTGTAATAACTAAGTCAATATTTGGTACTGAAATCAGCGACTGCTCGTAGCGTCACATTTGCGATTATTTCGAAAACGGATTGTTTGCGGACCCACGATTACAGCAACGTTGTCGTATACTTTCAACCATGTCAGTTTTCGCTACTAATTATAACTATAACTTTTATAAAAAAATTTACACGTGGAAGCTCCTTGCACCCCTCTCAGCTTCTCGCCCCAAGCGGCCTCTTGTATAGCTTGCGTCTTGGACCGGCCCTGCTCCCATGTGACTCTATAGTTCTTACAGGAATGGTACAGAATGAATGAACCGTTTCCGAGATTTTGAGGTAATGAGTGCCATAAAAATTTCTGTTACAGATAACCTTTTGATTGAGGAAACTGTTTGCACTCAACAACAAGACGATGAGAATGTGCTGCATCGACCGTCCTCGTAAAATAGACTCACTAAGAGAGAAAAAAATTAAGACTGAAAGTCTTATTAATCCAGAACTAAAGTAACTCACCTACGATGCATCCAATCGCTCTTACTAGTGGAAACACAACTTCTTCTCCATCGACTCACTGTTCGGGCGCGGTATCTGCCTCTTGACAATCGAATCTTGCGAGAGTCAACCTTTGTCATCCTGAGCAAAGACCTATTAAAAGTGACCTGCCATTCCCTTCTACACACTCCTAATGAAGCAAAGAATATACTAGTCGGTAAAATACAATTTTACTAATATATGTGGGTCAAGCGCAAAGATCTGAGTGTGTTCGTATGGAAAATGCAAGATCACTATATATTTGGAGTCATTTATCTCGAAATATTCGCAAATGGAATTCTTACAATAATCGCTCCTGTAAGTGAGCGCTAGTGTTTTATGTATTGTCTTCAACACTCGATAACGGGCTAGTTAACGATCGGCAGTGAAAATTCATGCAAGGAATCAGGCTTGGGGAGTGGTACATGTGGAAACGAGAGGATACTTAGAGCACGAAATATCAATTTTATTGTGTTGAGGGAATGTTTAAGAGAGGCAATAAAGCAGTCAGTGTGATACACGAAACAATGCTGTTGAGAGGAAAATACGAGATATAAAAAGTGCATAAAGAAAGAAAAGTGATGATGGCGAATATAAAGAAGTTAGGAAATTATACGGAGCTCACAAAACAACAAAATTCTAATGTCAATTAATTTTTGACTTATCCCGTCATGGAATTTGTTTTGTGATTATAAATGATGCGAATGTGAACTAAGTAGCAACAGTGCTGTGAAAATAAGATGATTCCAATGTACCCATCAATAATGTCTCTGCCCTCTAGTTAACAGAATTTTGTCTCAGACGTACGCTCTGAACGAGAGGAAACTGGATGAGGAGGTGGCGACTTGCAATTTTCAAAGCTTCAGCTTGATGTATAAAGTTTGTCGAGCTCACTTCTAAGTGGGGGTGATCTTCTCTGGGTTTCGTTTATCATTGTCGTCCAATAACTCGCTTAAATTTTTACATACACCAAAGCGCACATTTTGTGAACAGAACTGGTAACTGCGAACGAATAGCTGAAGGTGGATTGAGGGCTGACAGTAAATGAGGTGGAATCATCAGAACAGATTTTTGAACCCATTGGGCTCAGAAAATATGTAATGGTACTTCTGGTGTAAGTAATGCTAAATGGATCTCCTGTTAAATCTGTTCAATAAGTAACCATGAAGGAGTGTGAGAGTAGGTACAGAAGATTATTTCTGTTTCTTGCACAATCTGCGTTCCATGATCTGTCTCTTACACTAGTTCCTGGTCTGAGTCTTTTCCCATACATTTTGACACACGCAGCATTGTCACATTTTTCGAACGTGGCACACACTCAGAAAAATAATAATACAATTGTATACAATATTATAAACAAAAAAATCACTAATTTCATGTGTAGTAAGTTCTTAGTTACGCAAATAATGATCATAAGCATAGGGAAAATACGACAGTATTCACCAACAACCAGTGACGGACAAACTGTCGACTGAATCAGGAGAGCAGAGTACGAGATACGGTCTAACCGAGTTCTCAAGCTGTGGAGTATGCTCTGACATTTCAAAATTTGAAAAATCTATACTTTTGCCAGTGTTCCGTTAAAGCTGGCATCTCTGTTATTGTTTCATCCACCGGATGAAGACAATCATTCTGATAAACTTGCTGCAGTTCTCCAGGAGTGATCCGTCCCAGCAACAAATCACATCTTTATCATTCGCTAAGGCACTGGACTTGCAGTCGGCAGAAGGAGAGGTCAGTCTCCATCTGATCGTCCAACTTTAGGTTTTTCGAAGATTTACCGAATCGCTTAAAGCGGATGCCGCGATGTTCGTCTCAAAAGGATGCCACAAATTTCCTGCCCTATCATAGCACAGTCCAAGCCTGTGCTTGCTCGTGGTCCACGAGATTGACGAGATGTTAAACCATAATCATTCTCTTCATTTTCACCGTCCTTTCACACACATTTTATTCACAACGACGGTAACAGCACAATTTTAAAATGGACTAATAACAGCGACGTACAATTTCTTAAACGCCTGTCACTTCACACAGTAGTATGAGGAAGACAAGAAAGAGCACCAGCACCTGGACTAAACTCAGAATTCAGTATGATATTCGGGCGTTTGCTCCGTAACGATAACAGAATTAATATGGTATCATAGATAACGTTGATCGTCATGGAAATGCTAATAGTTCTATAATAGAACATAATTGCGTGAAGGAACTGAGGTTTTCGCTAAAGCACTAACATGAGCTGAGACAACTCTGAAAAGTCTACTGTTTGTGGCTCGCACGACGTGATTCCGATTCGTAACAACAGGTTTAACGCTCCGAAACCGTATTGTTACTGTATGGCTTCACAAGACCCGCCATCTAACACTCAGGGTAGTGACTTTGCGAGAACAATGATGAATGCCAAAAATCGTATAAGTTTCGAATTTTGATGATGTGACATCCTGTTAGGCGATGCAAGTCTTTTCTTACTAATTCTCAACAACGCGTTGGAAGGGTTAGAGACAATTTTGACACACGTAGGAGAAAGAACTGCCGGTTTTGCTCAATGAAAATATGGTCTGACTAATCCCTGAAGCATAATGCTATCGAGTCATAGATGTCACCCACCTCCCACTGTGGAATTTGGAATATAGAGTTTTTATTTATATATTGAGTGGATAATCATCAATTCTTTGGGATACTTGTTGTTTCACCTATAAAATTTAGTTCTTACGCATGGCTTGTCTCTAAACTGAACAAATCATTTACACCAAAAATAACAAATTTCGAGCACAAATATATCGCAGCAACGTCTGACATCCCACATAGTTACAAATCGGTGAAAGGAATCTATTAAATTAAGCACTCCAGGTGATGAGAAAGAATCGACGATTCCTGTTCACTTAACTTTTAGTACGTGGTCGAACGTAATGATTGTAAAGAAAAACGCACTTTTACCGCTGTTTAATTGTATTATTTCCCTTAATTATTCCATTTTCTTGGAAGAATGAATTGAAATTGGTGAAAGTGAAGACGGTGGAATTCCTATTTTACATTGAATTCAATGCGGAGTCAAACTCTTGCCTAGTTTATTTTTTATCGAGAACCTTACGCACAACAGAAGTTCTCCAAGTACTGAAAAGAACCCAGCTCACACTCATTTATAAAAATGTTAAGAGAACGAATGTTTAGAGTTACAGACGAATAGCCCTGACGATCGTCTATTACAGTATCTTAGGGGATATCCTGTGCTCCGACATTGTGACATTCCTGACGGAAAAGAAGCTTCTCATGTGGAATCATTACGAATTCATGAAAGACCAACTGTATTACAAACACCTTGATTTCTTAACAAAGAATATCTTGGAAATAGTAGACATACGTGAACAAGAATGTGTTGCCCTCGATATCCGTAAGGTGCTTCACGTGGTACCTCATGGCTAACTGATAATAAATATATAATTATTCGCAGTATAAAACTTCCTGGCGGATTAAAACTGTGTGCCGGACCGAGACTCGAACTCGACTCGAACTCGGTACGGAACACAGTTTTAATCTGACAGGAAGTTTCATATCAGCGCACACTTCGCTGCAGAGTGAAAATTTCATTCTGGATTCGCAGTATACTTTGCCCAAGGTATGTAATTTGGCTGAAAAATTTTGTCTGATAGAACCTAGTATGCTATATTATATGTAGAATGTTCAATAGATGCGAAAGGAACACAAAATGTGCCCCAAGAAGGCAGAATAGGATTGGTAATGTTCTTAATGTACATAATTTATTTATCAGAGAACCAACAGCGGTTTCCGATTGTTTACCGACGATGCTGTTATCTATAGGAAAATGTACGCACGGAGTTAGCAGTAGGAACGGCGAATTTAAGACATAAAGTGGTTTGGAGGATTTTCATGAACTACGGTCTATCTGTTAAGGAAACAGGATACAAGATACTCTTGCTATCTATAAATAGTGCTGCTCAATAGTTAGAATCCTTGTCAAGTAGGCTTAACAGAAGACGTCGAAAGAATTCAGTGTCACATTGTTGTAAAGATACCAACAGATTATTTAAATACACATAAGGAATTTTGAGACACACTTGTTCCGTCGTGACAGGTCAGAAAACCGCGAGAAAATGCAACAGAGGTGCGCGGGGAACTTTAATGGAAATCTCTGGAAGTAAGCCGACGGTGTTCGCGCAAAAACCTGTCGGGTAAATTCAGAGAACTAACATTCGAAGGACATTGTTCAACAGATATTCTTCTTGCATTGTATGTCTTCGTCGGTGGTAACTGAGAATAAGGTAAGAGATATTAGGGTATGTGGAGGCATTTGGATATTTTCCCCTCAATTCATTCAAAATACACTCTGCTGTGTACTACACAGAAGATTGAAAATTATATACGTAAATGAGATATTTAACTCGATTTATGAGGAAATTTTCGAGGTTGGAATTACACCATTATAATATAATGTTGCGAAGAAGTAATTTACAACTAATAATTGTGATTCAGATACCTATAAGCAAGGTATATAATAAGAGAACCGACCGAAGTCATGTAAATGACAGAGAAAGTATTACCACGGCCTTGCACAGCGGGCAAAGAACGTGACATACAGACACCTGTGTCAAGAGTGTTATATATGCACAGGTAAGTCTTTAATAAGCATCTCAGGAGAGAAAAACAATTTTACGATGGAGCTGATATATGTGAAAAGCTGTTTCAGCATCTGCTAGAAATAAGGAAATATAAAACATCGCGGGGTGTTGATCAGTCTGTTCAGCTACTTACCCTCTGTGCCAAAGGAATGAAGGAAGTACGTAACACCTCATAAGTATTATAGACTGGCGTTCCGTGTAAACCTCATACTGGAGAGGACGACGCTTGTAGGAACGCATCATACTGTCGCTGGGCACTACACACTATCTCATTAGGCTAGTGTTAGGCGGAAGTCCCAAGTTTTTGGTCGGTATCCCATAATTTGAGAGATACACTACTTTGAAAACACTTATTCAAATGGTTCAAATGGCTCTGAGCACTATGGGACTCAACTTCTGAGGTCATTAGTCCCCTAGAACTTAGAACTAGTTAAACCTAACTAACCTAAGGACATCACACACATCCATGCCCGAGGCAGGATTCGAACCTGCGACCGTAGCGGTCGCTCGGCTCCAGACTGTAGCGCCCAGAACCGCACAGCCACTCCGGCCTTCGAAAACACTTATTACAGTTGCCATGTACGTATGTGGCTCTGTAGATGACTTAAATTTTCCCCGCCAAGAGATGTCCAGTTCTTTTATGAGAGTTACAACAAGAGCTGGAACGAAGCTCCCCTGTGCAGCCGAGCACGATGCTGATGCTCCGAAACACCTGATAAACATCCATTCAATTCAGTCAGACTGTGAGAAGGCCAGTCCAAAAAAATGGCATTTTTGTATTCAGTCATTTTGATAAGCACAGTGATTATTGCGGTTCTGTTCTTCGACCACAGCTATAAAGTTAACGACTGGACCATCCTTTCTCGTGACACAACAAATAGATCTTCCCAAAAGAAAAAATAGATATGCTCTTCACTGTAGATGCTAAGCAGACGCGTAGAAGCCGTTCGCGAAATGTTCTATAAACTAGGACTCTTCAGTTACCAAGTAGGCTTATATGCCGAGTCATTATTGGTTTTGACGGTCCTGTAATGCTGTTCTATACGTAAAATGAGGCAGCCCCAGTTAGATGTGTGACTTACAGGCAGCCGTTCGACAAGAAAATCAAGTTTACGACTATCCTGCACAAAAGTCACTATGTTAGAAACAGATATTGAAAATGGCGATGCAAGAATTTCGATTTGTCATAAACCTTTTTCAATGTTGGTTGTTAAATATGCGCAATGTATCTAGACACTTTTCCTCTTCACTATGAAAACAAAAGATAGATTCTGGTATGGAGAACGGTAGCTTCAGCAACAAGTAGTTACATTAACGATCGCAATACAGTGATCACGCTGGCAGTCCGTAAGACCCTAAGAATAATAAATTCTAAGATTAGTATTGAGTTAGCAGCATGCAATACTTGCCATCCCTATGTCTATATCATTCTTCTTGAGTGCGTATGCGCTGGTATAAAGATTTGCACATTCAGGATAGTGCCCCGGCAGTTGTCAAAAGCGTTCGGCTCCAGTACCTGTCGATAATAAATTGCGTGTCATACAACAGTAGGATGAATGGCAGAATGAAGGGAAGAAATAGAATAACTACGTATATTCTTAAATTAGTTTTTGCATTCTGAAGGGAGCAATGAAACGGTTCTCCAGAAAGTACAACAAGGCACAATTAAATTTTGATAAACAGCGCGAATCAGAACTCTGCCGACAATCGTTCAGAGGTGATAGTATGGACTAAAACAAGGAAAAAAAGTGTGTAAACATGGGCCCTAAAATGCGTACCTTAATAACTACGAATACTTCTTCAGTAGAAGACATGTGTCTCATATTTACGACGACGAACAAGTGCTCATAGCTCCTGAGGTATGCACTTTAGAACCCTTGTTTGCTCGACATTTTCTTCTTGTTCTGGTTCATACTACCTACCACCTCTGAAAGTTTGTCGCTGCAGTTCTGGTTCACCCTATGGATTTAGATTACTCCATTACTTGTTTCGGGTGTATGCTCATCAAAGGACGAATGTTGCTCGCTACACAAATGAAGCCGATTCGAAACTTGGAGATAAATTATATTTCCATTTCCAACATTTGCCCACAAAAGAAGGGAAGAAGAGAGGGTGGTGAACAGTCCTTGAAGGCCAGACTGAGCACCACTGTTTTGGATTAAATCCTAAATCTTTCCGCTGCATTTCACGGAGGGAATGTATATTGTTTACAGTGTTTCCCTGTCCGGCAGGGACCGTACGCTTGGCGGCCCCTTTGCTGCCATTTGAGAAGAGCAAGCTCTGTGCCGGCAGACAAGGAGAAACAGTAGTTTGTGGAGATGTCAATGCAGATTTCTTCTGATAACTGATTCATTCCACAGAATTTCGAAAGAAGAATCTCTAAGATGATCTATGAAATATGTAACTAACTAGCTACAAAAGTAAGCTACTTGTGCATAATGGAAATTGACAAATTCAATGAAATGGTACCGAGACTTACTATGACGAAATCCGTAACTCCAATAGCCACCGATGTCAAATAATCATGTAAGTATGCTTCTGATTACTCATACAAAGACTGAACTAAAGAATGGCCAGACTTACTTCTATCTTCCTTGGTCGAGTCATGAGATAAAAGAAGATACAAAATAGTTTCAGTATGTTTTAGTACTGAAAGTTCAGAATATCTGATTTTCGTAGAACACTGGTGATAGGGTAGTATCATAAAGATTAATGAATATTCAAAGTACGAGTATTCTTGGGTAAATTTTCTCCAAAGAAACCAGGTGAAACGCACAGTAAAAATATCGGGACGGGACATGGCAGTCTCTCTGTGAAACTACACCAGTGTCGTTTGTAACGCAATCTACGAGCAATTGTAAAAAATGGTTCAAATGGTTCTGAGCACTATGGGACTTAACATCTGTGGTCATCAGTCCCCTAGAACTTAGAACTACCTAAACCCAACTAACCTAAGGACATCACACACATCCATACCCGAGGCAGGATTCGAACCTGCGACCGTAGCAGTCGCGCGGTTACGGACTGCGCGCCTAGAACCGCTAGACCACCGCGGCCGGCCGAGCAATTGTATCCTTGTGCATGATGGAGATGGGGACTGATGCGCGAGTAATGCATTTGAAGGGCGAGATAGTGCAGTTGAAGGGCGAGATGCAATGGGCTGGAGTCGCTAGCTATCGATCAGCACTGACTCATACTGGAAGCGGGACGGGGAGCCGTCAGTGGCCAGCCGCTCGTCTCCGCCGCAAAAAAGTAGACCGCCACGGACTCCTCCATGTTTAGCGTGGCAGTAATCCGTAAGACCAAGCAGGCACGACCCACTTTGCCGTTGACATCCTCCGACCCCACAGTGGGACGTAAACTTTACATTTTAAAAGACTGAAACGATTTCATATATCATCGCCTCGTTATTGGGGATGGATACAAACAGACATTAAAGTGCTTCAAGCCCGAAGCTGGAACACTATCTGCTCTCTCGAAAATCTAACCTGGCTTCCACATCGGACGAGATCTCAACATCAGTACAATAAACACCCATATGCTACAACACACAGCTCAGAGGTTTGATACGAAACACAGCATACTGGGGGAAGACCTATATGCCACAACCTCTCCCTCGCTTTCCACTCACATTCTTCTACTCAAAGTAGGCTACTTGCCATTGCTTGCACTCGGACTAAAGTCCTACGGTGCCATCTACTACCTTTTAGTGCCATTTAACGATTTCTTTTCTGTCGAGTGAAACCGCGAAGCGTATTTCGTAACTGTAAATGATTCTTATAAAAATATGGCGTCAAATTGATATCACTAATTGAATGGAAGTTAAGGATGTGTGGGTCTGAAGCCCTTAGAGTGTTATAGCAACGCATGAGAGGTATAATCGCTCAGCGAATGAATAATAATTCAAAATCGTCGGCGTAAGGTAATTTTCGTTTCAACTTTCGAACTAGTCACATACACTGAACAGCCAAAACATTATGACGACTGCTCACCACGACGTTGGATGCTGCCTGGTGGCGTTTCAGGCACGTGACACTCTAAGGAAAGTATGTAAGCAGAGCAGAAACAGATAGGGTATCACCGTAGCGAAAATATCGGCAGTAAATGAGGAAATCGATTGAGATAAGCGACTCTAACAAAGGGCAGATTATTATCACGCAGAGCCTGTGAACGAGTATCTCGGAAGCGCCGAAGCTGGCCGAATGTTTACGTGCTACTGTCGTGAGCATCTACAGAAAGTGGTAGAAGGACAGTGAAACCACCACTAGGCGTTAAGTGGTTAGACGTCCAAGGACCCTTCACAGAACGTGGGGTTCGGAGGCTTGTCTGCTCTATAAAATAGGACAAATAGTGATCTGTGGTATCTCTGCCGAAAGAGCACAATTCTGTGGCAAGCAAAAGTACTTTGTTGAACATGGAACTCTGCAGCAGACGACCCCGACGTGTTCACATATTGTTCTAACGAGATCGACAGTTACGACTGTAGTGGGCGTGGAACCATCGAATTCGATCGTGGATCATTGGATACGCGTCGACTCTTCGGATGAATCATGTTTCTTGGTACACTAGGTCAATGGTCGTCTACACATACGCCGTCATAGAGGCAAACGGCGGCTCCAAACATGCACCCCGCCACGGGCGCAGGCTGATATGAGCACTGTTAGGATAAGGAATACATTCTCCTTGCATGGGACCTAAGGCACTAATCGAAGACATCATTTCAGCTGCGGACCACCTACATCAATTCATGCTTGATGTCTTTCCTGACGTCGAAGTCATTTTTCAGCAGTATAATTGTCCGTGTCTCGAAGACAGAATCGTGCTACAGTGGTTTAAAGAGCATGATAGTGACATCACGTTGATGTCTTGGCCACCAAATTCGCTGATACGAATCCGATGGAACCCATCTGGGTCTCTTCAGGCCGCTATCACCACGTTCACAAATCAGCGGCTCATTACTTACAGGAATAACATGACTTTTGTGTACACATCTGATGCTACATACCTCCACAAACCCACCAACAAATTTTAGAATCGATGGTACGCAGAATCAGTACTGTTTTGCATTTGAAAGATAGACCAACAAGCTATTAAGCAGGTGGTCATAATGTTTTGGCTCGTCAGTGAACAGAGCGAAAAAACAACTAGTATTGCGAACTTCCCAGCGTATTCGTATGAGGTCGCACAATAGTGATACACTGAATTTATCTAAGTGCTGATACCCAGAATCTGTGAGAACCTAATACATAGCACCATTGTTATTCTGAATAGGTACTGCAGCACTTTTCAGTTCAATAGCTTCCTCGATTGCGTTTAGTTTTACGTTATCTATGATCACCTGTTTTCCACTTTCTAATAACTGTATTCTCGGATTACAAGAAAATACAACGTAATCTGAAATTCATATCTGTCAGGAAAGTTACAGAAATTTTAAAGATAAACACGATCTCCTGGAATTCACCTAGTCCATGCGCGAAAGTTCAATTTTTCTTGTCTTTGATATCTTAACCACAATAATTATAATTTTCTTCAGGATGTCTAGAAAACACACATCTTCCACTTGGTTGCATGACCGTCTTTGTAGTTATAATTAACGGGTTGTCGGCGAACCACAGATCGGATCCTGTGTATTCAGTAATTAAAAATAAGGCTATCTATGGAAATTATACTCTCTAAACTTGTGTGGGATGCTAGCCTTTAACTTATCAGCAACGGTCAGAATTTTATTGTTACGCACATCAAGTGCATAACTGCTATGTGTTAGATCTTTTCTATAATTAGGACTAAATACAGGAACCTCAGGAGTTTGTCAGTTCATTGTGACACAGGCTTAGAGGATGTTTCAGGCAAGTATTAATGAATGACAGAAATTCCGTCGTTGTCTACAATAAAATCTCTTCTTTTCCTTCCACAAAAGTGCAACTTGTATTTCAAAACATTCGTCCTAATGTAGGGCATACCGGTAGATAACTTCGAATAAGTTTTCAGGAACACCTTAACTTAAATAATCTCCGATCTCTCTTAACAGCGCTCTTACGCGAAGAGGGGTACTGCATCACGAGCCCTCCAGAAAATTTGAAAACATTAAAAAATAAAAAAGTCACATTTTGAATATATTAGAGAAAGTAGAAATGGTTAGATATAAAAAAGAAAATTCACAGTTCACACTGAATAACCTATTGGAATGGATACATTTGATTATTTATACTATTAGATATGGAAATGAGCGTATGGCATCGTTGGCCGGGAGACTCCATCCGGGGAAGTTAGGCTGCCAAGTGCAAGTTTTATTTCAGTCGACGCCACGTTGGGCGACTTGCACGCCGGTGATGAGGATGAACTAATGATGAGGACAACACAACACCCAGTCCCCGAGCGGAGAAAATGTCCAACCCAGTTGTAAATCGAACCCGGGCCTGCTTGCGTGGGAGGAGAGCACTTTTCCATCCAGCTAAGCCGGCGGACCTACGATTAGGTATTAGTTCGTATTAAAATTCTGTATTATTCTCTCTTCTAAAGGTAGCGACCCAACGGTCCCACTCATGAGTATATGACGTAACACTGTCTACATGGATACTTCCCGTTCTGCCAGCTAGCTAGTTGTATTAGAGGTTCGTGCAGGCCGCTTTTAATTTGCCCAACACCGGGTTGCCCTACCGTCGCACTGGTAAGACACTACATCCTGATACGTTCCACACAGTAATTTGAGTAGTGCCGTGACTAACGATGATAGCATTGACATGTTTTATCGCCAATCCGGCTCTTTTTTATAATATTTTTAGCGTTCTCTCACTACAAAATATTTCTCTTGTTTGCATTTTAGATGCAGGCCTATTTTAAATCATTGCTCAATAACTGCAAGTTTCACCCATTATCAATTCGTCCCAACTGAATGGAGCATGTTCTTGTTACCTCTCGTTCGCCGTAGTATTCACACTATTCATTGACTAGTAAATTTTGACTAGGAGTGATGGTAATGCCTATGAGCTTTTAACGTTGTGAGTGTGTTTTAAATATTTCTTTATTCATTTTTAAATCGCCCTAGTGGTGACACTGAACATTGCTCTTTACCATGTCTGTTGCACCTGATAATGCAGCTTTAGGCCGCGGAACCGATTGTGTTTCTATAAACAACAATTTTACCAGCGTTAGAGAAATTCTTACTAACATCATTTCCCCTCACGATGACTCCATCACAGTAAATATCACTTCTAATCTCAGTCTTCGTACCCCAACAGCTCTTGTCATTCGATATCTTATCTGGTCTCTTCATTTTTATACTGCACCAGAACTCAAATTTTTCAAGGTTTTTAACTTTACGTTTCCTCTCTGTTCAAGTTTCTAAGACGTATTGGTTCGTTTTTTTTTTTTTTTTTTTGTAATTTAGCATTCTGCAGGCTGCTTCTATTTACCTACCCGTAGCCAGCTCATCATCAGTCTCGCCCCACTGAGGAACGCAGCATTTGTGACGGTAACACCTTGTATAATTTGACTGTTTGTTTGTTATCAGATTCTATAAGTACTGTATGAAAGCACTCGGCATAATTTCACTGGTATTAAATATATAATTTGTCACCAGGTTCTCTATGAAACTCAAAATCATGAACAGTTTCTGGTGTCTGGTTTTCATTGTGATTTGAAGAGGTCTTTCATACTTATTGTAATCACTTCTGACCTTTTCCCCGGTAGAGCTCCGCATCATAATATTATTGCCTGCTTCAACCAGGCTGATGATTGTGTTTGCTTCCTCTCCATTAACAGTGCGCCTACAGCACACTTTATAGTTGTATTGAGTCACTCCCCCCTCCCCCCCCCCCCCCTGAAAAATCTCTTGCTCTTTCAAAGCCATCGTCACTCATACTACTCTAGATTTGTAGCCCAGACATATTTCTACTTCTTGTCCTAGAACGTATTGACGATGAGCCTGCGGGCGCTCCCATCAATCCCAGTTTCTTCGATGACGACTGTCAAAACTCCTTTAGAGGTGACAAATATTATTTTTTCCTTTCGTTTCCTTTCCTTCCCTAGCCTCGTTCTAAAACTAATTAATTATTATGAGCAGTCGTCTTTAGGCGTCGAATTTTGCACCAAATTACATCTAACATTAATCAATAGCTTATCGCAAGAGATCTATAGATCAATTTAAAATTTCAGTAAACGAATTTAACAGCTTATCAAAATGCAAGAAACATCACAATGTTTTACCCCGGTTTTGTCTATACGTACCTGGTCCTTTCTTTCTGTTACCCTCTTTCAGGTTAGCATAGGACATGCATCTCTTTGCATTTATGGTAATTAGTTTGAAGAAAAAGAGATCAATCAAAAAATAAAAGCACAGAACTGCTTTGTGAGCTCTCTTCTATATACATACGTTTACTTTCTTTTACTAGGACGGAATACATTTAGGGGGGTAGACCAGGGTAAAAAAACTTTTAGTCTCGTTTTCATTGGCTTAAAATGTTCCTTTGAGTGTCTCTTTTTAACATTCTTTCTTATAAAGTGTGCCACAAATGTTGAAATACGCTATAACCGAGAATTACTGCATGATGTTCTGGCGCATCCGAGCGCTCGAATGCAACCCGATGTAATACTACTATCAAACCAGGTGTAGAAGTATGAAACCGGAATTTCCCTATAGACAGTGATAGCCGTCAGTGTAGGCCCCGTGAGACCGCGTCTGAGACGCCATCTGCTTCCTGTAACGGCTAACGACGAATGTCAACACACAGTAACCGCCGTTCCATACATCGGCATCTGTTCCAAACCCGTAGACATGTCAAATTTTGTGCCTACGATCTACGCTTTGCGGACAGCATTGGTTTTCTGTTATCTTTTGAAGAAAGCTGCTGCAGCATCGCAGCGAATGCCTGTCGAAGTTTTCGGCGAACATGCTCTTCGAAAAACACAATGTTTCGAAAGGTTCAAAAAATTTAAAAGTGGTGATTTTGACGTAAGAAACGACGAGCGTGGCAAATCACAGAAAAAGCTCGAAGACAACGAACTGCAGGCCCCGTTGAATGAAGATGATACTCAAACTCAACAGGAACTCGCGGAACAAATGAATGTGATACATAAAGCCGATTCTCTTCGGTTGAAAGCTATGGAAAAGGTGCAGAAAATGGGTTCCGCATGAACTGAATGGAAGATAGCAATCGAATAAAAAAAAAAAAAAAGAAAACAGTTGTGAAATGCTGCTCGTCAGACACCAAAGAATGTCTTTTCTCCATCGATTAATGATAGGTGATGAAAAATTGATATATTTTGAGAACCCTAAGCGC
This sequence comes from Schistocerca americana, assembly GCF_021461395.2. Lineage (NCBI taxonomy): Eukaryota > Metazoa > Arthropoda > Insecta > Orthoptera > Acrididae > Schistocerca > Schistocerca americana. The sequence goes on along the minus strand of NC_060123.1, from coordinate 374,422,926 downwards.
CGTAAATCATGGATGAATCCAGGCAAGCCATCGACATCCACCGTAAGTCCAAATCGCTTTGGAAATGCTCTGTGTTTGGTTGGATCAGAAGGGCGTCATCTATTATGAGCTGCTAAAACCTGGTGAAACCGTTAATACTGATCGCTACCAACAGCAAATGATGGATTTAAATCGAACATTACATGAAAAATGATCGAGATATGAAAAACGCAACACAAAGTCATGTTTATCCAGGATAACGTCCCATCACACACAGAAAAACGGGTCAGGGAAACGATCGAGGCTTTCCGTTGGGAATATCATGGCGTGGTATTCATAGCCTGTCGGAGTCGTGGGAAAAATGTATAAATAGGAACGGAGATTATTTTGAATAAAATATTGTTTTCAGTTTCAAACAACAGACGTGCAATTATTGCAACCAAATTCCGGTTTCATACTTCTACACCTAGTAGTTACCGACGGAACAGGGATCTTATTAGTTTCGGACAGTATCTCAGAGGGCACTACCATCAACTAAAATACTATGCTCAACAAGATTTCTGTTCGTAACATGATTGGTTTATGGTAAACAGTCTGCAAGCGAGTGCGTGCTTCGCATCAGCTTAACTTGTCATTTCGCTTGTTTTTTATACGAAGTAAAACGTGAGTGCTTGAAAATGACAAAGGAAGGTTCGGAAAGTAATCCTAATCGTGCAAAAAACGATTCGACCGGTAAGCGGAACCCAGTTAATCGATATAATTTCGCCAAAATGAGATTAAAGATTTGTTCAGTTTCAATATTCGCAAATTGAAACTTCAAACACTTGTTTTTTCAAAACAACATTTTTCAAGTTGGCGAGAGCTATAACTCATGAAACGTACATGCAATTACATTATACTTCTTTATAACTTGTTAATTGGAGTTTTTTATATCGTAGCACATAGGATTTTTTCCATATATTTTGATCTCGATTTCTTGTGCATGTTTTTAAAAGGACTTTTTTTGTCGGAAAAATTGACTTTTGTTTCAGAGTGACGCCGTTTTCTTAGTAATAATTTTTTTAATATCTCTATGTGCTATGTTAGACAATGTCATTAGTTTTACAGCAGTTTTCGAAATTTTGTTCTAGGTTGAAAATTGTGGCGTTCAGAGCTCCCACCAACCGACCCACCAACCGACCTCGCACTCAGCAAACGTCTTTCGTCGACGTTGTGTAGTGTCCTCTGCGTCCAAGTTTTTTACTTAAAAAATACGTAATACCATCCTAAGAGTGTACAATAAAGGCCTACAGTCAGTTTTGTGATATGTTTGTTGTTTTATTGAAAAAAATCATGAATAGCGGTTACAAAACTGAGCGTCACCCTTGTCTACGCCCTCGAGGATAAATAAACATATTTGTTACAAACGTGGAACGCCTATACTCTGGAGGAAACGTGATTACTCTTATAACTGTAGCATTAATCACAATGTCAAACTAGCATAAAGACCCCTCTCCAGATACAAATCATTAAATGACACACGACAGAATGTAAGAAGCAAATAAACTTGTAATGCACTAGCGAGTAATAGCCTTACTTCAAATTTCTGTCACCAGTCACTCTCTGACAAAGCTGTTTATTTATGCCATGACCGGGTTCCGCTCTTTTGCTCATCGTTATAGGTATACCATGTATATCTGACATCCAGATTAATGATTATGGCGTCGTTAGCGAAGGCATCCTTGGATAAAACAAAACAAAGATATAAAAAACGATCATACCATATTTCCAAATTTATAAGCCTGAAAAAGTTAGCGGGAATATCTATCATGGAGTGCCACAATTTTCTCTTTTTGGGTAGTTCAATTAAATTTAAAGCCGCTGAGGAACTAACTACTTAAGAGGAAGGACTCACACTTAATATATTGGTAAACAGCACTATAAGCGGCCTAGTAATACGAGTACTTCAAAAAAGCTAACTACGTTTATATGAGCGACGTAGATAATAACTGCAATGTTCTCTAAAACAAAATGAAGTTGTAATTAACGGTCTATATACATAAAGAAAGCAACTATGAATCTCAATGTTGAAATGTGCTCCCAAGGGTAATTGATAAGGGCAGTTGATGAACAAGAACGTCCATAAACTACTGAGTCGAAAGTTACCAACCCAAATGTGTCGGAGAATAAATCTACCAGCAGAAAACGACAACAGAAAACCGTCGTTTCCGTGGTGTAATAAACTGATTTATGATGTACGCAATTGCTAACTCTGTAAGGTAGGAAAACCTGATTAACATGAAGGCAAAGATGGATAATAAATTGCAATAATACACTGGAGGTGGCTTACTGAGCCAATAAGTGTACTGCAACGTTCTTATCACCCCAGATCTGGAGTGGACTTGAGGGCAGGTTAATCTGCTGCCTTTCGGGCTTAGTTCACCACTGCACACTTTGCTTGCGAGAGACACTTCCCACATTATTGAAACATACGACAATTTATATTCTTGATCGTCTCTAGGTACAACATAGACTGTGTAACAACCTCGTGTTTATTATAATAGTTTGTTTTCGTCAATAGTAGTGTTTGCTTGGAACCAGAGGAGTAAAAAGGGGTGCCAATTACATCCAAATACGTGTAGTGATATTGAATTTTACCGTGTCCGTGTACCGACCTCCGCACTGTTTCCCATGCTAATAGGGATTTTACGGTGTCCGTGTACCGACCTACGCACTGTTTCCCATGCTTATAGGGATCTACATTCACGTGGCTACCTATTCCAATAACGCAATTCGATTTTGTAAACGTCTCGATGGGAAAGTCTCAGTGTCGTCACATCACTGTAGAGAACTATTGTTTTCGCCTACCTGCAGCAGTTAGCGCTTCACAATTGAAAACTGGGGACATACTCCGAGCTGTCAGGAATCTTCTTACGCAGTCTTGACTAACGTGTGTGTGTCTCACGCAGTCTAACAGCACTCATTCTGTCCATCCACAACGAAAAGATGCATCTTGCAAAATTATGCGCAAAAAGATTCAACTGTCTCTTTAGCTCATTTCATAGATAAATATAACTTGCCCCAGTATCCAATAAAGATAATGTTGAAACTCCCAAGTGGAATCAACGGCTGTCTTTCTCGTAATATTTTCTTTTTCACTTACAACTTTCGATACTTCACATGAAAATGCATAAAGCTTCTTCCTTGATTGCATATAGTCTTGCTCTATAATCACTGCACTTCTTTGAGTATTAAGCATGCATATATTTCTTCAACAACGTAAGGTTTCTACGACACTGAGGCTCACCCCCACCTTCACCATCGGCCCTTCACCATCGACCACTCGTTCAACAATGTTTGCCACTCTCGCGTCTGCACAAGCACGCACAGTATAATAGGGTACTCTCCTCCTGTTAATGCGTAACTGTTGCTTCTCGAACCTTAAAAGGTCAGCGTTATAGTATTCACGGAAGTAAGTAGTTGTGATCAATTATCGTATGGACACTGATAATGGCAACCTTACAAGTGCCACGTCTCTTCGTACATGTCGTTGGAAGTCAGCTGCATCATACGTTCACTGAAAGATGGACAGGGAAAAGCGATCATTTTTCGTGGGCAGATCGTTCCTCAGTCTGACCCTATTCGATTTATTTATTTTTTGTGGGTTCATGCGAGATTGCTCAACAGAAATTAGAAAAGGAATTGCAATGGTAAGAGAAGGATTCAAGAGGAAACAGAAATTACTTTGTGGACCACTAAACAAAGATCCGAGGAAAAGACTTGCCAAATGTTACATCTGGAGCGTTGCACTATATAGTGCGGAGACCTGGACATTGAGGAAGGAAGATGAAAGAAGATTGGATGCACTAGAGATCTGGATATGGAGAAGAATGGAAAAAGTGAAATGGGAAGACCGAGTAAGGAATGGAGAAGTATTAAGAAGAGTTGTAGAAGAAAGAAACATGCTGAAAGTCATAAGAAAGAGGAAACGGAACTGGATTAGACTTTGTTTGAAGAGGGACTGTTTATTGAAGGAACGAATAGAAGGAATGGTGAAGGGAAAAAGGGGAAGAGGAAAAAGAAGATATCAAATGCTGGACAATACCAAAGGAGACAAATGTTCAAAAATGAAAAGACTGGCTATGGACAGAGAAAAGTGGAAGAGGCTTATCCCATGACACGACCTGCCGTAAGGCAGAATACCTTACTACTACTACTCGTGTGAGAAGTCTTGGCCGATACTAATATATGATACATATACAGTACCCGGAGGAGAGCGCTGCAACATGTATAGCATAATTTTTTGAGACACACACCTAACAATTAAATACAGAAGCCTGAAATGAATACTGAAACAAAACCATAGTGTCTCACGTTTTCCAATATATTACCAGGAAAAATTAGCCAAGGTTTTCAGGGACCATCCATGTGTATCAGAGACTCAAAGGTTACGGTATGAGTTAGGAATCTGACATTCGGAGCACGGGATCCTTTCTGGGTAACAGCTTATTTTCTTTTTTCAAACACACTATGTGGCCAAATTTCGCACTGGGGAAGTAACAATAGTATCAAAGAACTCTGTGACCTGCCCATGAAAGAGCTTAGTTAAAGGTAGAAAATAGGCAGGCCAAGCAATCTTAGCGCATAGCATTTATAAATAGCAGTTACTGTTGGATGCAACACCAAGCACAATTCAACGAGCCGTCTTACTACTATCACTGGTCTATGGTGACGAGTCTTGCCGTTATATGATTTACATTAACTCATTCTTAGTGGTGACTGGAGATCCTGTTATTGTTGAAGATCAAACGTGACTGTGATAGCAAAAACAAGGCATTGATTCCTGGTATGAACTAACTCGTTCTGGTTGTATGGTTTTTCGTGACAGACAGCTTCAACGTTTGATGAGCCTCATCACTGAAATATTCATTTCAGTTCAATATTTCTCTCCAATAGAGACGTTTCACCAAACATTCATTGCCAAATGGATACTGTCGCTTTTGATAGATTTAATATATTGCAAGATGCAGTTGTTTAACTGACAGCTCTTCTACAAATTACTTTCGTTACGAATAAGAGATGTCTACCATTCTCTTTAGTCTAAGCCTGGCCAGCTGCAGAGACGAATACATTACACAGCACATGTCACTACTAACTTCCTCCGGTGCGACTACATACGCAGTCGACAAGGCATTCTTTATCTGTGTGTGCGTAGAGATGTCCATAGAAATACAATAACCCAAGACCTGTGCCTCCATTAGAGCACTACATCCGCGTAGCGGCACCACGCGAGCAGCGCTCGCTGCTCACCGCTCGCTGCACACGCGTTGCGGAAGCACACGGCCAGCACCTCTCGCACTCAGTATCACCTGGCGTGCAGTCACTAAATGGCCCTGACACATGGCTAAGGAAACATGGACTCTATAAAGCTTCGTCACAGAGCAGCAGAACTAATGGATCCAGCAAGCGTTGGAATGCATTTCTAATTATAATTTCTATTTGGCTGTCAATGTCTCATGATTTCTATGCTGAAGTATTACCACAGCGATTGAGCATGATATGTGTAACGAAAATTAAAATGATTATAGAATACTGAATATTATTAAAGACCATTGATTTAGCTGCGGAACTGTAAATTTGCGTGAAAGAATAGCTGATGTAATAATGGTCCTAAAGTCGCACTGGAATCGAGACGTATTTTGGACAAAACAGATGAAAAAGATTGATGTTGAGGAGTGTGACAACAGATTTTAATGTCAAATTTGTTTATAATCAACAAAAAAACTTCAGTCCAGCTAGAATGTACGCTCTCGTGTGTAAGTCGAGCGAATGAACTAACAGGAAAAATTATGATGATATTATTAACTGTACTGACCAGAAAGAGGAAGGAACTCAACGATTTAATGGTATGCAGAGATGAGCTAATTCGAATAAATGTCTACCTGGATAATTATTCGAATAAGTGGAGCATCAAACAAATTTATTAGTAACTTAAATAAGGAATAACATAATATGCTACTGTATTTTCTTTGTATCAAATTCCATTACTATAGCCGGCCGGTGTGGCCGAGCGGTTCTAGGTGCTTTAGTCTGGAGCTGCGCGATCGCTACGGTCGCAGGTTCGAATCCTGCCTCGGGCATGGATGTGTGTGATGTCCATAGGTTAGTTAGGTTTAAGCAGTTCTAAGTTTTAGGGGACTGATGACCTCAGATGTTACGTCCCATAGTGCTCAGAGCCATCTGAACCATTACTATTGTTTGTTTCCTTTGCTCAGTGCAGTTTCTGATTCATAAATAACTTATTAATGGCTTGTTCAGAAACATGCCTCGGTGGCTCCAGACTACAAAGCTGAAGGTTAGGGGTTTAATACCCTGTTGGTCCTCTGATCTTTTTCTGTTACTTATCGCATATTTCGGACACGTCCGAAAGAACAGACACCATATATATATAATTATATAGTTCTGGCAACACCGGCCATTACCTTCTTCTTCTGTGCGGATGCACACATATTCCCCGAAATCTTACGGGAGGCCGAGCGGTTTTAGGCGCTACAGTCTGGAACCGCACGACCATCACGGTCGCATGTTCGAATCCTGCCTCGGGCATGGATGTGTGTGATATCTTTAGGTTAGTTAGGTTTAAGTAGTTCTAAGTTCTAGGGGACTGATGACCTTAGAAGTCAAGTCCCATAGTGCTCAGAGCCATTTGAGCCATCTCACGGGACTTGGTAAGAATGTCTTCCTCGAGTAATGAGTGTGTTGGGGTGGGACACCACGAATGTAGTGTGTGGACATACAAGGTGAGAATGTGGGTCTCGCGGGAGGCGTGCGCGAGATAGTCCCTGCATTCGCGCTATCCTCTGTGCCCTTGGTGGCTCAGATGGATAGAGCGTCTGCCATGTAAGCAGGAGATACCGGGTTCGAGTCCCGGTCGGGGCACACATTTTCACCTGTCCCCTTTGATACAGATCAACGCCCGGTAGCAGCTGAAGGTATTGATATAATTCTAACAGCTTCACTTCCTTTACTGTGTAATAGACGCAAAATAAAAAAAAATAAAAATCATTGGCTGGCAGCCTTAGCAGTAAAACTACCGATGCGACCCAGTGTCCCTGACCTTGTGCCTGGCAGTACTCCACCACACTCTGATAACATATAGAAGTACCCTACGTAAGTAACCAAAGACGAGAATGCAGCTAACAGAAACTAATAATATGCAACACTTTCCGCCATTGTACCAAGATTGGTAACACTATCGGATATGGATGTCTCACTGATATAATTATGCAATTCGTTCATGTTTTTTGTGCTAAAATGAGAGAACAAAGTAAGAACTGAGTGGTTGCTAATCAATGCACTTTAAATACAAAGTCTCCTAAAAGGGTTTGTGGTTGGCTGCTGGACTTGCAGAGTCATCTGAAAGAGTTCAGAGCTAAGTTTGAGTAAGCTTCCCGTTACAATATAGGACAGTTATTCGATCCGTTATTTGTCAGTGTAGCTACATAGAGTTTTCAGATTGAAAATCTAGGGGAGACATTAGGTTTGGGTACAAAATAGAATCCGTAATATTGGACCGCACTAGTAACCGTTTTATTGGGAAAGTGTCAAGAGACGATTGGAAGACTTTCTTCCGCTTTCTACACCAGTTGTAATTATTGCAGCAATGTCTTACACACGAATTAAAACAAATAGTTCACCTGTAGTGCAGTCCATGAATAAGGGAGGCTTACAACAAATCATAGCCATGTAATAGTCAAAGAAACGTCAAAGAAAACGTAAGAAGAAAATTTATTTTGAAAGTGGTTTGCTAGTTGAAGCTAATGTGGAATCACATCGATGTTATTTGCTAGAGCTATAGCGGAATTGATGATTTCTCAGTTTTTGCCGAAGAAGGTTGTAATTAGAAATCGTATGTCGTCAACCCTCAAATAAAGACGATTATAGGAGATATAACACGCCGATAATCCTCCTTGAACGCGTAGAACGTACTTTCTTTAGTGTGTCACAATGTCAATTCATTGAAAATCAAATAAACGTTCTACAAGATGTTTCATAAAAGAGTTTCTCTGACCACTAATTTAAAAGCAACAAAACGTATATTTATTTAATAAGTGACAAAAAACCGGAGCCAAAAATGTCATTGGATTTCAAACTTTATCTATTATTCGTTACGCGTTTTATTCACTGAAAAGGAATAAATGTTTTTATTCATGTAAGGGAATGATGTGTCGAACAAACCTTTTTGTTTGTTATTCGCGAATAACGAATAATAATAATTTGTATCTCTATTCGTTATTCATCTTTCAAGTAAATTTTGCCTAACCCTGGTGATAAGTGAGGCGCATCGCGCATGCACACATTGCAAATTCGTAGCTTATGTGCAATTAAGTGCGAGCGCGTGATATTCGCGTTGCTGTGTACGAGTACTCACTCGTTCAACTGCAGCATTGGTCAAATTCGGCACTTAGCCGACGTTTGCGAAGTGTATTCGCACTCTGTCACACACGGATGGGCCACACACTTGCAGGGCTCTAGCCTTCACCATTTGTTATTGGTGCATCTATTAAACAGTTAGCATGAAGACGTACAGTAGTGGAATAGAGAAGGGAAGACAATAGTTCTGGTAGGCAAATCTCTATATACCTCTATCACATGTCCATGTTAATAGGAGCAACTTTAGTCTCGAGGACGCTTACCAGTTGCGTAACTAATCAGAATATCCTTCCAATTAAGAAACTATTGGAAAAAACTGGTGGATCTATTTATTCGCATTATCTACTACCACTTTAAAGTTAGGAGGCTTTGTTTTTGTAAGTACAGTAAGTCCAGAAACAAGAGCAGACTGCACGCTGTGCCTGTGATACAAACAAATGCTCAAGATGTTTGAAGGTGACACATCCGGCTACGTGGATAGTGTTATTGCCGCTGAAAACACATGGATTTATCGGCAAAATGTTCCAAGCACGCCAAACGTAAGTTTTCTGAAATTGATGGTTCACTGAAACAGTCCGAAATCGCTTCTCTGTCAAAAAGAGAACCTTCCACATTGTAATAACAAAACCGTAAAACAGTTGTGTCTGTGGGACAACTTATAGGCTTTCTTTCATCAAAATCGAAACTCAGAAAAAAAGGTATCGTAATTTAAAGTTTTATCTAAAATCATCTGCTCGGCTTAGTAGTTCGGGTGTTTATCTCAGTGACACGATCTTCAGGGCACAGTACAACAAAGAATCAATAATGACGCTGTTAGTCTTTTATTGCAGTACACTAAAGAACCAATAGATGGAACTGTTAGTTTTTTTAAAGTACTGACATATGTATTTTCGGAAATTGATATCAGTAATCAAATTAAGCGCCACAGTTTGACATTTAGGCATATAAATTAACAGACAATTTACTTGGCTAATATATAGGGATTTATTGATTTCGCTTTGCGTATTAAAAACAACAACATTACTTCGCTTCTTTCGATACGTTTTATTTATATTTGACTTCTTTCGTAGGTAAACTTTTTACCTCAGTGATTGAAGTTTTTTCGTAAATTTATTTCAGTGACAGAATTAAGCGCCACAATCGTATCTTAACGAATGCGTGTCGTGAATCCAAATCAAAACTGATGTAACATACGTGAGAATTAACAATGAGGTTGCCCCACGTTGGGCGCCAAAAGGTAGTAAATCGAAATCAGAACTGCTGTAACATGAACGCAAATTACTAATGAGATCGGCCCACCACTGGAGCCAAAAATTTACTAAATCCAACGACCATACAGTGAAATCAAATAGCATAAGCTTATAAGTTCAAGAGATTGCTACGAAAATGAAATTGGAGGGTTAAATATGAAATACTAGCATTTATTACAGTTTCTTTTGTACAGTTACAAATCTCGAGGCCAAATTGATTCGGCATGGACACGACTCAATTATCAAGGAGCAGGAGCGAGGAAGAAATGAACGAACTTATCTTTCTTCGTAGTCATTGTTGTGATGCGGTGTCGGTGGCAGACGCTGGGTCGTTACGGCACGTCACCTCGTAGCTGTGCGGCGCGGCAGCGTGTTGGCAGTCCGCATCTGTGTTGCTGCAGCTTTGTATGAGGCCCGTGATGGATTCCGCATTGACTGGCCGTGGAGGGTCGGGTGGCAGAGGCAGCGTTACTGCAGTGTTGAGAGGTGGATGTCAGGCAAGGATATTGAAATGTGAAGGTGAATGCTTAATTCCCAAGCATTCGATAGTTCGGATTCGTTCACTGAACATTCATTCCGCACTGTCTCATCCACTGTCCTCTCTCCCCTCTCATGACTTTTTAGCTTCCATACTTCTCGAATTGTTCCTCCTTTAAGCGCTGTTATTGACAGACAAAGTTTGCAATACCACCCAATGACTGATCGCCGTTTCGTCACCACGCCTTCCAGAGGAGAGGAGAGATTTCATATGTTGTGTGAGATGGTGTGTGACTCGGAAACTGGCGTTTTTCTCACGTGTTCTCGGTTTAAGCCGTTCCCAGTGTCGACCGCAATCAGCCCGGCGTATTGTTCTGATATTTTTCCTTTTTTTTCCGCATTCCCTAGACGTCGTGAAAACAGCCACAGCATACTTGTTTATAACTGCTCTTTCTGGGTGAGGCCTCGATAGCGTTATGTTTGTGCTTCGTACAAGAATCTTCTGGTGTTCGTTATTTATAAGCATCCTTGTTACTGTATAGCAAACTTTTCTAGGAAGGTACATGCTTCTTCAGCAGTTCCATAAATTCACCTACCTTCCTGTGCTGTGTGTATTCTTGATGGTTTTGTGTCTACGCTCCGTCTCAGCGCTTGCAGGGATGCATGAATTATCGACACATTTCTCACTTTATAAGGCAAGCCAATTCTTCTGTAGTAAGCCACAAGTTTCTCACGCCCCCCTGTGAGCATTATTGGCGCTTTCTTGTTTAGCCTCCATCTCAGTGACTGTAGGGGCCCATGAATTATTGGCACATTTCCCATTTTTTAAGGGAGGCCGAATTCTTCTGCGTCAACCCAGGCTGCCTATTCTTGAGAATCTCCCGACATCCAATAGCATTCCCCCGTGACGGGTGCAGAACGCCCCGATGTCCGCATCTCCCAGTTCCAGTCACGGCCAGCAGTTCAAGGCGCTCCTCTCGTCCTGTGCCACTGATCCTGGGAGGCGGCGAAAGTGCCTGGCGATGAATGTATTTTAAGCATTTGTTCGCTGGAACGGACTTGGTTAGATATGACTAACGTGACTTTAAGACAAGTCCTTTCTGTAAAAACTAACACGTTTGCATTTGTGTAATAAGAACTCTTCTTTGTCTCGTGCTTATTTTGGGTAGTCACGCTAACTGACTGATGATTTGAATCAGTCGATTCAATGGAGGTACCAAATGGAATACAACTTCAGGGTCAGTAGTCTGTTAAAGGTTTTCAGACAGCAATTATGCAGCAACAACGTTCAGAACTATGGTACAGTAGTGAAGAGTAAAAACTCTGTCTCACGGATTAAAGTGAGGTTAACGACGCTTATTAAAACAGTTATATGTTATAGTGGGGAGCTGCATCTTGCGGGATATTTACGTCACATAGCTGAGTTGCATCAAACATGTTCGAGAGCACAAGAAAGAACAGCAGGTAGCTCCCGCTGTCGACCATGTTGTGACAGCAATATTACAAATTTCTGTGAACCAATAGCTTTTGTAGAAGTAGTAAAAATGTCGTGTCCAGCTGAAAATTTGTTTTATGAGTGGAACTGAAAGATGTAAAGGAGCACGAGAAATAATTGTGGAATGCTTAAGTAAGTAGGACTAAATTGAAAGTGTTTCATACCCTGTATGTTAAAAGTCCCCCATGATCCATTGACATTGGCGACGAGGGGTGGCTGACGTGCCGCAACAATGCAGATAGCTGTACAGTAGGTGCAATCACAACAGAGGCTTGAAGATAGGACAAAAAAAACTGTGTTTACTGTACAGTAGTAGCAGCCTTTAGAGTAGTCGCAAGGGCAACAGTCTGAACGACTGATCTGGTATTTTAACATCAGTCAACATGGCCTTGTTTTTCAAGTACTGTGAACGTCTGAAAGCCGTAATTGCTTACATCTCTGCTGTATAGCTTAATTATAATACCATCATATTGGGTAGACTATTCCGGATGTAAAATGATCTCCCATTCGGTTCTCCGGACGGCGACTACACGGGAGACTGCACATCAGAAGAAAACAAGAATGGCAATTTATGGGTCGTAGGATGGAATCATCCATCCATTAATCGGGTACGTATTGTAGGGATTTTAAAAGGGAAATGAATGGACTAAAGTTAGGTAGTACGATAATGGAAATTAGTGAAGCGTGGTGGTGAGAAGAACAGGACGTCTGGTCGGATCAGTACAGGGTTGTCAACATAAAATAAAATAGGGATAATGCACTTGTGGACCTAATAATGGAGACCAAAAAAGGAAAGCGGGCTAGCCGCTATGAACAGCATAGTGACCACATTATCGTAGCCGAGATAGACGCGAATCCAGTACTCATCACAATAGTACAAGTTTATATGGCTGTTAGCTTCGCAGATGATGAAGAGAGTGAAAGGATGTATTATTAGATAAAGGAAATGATACAGGTAGTTAAGGAGGTGAAAATCTGATAGTGATGGCTGACTGGAATTCGGCTGTTGAAAAAAAAAAAAAAAACAGAAACAAAAAATTAAAAAAACACGAAAACTTGGACTCGTGGAAATTAATGTAACAGGAGTCGTGAGTCGTCTGGCAAAATTTTGCACGGATCATCGTGGAAGACGATTGTGTACGATCTCAGATCCACAGTATAATGGTAAGACTGAGATTACGAAACCAGGTTTCAAACTTTCAATTTCCAGGAACAGATGTGGACTCTGATCATAATTTATTGGTTGTGAACAGCGGACTGAAACTGAATAAATTGCAAAAATATAGGAAATTAAGCGGAAGGGATGAGGGTAAACCGAAGGAACCAGAGGTTGTTGAACGTTTCCGGGGAAGTTTTAGCCAACATTGGACTGACCCAGAATAGGAACACAATAGAAGACGGACGGGTAGGTTTGAGAGACGAAACAGGGAAGGCAGCAGAGGATCACATAACTAAAAAGACAAGCCTCGTAGAAATCTCTGGATATATTATTGATACTGATATAGTGTTGAATTTAATTGACAATACGAGGAGATGTAAATATGGAGAAAATGAAACATGCGAAAAGGAATACAGACGTCTATGGAATGAGACTGACAGAAAGTTCAAAATAGTTAAGCAGGAATAGCTGCAGAATAAATGCAACGCTGTAGAAGCGTTATAGCTAGGGGAAAGATATATGCCACTTATAGGAAAATTAAACAAGCGTTTGGAGAAAAGAAAAGCAACTATATGAATTTCAAGAGCTCACATGGTATCGCAGTAGTAATCAAAGAAAGAAAGCTGAAAGGTTGAGGGAGGCTCTGTAACACCGGAACAAACTTGAGGACAATGTTGCGGAAAAAGAGAAGATAGTAGGTGAAAATGAGAAAGGAGATATGTTAATGCAAGAAGGTTTTGGTAGCACATTGGAAGATCTAAGTCGAAACAAAGTCCCTGGAGTTAACGACACTCCCTCAGAATTATTGAAATCTTTTACAGAGCCATGACAAAATTATACCACCAGATGTGCTATGTGCTAGATGTATAAGACACGTGAAATACCTACAGACTTAAGGAAAAACATAATAATTCAAATTCCAAAGACAGTAGGTGCTGAGAGGTATTAATAACACCGAACCACCGGTTTAGTAAGTCACAGTAGCAAAATATTTACACGAATTCAAAAAAATTTTCGAATGTGTGTGAATCCTTAAGGGACCAAACTGCTGAGGTCATCGGTCCCTAGACTTACACACTACTTACACTAACTTAAACCAACTTATACTAAGAACAACATACACACCCATGCCCGAGGGCGGAATCGAACCTCCGTTGGGAGGGGCCGCACAGTCCGTGACATGACGCCTCAAACAGCACGGCCACTTATTTACAAAGGAATGGAAAAACAAGAACTGGTAAAGCCGACATTGGGGAAGATCAGTTTCGGTTCTGGAGGAATGTAGGATCACTTGAGGCAATACTGACCTACGACTTATTTTAGAATATAGGTTAAACAAAGTCAATCCTACGTTTATAGCATTTGTATACAAGAGCTACTCGGAAAGTAAGGAACGATAGGTTGCGAAATGGAAACCACAGTGAAAATCAAAACTGTTTTATTTGCAACAGTTAGTTACAACTTCCTGCTACTTATCTCCACAGTCGCCGATCCGACTTAGACGTCTGTCGTAGCGTTGTACCAACTTTCCAATACCCTCGTTATAGAAGGGTGCCGCCAGTGCTTTCCGCCAATCCTCTACGCTGGCCTACAACTCGTTGTCTGTGCCAAAATGTTGTCTTGCCCCTGCATAATGCGGCTGAGAATTGTGTTGAAAAAGAAAACGCACGACAGTTATGTAATGTTGGCTGCAAAGCTTCAGGCGAAATTTCTCACCAGGCCCTCGTACTTGGCGGAAAACACTATTGTTCTAGGTATCTTTATGTGCTCCCTGTGTGCTCAGAACTAAAAAGAACGACGTAACGCTTTCGACGGGCATACTAGAGACACTGACCCGCACACCTGTGCACAACTTCATCAGATTTCCGCTGTGGTTTCCATTTCGCAACCGATCGTTCCTTACTTTCCGAATAACCCTCGTATTTAGAGAAAAGTGGTGACAAAATTAACTGGACTGCTCTCTTAGAAATTTTGAAGGTAGCAGAGATAAAATATAGTGACCGAAAGGTTATTTACAAACTTCCAGTGTCTGTGTGCGCTGTAACTGTCCCTGTACATATTTTTGACGTGGTTTTTGCATCTTCATAAATACAGTTTGGACTATATGTTACAATGATTTCAAAATGGGTCCCGAAACTAGTCATCGAGTGAGTAAAAAACATGAAATTTGGAACTTTGGCTGGTTTTATTTACAACTTGTACAGAAACCAGACAACAGTTACAAGAGTCGGACACGAAAGGGAAGTAGTGTTTGATGGCTCTGAGCACTATGGGACTTAACTACTGTGGTCATCAGTCCCCTAGAACTTAGAACTGCTTAAACCTAACTAACCTAAGGACATCACACACATCCATGCCCGAGGCAGGATTCGAACCTGCGACCGTAGCAGTCGCGCGGTTCCGGACTGCGCGCCTAGAACCGCTAGACCACCGCGGCCGGCTGAAGTAGTGTTTGAGAATGGCGTGAGCACTAAATACGCTGTGAAGGAAACGAAGGAAAAGTTTCGAAAGAGAAATTAAGTTCAGGAAGAATAAATAGAAACTTTGCAGTTTTTCCGATGACATGCAGTTTTGTCAAGGACTTCTAAGGACTTGGGAGAGGAGTTCAGCGGAATGGATAATGGCTTGTAAATACATAATATAATGAACAACAATAGAAGTAAAACAAAGGTAATGGAATGTAGCTGAATTAAATCAGGTAGATTAGGAATTACACAGAGAATTTTCTTAGGAAATGACATGTTAAGATTAGTAGCTGAGTTTTGTTATCTGAACAGCCAAATAATTGATGATGGCCAGTAGAGGGAAGGAACAACATGCAGAAAGGCAATAGGAAAAAAGGCATTTCTGAAAAAGAGGAATTTTTTAAAATCTAAAATAAATTTAAGTCTGTTCTAATGGTAGGATCTTTTCGTCTGGAGTGTAGCCTTGTATGGAAATGAAACGCAGGGAAAAGATAATTAACACAAGTCCAGAATAGAAGCTTTTGAAATGTACGTCTGTTCAAGAATGCTGAAGATTAAGTGGGTAGATAGAATGACAAATGGGTACATACTGAATTGAATAGGGGGAAAAAGAAATTCATGGCACAAGTTGATTAAAAGAAGGTTTGGGTTGATACGACACATCCTAAGGCATCAAGGAGTAGTGAGATTAATGATAAAATGACGAATAAAAGCTGTACAGGTCGACCACGGCTTGAATACCGTAAGCAGGTTAAAACTGAAATAGGCTACGGTAATTATGCAGAGATAAAGAAGCTTGCACAGAATAGACTAGCAAGGGAGCCGCAGCAAAACAGTCTTCGAACTGAAGGCAACAACAACGATGTGTTGCTTTGTCCATATGCTGCCATCTCTAAAAAAATAAAATTCCACTGCACAAACACTGAGACCACAAGGAATACGCAATAATTTCAGAAATTACGTCGAGCTTCTCACATGATACTTGTGAAAAGATGCACTTGACGCGCTTCTTGTCCCATAGCGACAAGCAGTGATGGCAAATATCCTTTTCGAAGCGAATGGACTGCCAGTGGCAACATATGTGACAGAAGCAAAATGTATTTTTTTTAAACGTTATCAGCAATCTTATATTAATATGATAATTAAAAACCAGTCTTGATCGCAAATTTCTTTAAACGGAGTGACCAGTTTCAATCCTTAAGAATCACCTTCAGACTCCAGAACGGCAGGTGGACTTTCATGGAGCAAGCTGCGCCGACCCACGACGCTGGAATGAGTGCTTCAGCGTCGTGGGTCGGCGCAGCTTGCTCCATGGAAGTCCACCTGCCGTTCTGGAGTCTGAAGATGATCCTTAAGGATTGAAACCGGTCGCTCCGGTTAAAGAAATTTGCGATCAAGACTGTTTTTTAATTATCAGAAGCATAATGTTTGATGAATAATTTTCCCTCTTTAGCAAAGCTTTCTCAAATCCCACTAGTTCACTGAGGACACACAACATTTGTCTAGAATGGCTTCATAAAGTTCCTTCACCTTACTGAAAATTCCAAACGTGTACTGACTGGCTAGTTATTTCTGTCAAACAGGTTACCCCACAGATCGCAATTGCTATCTGGTTCGTCTTCGTTGTTCTCTCCCTTCCTCTCTGTCCCTATCAGCAGCACACTTGAACGTTTTGCAGCATCTGAAACGTGCTCATCCCTGCACGTGCCCTCTTCTTCTTCTAGAGCATTTAACAGTGCACATAAAAATCTTCTTAAGTAAAAAATATCTAATGTCAGACAACAATCTTCCATTGCACTGCATCCTAAATATTCTGTCTTTTTCTCTTTCGATTTGCTGGTCTACATATCCTCCCATTCTTCGTCATCTTCGTCACACTCTACATCCGAAGCTAGAGTCACATCTACCGCCAAATCATCTGTTTAAAACTCCTCACAATCTCTTGTTGGTTTTCGGCTAACTTCACCTACAGCTTCTCGCCCTTGGTCCCCTAACGCCATTCCCTCTTCTTTTACAGTGACAACCATGCTCACAGAATAACTTCATTCTACCGACGTTTCTGCACTATCTATGGGTTTTAGTTTGATCCTTTCTTCTTTCGAACTCACCAGTGTAAACATCTCCTTCGAGTGTAGCGCAACATGGATATATTTCAGAAAATCAAGTACTAATATCTTTCACTGTCAAATTCTTCACACTGAATAATTCTGCACTATATGCATGTGACTGACACTCAAAATCTGCTGTCACTTGCTCCTTAACCTCTGCACAATTTCTGTTCACTAAACCTCGTATTCTTAAACTCTGCGCTTTAAATAACATTCATTTCTCTTTATCACATGTCACATAAACTTCCAACACCGACATTCTGCTTCCAGAATCGAGTATACACTATACTACATTTTCCCCACGTGTGCACACTTATTACTGGATATGTAGTGTCCTCTGTTCTACAGTGAAAGTTTTTGATTCCTGCTGCTAACGTTTCCTTCAGTTTGTCGCATTTTGTAAATAGGGCTCCCGTCAGACTTAACGTTACTAACTGCAATATTGGAGCCTCCATTGCTAGTCAGCTTCTTTCTTTAGGCCTATTCCTCTGTTCGTATCTTGGGTTATGACCACATACTTCCATTAGTTGGGCTCTTCCTTCTCGCTGACCTTTAAGTCTCCAATTGTTTCTCCTATAATCGTGCTTTTAACGAATATGGTGTGACTGTTAGCAGAAAAGTTAGAATTTGGACGGCAGCAAGTTAGTCGATATTTTGGTCCCATCATCTGTGATCAGTCTGGCTATCCTCTCCATTTCCTTTTCTTCGTGGCGGACGTCTCGTTCTCCAGTTTTGGCTATTCTTTTGCCGGCTTCAGGAGGGAAATGCGTTTGTATATAGTGCACGCGTTCCCTTTCTTTTGTACTACGAATGTATCGTAACTATTGCAATAAATGTTGGAATCCTAGCACATCTTGTAAGTTCCTTCTGGCTACTACAATTTCTCTCTGTATATACTGCAGGAGTATCGTCAAATAAATTCGGATTAGTTCTGCTGGCTCGTAAGGCACGTCTAAGATTTGATTTCTGACGACCATCTCCTGCAAATATAGGCTTGGGTGCTGCCATTTCGAATTTGCTTATTGTTCCATCATCACTATACCCAGTTTAACTTGATCCTCTTTTGCTTTTGACCACTATTCATCAATAACAGCGCACTTAAACTCTTCGTATGTCTTACACTTTCTAGCAATCTACCACATTCTTTCTGCTGACTCTTCCCATGAAACGTGTGTGCAGCAGAGTTAATATTCAAAACATGTGGCCACTATCTAAGTAATGCCTCTTGGAATTGCTCAGTCCAAATCTTTAGGTGTAAGCAGTTCGATACACCCAAAAACAATGAATATTTCTGCACTGATACAAACTGATTTCTGATCTCTTCTTCATCTACATCACACGATAATGTTTCAACGGTTGTGATGGTAATTACCGGTGAGGTTGAATGTTTCGGAACTCCTCTGATGCGACATAGCCTGTCTGTAAATTTTCTAAATTCCTCTCCTTCCATATTTTTCCCTTCTTTGCCTTGGTTCATCAAATTTTCTTTTCCGTTACTGCTTGCGTTTCTGCTGCCCGCCTTTTCTCTCATTAGTATATCTGATGTTTCCCTATTCCTTTTTTTATGTGAGTCTACATCTCCTTGAACTGTAGAAAGTCCTTAATTTCTTCATGCTCACGTAGGCTTACTGATACTGCCCTGTCAGAAGTGGTGTCACTGTGTGTCGATAACTGTTCAGCAGTGGTAATTAACACTTTCACTTGTTCTATCACTCTGCCTAATGTATTCGTCTGTGAGTTCTCATATTCCTCCTTCCACGATTTTATTACTTCATTGTTCTGTGTGTTGGTATCAGTGTTCTGTGGGTTGGCGTCTCTTTAAAATGTCCACAGTCCGTTTTGTATTTTGTGCCAACGTATCTACTTTAGTATTAAAATCTTGTGCCTTTTCATCTATCATCTTATGAACTGTGTTTATATTTCTGTAATCTGACCAATAATCTTTTTTTCTAATAATTTAACCCGTGTCTCTCCATTTCTTTACTTGATCGTCGAGTTTTTTTTATTTATTGGCACAATCTGTTCTTGTATCTTTTTTAGATTTTCACTAGTCTTGAGTCATTCTTCCAGTTTTTCGAAATGTATGTCCCTTTTTTCTTGAATTATTCATCATTTAATTTTTTGCCTCAGTTAACTTTTCACATCTCTTAAATCGTTCAGTCAGTAAACACTGCAGGTTGAATGCTGGAGGTTGTTGAGGAATGAGCTACATCACTCTGTGCTGTTTTCGTGGCC
Organism: Schistocerca americana; assembly: GCF_021461395.2. Taxonomy (NCBI): domain Eukaryota; kingdom Metazoa; phylum Arthropoda; class Insecta; order Orthoptera; family Acrididae; genus Schistocerca; species Schistocerca americana. The sequence goes on along the minus strand of NC_060123.1, from coordinate 374,403,346 downwards.
TATTTCCTTGAGATTCTCTGTTAGACGCGAAATTTCTCTATCACTGTTATATCGTCAGCTTATGACATTTCCTCGTTAATCTGTGCCTGACTTTATTCGTTCCCTACATTCGTTTCATTTCGCGATCTTTAGCCCTACAACTTACTGAAATTTACATTTGAACATTCTCCTCCTCACACTCCATACACACACTACACCTCCTAAAGCAAAAGACGCTAAGTACATAAAAAATGTAAAAAGAAATAAAATCCCTTTCAATTCCAACAATGGCCCTAAGGTGGACAACAGTGGACACATACTAACATCCTCTTTTTCTGTAATAAAACACATTAAATGATTATACAGCTGCAACTTAAAATTAATTTATTTTAGCTAATTTATTGATTAGTGAGATGTCAGCTGGAAATCCTTCTTCAAAAGTAAGTTTTAATTGGGAAAATTTTCGCGGATCTAACTGCAGTGTCACGAGTTCGCAAGTAAACGTATCCAGAGCAGAGTCACTAATTTCTAAGTTTACATTGTCTCACGTGGCAAGTGGGTAGAACACCTTAATTGGAATCTTTGATTAAATATCTGAATTTGATCCAGTATATCTGACATAAGTAGCACATCACTCAACAAAACAATGATAAAAGAATTCATCTGACTACGAAATCAGATAAAGGTATCAATGAACTCATTTTATTATAATTACTTAGTTCAGTTCATTAGAAATGGTTTGACAATCATTGAAAGTATAAAGCCAATGCCTTTGAAAATCTGGACAGGGGATCTGGAATGTGGTTCAAATAAATGCGTATCTCGACGAAGCATTTACATTCTCGTAAGTTGTACCATGATTGCTAAATGTTAGTGCATATAGACAGAAAATACTACAGAAGGATATGTGTGTGCTTCTATTTCTGAATTTGAAAGCATGTTGAACCCCTAAGTGCAAACAGGTCTTCAGAATGAAGACTGAAATTACTAAACTTCGTTACAAGTCACTCCTCTTTCCCTGTAGTTCGTCTTGCTGTTGTTGCTGGATCTCATCATACACATAATCTGCAAGTAGCAGCTGACATGGTTGCAAAATTCAATCATTGGATCTGCACCAACAACTCCTCCTTGTGTAAGTTCAACTAAGCTGGAGAGAAGTCATCCAAAAGTGAAATTTGCCATTGGAGAAGCCTGTGAAGACACCAGCCTGAGAAGACGCCTATTGTGGAAGTAACTCTCTGCTGAGCGATTCCGACAAGGGAAACTCTGTGTTTTTCGGCGGCGCGTGATTTGTCATTGTCTGATAACTAACTCTTGTGAGTGCCAACCAGTGAGAAGTTATCTTACAAGAAGCTGGTCTCCCTCTCTTAATCTTGTTTCAGCTGGCTAACCAGTTAAAAAAGTTGTTAGTCTTGGGACTCCAAAATGTGCCCCACTTACTTCCTCTCTCTGCCTATTTTCGTGTGCTGGCCAACACGAAAGCACCTCTGTAAGTACAGTTGCACTCCTTACTCTCACTTCTAAATTACTTGCATGAGCCAATAGTAGTCATTTTTACATTTCTTTGAACGTTTAGTTTGGAGGCACCTCGGCTAGGAGTAAGCATCTCATGATCTTCAAACGAGACCTAAACCGCCGGCCGCGGTGGTCTAGCGGTTCTAGGCGCGCAGTCCGGAACCGCGCGGCTGCTACGGTCGCAGGTTCGAATCCTGCCTCGGGCATGGATGTGTGTGATGACCTTAGGTTAGTTAGGTTTAAGTAGTTCTAAGTTCTAGGGGACTGATGACCACAGATGTTGAGTCCCATAGTGCTCAGAGCCATTTGAACCAATTTTTTTTTCGAGATCTAAACCTTTCATTTTCGTTCCACTTTCTAAGATATTGTCTTAACAGCCCGTGGTTTTCGGTGAATATTGACGGCCAAATAGTAGTTCTTCCAGGTCTCTGCTGTTTAGTGGCACGCATCGTGTGACCAAACAGTTCAGGAACAACAGACTCTGTCGTCCCACACATCCTGTGCATTCTGGCAATGGGGATGAGGGACTGACTCCCTGCAGTTTACGGCCCTCATTCTCCGCAGAGCCGAGCCGGTTTTTACAGTGGCTTCTCATTTAGCTATGCATGTAGTTTAACGTAGGAAACTGTAATTTAAGTAGTTGAGTACTGACAGTCACTGGTACAGATTCACATTTCATTTTCCATTGGGGATTGATTTATTCCAATTTTATTTGACTCTACAACAGGTTTTACAAAAGTTAGAGGACAGTTTGGAAAAACCAGTCGCATAACACTATCAACAGGACCTTAAAATGTAGTCATCCTTCCTTCGTTTTCGTGGTTAGAATAACCAGAGATGTAATGACAACTCCGTAGGGCAAGTGGGGGCGGGAATTGGCTGTCGTCTTATTAAAGGAAACAATGTGGCATTTATCTGTATGGTTTTTCGAAAACACAAGAAATCTAAATAATAACGACCATACGGGGAATAGAATATTATTTATGCCAGTTACGAAGTCACTGTGTTATCTCTCCTGGTCGAAGACATATAGGCCTAAATGAAGAAGTAGATATTCCTGTTTTGCAAACCATTCCCACAACTCTTATCGATAACTCTTCAGATCGTACGACGCTGCGTGGAGTTAGACTTACCCATAAGATCAGGGTTGCAGCTGAGTAGAGCACTTGCCTGCGAAAGGCAAACGTCCCGAGTTCGAGTCTCGGTCCGGCACACAGTTTTAATCTGCCAGGAAGTTTCATTATGTATTTTGACTGTTTAGCGGAATATATGCTGCAATGAACAGGGAAAGAAGCCGAGGCAAACTGAGGTTTTCAGTCGATCTCACACATACGCTCAGATAGTGTGTGTTAAATTCCTGGAGGCACACGTAGCGGACAGGAAACTTGTCGAGGGTTCCATTTAACACAAAGTGATGCGTGCGCTTCTTCGAAGCTTTAGAGGAGCCACCAGCGAGCAGTACATCTCATTCATTGATTATAGTTGACAAACAGGTGAAAAGAAACAGGTGGTATTTGCAGCAGCAATAACAAATACCGATAGGCTCTACTCGATCCATCAAGAGACGACAAAATTGATGACGACCGGGAATATATTCAGCTCAGGAAGACGCTGTGACAGAAAAATAGGGGAAAATAAATTGAAGACCTGTGCAGTAAAGAAAGCCAGGCACCTGTAATTATTGCAAAATTTTGTTCTTGATGTGAAATCATGGAATCATGAAACAGATACCAAAGAAATGAAAAACAAAGTTATAAGTGTTACAATGGCTGGCCTTCATAGGGTCTGTCCAAATTAATTTATGTTAATTACAGAATTAACAAGTCACTGATCATGTGCGTTATTGAAGGTAAGAAGTTCCGGTTGTATATGCTCGAGGATGAAATATAGAATTTCCAATACGATATGCAATCTATAGATATATCTGCTTTTGATAAAATTTAATTCACATTCACAAGACCACTATTTTGTTTACAAAATATTGAAAGAAAATTATTCTTGCCACAAGAACTGCGCATTATTAGCATAGCTGACATCGGAAAATTATTGCGTTAGAGTCTCGATTCAGTATACAGTTTTAAATTGTTGCTAACTTTCACTAGTGGATACGGCTTTTTAAGTCGTAGCATCAACGATCGGACGACTTCTCTGAAGTAGCGGTAATAGGCGATAGACACAAATCTTCTTCATGAATAAATCTATTAGCAAAAACCATACCAAAATTCCTGCAGAATTTCCTGAGATTAGCCTTCACATACAGACAGTAAAACCTGGCAGGGGCCTTTAGTTTAGTGATATGAATAAATCTGACAGGGGTGGCCAGAACATGCTTCACGCGGCTCTTGTCTCAGTCTAGTGCGGCTCTTGCCAACTTGCCAGTGCTGTAAAGGACCAGCCGTTTTGTCGCCTTTGCACGTTGTACACAGCAGGCATTTTCAGTATCCACGGTGTACGCACGTAATCCTAAAGTAGTCAGCTTATTCCCTCAAATCCAAAACAGGCCATCAGTTCAAATTCTTAACAGAAGATAAGTACCTGGTGGTGCAGCTACTCACGGAAGTGTGGGTCGTGGTTATAGTATGGCAGTGAAACTTGGTAGACCCATTTACGCTGAAAAAATATTTGCACTTTTACCCACTGGGTGCAAATCTGGTTCTGTTCCCGATATTGCGTCAAGGCACGGCATCCACGCTGTCATTTGACAAACCATAACGCGAGGAAAACATATAGCTATCGACAAGAGAGACCTTGCGCTGTTCGTGAAACATTTATGCGAACGGTAGCAGTTACAGTGATCCATTGAGAGAGTACTGCCGACTGAAAGGTCTGAGGAGAGATCCAATGTCATTAAATGGTTTAAACAAGATGATAATGAAATTCGGAGACACTGGTGAGTTTTGTATGACACCTGGAAGAGGAAGGCGTCCTATCCCGGTAGAAGTTACTAACAAAGTGGCTGTTGTAACTGACCAAGCAGCAAGCCCCCGGGTACTGCTAGGGCTCATGCAGTGTCACGAGAATTTTCCGTCTCATAGTCTACAGTACGGAAAGTTTTGTCGTCTATCTTACTCTAGTAACCGTAGAAGATCCAGATAGTGCAGCAACCGAAATCTCACGATACTCAGCAACGTTCCGAATTCGCTCTTCGGTTCCTGGCGCGGATCGAAGTTGATGACATGTGGCCGGGCAATATTTTATGAAGTGACAAGGCACTTTGCCATTACAGGGTGCAGTGAATACGCAGAACTGCTGAATTTGGGGTACTGTTAAGCCGCGTGTTGTGCACGAAGAGCCATTGCACTCGCCATATTTGACTGTGTGGTGTAAATTCACGAAACCGTTATTCTCGGTACGTTCTTCTGTGGAGAGAATACACCCGGAGGGCTCGTCAGGTGTACCGTGACGTCCGCATGTTATCGAGACCTCCTTGTACAGCATTTGACTCCTGCTTTGCCAGAGCGCAACTGTATGGAAATGTCGTGTCGCTCGCCCTTTGAAAGGTCTGCTTAATGCAACCTTGCATGACGTCCTATCTCCAGAACTTTTCCAGATGCGTCGCCTGCTAGATCATGTGACCTGAATGCATGTGACACGACTCTGGGGATATCTAAAAGAACGCGTTTACCAGGGACACGTTCGGTGTCTATCTAATCTAAAGACCAGTGTACAGGAAGACGTTGCTCAGATTCCACCGAAACTGCTGCGAGGAACTGCTGATCACGTAGTTTTACGGATGCAGCATCTCGCCGACCTCTCTGGATAACAATAAAATCAATATTATATCTTTCTCGCATGTCTGACCTCCTCTGCCCACGTCCCATTCTTAAGCCATTACATATGGAAATATTTCTATACGTATTTCTTACATTCTCAGCGACATATTTTCACCTGGTGGACAAAATTGGAACAAATTATTGTCCAACGTAAATAGACTGCGCATTAACACATTAGTGTATCTACCAAGTTTCCTGCCATATGATACGAGGGTTGGAACTTAAATAGTAGCAACTATTTATTCGCAACTGATACAAAAGAGTTACATATTTGCACCTGTTACTGTCCTTCAAAGTAGTCACCAGCGTTGTGTAGAACCCGTTGCCAGCGATGTGGAAGGCCTAGTATACAGTTATCAGAGCCTGTTCTGTTGATGGTGCGAATGGAGCTGTCTACTGCCTGTCAAATCTCTGGAACAGTTCTGAAGCGAATGCCACGAAGTGGTTCCTTCATCTTCGGAATCAAATCAGAGTCACAAGGACTTAAGTCCGGAGAGTATGGTGGATGGTACAGTACTTCCCAGTCCCATCGAGCGAACAGAGCAGTCACAGCTTGCGCTGTATGCGCGCTCGCATTGTCGTGCAAAATGATGGGTGGGTTGCGCAGAAAGTGTCGCCGCTTCTTTCGCAAAGCTGGTCGGAGATGATACTCCAAAAACGAACAGTAATACGACTTAAGTTCTTGTGACTTCGATTTGATTCCGAAGATGAGGGAACCACTTCGTGGCATTCGCTTCAGAACTGTTCCAGAGATTCGAAAGGCAGTATACCGCTCCATTCGTACCATCAACAGAACAGGCTCTGCTAACGATATACTACGCCTTCCACATCGCTGGCAACGGGTTCTACACAACGCTGGTGGCTACAATGAAGGACAGCAACAGGTGAAAACATGTAACTCTTTTGTACTGGCTGTGAATAAATAGTTTCCAATATTAAAGTTCCAACCCTCGTAATTACAGCCCACACTGGACCTATGCGCATAGCTGCACTTCAATTACAATCAGCCGTACAATGACGAGTTTCCTGGTGTATCTAGTTATTGCTTTAAGACAACTGTCTGTCTGCATTGTTCAGTGCAATAAGTTTGCGGATCCGAAAGGTAAGGTCAAATAACATCGAGGTATCAGAACTTGAGGGCAGGCTGTGCCGCATTGTGTTGGAAACAAGTGTCTTTAAAAAATAATTAAAGATATTTCTATTCCTAATAAATAATGTTTCGTGGTACGAACAAAACGAGCCGTAAAAAGGCAGCAGCTATGTTTGACCTGCTTGTATGTGAGGTGGCGGAATGGAGTGGCGCTGCGCAGTGGTTGAGAGCTTCTGGTGCTGTCAGCGCGCGCCGCCTGGGGAGGGGTGCGGGAACGAGGAGGGAGCAGTGCGGCTGCGCCGCCGACGGCGGGGTAGGGCCAAAGGCCTCCCAAGCCGCAGCAGCCAATGGGAGGCTGCGTCTGGACCCGCCCAGCGCCAGCATGGCGCCGACTCGGCCCATCCCGGGGCCTCTGCAACAGGGGCGGGGTTGACAGCCACCGCCCTCCATCGGAATCCTAGAAACGTTACCCTCATCGACGGGAAGGGGAACGCAGCCAGCCAATCGGCGCACCGGTCAGTAATTGCGACGCTCACCGACGGTTGGAATCCGTCGATGAGCCGTCCTTTTGTGAAGAGTGGCTTCTGGGAACGGTACGAGATGCACAATATTTACAGCTCCTACCAAGTCGTATAGAAGGCAGTGGTCTCTATAGTAGTATAATTGTACACCCACATACCCTGCGCATCGCTCACATCAACAGAGAAGAAACACATCGAAAACACGTTATCAGGTAGCTAATTACGTCTAAATGTTTTACAGAATCTTACTAAACAGACCAGACAAAATCCATGCGATGTTCTTTTCTGGCAGGTATGTAAACAGTGTACAGCAAAAGTTTATCGTTTTACTACATTCTATCGTAAGGAAATTCGACATTGTGTAAGAGTTGAATCATTCATGATTACTGTATTTGTAAATGTATATTTTCTTTTCACAGCAGCACTACCAAGATACTTTGAAATAACTGGAAAATATTTTCAAGAGACTTGTTAACTAGCAGGTTTCTTCAGGAACTTTACTGGGGAGCAATGCAGCTTATTCGTTTCAGAACAACTCATTCAGCAAAACGGGCGACGGAGCACACTGTTCATTTTAGGTTTTTCGCTTTCTCTTGCAAGAATGTTGGCGCACGTCGCCTTTGAAATATATCTCAAATAAAGTACATTTTTCACCAGCACACAAAGAATGAGAAAGTTCACATTTTTCCCATTGTTACATTCTGTCGGCAGGGAAAGTCTTCTCTAGAGATTCCTATAGCTTTACAATAAACATTTGTAAATGGCGTCGTTTTCGCAGCAAGGTAGAGTAGCGTACATAAGAAAGAGCAAGTGACGTCGTACAAATGTCGATGTGTCTCGCATGAACGGCCCCTTCGAGAAGAATGGTATCTCAATACCCTGCCCCGCTTTCCTGATTTTATTCTCTCCGCTTTCCGTAAATAACTTTAAACGGCTGCTAGGGTGGTTTCTTCCATGCAGTCAAGACAGATTCTTCTCTCTGTCCTACGACTGAGCAAATCCTCGCAATGATTTCACTTTCCGCGAAACGTCCATTATCACTGAAACGTAATGCGAGTATTTTACTGTAACAGGAGCCACCTCATCAGAGACAACTCGCAAACGACTCTGCATGGAAATATCGCTCTTTAGGAGAGTTATATGACCAATAGCCGTGCAGTTACCCATATAGCAGACGCTGAAGAGAGTTATAAGTGGTCTGCCAGTTATAAACGAGCAGTAATTAAATTAGCAGAGGCATCATCGCATGCAGGAAGCTTTACATCCGACAACAGTGCCCGAATGAAGAATAACAACAGACTCGTAAGGTAAGCGATTGTCCGACACATTTCAGTGGCTGTATACCATTGCCTTCGCGTGTCGTCGTGGAGTTCTTGTAACTGATGCGGATTCGAACCGCAGGGAATGCTATAAAGCTCACAGATGGCAGTGTGCCAACGAGGGTAATGCACTTACAAAGTGAGATACCTCAAGCGCCATCGTTCGTCCCGTAGTCCCAACCAACACTTTTTACATCGACTATTGCATGAATCTTAGGTGGCAAGTGACATATAAAATGACAAAATAGATTAATAAAAAAAATTGTCTCTCACATTCAGCCCCTTACACAGCGTTGGCCCACTTCGTTCATTTTCGTTTTCGCGTGATTAGCGTAGACGAAATGCGATGCGTAGATTTTAAGTATTATCTCAACAAATTTTCTGAAATCGCTTCACATTTGACAGATTGTTGATTCCGAAGAAAGGTAATGCAGACTTCTCGTATATTATTGCAAAAATTCGTCCTTGTCGTTGTTTCTTAAAGAAAAATATACAAAGATCTAGCTGCATAAAGACGCGTTCTTTAGGGGGCTACGTCGATCCGCCTTTACTGAATTATATTTTTATGGTTCACGAAGTTACAATTACCTGTGGCGTTCAGCCTTATGGCGCATTGGATAAAACACTAGGTTCGCGTATTGGATGACTGAGGCCGCCCGATTTCTCCATGACTTCCCTAAACAGCTTCCGATGATTGCTTTAGTAGTTCCTTCAAAACGACAATGTCTTCTTTCTTGGCCTAGCCTTGTCTAATATGACCTTATGATCGGGCACTATTAACAAAACTGTGATCATATTACAGACCAGAAATGACTCCACATCATAAATGGCTTAGAACCCATTTATCACATGCACTGCGAATGAGAAATTTGGTGTTCTGTCTACGGGCGCAGCAAAACTGACATACTTCTGCATTTGTGGGCCTGCCGGTGTGGCCGATCGGTTCTAGGCGCTTCAGTCTGGAGCCGCGCGACCGCTACTGTCGCAGGTCCGAATCCTGCCTCGGGCATGGATGTGTGTGATGTCCTTAGGTTAATTAGGTTTAAGTAGTTCTAAGTTCTAGGGGACTGATGACCTCAGAAGTTAAGTCCCATAGTGCTCAGAGCCATTTGAACCATTTGCATTTGTGGTCGGAAAGGCTTTCTGTTTCTTATTCCAGAATACTCCGTGAAGTTGCACGCGCGATTCTTCGGTGATTTACAAAGATAACAAATAATGAAGGCGACGGCTGTTGGATCCAGTCAGCCGAATTTTTAGCTTGCCGCTTGAGGACCGTTGGGCAATGGCAGCTCCTTCGAAATCAAAAGTATATTTCTGCAAAGTATTACTGTGAATGTTATGATGAACATACAGTACATAATGCTGTAGAACCTCGATAGACTATCGTGCTGTCGCTTTATGACCTTAAACATACTCAAGGTCAGCATTAAGACCTGGTATAGTAAAAGGTCCAGTGGTGTCAAACGTACACAGCAGGCAATAAAGTTTAGGATTTTTGTATCTTATTACGTGATGCAAACACTATTTGCTTGAGTTGAAGCTACACCATTCGTCATGGAACACGGTCTCTGTATAATTTGTTCCATAGATCAGAACGTGTCCAACAGTGAAGAGTAGTAAAGGGACCCTATTGAGACAGTCGCCTCGTCCATTTATAACACGCGAAACAATTACGAGTATAATCAACGTCAGTTGTCAACAAGTCGATCATCAGAGACCCTGCATTAAACAATCCAACTCCATTTTGAGTTACTGAGAGCATGGTGTACGTATAGTTACAGCTTTGGTGGCATATCGGTAAAGTCATATTCAAGACCGTATTTGGGATCTGTAGAGACCTAGGCTGAACCTCTGGTGCGACACCTACCAGGCGAGATTTCTTGACAACTAAGCAGCAAAAATTTAATTTCATAACAATAACAGTAAACCATCACCTCTTATTCTTTAAAGAACCGAAGTCCCATTTATCAATGAGCTTCAAATGTCTGATTACTTCAAAAATAAGTTAATCTATTAAACACTTAAAGTTAAGCATATAAAGAGTGGTTAGAAATAGTCTGAAAAGCTTGTAAGGATGTTGCAGGATCGGTTGTGCCGAGAAATAATTGTTAAGAAATAAAATTGGATACGTTGCACCGTTTCCGAGTTATTTAGTATTGAAGTTAGCAAGTCAGGCCGTTCGCGCAAATTCGAGTGGCTCGCCAGAAACAGTGTCGGCAAACGTTTCCTTCGTTTGGTTTCCTAAAACCGAACTAGAGATCGATACAAATATTGGGCGTGGGACGGTAGTTATCATCGAACCCGAGTCAGGGGCTCAGCAGTCTCGTGCGCTATGATCTATACTACGAGCAGCCCGCCCGGTTAGCCGTCGGTCTAACGCACACGTTTCCGGGCGGGAAGGCGTGCCGGTTCCCGGCACGAATCCGCCCGGCGGATATGTGTCGAGGTCGCTGTGCCGGCCAGTCTGTGTATGGTTTTTAAGGAGGTTTTCCATCTGCCTCGGCGAATGCGAGATAGTTCCCCTTCCTCCGCCTCAGTTACACTGCTGCTCAAACACTATTTCCACGTACGCGTACACCATAATTACTCTACCACGTAAACATTGGGGTTACACTCGTGTGGTGTAAGACGTTCCCGGGGGTTCCACTGGGGGCCGAACCACACTATAAGCCTGGGTTCGGTGTGGGGCGGCGGTGGGGTGAGTGGACTGCTGTAGCCTGAATGAGATTTTCACTCTGCAGCGGAGTGTGCGCTGATATGAAACTTCCTGGCAGATTAAAACTGCGTGCCCGACCGAGACTCGAACTCGGGACCTTTGCCATTCGCGGGCAAGTGCTCTACATTCTGAGCTACCGAAGCACGACTCACGCCCGGTACTCACAGCTTTACTTCTGCCAGTATCTCGTCTCCTACCTTCCAAACTTTTTGGAAGGTAGGGCAAGTACTCTACATTCTGAGCTACCGAAGCACGACTCACGCCCGGTACTCACAGCTTTACTTCTGCCAGTATCTCGTCTCCTACCTTCCAAACTTTTTGGAAGGTAGGGCAAGTACTCTACATTCTGAGCTACCGAAGCACGACTCACGCCCGGTACTCACAGCTTTACTTCTGCCAGTATCTCGTCTCCTACCTTCCAAAAAGTAGGAGTACCGGGCGTGAGTCGTGCTTCGGTAGCTCAGAATGTAGAGTACTTGCCCGCGAATGATGGCAAAGGTCCCGAGTTCGAGTCTCGGTCGGGCACGCAGTTTTAATCTGCTGTAGCCTGTTGTGCGGGGACGAAGCCTCTCCGTCGTTTCTAGATCCCCAGTTCCATAACATTCAATACAATACAATGCTACGAGCACAGCTGACACTAACTTATCTGGCGGTCTGCTCGGATTTGCGCAGCCTGATTGGCTAACTTCAATGCTAATCAACTCTGAAAAGGTGCAACCTATCGAAATTTTTGTTAATAATTGTTTCTGAGCACATTTTACCCTGCTCTCATTCTCAAATATTGGTTGAATATAGTCTGGGTAATTTGGGCGCTGAGAGTTAGGCTGCCTTAACATGTATAGCGCCACACAATTTCCAACTTTAACATTTATCTTCTTGTGTTAAACCTTTAACTTAATATTACACCTGTTAATGAACTAATAATAACAAGATTTTAAATTTTTTAGTTCGGTCACTAATTAGACTACAAGGAGCACTGAAAATCAAATTTTTGTTGTCCTTGGAAGAAATTAGATAGCAACTGGCATCGTGCACCATGCACCAGGATAGCCATTTAGTAACATAGTTCTAATTAAAAGTGTGTACCATACCATGTAAAGTTCAATATTTTCATCTAACAAGCAAAGTTAAAATTAATGTTTTAAATAATGTTATTGCCTAATTGGTTTGCACACACACTTCATAGTAGCGTAGCTACTTATAATACCTTCATAACTTAGTTGTCCTAAATATCACTTTCAGTACAGATTGAAACCAAAATGTTGAGTCTGTCGTCTAAGACAGAGGTTCGAAATCTATTTTTGATCAACTTCAGCTTTGTAAGACTACCTTCTTCACTGCTGTTTGTGATCACAAATAAGAGTCACGTTCTTAGACCGAACTCGATATTAGGAAAACACCTTTGAGGTTTCAAGGGCTCTGATTTGGATGAAACAAGGAATGTAGGAAATTACTTTTTCGCGAAATCTGTCTCACTTCAAACTGTCAAAGTTCCGTTAACTGTTCTTATAAAAGTCTTAAAGCTTTTTCCAAATGCAGTTTTAGGCGTTTGACCGGATGCCAATGGGAAATTTACGCGAGAGTGGGCGGGGTTTGGTTCAAATGGCTCTGAGCACTATGGGACTTAACTGCTGTGGTCATCAGTCCCCTAGAACTTAGAACTAGTTAAACCTAACTAACCTAAGGACATCACAAACATCCATGCCCGAGGCAGGATTCGAACCTGCGACCGTAGCGGTCTTGCGGTTCCAGACTGCAGCGCCTTTAACCGCACGGCCACTTCGGCCGGCTGGGCGGGGTTTGAGAGGGGAATGTTTATTTAATTCTTATCAGCTGTCAATTGAAGAACTCAACCGAATACGCCCATATAATTAACTACCTCTACATCTTTTACGATTGTGAGGGGCCCGAACCACAATATTAAAAGTAAGACGCAATAATATCCATGTCCAGCAGTTTCCTTTCTTTACGGGTAGTTACTTGCAGAACGGACTACGTTTACCACTAAACCATCTGTCTCTGTGCACAGAGGAGTGAGAGAGAAACTGTCCATCTGACTACAGTTAGAATGAGTTCAACTGTGACGTAGTAATGCCTTGTTGTATCCGAACCTAGGTGTGGCTGAAAACGTGCCACTTTACAGAGACATTGAATCGTTACGACAGTTTAGTAGCTAAACGCCTCATCTAGAACACATGTTTGCCGGTAGACAGTGACGGTGTTCGTACTGCAAGAAGAAGCAGGAAGTAACTATTCGTGGTGACTTTCCCAGGAATTTCAATACGTTAGAAACATTACTGACAAAGAGAAACGTTGAAGCAGCAAGCCTACAACTTCTAAAGTTACCTTAGAATAATTTCACATAAAACTGGTGCGAAAGGAAGCAGCTGAGCTTTTGATGCCGTAAGACAACACTCTACGAAAATATCCACCCAGGCAATTCACAACTTTTAAGAGTAAGTGAAATGCGCATCATACGAGGGCTATTCGGGAAGAAAGGTCCGATATGTCGCGGAGTGGAAACCACTGTAAAAATCAAAAACGTTTTATTTGCAACAGTTAGCGACACCTTCCAGCTACTTCTCTACCTATTCGCCTCTCCGACTTAGACATTTGTCGTAGCGTTGTACCAACTCTCCAATACCCACGTTATAGAAGGCCGCCGCCTTTTATATCCACCAGTTTTCTACGCCCGTCCGCAGTTCGTTGCCCGAGCCAAAATGTAGTCTTCAAAGCCAGCGGTTCATCTGAGCAGAAATGCCAATTACGGGCTGTATTGTGGTAGATCAAGCACTTCCCATCCAAAACGCTGCAAGAGTATCTACATTGCCCCTTGCAGAGTGCGGCCGAGTATTGCCACGGAAAAGCAAACGCATGACACTTACGTTACGTGGGCTGCACGAAAGCAGGCGGAATTTTTCATCAGACACTCATACTAGCCGGGAGACACTATTTTCTAGGCATCTTTGGGCGCTCACTCTGCGCTCATAAGCGAGAGCGACGTCACGCGATCGACGGCATACTAAGAGACACTGTCCAACACGTCTGTGCAAAGCTTCATTGGATTGTCACTGTGGATTCCATTTTGCACCCGATCGGACATTACTTTCCGAGTAGCCCTCGTACATGGAGGTGCGGCTGCGCAGTAATAATAATAATAATAATAATAATAATAAAAATAATAAGCCAAGTAAATGTATAACCTACTTGCCCCATATGTGTATCAGTTTCCTTCCCTCGTGCACATTGGCACCTTCCTTTCGCGAAGTTTGTCTTAAGTGTAAATTGCTGTGACGAGTGGATGTAGTGTATCACTAATAACGATGAGAGAACAGAGGAAAAATTTGAAACCTAGTCCTGCTATAGTATGAAGCAGTCTGTCTTATGGGAACGTACCAATTTTGTTACATACGCTCATGGCTTTAGACAAAGCGGAGACTCTGGAACTTAACCCAGCACATCGGTGCAGTGTTTGATTACGAAGAAGTTAGCACTATCACTTCTCTTCTTCCCCTTACCAACCATACACTCACTATGAAAATATTTCAACTTCAAATATTCAAGCTGGTTACCTTAAGGAAATGGCACGAAAGCGCGTAAGCGACGGAAGACATGTATATGGAAAGAGTCTGGTAAAACTGCACATTGATATGAGGAGCGATCTTTTCTTTGCAGTTCTGAAACACCGTCACATAGCATCTTTGTTAAGTTCAAGATTTCCTGTGGCTCTTCCTGCTAGAAACGGTTGTTAGGTTTTCTAGACTCCATGTGACCTTTGATATGCCGACGGTGATTTGTTGACATCGGAAATTACATCTCAGTAAGATTAAGACACTGATAATGATGTATAATAAAGAGACTCTCTTTTTGTAAGACGGTACCAGCAATCGCAGCGTGAAATGGCTAGGTAGAAAACGTTTCCAACTATCCTCTCCATTCTCACACAGAATCACGAGTGACTCACCCCCTGACTCAAGCACAGTCCTGGGGCCACACCCACTTTCCAGAATGTTGAGCTGCGTGGGAGCATCTGTAAGGAGTCACATAGCGGCAGTAATGAAGATTTGTTACGCAAGATTTTGCAGCTATACTGTGTTGCAACAATATGAGGCACCTAAGTAAATTAAAAAATCTATTCACACTTTACCAGGACAGATTCGGAAAATACCGCCATTGGGATGCACAAAATCTTTATTCACAGGAAGTAATGACTACCATCAACAGGGATTCTCAAGTTGATTCCATATTTCTAGATTTCCAGAAGAGTTTTTATATAGTTTCCTACAAGAAGCTTCTGACTGAATTACGTCCCTAAAGAGTATCGTCTCAGCTGTGCGATCGGATTCGTGATTTCCTGTCAGAAAGATCACAGTTCGTAGTAACTGACTGGTAGTCATCTGTTGAAACCGAAGTTGCCTCAGGGGCTTCCTTGTTCTTCTAGATCTATATAAACGATTTAGGACACAATCCGAACACCCTCTTAGGTTCAATATGATTCTGTCTTTTACCGCCGGCCGAAGTGGCCGTGCGGTTAAAGGCGCTGCAGTCTGCAATCGCAAGACCGCTACGGTCGCAGGTTCGAATCCTGCCTTGGGCATGGATGTTTGTGATGTTCTTAGGTTAGTTAGGTTTAACTAGTTCTAAGTTCTAGGGGACTAATGACCTCAGCAGTTAAGTCCCATAGTGCTCAGAGCCATTTCAACCATTTGTCTTTTACCATCGAATAAAATCATCAGAAAATCAAAATAAAAAGTTTTGTCCCCTCCGTTTAATTTCGATTATACGAAAAATCACAAACGTCATCATCATCATCAACAACAATAATGATAATAATAATACGTTAAAACAGTTATTATAATGGCTGTCTGTGCACACTCAAAAACCTTAGAAACACACAAATATTTCTGAAAATGCCAGCACCCAAGGAATGCCCCGAATGAATTCAAACGTAGGGACGTGCAGAACATTGCCTTAGGAGTAGGGTCTAAGCTATTTCAGTTACTTCAACTTTACTCTGCGAAGGACTGTAAAACATTGTGAAAACCTTCAAGCAAGTTCGGGAATGCCTCATCGTCGTCAATGAGTGCAATTACCAATCAGTATGTGAGTTAGTTCGAAAGGGCAGAACGACGGATTTCTGTGAAATTGATTTGTCGTTCGGTGACATTTCGGAAAGTACAAGGCACGTTATTTCCATAATAATGAGTGTACGAAACGAGTTAATAGAAGAGGATCGTATACAGCTTTGAGTGAGCTCTGTACAACTGTCATTTCGTCTGCAGCACGAAAGCGGTGTGTACCAATCTGGGTCGCTGCACCGACACCGTCTGGTGCGGACTGGCACCGCGAATTTTATTGTTTCAGCTTGCGAGGACCAGAAGCCACAAACGCGCCAGCCCTAGGCTATAATAGCCAAGTGAACGAACCGTTGACGTGCCGAGTGGCAAAATGCGGC
The DNA here is from genome assembly GCF_021461395.2 of Schistocerca americana. NCBI lineage: Eukaryota > Metazoa > Arthropoda > Insecta > Orthoptera > Acrididae > Schistocerca > Schistocerca americana. The sequence continues at coordinate 374,386,978 of NC_060123.1, read as the reverse complement.
ATTCTCGAACGAGACCCCTCATCAGCCTATCAGACAGAGATGGCTATGATTAGAGTTTGACGCCTACTTGGGGACATAATCTGCTATTCTTGCCTGTCGGAAACGAACCGAACGTGTGTTACGAAGACAGATGTAGTGAGGGACAACTCTGCCAGCGGAAATGAGAAAACACGAATCGTTGTTTGAACCACGTAAGAAACTGATTTCATATGTTCGTAGTGGCCAGCTGTCAGTCGCATTTAGTGCAAGCTGTACAGTTAAATAAAATTATTATGAAAACTTAAACAAAAGTTGGTAGGCGTGATTCTGCATCTGAAAGATGATGTCGATTCAAATTTCGCACCAGTCGCATAAGAGTGGCGCTACTATTACCACTATAAGATGCAAATCCCCTTGGTTTAAATACACGCTTTAAGGGTCGTGGGCGTTAGTTGCCTTTGAGACCGGACGTGGTGAGTTGATGTTAGTCAAGACTGATTTTAAGGTGACAAAGACGCCTTTATCGACACCTCGCTAAGTTTGAACGAGGGCTACGAGAAGCTGGATGTTCCTTCTGTGACACTGCAGAAAGACTTGGCATGAATGTAGCCACTGTACGTGATTGCTGGTAGCGGTGGTCACGAGAATGTGCGGCCGCAAGAAGACCGAGCTCCGGGCGGCCTCGTGGCACTACCGAGAGCGAACGCTATCGCGATCTGCATATGACCCATAAATCGTTAATTTTAAGGTTTTCGTTTCTTAATTACTTTTAAGTCTGTAAGTATTCAAAGCTGCAATGTTAGTAATCCTTATAAAAACAAGGAATAACAAATAAGTTTCACATTCTGTACTTGTACAATTTCGTATTGTGCAAGTACGAACTGTCTTAGTGACAAGGTGGCAGGTAATTTGTAAATGGCAGCGAATAAATAAGTAAACTTCAAGGATAGCTCCGAACCGGGCGCTCTGTAGCGTGCATTCCACTAACCCCAGACCACCACCATTTGCGACTACAGTGGTATCGAGCGACAGCTGATTGGACGGCAGGGTGGAAGTCTATTGTGTTTTCTGATAAAAGCTGGTTCTGCCTTGGTGCCAGTGACGGACGTGTGCTTGTTAGAAGGAGACTAGTTGAGAGGCTGCAACCAGTTTTCCTGCGTACTGGATACGCTGTACCTACACCTGGAGTTATGGTTTGGAGTGCGATTTCGTATGACAACAGCAGGCACACTCTCGTGGTTATCCCACGCACCCTGACTGCAAATATCTACGTTGATCTGGTGATGCGATCTGTTCTGCTACCATTCATGAACAAGTTTCAGGGGTGTTTTCCAACAGAATAATGCTCGCCCACATACCGCTGTTGTAACCCAGTGTGTCAACACGTTGCCTTGGCCTGCACGATCACTAGATCTCTCTCCCATCGTGTACATATGAGACATCATCGGACGACAACTCTAGTGTCATCCACAAACAGCATTAACCGTCCCTGTACTGACCGACCAAGAGGAACATCCTAAAAACTGACATCCGGCACCTGTAAAACATAATGCCTGCACGTCTGCATGCTTGAACTAAACATTCTGGCAGTTATATCGGCTATTAATGCACCAGCATTCCACAAATCTCGCGCTTACATTAACCTGTGATATTGCAACGTTAAGTACTTAAATATTTTACCTAGACAAATGTATTCCCCATATTTCATTACTTTACATTAATTATTTTTTGGTGTTGTGAATTTTTTCCGTCAGAGTATGCCACGAAACACATTGCTGAGGTGCAACCGCTCTTATGCTAACAATTTACTGCGCTATATACGTATACAATACAGTAAACTAAAAGCTAAATTCAGACATTACGGGGACTCGCAGAATAGACGAACGTAAGAAATGTCAACACCAAGTCCGAACGCCAACCTGGACATATTTTTTTGCAACTTAGTGTCTGAGAACTGTTGCGATCTTTCAAAAAGTGACTAATGGTTCCGTGGTTTCATATAGTTACTTCGCCTGCCTTATACACAGCTGTTACTAAGTTCAGATGTTCTGTTGTACCTAGTCTGTATCTTAAGTGTTTATTTTGAAATCTGTAACATATTGTGTAACACCATCGTTCTTCCAAATGTGGAGAGAAGGATGTTATTGAGGTAAAATGCAAGAGTGTTTGTTACTTGTGAGAAACAGCTCTGAAAATCCGGAGTCGCTTGCATTTATGCAAAGTATACCCGTTCTCTTATAGCACAGGAGCCTGCTGACGACTGATGATTCCAAGGATCTACGAGACAAGGGCGCGGCGCACATGTGGCGTTGGCGCTTGTGTCTTGCTCCTCGTGTTCACTGTTGGCCTTGATGTGTCGTGTTGAGGATCATAAGGCACGCGGTGAATGCCAAGAGCGGACTGAAACTCAACGGCTGGCGGACGCTTCGGCGAAGTGTAGGTCTAGTGCCGACGGAGGTGACATCGTACTAACTCCGAACACTGCCACTCTTAGTTCTATGTGTTACAGATCCTGCTGCATCAGATTTGTCGTCAGTTCAACGACCGTGCGGATGGCTATCACCAATAACATCGGTGAGATAACCTGCGTGTTCAATACAAGACGACCATAAAACTGCGAAAAGCGACAATTGTCGCTACAAATATGGTGAAGTGTTTTCTATTTTAAATTTCCGTCGAGGTGTCCCAAACCTCAGAACGTACATCAACAGCAAAGTATTAAAAGTCGATCTAGCCACTCTTCAATAAAAAATTATTATGTTTTCAGAACCATAAACCAAATATTTGAGATAAAAACTTAGGCAGACAGGAAGGAAACGGGACACTATTTCATTTATTGCAATTATTCTTCCGACTGTTTCCGTTAATTGCAATATTTCCTTATGCTTCGATAGTTTCTGCGCTAGTGACGTGATTGTTATATTTATAAGTACACTATCTGAACAAAAGTATCCGGACACCCAATGTAAAGTGGAATATGCCACGAACCAGTAACAGCAGAATGGGTCTGTCAGGAAAGCTCAGTGACTTAGAACGTGAACGCTCGCTGGATTCCACCTGAGTGATACACCCACACATGACCTTTCAGCCCTTCTAAATCTGCCCGGTTATTGGAGATGTGGTTGTGACGTGGAATAGCGAACGAACAACCATAGCGAAAACAATGTGTGGGAGACCTCAGGTACTGACGGACAGGAGCCATCGACTATTGCCGAATGTGGTTGTAAAAAAAAAGCCCATGAAATCAGCAGAATGAGTTCCAAAGTGCCACCAGCAATCCCTGGAGCACAACGACTGAGAGCAGGAGTTAAAAAGAACGGGATACAATGGTCGAGAAGCTCCTCATAAGCCATAAATTTCTGTAGTCAACCCTAAGCGACGTCTGAAGTGGCGTAAAGAAAAACGCCTTTGGATAGTGGGGACTGGAAACGAGTGATTTCGGGTGATGAATCACGCTACACCCTATGGCAATGCGACGGAAGGGTTTGGGATTGCCGAATGACTGGAGAATGTTACATGCCATCAAGTGTAGTGCCAACAGTTAAGTACCGAGCAGATGGTATTGCGGTATGGGGTTGTTTTTACGTTACAGGTGTGGTCCCCTTATTGCGCTTAAGAAAGCGTTAACTGTGGAAGAATATGAACAAATTTTACAGAATTGTGTGCTGCATGCAGTAGACGGACAGTTTCAAGACGACGTCTGTTTCAGTCAGCGTGACAATGCAGCCGGTCATGAAGCAACATCTGTGAGTCAAGGGTTTGCGTTTAGTAGCATTCATGAAATGTACTGACCTGTCCAGAGTCCCGACAATTCAGTACCTTTGGGATGAGTTAGATCGTCGACTTAGCTCCAGATTCCAGCGTGCAACATCACTACCTTCTCTGGATGCGGCTGTTGAGGAAGAATGGGCTGCCATTCTTCCACAGGCATTCAAATACCTCATTGAAAGAATTCAAGCCGCCATAAAAGGGGAAAGGTGGACACATCCCACACTGATGTCCACTAACTGGTGTCGAGATGCTTTTGATCAGACAGTGTATAAAGTCAGATAAGAAATCTAGGTACTGAACTGTTCCTCTAACAATTTCTCTACTAAAGTCGAATGTTTCAGGGATTTGAGATGACGAAAATTGGCAGGTAGCTCACTGTAAAGTACATTCTTCATCTACAGTTAAATTTCGCTAGTTACCAAACTTGACGGGAGGTAAGTAATGTAGCCTACTACTAGACAAGAGCTTTAATTCTTTTTCAAGCGTTACCATCCGAAATGTCATACGCTGAGCATGTGCTGAACGACAATAAAGGACGATTCAAACTGATGTACTTAACTTGAAACATTTATACTCCCTATCAGAATGATGCAGTCTCATCCAACCTTGTTGGCAGTCGTAGAAGTGACACACAATTGGGGGCTATTACGAGCCTCAACAAGGAAGAAAATAACATTGGGACTGATATCAATATATCCTGAGGGAGCAGGATAGAAACACCAGGCCTGGTTTACCAACTCATTCTGTCCATCTTTGAGGTGGAGATTACCTGAGGAATAGTCGAATGTCTTATTTTATTTTATTCCGTATTCGGTTTCAACTCTTGTTAGGTCTTTCTGAACTTCTCTAATCACTAAAAAGGAAAGAAAAGGTACGACAGCAGAAAGACAGACTGTAATATATGGCTATGGTCGGAACCTACTATATTGCCTTTAAAGGCAAGTTCTTTTCCGTTAATGGCCGATGTTTTCCAAGTCGATGCAGAAAAAGTTCTTAAACTTCTGCCAAGAGGCAACACCTTACAGGAGTTCTATTGCATGGAACGGTGAATGACTAAATAAACTAAGTGAAAGCCTGATTGGCTCAAAGGACTGAACGTTAAATAAGTTCGTGGAGCTGTTTGGAGCTCAGGGAATCGAGTAGTCGGCCGGTGGTTCTCATGGAGTATAGAACTCTTGTGCTCCCTGCGGCAAAAGTGGTGTTTTCGTTGTGTATTCCTGAAGCAGAGAGTAGGTGCCACTTTGTGATCAAGCACGTGACTGAGCGCAGTACGAAAGACTGAGGCTCCGAAGTGAGTTCCCGAGCGTAGGCGTGGTATCCTGCACAGGTGCCTTTCTGATTTTCTCGCAGAGTATTGCTTACTACACTGAAAAGACAAAGAAACTGGCACACCTGCCTAATATCGTGTAGGTCCCCCGCGAACACGCAGGACTGCCGCAGCACGACGTGGCATGGACTCGGCTAATGTCCGAGTAGTTCTGAATCCTGCATGGTTGTCCATAAATCCGTAAGAGTACAAGGGAGTGGAGATCTCTTCTGAACAGCACGTTGCAAGGCATCCCTTATATGCTCAATAATGTTCATGTCTGGGAAGTTTGGCGGCCGGCGGAAGTGCTTAAACTCATAAGACTGTTCCTGGAGCCATTCTGTAGCAATTCTGGACATGTTGGGAGTAGCACCGTCCTGCTGGAATTGCCCAAGTCCGTCGGAAAGCAGAATGGACATGAATGGATGCAGGTGATCAGACAGGATGCTTACGTACGTGCCACCTATCAGGGTCGGATCTAGAGGAGTATCAGGAATCCCATATCACTCTAACTGCACACGCCCCACACCATTACAGACCCTCCACCAGCTTGAACAGCCCCTTACTGACATGCAGGATCCATGTATTTATGAGGTTGTCTCCCTACCCATGCATGTCCATCCGCTCGATACAATTTGAAACGAGACTCGTCCAACCAGGCAACATGTTTCCAGTCATCAACAGTCCAATGTTGCTGTTGACGGGCCCAGGCGAGGCGTAAAGCTTTGTGTCGTGCAGTCATCAAGGATAAACGAGTGGGCCTTCGGCCCCGAAAGCCCATATCAATGATGTTTCATTGAATGGTTCGCACGCTGACACTTGTTGATAGCCCAGCACTGAAATCTGCAGCAATTTGCGGAAAGACACTTCTCTCACGATGAACGATTCTCTTCAGTCGTCTTTGGTTCCATTCTTGCAGAATCTTATTCCGGCCGCAGCGATGATGCCGGAGATTTGATGTTTTACCGGATTCTTGATATTCACGGTACACCCGCGAAATGGTCGTAAGGGAAAATCCCCACTTCATCGCTACCTCGGAGATGCTTTGTCCTAACGCTCCTGCGCCGACTACAACACCGCGTTCAAACTCACTTAAATCTTAGTAACCTGCCATTGTAGCAGCAGTAACCGATCTAACAGTTGCGCCAGACACTTTGTTGTCTTATGTATGCGTTTCCGACCGTAGTGCCGTATTCTGCCTGTTTAAATACCTCTCTATTTGAATGCGCATACCTATACCAGTTTCTTTGGTGCTGCAATGTAGTACGCGTTGGATTAATTTGGTAAAGACAGAGACCTCAGAGAGTAGCGTGGAGCGAATAGGTAGCGGGACGACAGTGTTGTAGTGAACGTGAGGGAAACTGTCTAGGGTTAATCCGTATCAATATATGTTACTGATTTCCGTGCAAATTTGACAGTGTTGCTTTTTGTGCGACTCTTTCCCTATTGACTCTGAACTGAGTTACTGTTTTGTTGTTGTGGTAATTACCAACAGGAATGGCTAACAGCCCTTTGAAGGTGCTGTACTGAACAGTGATGAACATCTTCCAGTCACACACAATTCTGCTGTTGTGCCCGTGTCGTTCAAAAGTACAATGCAATGTTCCTGCTGACATGCATGCACTGTCTCCCCTGTACAGGAGTATACGTAAAGGATGTAATGGTGCAGGTTGTAGACACATGATTGAAGGCCTATGGGAGTGTGTGTCTGGCTGGGCAGCATGTTCGGATAGCCTAGTAGTAAGACGACGGCACGCAGTAAGTGGAAAATCCGGGCATTGAGTGAAGTGTTGGCAGAAGAGCCAACACCGTGTTGCTAGAGGAGGCCGAAATGCACGCTTTTAGCTCACGCAGATTGGCGTGGGGTCTGGAACAAGGTAAAGTAATTATCCTATAAAGAAAAGAACGTAGTTCTTGGAATACTTAACTTTAATCCACAATTGGAGAACATCGCTCTTGATGATACATGCTTCACAATATAAATCTCAAATGCTATGGCGCCTTGCTAGGTCGTAGCAAATGACGTAGCTGAAGGCTATGCTAACTATCGTCTCGGCATATGAGAGCGTATTTGTCAGTGTAGCTTCGCTAGCAAAGTCGGCTGTACAACTGGGGCGAGTGCTAGTAAGTCTCTCTAGACCTGCCGTGTGGTGGAGCTCGGTCTGCAATCACTGACAGTGGCGACACGCGGGTCCGACGTATACTAATGGACCGCGGCCGATTTAAAGGCTACCACCTAGGAAGTGTGGTGTCTGGCGGTGACACCACATTGAGTCCCAGTCCAGCCCAAATTTTAATGATCGTCATTCCATTATACAAATGATGGTAGTCCATATTTGTAACTGTAAAGCATTTCATATACTTTATTCCAGTCAAGCGGTTGGACCTCAAAATCTTTCTTGGAAATATTGTAATCCTGAAAATAGTGTAATAGCTACAGGGTCTTTCCATACTGACTTTTGAGTTGTGAGGTTTAACGCTGTCTTGCGGGTTAAAGCGAAACTGGCGACCCTTGTTTATACTGGCGTGGTAATGTAACAGTGCAGACAAATAATGCAGGTCCGCCAATGAACGTGTCCGATTAAAACCGCGGAGTGGTACATGCGGTAACTTGTCTCACGCGCTGAACATTGCCGAGAGCGTGAGTGGGTTCTAGCTGCGGCCGCGAGAGGGACTTCGCACGAATCTACAGAAGCTTCGATGCAAGGACGAAAGGGACGTTTCAGGTCGAAACGTACATTGGCAGTATGCAAAATAAAAATAAAACAAGATGCAGTAAATCATACCCACTACTGCGAAGAGCACGTTGTCAGCTGACGAAGATTCAGTTGAAACTACTCAAATTATAGAAACTGAACTGCAGAGAAAGTTAAGCATATATTGTCACGTGACTGACAACATACTTCAGCACCCTCATATAATAAAAACGACCTCATAGCAAATTAAAATTTTAAAGCAATTAGTGGCTCTCAGAATGGCTTAGAAAGGAACATAACAAGTTACCCAGTCAAACAGAAAGTGACCTAGATGCTCAATACTCGTAAAATGATGCTAAGAGAGTTTTGAGAGCAGCCTTCGTCATAGACAGGTTCCGTTTTCCAAGAAGTCCAACAAATATTACTCTGACATTTGCTTTCCCAACAACGAGATGCATGTTGCCGTTCCAAAATAAGGCTACAGAGAAGATCAATTCCGTCCCTGCCTTTTGCGATTGATCCAAAGGCTTTGTTGAATTTACCATGGACATACGCCGGTAGACCTATTCGATTCTTAAATTTGCTTACATTGAGAGACAGTTGCACCAAGCACTTCCGGTAACAATTTGATACCGATATCAGAGCTCTAGACACGCGTTACGAAACTCAGAGCTAACTAAGTTTTACACGGTTCAGGTTAGCGGGATCCATATTAACTATTACAATAAAGTCTCCATGTCTCTGTTTGCCACCGAAAACCGTGTTGTATGATTCAACAATAAATCTATTTCAGCCATGTGAATCTACGCAGGGAAAGTACAAATTATTGAAACGGTTTCACAAATGTAAAGTAGCTTGATTTTTGGCAGGTCGTTGTAGTCATAGCGAGGAACTGAAGACATTTTGTAATGTTGACAGTAACGGTCATTATCCTTAATTGCAACTTAAATATTATTTATCTTGTAGATAATAAACGTTATTCCTCTTCCTTTCCAAATCTTTGGATAAGAAACAAAGTAAAATGCAGTTAGCTAATCACAGGTAATACCTATTCCTGTTTACAATATAGACAGCATCAACAAGTGTTCTGCTGTGTTCCAGGATAATGCGGAAGTTAACGATTATTAAAGATGGCATCAAGCGCTCGAAAGGGAATGGTGTCCTTGATGTTAGTCACATCATTCTGTTACAAAAATGCAACGTCGCCCAAGGTCAAGGATTCATAACGATGCGCAGAGTCCCAATTCCATCGGCAAATAATATTCACAGTTTACAGTCACAAGGGGCTTCTGTAGTATCACCGCCAGACACCACACTTGCTTGGTGGTAGCCTTTAAATCGGCCGCGGTCCGTTAGTATACGTCGGACCCGCGTGTCGCCACTATCAGTGATTGCAGACCGAGCGCCGCCACACGGCAGGTCTAGAGAGACTTCCTAGCATTGGCCCCAGTTGTACAGCCGACTTTGCTAGCGATGGTTCACTGACAAATTACGTTCTCATTTGCCGAGACGATAGTTAGCATAGCCTTCAGCTACGTCATTTGCTACGACCTAGCAAGGCGCCATTATCATTTGCTATTTATCTTGTGATGCATGTACCGTCAGACCGATGTTCACCAATTGTGGATTAAAGTTATGTATTCCAGAAGCTACGTACCTTTTTTGCTAGTCTGTATTCCTTTAACTGTTACAGACCTCACGCCAGCCTGCGTGAGCTTAAACGCGTGCCTTTCGGCTTCCTCTCATAGTGGCTTGGCTGTCTTGCCAAGTCACAACAGCTTCTATAAGAGTAAATCGGCAGATAGACCTACAGCGACTGTATACGCAGTTGAGCTCGTGCTCTCTAGTTTGTCACCCAGTCCACAGAAGTAAAGCAAAAGATCAGACACGGATATGAACATTTCGCAACCGACTGATTTTGCAGAAACAACTGAAGAAAAAACATTATTGTCTACAAGTGCCACAAGTTCTGGTGGCCGAGGACAACGTTAGTTCCTTACAGTTGCTGCACAAATACAACAGCACACTAAAGTAGTTGTTAGTTATAAAAATCCCTTTATTGTAAAAAAAATTCGTGTATTCTTTAGGATAGTGAAGTACCAAATGACTGTACAAAGTGCCTGACATAATTATTCCGTCCTAAAAAAACCTAGTGTGCACCGAGATCCTTCATACCTCACTGTAAAAGTAGAAGTAAACTATTTTTGGACTGAATAGGACAGTAGTATTACTTAGATATCGAAGCAGGGTGTCGAAACCCGAAAACATTACAGTATGCGAGACATGCACTAATTTATTTTTTAAAGTATTACTGAGATCCCCTTGCGGCCATTCAGATTTAGGTGCTCTGTGGCTTGCCTAAATCGCTGGAAGGCAAATGGCGTTCTTTGGATCACGGATCTACGGTATTTATGAGTACAACACTTCGATCGATAGCTTTTCTGGGCAACTCATTGTAGCTGGATTAGTATTTAAATGTCGTGAAAGGCAGACGGAGATAATCGATCAGGCAGCCAGTGTAGTTATGGAACTAAAGGAAGAGATAAGATTAGCATTTATTCTTCCGCCGACGTTAACGTCGACAAACAGGATAGAAACACAAGCTCAATGGGACAAGAATGGGGAAGATAAAAAAGGCGGAAGCACGGAAAGAAGGTTAAGGTTCCATTCCCGTAGATGATGAGGTCGTTAAAGACGGAGCTCAAACTTGGAATGGATACGAATGAAGAAGGAAATCGGCCGTGTCCTAGTTTAAGGAATCATCTCGACATTAGTTTGCTGAAGAAGTGGTACTGCGAGAATATAACCGCTGTATCAGTTACTCTGCTATTAAGAGTAGACTGTTTCAGGGGTATATACTCTAAACTCCTTTAAATGGTACAATTTTTTAAAAAGGACGACGTATCGTTGCACTCCATGAGAGACACTCAATGCTTCATTTTCAGTTTGTAATTCCTTTGGTCCGACGTTCAACCATAACCGTTTTTAGAGTGATGACTGCTGTTATTCCATTTTGTGATGTTTCTGTGGACGATGCTGTTAATTTCTTTAAGAAGAGAGTTGACGATACAAACTTGAGTACTTCCAAAATCGCCACTGTATTCGCTGTAACAAATGAAGCGCTTTTCAGATAGTTTCTAGGCTTTACCGACTAACATATGAGGGCATGGGGAAACACATCGAATGGACCCATGTGTGTATCCAAACATATTATAAAAATGTGTGTGTGCGTGTGTGTGTGTGTGTGTGTGTGTGTGTTCCACGACTTCTCCTAAACCATTGGAACGATTTCAACCAAACTTGGTACAAATATCTTTTACTGACAGGCAACAATCGATGAGGGGGTAAGAACCGTCTACCTAATGTACTTCAGGAGATATGACGTCATAAAGAATAAGAGGCACGAAAAACTGCCGCATCATGTACGACATTTAAATACATTACTTCTGTGCTACTATCTGTATTCGCGATAAATTTCGCAGACAGTGTCCACATATATGAATGCGTTGAGAATGTTCCTTCGAACATGTCCGAAAGAACAGACAACACGCACTCGTGCAACAGACTCACCTCGATGGGCAATGAATCCACCATCTTCAGTGCGGATGCACACTTCGTTCGACCTCCAGCAGGAGTCTAAAATCAACGACATTGAGGACACGGACGGGGACTACGGACTGTTGGCACTGGGTAGGAATGTGAGTCGGCCCGGGAGCGTGCCAAGACAGTCCGCGCATTTGTGATAAACACTTGTGCGGATGAGACAGTGGTTAAAGCAACTGTCTAGTAATCAGGAAATCCCGGTCCGATCGTCCACACAAAGTCCCGATGCAGTTGATATCATCAGCTCCTTCCCTTTCCTTTCCTTTTTTCCCCTCCGCGTTCAGCATAGTAAGTATCCACATATACCCCAAACGCATCTACAAAAGTATATCACTGTACCACATATAGTTCAGGACATATGACGACACAAACGTTGAGATATGTGAAAAACTGCCGCATTGTGCATAACGTATAAACTTATTACTTCTTTTCTGTTAACTCTAATCTCAACACCTTTTGAGATAGCATCAACATATGCTGCTGAATGTAGCTACTGTTGCGGGTTCATTTGGGGTCGGACCCAGGACTCCAGATGGCTGAGCTGAAGCCGGGACCCAACGCGCCATATTTCGTCAGCAGGCCGAACAAGTTCAAGAGCGTCAAGGGGCAGTGCAGAGTGATACAGTGGTATTCGGTAGCATTTCTTTATTCAGCTAATTTACTGTATGCGATAGGTGCTGTGTAGTGTCGGCGTGCCGCCCGCAACGTTGTCCCACGAGTCCAGCCGGCTCAGCAACTCCTGGTATGCCGACGCTGCTGCTGCCGTTATCAAGGCCGCTCTGCTAGAAGTCGGCCGCGCTCTCCCCGGTCGCCACCCGCCGATGCGTAGCGTCTTGCGACGCACTGCTGCCCGCGATTCCGGAGACTGCTACAGTCCCTGGTCCTCGCCGCTCTCCGCCCCGTTTGGCCTGCTCTGTCCGACCATGGGACGAAGGTGGATGTACTGGTCACCCGAAGCCCATGGCCCGCCGCTGTTCCTACGACAGGACAGGACTCTAACCCGCGCCCTCCTGGACGCTGGGCCGCAACTTGCCGCTAGTCGTGCTGGCCGGATGGCAACATCCGCCACCGTCTCTGGCGCTGTCACAGCGCTGCTGCGCCTCCCGCAGCGTACGCCTCGCCTGGACCTGATGTAGACCGCTGTCACTGCCCTCTGTCAGGCAGACCGTCCGATCTCCAAGTTCCAGGCTGCCGTTCCGTCCCGCCCCGGTGTTGTGTCCCCGGAGGCAGAATATAGCCCGAACAAGTACATAGAAATAAAATACATATTTATGCCGAATACTTATAACAGTGCTGCCAGACTGCCCCCTACAAGCGTAGACCAGCACAGGTCCGTCCCGACGCTCGACTGACCTGGCACACTTCCTGTCAAGCTAAAATTGCCCATCTATTTACATTGGTTTCTCCAGCGCCTCTGACGTAGTGTCAGAGAGAGACAGAAACTATGGCAGGGATAAATTCCCACACGTCAGCCGTTTACAGATAGCCACTCCTGGCTCTGGCCTAGCGCCCCGCCTCATACATCGCAATAACTTAAAGCAACGCTGCAGTTTCCTGCCTCGTTGTTGCTCCACTCAAAACAAATCGTTCGTGCAATACCGCCATCGCTGCTCCGTGCCCACGAGTGCCATGTTTACCTTGCCTGGCCTGCTGGCTGTCGTCTGTTGCTACACTCTGCCAGCAGCCCCAGATTCCATCGTCCAACCGCGCCTTCATTGAATTTTGATAAAATTTCCCTTTTCCTCGACTAGGACCGACACTAGCACAGCACTACACAATTACACCATTCTACGGCACATAGTACAAGAGATGTTGTTGTGGTCTTCAGTTCGAAGACTGGTTTGGTGCAGCTTTCCATGCTACTCTATCCTGTGCAAGTCTCTTCATCACCAAGTAACTACTGCAACCTGCATCCCTCTTAATCTGTTTACTGGATTCACCTCTTGGTCTCCCTCTACGATTTTTACCCCACGCTCTTCCCTCCAGTACTAAATTGGTGATCCCTTAATGTCTCAGAATGTGTGCCACTAACCGATCCCTACTTTTGGTCAGGTTGTACCACAAATTTGTCATCTCTCCAATTCTATTCAGTACCTCCTCATTAGTTACGTGATCTACCCGTCTAATCGTCAGTATTCTCCTGTAGCACTATGTTTCAAAAGCTTCTGTTCTCTTCTTGTCTAAACTATTTATCGTCCATGATTCTCTTCCGTACATGCCACACTCCATACAAATACTTTCAGTAATGACTTCCAGACACCTTAAATCTATACTCTACGTTAACAAATTTCTCTTCTTCAGAAACACTTTCATTACCATCGCCAGTCAGCAGTTTGTATCCTCCCTACTTCGACCATCATCAGTTATTTTGCTTCCCAAATAGAAAAAATCATTTATTACTTTGAGTGTCTCGTTTCCTAATCTAATTGCCTCAGCATCGCCTGATTTAATTTGACTACATTCCGTTATCCTATTTTTGCTTTTGTTGATGTTCATCTTATATCCTCCTTTCAAAATACAGTCCATTCCGTTCAATTGCTCTTCCAAGTCCTTTGCTGTCTCTGCCATCATTGCAATGTGATCGGCAAACTTCAAAGTTTTTATTTATTCTCCCTGGATTTTAATTCATACTCCAAATTTTTCTTTTGTTGCCTTTACTGCTTGCTCCATATACAGATTAAATAACATTGGGGATAGGCTAAAACCCGGTCTCACTCTCTTCTCAGCCACTGCATCACTTTCATGCCCCTCGACTATTAAAACTGCCCTCTGGTTTCTGTGCAAATTGTAAATATCCTTTCACTCCCTGTATTTTACCCCTGCCATTTTTATAATTTGAAAGAGAGTATTCCAATAAACACTGTCAAAATCTTTCTCTGAGCCTGCAAATGCTATAAACGTAAGTTTGTCTTTCCTTACCCCACCTTCTATGAGAAGTGGTAGGGTCAGTATTGCCTCTCGTGTTCCTACATTTCTCCGGAATCCAAACTGATCTTTCACGAGATCGGCTTCTACGAGTTTTTCCATTCTTCTGTAAATGATTCGTGTTAGTATTTTGCAGCTGTGGCTTATTAAACTGAAAGTTCGATAATTTTCACATCTGTCAGCACCTCCTTTCTTTGCAACTGGAATTATTGCATTCTTCTTGAAGTCTGACGATATATCGTCTGTCTCGTACATATTGCTCACCAGATGGAAGAGCTTTGTCTTGGCTGGCTCTCCCAAGGCTATCAGCAGCTCTGACGGAATGTTGTCTACTCCCGGGGCCTTTTTTCGACGTAGGTCTTTCAGTGCTTTGTCAGATTCTTCACGCAGTATCATATCTCCCTTCTCATCTTCATCTACGCCCTCTTCCATTTATACAATATTGGTCTCATATACATCTCCCTCGTATAGACCCTCTACATGCTCCTTCCACCTTTCTGCTTTCCATTCTTTGCTTAGGACTCGTTTTCCATCTGAGCTCTTGATATTCATAGAGGTGGTCCTCTTTTCTCCAAAGGACTCTTTAATTTTCCTGTAGGCAGTATGTATCTCCCCCCTAGTGATATACGCTTCTACATCCTTACATTTGCCCTGTAGCCATTCCTGCTTAGGCATTTTGCACTTCCTGTCAATCTAATTTTTTAGACTTTTGCATTCCGTTTCGCCTGCTTCATTTATTGCATTTTTATATGTTCTCCTTTCATCAATTAAATTCAATCTCTTTTCCGTTACCCAAGGATTTCTACTAACCCTCGTCTTTTTGCTTACTTGATCCTGTGCTGCCTCCACTACTTCATCTCTCAAAGATATCGTTTCTTCTTCTATATTCGTTTCCCTATTCTTGTCAGTCGTTCCCTAGTGCTCCCACCGAAACCTTCTACAACTTCTGGTTCTTTCAGTTTACTCTGGTCTCATCTCCTAAAAGTTCTGTCCTTTTGCAGTTTATTCAGTTTTAATCTGCAGTTCGTAACCAATAAATTGCGGTCAGAGCCCACATCTGTCCCTGGAAGTATCTCACAATTTTAAATCTGGCTCCTAAATCTCTATCTAAGGGTTATGTAATCAATCCAGGTCTCTCCTGCGTATACAATATTCTCTCATGACTCCTAAACCAAGTGTTAGCTCTGATTAAACTATGATCTGTGTAAAATTCTACCAGCTGGCTTCCTCTTTCATTCATTTCCCCAGTCCATATTCACCTACTACTTTTCCTTCTCTTCCTTTTCCTACTACCGAATTCCAGACTATTAAATGTTCGGCTCTCTTAACTATCTGAATAATTTTTCCTCTCTCATCATACATTTGCTCAGTCTCCTCCTCATCTGCGGAGCTAGTTGGCATATAAACTTGTACTTCTGTGGTGAGTGTGGGCTTCGTGTCAATCTTCGCTACAATAATGCGTTCACTATGTTGTTCGTAGTAGCTCAACAGCGTTTCTACTTTTTTACTCATTAATAAACCTACTCTTGCATTACCCCTATATGATTTTGTATTTATAGCCCTGTATTCACCTGACCAGGCGTCCTGTTCCTCCTGCCACCGAACTTACTAATTCCCACTATATCTAAGTTTAACCTATCCATTTCCCTTTTTAAATTCTTTAACTTACGTGCCCGATTAAGGGATCTGACATTCCACGCTCCGATCCACAGAACGCCAGTTTTCTTTCTCCTGATAACGACGTCCTCCTGAGTAGTCCTCGCCCGAAGATCCGAATGGGGGACTATTTTATCTCCGGAATATTTTACCCATAGGATGCCATCATCATTTAACCATACAATAGAGTTGCATGCTCTCGGGAAAAATTTCGGCTATAGTTTTCCCTTGCTTTCAGCCGTTCGCAGTACCACCACAGCAAGGCCGTTTTGGTTGATGTTACGAGGCCAGATGAGTCAATCATCCTGACTCCTGCCACTGTAACTACTGAAAAGGTTGCTGCCCCTCTTCAGGGACCACACGTTGGTCTGGCCTCTCAGAGATATGATGTAAACATTGAGATGTGTGAAAAATTGCGGCTTCATGCATCATGTTTTAATGCATTTATTCTGTACTACTAAGACACTCGTATAGTCGAGTCAAATTAAGAAAATTCCTAACAACTGGTAGCGCTTTTGACGGCTCTCAAATATGAAGCGCAAACGGCTGTACCCGAATACAGCCGTCTATATAACTAAGAAGAGGCGTTGCCGTAGAGGCCTTCACAAAATCGCCTCGCACATTGCATGAAGCAGCTGTGCCCAGCGTACAGACACTCCGGTATCTCATTTCTTAGTAATATTTTTATACCTTTCTACATTATGCATATTTCTTTGTTCGCCCGTTTCATAACGCCAACTATATTTCCACGAATACATGGAAATGAAATGTATCCGATACTTCATTCAAACACAGTTAATTTTTTGTTTTCGTTTCTAATAGAAAATTGGAAAAATGAATACCCGGGCAATGTAGGGCTTGTCAGTTACTGTACATTTATAACCAGGCCACTTAGCTTCTACGAGTCGATTAAACCAGCAAATTACATTTACGTTTTTCGTGCTAGTCGCATTAAAATAATGGACTCCAATATGACAGCTGAGTGTGTCAATAGCACATTCAACTTTTAGATTAGCAAGTCAATGTACACTGAGTTTAGTTAGGCCAGTGTTCATCGCTTTTACATCAGTGCCCTCAAGCATCCTCATCAAATGAAGTTGAATATTTATTCGTGTACATATTATTTTAATAAATTGTTACTAATTATTTCTCATAGTGTTGCCCACATTATGTGTGTTAGAGTTAAGCAATGTCCTGTTGCCAGACAGTCTCTATGTTATGGGGTTTCCTTTCTGCTGTCTTTATGTTGGGCGCCAACTTATTTACGAGAACAGAAAGTATAAGAGATAGATACACTTCAAATTCCGCAAAAAATTAACGAAGAGAAGGACGGGGTTTAAGGATTCATGCCAACATAAAACCGGTGATTAGATTTCACAAAGGATTAATTATTAACGCCAAACATAAACTGGCTACAAGGATTTACAAAGTGGAAAGCGCAAGCAACTATTTTTGGCAAAACATTGATATAGAGCTTGGCATTTAATATTTGAACTGTTCATACTGTGGACTGCTAACCCCGTTTCCATTTCAGGTGGATTTCTAAGAACTTAGTATACTCTGCCGCCTTTTATTTTTCAGAAACGGCTCAGCCTGAAGTTTTGCAGCCCATTGTATTATTATTGCAATAGCTATCTGCCACCCAAGAGTTTTTGGTTGCACGACTACTGAAGTTGAAGCAGAGAAAGAAACTATCCAAGGAGATTTTAAGATGCCGTCGCCATCATTTCCGGCTTTAGATCGGAAAACAGAAACTTTGCAAAATTACATTTCCTTGCTGAAGCAACATTTCTACAGACATCATTTATCAAGTGATGTCAAACGCGGAGCTTTTCTTATTAAGAACGCAGGTACGGAAGTATTTATAATCATTCAAAAATTATGTACTGAAATATATCTGGTGACGATTTCATATTCATAAATTAAATATGAGTGAGAATCATATTTTAAGCACAAGTGCACATTGCAGCAGTCAAGCATAAATACACTGACGGAAAAAAAATCGCAACGCCGAGAAATAGTTCTCCGACATAAACGAAAGTTAGCAGGAGTGTTTCTATATTTTAAAGATGATGTCTATTCAAATTTCGTGCCAGCTGGGTAAGAGTGACGCTACAAGAGCCACTCTGAGAATACCAATCAGGTTTGTTTCAAATACAAGCTGTAACGGTCGTGAGCTTCAGTTACCTTTGAGACTGGACGTGAATAGATGATGTTACTCAAGAAAGCCTTTAAGGCGAGAACGACGACATTATCAACACCTCACTTAGTTTGAACTGACGCCCACGTGCCACTACCGAGAGAGATCATTGTGTTCGGCGTATGACTCTGGCGTATCTTACTGAATCTGCAACAGCAATCGGAGCAGCAGTTGGAACCACTGTGACACAACGAACTGTTACAAACCTGATACTTCAAGTATAGCTCCGAGCCAGCCGGTCTGTAGTTAAACTGATTCTAAAACACCGCGGTGTCAAGCGAGAGCTCATTGAAGGGCTGCGTGGAGGTTTGTTGTGTTTTCCGCTATAACCTGGTTCTGGCTTGGTGCCAGTGTCGGCCGTGCGATGGTTACAAGGAGGCCACCCCAGGACCTGCACCCAACCTCTCTGTGAGCTAGACACACTGGACCTGCATCTGGAGTTATGGTCTGGGGTGTGGTTTCGTATGACAACAGAAACACTCTCGTAGTTATCCCACGCAGCCTGACTGCAAAACTGTACGTCGATCTGGTGTTTCGACCTGTTGTGCTGCCATTCATGAACAGCATTACAGTGGGCGTTTTCCATCAGGATGACGCTCTGTCACTTACCGCTGTTGTAACCCAACATGTTCTACAGAAGGTCGACATGTTGCCTTCGCCTGCTCGATCACCAGGTTTGTCTCCAATCGAGCACGTAAGAGACATCATCGGACGGAAACTCCAGCGTCATCCACAAACAGCATTAACCGTCCCTGTATTGACCGACCAAGTGCCACAGGTACGGATCATTAACCCGTAATCTCGCAATGTTAATCACTTAAATATGTTACCTATACAAATGTATTCCCGAAATTTCATTACTCTACAGTAATTATTTTTTGGTGTTGCGATTTCCTATCAGTGTATTTTTGGTGCTTTCAGAAAGGAAAACGATTTCAGGGCTTAACTAGAGATTTCAAATTTCTGTATGAAAATGGCAAGTGTAAACTTACGCTGTTCCTTTCATTTGTGACATGCTTATCATACGCTCACCCGATAGTAAATTAAGGGAAGATCTGTTTAGTTTGAAAATTCTTTCATTTGTTTGCCTTTAATCTGGGCACATGAAAAACGCCAGTATCAACAGATACGCTTCAATAGGAAGACACTGGTGCGTTACATTGCAAAAACAGCCTGTACGGCCAAGTCATGAGTGCGACTATCGCGGAGGAGAGAAAACACGAAAACACCACCGGACCAACTGATCGTAAAGAGATTACTCCTGGAAAATTACGATCTCGTCCACGCTTTGGTGTTAATCGCAATCGAGAAGAATGTTTCTTTCGAAATGCACAGCGCACTTACTGTAAAAATGTAGGTCACAAATCTAAATGGTGCACACGAAACAAATCAGGCTACGCAGTAAGATAATGATGCAGATAAAAGCGAGTCATATTAAATATTAAATTTATGTTCACAATGAACATTATCAAATCAATAAAGTTTTACGGGCAAAAAGTAACGTGATTTTTTTTTTTCAGAAAATGAGCAAGGTTTTAACTGTGACGCTCAGAGTAAATATTGTGCCAATGAAATTTCAAACTGACACAGGCTCTTCAGTTTCTTTAATTAATTTATAGGCATACAAGAAATTAGGACTGCCAAAATTAAATGGAGTGAAGAGTTCCCTCTTTAGCTATAGCTACCGACAAATATCAGTCAAAGATCAGTGTATAAAGGAAATTGCACACAAGCAATTCATCAAACACCAGATTTATAGCTGTGAGTCACAAAAAGCAACAAATTTGCTGGGTCTTTATTTATTCAATGCATTAGGTTTCACAGTTCGTGAAGCAGTGAACCAGATTCACACTTACGTTCCTGCTGAAAAATTTCAAAAACTGTTGCAGAAATATGATACAATTTTTTCAGAAGCAACAATTGGCATTAAAATTAGTATTAAAATTATAATGCACAAATCACGCTTAAAATAAGTGCAGTGCCAAAATACGTCAAAGGACAAAATGAAACTGGAACTTGATCGCCTAGGACACAGTGGCATTGCAGAATCCCTTACCAATTGCCAATGGCCAAAGTCAGTATTGCGGCAGTACAGAGAATAGGCACATTTTGGATCTGTGGGGATTTCAAAAACCGTCAATGCTCAAATATATCATACGTTATTATCCAATTACAACATAAAAAACTAATGTCTGCATTTTCTGGTGGTTCATAGATTGTTTCATTTGGACCTCAACTACACAAGCGGCTGCTGCTTGGGTTTACCTCTGCACCGAATTTGTTCCATAGACTCGTGGAATAGTTAATTAGGAAATCTCCAAATGCAGTGAACTACATGGATGACTTCACTGTATTAGGGAAAACTCCAGAAGAACTTATAACCAAACCCGTCGCTTCTACACGTGAAACCGATCTGAAGGATCTCTAAATATTGTTCACATAATAACAAACCATTAATTATTCCGTATCTGGCAAAAAATGGCTCTGAGCACTATGGGACTTAACATCTATGGTCATCAGTCCCCTAGAACTTAGAACTACTTAAACCTAACTAACCTAAGGACAGCACACAACACCCAGCCATCACGAGGCAGAGAAAATCCCTGACCCCGCCGGGAATCGAACCCGGGAACATTCCGTATCTGGGAATGTAAAGTTAACTACAACATATTAAGCGTAAACATCTTTGTATTTGTTGCTGTTGCTTCAGTCAACGTTTGAACCAGTACAGAATTGAAAATTAGCGACCGGAAATCATCGCTTAGGTGCGGTCTATGAACGCAATAACGGCCGCTATCCTGCCCGTTTCTTCATGTTAACGTCATCTCACCACAAAAACATCCGTCATCTACGCACACTGCTTGCCATGAGTTACTGTTTCTCGCCATTGGCATCACATTCTGCACTAAACAAACCTGATATTATTTGCCCAATAAATATCCTTTAAACTTTTGAATTAACCTTTTTACCTGTGCATCCTAACAGAATTTATGTTTCACGTAAGGCAATCAGAGTTAAATGAACTTCTATTTAAATCACGATGATGATAGGAGTGTCCGATTTCTAATGACGGTAGAGACAAAAAAAATTCATTTGTATATTACACTGCCTGCCAAACTCATAGTCTTTACAACTGGTTCCATCATCATCGTAACAATATGTAGACTCAAGGAGAACTGGCTTTAAATTCACCTTCTGACAATCCCTCTGAAATCGCACTACATATACTAAGATATCGTCGCCAGGCCTGAAGGAGCAAGTTATAGAAATGAATCTGAATTTACCTTAAACCGAATAATAATTTTGTTTAGTCTGAAGGACTTCCATTTAGAAAATCTACATCTACATCTACATTTATACTCCGCAAGCCACCCAACGGTGTGTGGCGGAGGGCACTTTACGTGCCACTGTCATTACCTCCCTTTTCTGTTCCAGTCGCGTATGGTTCGCGGGAAGAACGACTGTCTGAAAGCCTCCGTGCGCGCTCGAATCTATCTAATTTTACATTCGTGATCTCCTCGGGAGGTATAAGTAGGGGGAAGCAATATATTCGATACCTCATCCAGAAACGCACCCTCTCGAAACCTGGACAGCAAGCTACACCGCGATGCAGAGCGCCTCTCTTGCAGAGTCTGCCACTTGAGTTTGCTAAACATCTCCGTAACGCTATCACGGTTACCAAATAACCCTGTGACGAAACGCGCCGCTCTTCTTTGGATCTTCTCTATCTCTTCCGTCAACCCGATCTGGTACGGATCCCACACTGATGAGCAATACTCAAGTATAGGTCGAACGAGTGTTTTGTAAGCCACCTCCTTTGTTGATGGACTACATTTTCTAAGGACTTTCCCAATGAATCTCAACCTGGTACCCGCCTTACCAACAATTCATTTTATATGATCATTCCACTTCAAATCGTTCCGCACGCATACTCCCAGGTATTTTACAGAAGTAACTGCTACCAGTGTTTGTTCTGCTATCATGTAATCATACAATAAAGGATCCTTCTTTCTATGTATTCGCAATACATTACATTTGTCTATGTTAATGGTCAGTTGCCACTCCCTGCACCAAGTGCCTATCTGCTGCAGATCTTCCTGCATTTCGCTACAATTTTCTAATGCTGCAACTTCTCTGTATACCACAGCATCATCCGCGAAAAGCCGCATGGAACTTCCGGCACTATCTACTAGGTCATTTATATATATTGTGAAAAGTAATTGTCCCATAACACTCCCCTGTGGCACGCCAGAGGTTACCTTAACGTCTGTAGACGTCTCTCCATTGAGAACAACTTGCTGTGTTCTGCTTGCTAAAAATTCTTCAATCCAGCCACACAGCTGGTCAGTTGGGTCTCACACGATCGCTGTTTCCGGAATCCATGTTGATTCCTACAGAGTAGGTTCTGGGTTTCCAAAAACGACATGATACTCGAGCAAAAAACATGTTCTAAAATTCTACAACAGATCGATGTCAGAGATATAGGTCTATAGTTTTGCGCATCTGCTCGACGACCCTTCTTGAAGACTGGGACTACCTGTGCTCTTTTCCAATCGTTTGGAACCTTCCGCTCCTCTAGAGACTTGCGGTACACGGCTGTTAGAAGGGGGGCAAGTTCTTTCGCGTACTCTGTGTAGAATCGAATTGGTATCCCGTCAGGTCCAGTGGACTTTCCTCTGTTGAGTGATTCCAGTTGCTTTTCTATTCCTTGGACACTTATTTCGATGTCAGTCATTTTTTCGTTTGTGCGAGGATTTAGAGAAGGAACTGCAGTGCGGTCTTCCTCTGTGAAACAGCTTTGGAAAAAGGTCAATGCTTCTGAATGTTTATGTAGCACTGTAGCTATCAACTCAAAGTTGAAGTTACGAAACATGTGAAATTCTTAATTATTGAAATTGACTGACTCAAATTCTCAGATGAAATCACTCAGTAGCAAAACTGCAGGGTAACAATGTGAGCGTCATATACAAATAAAACAGATTATCTCTGAATAAGCAATTGATTCATGACTGAAAACTGAGCAGACGGCAAATAATCATTGTTGTGGCAATTTCAGCTCTAAAATCACTTACAAAATATTTATAAAGCATTATGGTCAGTGGACAGGACATGTATTGACTTAAGGTAATTAACTTCAGAAATAACTTACGTAAAGTTCATCTCTTAAGATTGCACCACGTGAATCGAAGTGACTGACTGTACTTCTCAGCAGTTCTAAGTTTCCTAAAATCACGCAGAAATTCTTGCCTTATGTCCAGGTGGTGTTGTAGCACTACCAATGTACGAGGGCCGTCAGCATAATCTCCGTTCAATGCGACGATCTGACGCCACGTTACTTGGGAGGGCCTGTATGCCCGCATGGTACCACTCTACTGGTCGACGTCAGATCCAAAGTCTTGCTGCATCAAGAACTTCCCCATCACCCACATACTGCTTTCTGTGAAGTGCATCCTTCATTGGGCCAAAGATATGGGAGACGGAGAGTACGAGATCAGGACTGTAGGGTGGTTGAGGAAGAAAATTCCAGTGAAGTTTTGTGAGCTCCTCTCGGTTGCGCAGACTTGTGTGAGGCCTTGTGTTATCCTGGAGAAGATAAGTCCGTTTGCTTTTTTGTGACGACGAACAAGCTGAAGTCGTTTCTTCAATTTCCTGAGGGTAGCACAATACACTTCAGAGTTGATCGTTTGGATCATGATGGAGGACATCAAACAGAATAACCCCTTCAAAGTCCCAGTAGACCGTCGCCATGACTTTACCGGCTGAGGGTTCGAAGTGATTAACCCATATTTCATCGCCAGCGACGATATTCAACAAAAAATTTTCACGATCATCCTCGTAACGCCCAAGCAATTCCGCACAGATAGCTCCTCGTTGCTCCTTATGGTATTGTCTTTGGCGGCGAGGAACCCATCAGACACACACCTTTGAGTACCTCAACTGGTGGACGATTGTGTCAGAACTACGAACGGAGGCGTCCAGTTGTGCAGTGAAGTGTGATTGCGATCCGTCGATCACTCCGAATGAGATTGCCCGAAAGTTACAACATTGCAGGAGTCACAGCTGTGTGCCGCCGGCCGGCATGCGGAGATCGGACAGGTTTCTTGAATACATTTACAGCTGTCGATTCATTCTCCCTTTGGGCTACAAGCCTTCAGTGTCTATCTTTGGACCAAATAATGTTGTTACTTCCAGGATATCTTATCGTTTGCAGCGTTGGTCACTGCTGTTGTAGTACTATGAGTATGAAATAGTTTTCAGATCCACAGCTAGTCAATGTACACTGAGTTAGGTTAGACCATTGTTTTCAAAACTTTCACATCAGTGTCACCACGCCTGCTCAATAGACTGAAGTTGAGGATTTATTTGTGAACATATTACTTTCAAAATTATTATTATTTGCTTCTCACAGTGTTTCTCACATTAATTATGTTATAGTCGCACAGTGTCCGCTGAACAGACAGTTTCAGAGTGCAAGTACGCCACCTAAACACAAAGACTGATTTTTATTGTAGAGAGTTTGCTTTCTGCTACCTATATATTGGACACCAAACGCATTTGGTGAATACAACAGCTGATATAAATGGTCTGAATTTTATTTCTATTGTTGGAGGCAGCCCTTACTTCATAAGTGCAGTTTCTATTCTATAGGCAGGATTTTCAATGAATACTTTCTCCTGAATGAAAAAAAAAATTGTCTGACAGTATTTGACGCATAATGCTCAAGGGAATCTCTTCTGCCTCTACTAAAAGGGTGTTTGTAAACGTCTAACGCTTGGCTGCAAGACAGATACAATTGTGTCTGTACTGAAGGGTATCTAATTTCGTGAGATAAATCTTAGGCATATTGTGATACAGTGTATAGCCACAGGCCAGTCTAAATATAATCCACGATGAGCAGAATACGTAGAGACTTCAGAAGTAAGTTACACATATTGTCCCACGCTTAGATCACTGAGCAGCAAGAGTGGCACATGGTCAGGTGAGAGTACATGTTCCTCGCTTCCTGCAGGCACAGTTCTGCTGCGATTACGGATAACAGATGCATCACAGAATGCAAGTGAAATGACGCAGTAACTGCAAACGTACTCGAAAGTCGAAGTATGCGGACAGTACGATTTTAGTGAAAAAAACGTCTAAATTGCACATACGTTCACCGTAAATTTCTAGCGGTATGTATGGACTAACTGCAATGTCGCATCCAGCAATAGTGAAACGGTAGCAACAATTTGACCGAGACCGTACAGACATGGGTGATTTTGATCGGGAAGGAGGCCATTAATATCGACCAAAAGCGACAACGTCCTGGTAGTCGAGGAAGAAAATCTTGTGGGAAGAGATTTTCCAATGATGAGAACAGCAACACACCGGTTCTCGAACGGCTCCGTGACCAAGCAGTGGATTTCTATAGATGAAGAATAGAATGACTAATACAATGTTCCGACCGTTGTTTACAGAGAGTTGGTAACTATATTGAAAAACATTGTTATGTATCTCAGTCAGTGTGAAGTGTAGAGCAGCATTCAGTAAAAGTCACTTGGCTTAACCATACGTGGTGGGAGAGCGTATTAAATTTCATTCTTCTTCACACTTGTTAACAGTAGATCGTGTACGGCGTGCCCAGCTTAGCTGTGAACTCAAATAAATCCGAGGACCCGAACAAGAGATTTTATCTGGAAAGTATACTTCCCACATGCGGCGTGGCCGTTAATGCGAGCAGCATTTGATTTCAAAAAAAGTGTGATCGCCCATTTCTCAACCGAAATTACAGCCCACTGGCAGACAGCCATTCGTGGATGTGTTCTTTGATAGAGAGTAATTGCGTTTTGCTCTGAAGATACGAGTCTGCAGTTGAATAAACATATACATCGTGTGTATACTGTAATACTGTTTAATAATAAACAGAGAATATAAGAGGGGGCGGCTTCGAACTGCACACAGCGGTAAGACCTGGGAGACAAGAAAAAGCCCGAGCATTTTTCCTTTTAATCTGATATAGATTGTTCTACTGACAGCCCCTATCACCCTCGAAGGAAATTCTGTAAGCCCGTCCATGAGAATCGGTATGTGAACATAAGCATAAGACCCCTTTTTGTGTCTGGAAAGTTGAAGTGATATCCACAGCAAGAGAATACAGATTTCCCAGAGTCTCTTTGCCTTTTGTGTCTCTTCAAGCTTTCCCGGCGGATATGTTGTAAACAGTCTTCACGTGTTTGCCGCCTGATCACGTTGTGCAAATTCACAACATTTCCTCGCAGCAACTGTCCGACATCTTCAGGTGGTTCAACCTTGCTGGTGGCTAGTTACAACTGAACTTTGCCTTTGTTGAATCCGGTTTACTCCGAGGCATCAACTTATTATTTGCAAGCCACAATAACATGTGCGTACATAGCTATTATTTTAAAATTGACGTGTCGACTTCCAGTATAGTTCACGATACTAACATGGACATACATTGTACAGCACCACTTACTGTACTGAAGGAGCAGAGGGTGTAGTGATGTAAATATAGGTCCGAAGATGGCAACAAAGAATTGCCGAAACAGGTAATGTATATGAATAAATGATTTTAGCTACCTCCAAGTTGAAAATTTGTTTAATGTTCATATCAGGATAGCTGTCACTCGATGATTTAATAGCATTAATTAGTTCCCCTTTAGAGAAGGGATGAAGCAGGATATGGTGATAGTCAACCTCAACAAGAGATGGATGATTCTGGAATGGGACAGTGGGGGGAGCCCGCATCTCGTGGTCGTGCGGTAGCGTTCTCGCTTCCCACGCCCGGGTTCCCGGGTTCGATTCCCGGGGGGGTCAGGGATTTTCTCTGCCTCGTGATGGCTGGGTGTTGTGTGCTGTCCTTAGGTTAGTTAGGTTTAAGTAGTTCTAAGTTCTAGGGGACTTATGACCACAGCAGTTGAGTCCCATAGTGCTCAGAGCCATTTGAACCATTTTGAACAGTGGAGGGAGAGAGCCTTTCGATAAATTGTCTATGCACGCAGTGGAAGTAGAAGAGGTGATATCGATTGGCTGTTTCCAAAAGTCTTCGTTTTATACCAAATGCTTGTCGTTCTGGTTGCTTTATTGAGTGTAGAACAAAGTTTAATCCAATTTTCCATTTTTTCAGGAATTCGTAAACTTGAGCATTTACTTTTCTCACCTCCAAGAAGGTGTCCAAGTTAGAATTCTAGTGATATGTTTTCGGGGCAAGTCTGTGTTTTCAATTTTTCTAGAGCATTCAGGATTTTACCAAGGAGGGGAATGTTTATTCATAATAATAAACCCTTGTTTCTTTGGAATGCTGAAATCCGCTGTGACTTCCATAGTGACTGTTAAAACGGGTTATGCGCCTTTTTCCTATACGTCATGCTCCATAATTTCTAGTTTGCTTCGAACTTTCCCTCATATCTGTCCCAGTTGGCTTCTGCGATTTTCCACTAACTACTAGCGTAATCTGTTTGTTCAGTATGGACGTTTACGTTATTCTAGAACTCTACTGGGAGATGCTCCTATTCCGTTGTATCTGTTTTAACGTCAGTTAGAAAGTTCAGTAAAGAAGGGGGTGCAAAGTGTTACATCTATTGCGCAGCAGAACTTCTACTGAAAGGTGAATATACAATGGTAAAAGTTCCATCGTTGACTGGCACTAACTTATTGTTTGCGATGAAATTCACCAAAGCCCTGCCGTTCCTATCTGTCATGTATCCTCCCTACGCTACGTGAAGGAAACTCAGGTTACAATCTGTTAAAAATGGAGGCCGAAGGTGGCTTATGAGATGTCTCCCCTCTTCTTCCACGATCCTACCGTGGAGAGTTTGACACACTGAGGCAACTCTAAAGTTTTCTGAGAGTAGATTTTGTTTACACGAAGATGAATTCGATTTCATCGTTTCTTACACTCAGCGGATATTTTTTTATGTGCAAGCAAATTTGTACAAATATAGCAAAGTCATCTTTCTCATCGGGACCGTCCTCCGTTATTACAAGATAATTTTTAAGTCTGCTAATACGTGAACCATGGTCCATATAACAGTATTGTATCAGGCTCATATACGAATATTTTTCTTTGTAAGACTTTCTGTTGGATTTAACTGATCTTGCGTTCCACAGCAATAATTCTATAGGCTTCATAATTTAGGCTGAAAGAGAATTAAATGTGCCTGATATCGTTATTGTTTGTAACACTGTCTTGCCGCATTCCTGAATGACGATGTCAGTAACATTTATTATCTTATAGATCAGCTCAGCGTGAACTAAAGGCTGTCGTTGATTTGGTACTTGCGAAGTGGCCAACCGTTGGCACTAGACTGATTGAGACTGTGACTTATAGGTATGGCTACATGTTGCGTGGAGTATAGCAGGTTTCAGTGCAAAAACTAGTCATGAACGTTACGGTGTTTGCTGGCGGTAAGAACAGTGAGTGATGTTTGCTTGCAGTGGCACATCCATATATTGAGTTTCGTCCCTGTTTATGCGCTATTTACCCTTACGTTCGTCGCGGGGAAAGTTGATTACTTTGGAAATCTGGAGCACTGAGTTTTGCTTGAGCGATAATGATCGGCGCAGGCAAGAAAGGTTTTACCCTCGACGAAGGACGCGTAGGCTGGTACACAAATAATGTTGTCAAACGTACCTGGTTCTTGAGATCTTCACCGTCTATAATATTCACGGCAAGACCGAGCCTTGCATGGGTTTTATACCCCATAGTGAGCACAAATAGCAATAGCTGAGGCACAGGATTCAACAGAATGAGGCTCACTACATTTGATGTGCCTCATTTGGGGCCGACATTGTTTGCCGATGTGCTTGTGTATGCACTTCATGACAAGTGCGATATAACGATCTACAGGACATCTACTACTTCCATGAATAGACATAGCTCACGGTGAAGTTTGAGGGCTGAGCATCGAAAAGCATATTTGCAGTTTGACGATTTCTCCTTAGAAGGTTTACTAAACAATATGTTGCCCATGTAACATATTGTTTAGTAAACCTTCTAATACCTATAGCGGGAAATACAGATTGCACAATATCCAAAATCTCCGGTTGCCCACGTTTTGTATCAACTTTTCTTATTACTCCCTGTTTGTGGACAATGCGAAGGAATATAGGGTTCTACATTTTTAGATTTTAATACTTCGCTGTTTACTAGGAAATTTAACTATTCTGGAGTTTTTACTTCGATCGTCACTTTGGTTTTTCGAACGGAAGATACAGTAATTACAGCCTTCTTGAGCTCTGGTAAGAAAAGGTGGAAGGTTTTCCCTAACATAAGGTGAGTTTTTATCCAGATATTCGCTATAACTACGTACAGACCAATCGTACAAGTTAGTACACTGCTGAGTAGTTACAGTTTCCACGGGAGAAACATTTTGCTGTCAGGGATCAGAAGCAGAAGCTTCATTTAGAAGGTATCTGTTAAAAATGAAACATTGGTACCAGATGACATTTGGTTAGCTTCTGCAAAGTAGGTTGCTGAATTCCTTAATTCGAAATTAACATCTCTCCACCACTTATTTCTCGTGTTGGGGAGGGTGGAGGGCTCACTGTCCTCTTCAGGGTGTATTCTACATTCACCCCTACCGACCGTTAATGAGCGACTGACAGCATCCATCGAATTGTCCAAAGTGGTTCCACAGAATACTTGGCAGGGAACTGTATCTTGTAACAGCCGTCCCGCAGCCGGCTGTTGTCGCTGTTAACCAGCAGGGACGAAGAAATCACCACTCCCTTCGCCATTTATCAGCTTACCGTCACCAAGAAGAATGGTTCAAATGGCTCTGAGCACTATGGGACTTAACAGCTATGGTCATCAGTCCCTTAGAACTTAGAACTACTTAAACCTAACTAACCTAAAGACAGCACACAACACCCAGCCATCACGAGGCAGAGAAAATCTCACCAAGAAGAAATTCAAATAATGTACTTGTTACAGGTAAACGTAAGACCAGTATTCCAGCACTATTAGGTAAACTCAGGAGTCACACGGAAGAGCGCTATCGCAATACGTCTAAACGCGGCCGCGTGAGCGAGCTTAATGGGCGTTGGTTTTGATCCACTGCAGCTATGTGACCAAGTTCACCGTATCTAAAACAGATTACACGTCGCTGAGGATAGTTACTGCGGTTTTTCTTCTTGAATTAACCCAAAAATTATTCCTACTTGAGTGCCATCAGCTAAAATTTTGGTTTGCATAGGTCAATGCAGAGGGTGCCTCGAAGCTTTTACTTATTTATTGAACGTCATACTGAGAACCAAAGCTTTTCAGACAAATACTTTATTTGCAACCATTTTTGCACTCCAAACATGACCTCAAAAGCTGTGCAGATATTCATGTTTTGCTAAACATCTTGTAGCCTAATTAAAAAATATCAATACGTCGAATCCGAAAGAGTGAACACTGACATCAGTTACAGTGACAGTGTCGTTAAATGATAATGGTATGCACTACTCACTTTTTTCTTCAAACTTGAGTACAAAGTTTATTACTTCGCAGCAGAACAACAAGTAAATTACAGACTTCTCCACAGGTCCCACAGATGCTGAATTTATACTATACAAGAGTGTCGACTCATTTCCTGATAGTACCCAGTGGTATTTAAAATACATATACAATGAAGTGACAGAAGCCATTGGATAGCGATATGCACATGTACAGATGGCGGTAGTATCGCGTAAACAAGTTATAAAAGGGAAGTACACTCCTGGAAATGGAAAAAAGAACACATTGACACCGGTGTGTCAGACCCACCATACTTGCTCCGGACACTGCGAGAGGGCTGTACAAGCAATGATCACACGCACGGCACAGCGGACACACCAGGAACCGCGGTGTTGGCCGTCGAATGGCGCTAGCTGCGCAGCATTTGTGCACCGCCGCCGTCAGTGTCAGCCAGTTTGCCGTGGCATACGGAGCTCCATCGCAGTCTTTAACACTGGTAGCATGCCGCGACAGCGTGGACGTGAACCGTATGTGCAGTTGACGGACTTTGAGCGAGGGCGTATAGTGGGCATGCGGGAGGCCGGGTGGACGTACCGCCGAATTGCTCAACACGTGGGGCGTGAGGTCTCCACAGTACATCGATGTTGTCGCCAGTGGTCGGCGGAAGGTGCACGTGCCCGTCGACCTGGGACCGGACCGCAGCGACGCACGGATGCACGCCAAGACCGTAGGATCCTACGCAGTGCCGTAGGGGACCGCACCGCCACTTCCCAGCAAATTAGGGACACTGTTGCTCCTGGGGTATCGGCGAGGACCATTCGCAACCGTCTCCATGAAGCTGGGCTACGGTCCCGCACACCGTTAGGCCGTCTTCCGCTCACGCCCCAACATCGTGCAGCCCGCCTCCAGTGGTGTCGCGGCAGGCGTGAATGGAGGGACGAATGGAGACGTGTCGTCTTCAGCGATGAGAGTCGCTTCTGCCTTGGTGCCAATGATGGTCGTATGCGTGTTTGGCGCCGTGCAGGTGAGCGCCACAATCAGGACTGCATACGACCGAGGCACACAGGGCCAACACCCGGCATCATGGTGTGGGGAGCGATCTCCTACACTGGCCGTACACCACTGGTGATCGTCGAGGGGACACTGAATAGTGCACGGTACATCCAAACCGTCATCGAACCCATCGTTCTACCATTCCTAGACCGGCAAGGGAACTTGCTGTTCCAACAGGACAATGCACGTCCGCATGTATCCCGTGCCACCCAACGTGCTCTAGAAGGTGTAAGTCAACTACCCTGGCCAGCAAGATCTCCGGATCTGTCCCCCATTGAGCATGTTTGGGACTGGATGAAGCGTCGTTTCACGCGGTCTGCACGTCCAGCACGAACGCTGGTCCAACTGAGGCGCCAGGTGGAAATGGCATGGCAAGCCGTTCCACAGGACTACATCCAGCATCTCTACGATCGTCTCCATGGGAGAATAGCAGCCTGCATTGCTGCGAAAGGTGGATATACACTGTACTAGTGCCGACATTGTGCATGCTCTGTTGCCTGTGTCTATGTGCCTGTGGTTCTGTCAGTGTGATCATGTGATGTATCTGACCCCAGGAATGTGTCAATAAAGTTTCCCCTTCCTGGGACAATGAATTCACGGTGTTCTTATTTCAATTTCCAGGAGTGTACATTGGCAGAGCTGTCACTTGTACTCAGGTGATTCACGTTAAAAAAGGTCTCCGACGTTATTATGCCGCGGAATGGTAGTTGGAGCTAGACGCATGGTACATTCCATTTCGGAAATCGTTAAGGAGATCAATATTGCAAGATCCCTAGTGCCTAGAATGTGCTGAGAATATCAAATTTCAGGGATTACCTCTCACCACAGACAACGCAGTGGCCGAAGGCCTTCACTTAACGACCGAGAGCAGCGGCGTTTGCGGAGAGTTGTCAGTGCTAACACACAAGCAAACACTGCGTGAAATAACCGCAAAAATCAATGTAGGACGTATGGCGAAAATATCCATTAGTGCAGTGCGGCGAAATCTGGTGTTAATGGGCTATGGCATCAGACAACATACGCGAGTGCCTTTACTAACAGCACCACGTCCCCTGCAACACCCTTCCTGGGCTCGTGACCGTTGCTTTGTCAGTTGAGTCCCTATTTCAATTGGTTCGAGCCTTGCGCAGACCCCACGAAGCCCTGTACCCAAGTTGTCAACAAGGCTCTGTGCTACCTGGTGGTGGCTTCATAATAGTGTTTGCTCTGTTTGCATTTAATGGACTGGGTCTCTGGTGCAACTGAACCAACCATTGACTGGAAATGGTCATCCAGGACTAAGTACACAGCCGACCCACACTCTTCTGCTGGGCACCATTTTGGCACTCCCCATAAACATTTTCCTTTGAGTTGTAGGCAAGCAGTGCCTGCAGCATGAGTTCGATAAAACACTAGGATAATGAACCGTGAGGAGAAACATGCTTAGCAAATAAATGAAAGTTTTACGATGAGGCCCAGGTAGATCAAAGCACACTTAAGATGGGGTATTAGACTCAGCCCAGTGACTTTTCGGAAGGCAGATGGAATGGGGAACAGCTTGAAGAGATCCCTGCCTCTTCCCCTCCCGAAAGAAGCGACGCTATTCAGCTCATTGGGCGTACTAAAAAATACCACAGGATCGGAAGCTTGGAGTTGGCATTCTGGAAAATTTTGTGTGCAAGAAGATCCCGCTATGGCGCGCTAAAACGGAAATCGATGATGCAGAAAAGCAACATAGAGCGCTCTAGAAATGACCTTGATTGGAAACCGACTAATTGTAGAACACCTTTCATAGATTCTTTCGTACGAGAACATACAGTGCCTTTAAAATTACGTCACTGGCCGGAGTCTGATGTACCTTTGTCATTGGAGGATTATGTTTTGTGGCACGGACTTTGCTTTGAGCAGTACACACGTTCAGTATTAAGACTTGAGACTTCGGTGTCAGGATGCAGCAGCGAGCAGAACCTCTGATCTGAGAGGCAACCTGTGGCTGCCACCTGCACCACATGCTGCTCATTAATTTTAATTGAAGATATTTAGGTTATATGCTGCTCACTTTTCTACACACCGATGATGTTGAGATTATTTGGCGACATTGGCCAGCTGTGTAGGGTAGAAATAAGGCATTTCCGATACTTCATTAAATTCATGAGGGCTCATCCAAGTCCAGGCGAGGACGGAATGTTGCATGTTGCTTTTCATTTTACCTTTTGGTATGATCCTACAATCACTGTGTAGCCATACGTGGCTATTTTTCACACGATTAATTTGTCAGGAAGATAATTATGTCTATTCCCTGACTCTTTTTCCGAAACTTTGCCAAGTTAATCGGAGTAGTTGTATCCCATTTGTCTGTTATAATTAGATATTGCTGTTACCGTGTGCTTAAGTAAGATCCACGTTAACATTATCTGAACCGTGGTCACTAACACTGTAATGAACTTCGATTCACTTGGGCCATGATTTTACTTCAGCAGTTAGTGAATCCCTTTTCCATGCAGTATTCTATTAATAATTTATGTGAGGACCAACACACAGAACTCATTTACCAGGGGCACCCCTTTGATATCGTTAAATCTGTTGGGCATCAGTTCTAAATTCAGTATCTGAGTTCATCGGGGAGCCATCTTACTCTCAGCAACCCAGCTGATGCAGATCCTTTAGCACCCGTAAGGCTTCGCAAACTATTTTCTCCCTGATTATCATAAGATAAACACAGGTATCGCTCTATATACCTCAGGCGTTAGCAACTGACAGATTACCTAATACACCGAATGTGATCAAGATCTTGTTCAGTCTTCGAACTGAAAATTCAAGTTGATGGCCTCTTCCTCACCGCTAAACGCTAGCATATTCTGTGGTTGTAAATATGTCCACTACTGTTCTACTTGGAGCTCAGGACCAATAATGTTACCACTGGATAATGGCTTCGAGGCCGTAACCAAATGTGGTGTTTGAAATAAAATAAAAGCGCAGCCGAGTTTTTCCAGATCTGCTACTTCCCACCTCTCAGTGAAGATTTTCATCGCACCTGGTGACTACATTTGCATGATATTCTTGAATATGTTAATGTTTCACTTATGAAGAGCAGGTGGATGTGCCCGAACTAATTTGCTGCGAAAAATTTTCCAAGGGCTAGTTTGCCTGATGAAGTGGGTAGTAAGGAAACGTTTCTTGTTGAACTGTGATTACTATTCAGCAGCAAGTTTTTGTTTCAAGAAAGAAACGATGATTGGATGAAGACGCTCTTGTACAAGGAGTAATGACAAAGTTCTATCACCCTAAAACCCAAGCTGCGGATAACGAAATGTGATGGTGTTTGAGACGTGGTACTTCGGGAAGGCAGGAAAAGGTGTGGACGGGGCCTAATCAGTTACCGTTGGTTGCACAGTAAACACGTACATTTTATTTACAGAAATATTTTTTTTTAAAAACAATCATTTAAAAAAACTGACCATAACACAAGCTACACTGTCGGCTGAAGGCCTTATTAACAAAGAATTCAAATTATTTGTCGGCTGAAGGCCACGAGCAATTCTTCAGAACAATTAACTGCTGAAGGCCTGAATTACAAATGAGGAAGATAATTACACGTTAAAATACCAAAAGAATTTTTAAAACAATTATTAAAAAATTGACTGTAACACAAGCTACACTGACGGCTGAAGGCCTTATTAAGAAAGATTTCAAATTATTTGTCAGCTAAAGGCCACAAGCAATAGGAATAATTTAAACAAAATATTATTTTTAAAAAATTTACACAATCAGACCAAATAAAGAAGAGAGTGATCCACAGACAGTGCTCCAAAGATCGACCTGAGAAAAGTCCCTACAGCTGCGTAAGCGGTGAGACAGGCAGCCAAGAGTTATGCTGACTTAACGGGATGGCAACTCAAACTAGGGACAGCTTAAACGTCGACCAATACACTCGCAAAATCCACCTAAGAGGCGATAACCAATACCACGATAGAATAGCAGTATTACCGTCAGATGACAAGAATTTAATTACACAAGTTGGCTCCACCAAATCCTAGTACGCAGACAGGGTTAAGACCAAACTGCCTATTCAAAATCTGACTAGATACACATGAAACCGCAAAAAACAATTCGACAAACAACTCAAACAATGCTAAAACAGTCACTGTACGGCAACAAGACGAATTGCACGTAGACATGAACGCTAAGAACACAGAAACGGTCGAAAGACCAGCTACACGTCGTCCACTGAGACGACCGACCGAATGACCAACCGTCGGTCGTTGTCAATCAAGTCAGGCAAGGGAAACGTCGGAGTATAAAATCGCCAACTGACAGCTTGATGGCATGAGATTACTTCGACGGACGGACACCCACACAATGGTGGAGGTTTCGCTACTCGGATTTAACGATCCATTCAACTTGATCTAGATGAATCGGGTCCCCGACGTGGTCGTCCTCTATGGCGACCACATCCTTCGATCGAGCAGTGCACTTGTCGTCAGCGGTGGCGCCAAGTACCAGCGTTGTGCGGACCTCACTGCTGCCCGTCCTATCCAACTGCTTAATCCAGCACGCAGACAGCTCATTCAAACCACACAAGATACACACGGATCCCCGAAAACAATTCCACAAACAACTCAAACAATATTAAAACCAGTCACTGTCTAGCAACAGGACGAATTAAAAGTCGACACAAACACAGAGGAGCCAGAAGGGGGCAGAAAAACAAATACCCGTCGTCCACTGAGACGACCGACCGAACGACTAACCAACGGTCGTTCCCGCTCAAGTCAGGCACCGAAAGGTCCCAGTATGAATCGTCGACTGACAACTTATTGCCATATGGTCACTTCGACGGACGAAGACACACACATCAGTGAAGGTTGCACTACTGGAATATAACGATCCATTCAAGTTAAATTCATTGAATTCGGTCCTTGACGTGGTGGTCCACTTTCACGACCACATCCTTCCGTCGGGCAGTGCATGTATGGCACCAGTGATCGGGCGATTACTGGCTGTGCGGACATCACTGCTGCTCCGTCACCCCAACCTAATTCCTATTTGATTTTGTATTTATAACCCTGTATTCACCTGACCAGAAGTCTTGTTCCTTCTGCCACCGAACTTCACTAATTCCCACTATATCTAACTTTAACCTATCTATTTCCCTTTTTAAATTTTCTTACCTACCTGCTCGATTAAGGGATCTGACATTCCACTCTCCGATCCGTAGAACGTTAGTTTTCTTTCTCCTGATAACGACGTCCTCCTGAGTAGTCCCCGCCCGAAGATCCGAATGGGGGACTATTTTACCTCCGGAATATTTTACCCATAGGATGCCATCATCATTTAACCATACAGTAGAGCTGCATGCTCTTGGGAAAAATTTCGGCTATAGTTTTCCCTTGCTTTCAGCCGTTCGCAGTACCACCACAGCAAGGCCGTTTTGGTTAGTGTTACAGGGACAGATCAGCCAATCACCCAGACTGTTGTCCCTGCAACTACTGATAATATTTATAGGCAGTGCTTATCCACAATTATTTTGTAAGCAATTATGTTAGGAGCCACGTATTTAGTATTGTAGAACGGTGGATTGGCCAGTTTGAAATATAAACATAAAAAACAAAATTTATTTCCTAATGTTATGTTCCCTACGTTTATTGCATTGGGACTTCCATCAATCCATTCCATTATTCCTAGGTCGGGTCATTTGTTTCCAATTCCAACACAGCACAGGTAACCATTTCCAGTGAAACAGTTTTTTGAAGTTATGAAACAAAATATCACCTGGTGATAATTTAGAAAGTGGGTCAGATGGCTAATTTCACTAACGTTTGTGATAATGGCTGTATCGAGAAACAAAGGTCGGCGTAGCACAAACTAGGGGATGTGAAGAACATTTTAGCAACAATGAAGATTGTAGGAATATGGTGCCTTGCTTTCTGTAAGGCATAAAGATTCGTGATACGCCAAGTTCTGTCACTAAAGAACTGATAAACGATTTGTAAATGTGAAAGGAGCTAACCCATGACAAAGTGAATAGTATCACTATAATGGGTACAAACAGGACAGAATGAGGGTGGAACACAAAGTACGTCAGATACTGAACGAGGACTTGTGATCACAACATGGGTGGGTCGAGATCTTGTCCTCGTAGTTGTAAAGCACTAGGCAGATACGTAATCATCGACATCTGGTTCACAGGAACTTGTGTAGATACGTCTTCATCAAAGACCTGAAACCTTTTGTAGCTAGACGGACAGGTGGCACATTGGCCATCATGTCGGCTTTCATCGACAGGGACCATAAACGCCTCCAGCTGGAATGGGGGCTTGAACGCCATAACTAACATACTCTCTTCCATCTGGCAAGCATATTATCTGTAGTATGATTAAGTTCATTTCAGTCCCTGATGTAGCATAATCCGTTTTTCGTAGGGTCTTCTGAAGCGCAGTGCATGTACTTTAGGCAACTCAAAGGTCGCAAACAGAGAGTAATGTGCACTTTAACGTCATCGCTGACCTGCCTACTGGCATGATGCAGAAATACAGTATTCTCGAACGAATTTAGTTTTCATTCTGTTTTATAGTGATGACACACGCGTGCTAGCCACTGTGCAGAGACTGGAGTTGTTATCATTTTTTCGTACATGCGTATTTAAATTGGATGATGGTGGGACATCAGCTGGTATAATTTTTATTAAAAATGGAACTCCTCCAGCTGTACTTAAGATTTAAT
Source organism: Schistocerca americana (assembly GCF_021461395.2). Taxonomy (NCBI): domain Eukaryota; kingdom Metazoa; phylum Arthropoda; class Insecta; order Orthoptera; family Acrididae; genus Schistocerca; species Schistocerca americana. The sequence goes on along the minus strand of NC_060123.1, from coordinate 374,348,651 downwards.
ATTTATTTTTTTGGTGCGAACTCTGGACTGCCTGTCATGTTAACCGACTGCTATCTGCATCATACACGATACTGCTCCTTGGTGATGGAGAGACAGCCGTAACTTACGCGTTGCGGCTGCTCAGGTAGCGAAACGTCTGAAATCTTCAGACGAGTACAAACTGCTGAGAAGATCTGCTCTCTATGCTTTCGTTACCTCTGGCTGCACCCGCAGTATGCCTCTGCTGCAGTTGAAGATATGCCCGGCGCTAACATAACTTGGGGAGGAGGCGCAAACGGTTCCTGCGGCGTCAGACCGGCGCGTAGCGGACAAACTCGATTCAAAACATGGACATAATAGAAAAATGGATATAAATTCCTACAAAACTGTGTTCTTGTTCAATTCTTTGTGTCGCTGATCAGGAATCCGATGTCAGAACTACGACAATCAAAGTGGCAGATCCAATTTGGCGAATCAAAAATTATAAATTTAGCGGATTCGGGTAAAACTTCGGATATAAAGTATTTTGAGGTCGCCGATAACGTATTAGAAGTCGAAAATTGCCGCCCTGAAATGTTTTATTCGACATTTTACGTTTTTTAGTCGAAATGAGTCATATTCGTCGCTTGTTATTATTGCTTTCAGAAGGGCCGCTGTCGTTTGTCCACTGTGAGATGGTTCGGAAAGTCGATCTTTTAACTCAGGTGGCATATTTTTATTTTCTTCAGTTGTCATTTTCTGGACTCCCGAGACGAATGTATCCGCGTGTAAATGTGCTCTGTAACGTCGGGTATGCTTATTCAAGCTTCCCGGTCATCTTCGTATAGCCGACCCATAGGCAGTGGACCAGCTCCGATTGTGACATATCTGTAAGTCATAGCTATGTGGATTGATGTCGGCATCTGGCATTATTCCAGAATAATGTGAGTACTGAGTACTTTTGAGAAGTATTTATTTTTTACAGTTCTTGATAGATACGTTTTAGCTCTAGAGTTCTCTATACTAAATTTGAATACTTCTGCGGCATTTCGCGAAAAATAAAAATAACCATCCATAAAAAACGTGCAAATTTGTGCACGCAAATACGCTTGAAAACGTTAACTTCGGATAACATCGGTGGTAGTTCAGTTTTAAGTCGATGTATGTCATGACACTGGTTAAAAATGTCATAAACATACGTTCTGGAGTGCTACCCATCTTATTTTATTCTCGTAACTAGGCAGGATTGCTGTCACATATTAAACAGGCCATACGAACAATATCTGAAAAATGTGTCGTCCGAGTCACTGTTTACCATCAACTGTCACGGTACGTATCATCGACTTGAGACGGGAACGTTCGCTGGACTTAAGTCAGAAGGCTCACCCGCCTTTTTTCTTTATTGTTCTGTCCAGGTTTTGAAGCGGGTTGACCCACTATGCGGCGGTGAGGCTCGGCCGTTTGAAGTTTAAACTACCGGTCCAATTTGAGCGCCAATTCTTCAAACTCTCTGTCAATTGGTGTACCTACGCGGTGGCGTGCTCTCTGGTCAGATCTGAAACCGACGGATCCATCTTCGAGAAAACTCGTCATCTTGCCTGACTTTAATATAAATTCAATGGTGAACGGAAAAAATACTTACAAGGGGACCGTACATACTTGCCCCCTTCGATTTCATTCATGTTGACAGAATGTGTAGAGCATGGCTAGGACTTCAACTTATGTAAAGAGAAAGGCGCAACTCTCAACCGTTTTCGAGAAATTCGAGTTTGAAAATTTTAGGCATGAGTACATATACCACTGTGTGGTCGCTAACAGGCAAGGAGTCCGTAACCAAGTGATTAAGTGCGCCGGCACGGTAGCTCAGCGTGTTCGGTCAGCTGTTCTCTGTAACAATAATAAAAAAAACTGAGTGAATCGGTGAACTATGAATTTGAACTGGTGTAATGGGATGTCCGGCGCGAACAACCGAGTAAATACACGAACAATAACGAACAACATGAGATCAACAAAAAAATACTTAGTTTCATAAGCACAAGGTCTCTGGATCGAATCTCGTTGCTGGTGCTTTTTCTTTACTCATAAGTAACTCTAATAACAGATTTATTATAACTATCCAAATCATCAGTATTTGGTGAGTCATTTATTATTTACATAATATTTATCCCGAAAAACGGGAATACAAAATATTTTTGTAAGTTCATTGGAAATAAAAAAGGATCCACGGCCATTTGGAATCAAATCAGTATAGTCTTTTAATTGACATTATTGCACCTATATTTGTGAGACGTATGGAGCACTGCAGGAAACATGATGATACTGATCGTAGAAACATGTGAGGCAATAATTAGTGACACGCAGCACACGTATTGAAGCCGAGCTCTTTTCTTTTTTTTTCTTTTAAGAAATTTATTCAACAAATAATATTAATACATCATAACCCACCACCTTACACATTAGTGGGTCGTAATTATTTACAATCATTTTCTTAGCACCATTTAATATTATTGCTATGTGTTAGATTTCCAAATTTTCTACTTACTACAGGAAATAAGTTACTCTATGGGCAAGTGTATTCTGTCTACCGATATACTGTTCTAACTATCCTACCAAGCTGAACTCCTGCAGCGTTATAAGTGTCCCAGTAGATCTATAAACTAACTTGTTCTTGGCCGTGCCTACCGAGCTAACCCCTGGCACTGGGCTAGCTTTAACTAGAAATCGCTGCAGATACTGTTAGTGATTTGCAAAAGGCTACATCCTACTTAAAACTAACTAACTACTACTACTGGTCATCACTGGTGTGCATTGAGTCAAGTCCGGGTTTGTTTCGCACCTTCCCCCTGTTCCAAGACGTGGCGGTTTCCGACTGTCACGGCGATCGGCCAGTCCACAATCCGGTGGAATGGCATAGGTGCGAGGCATGTCATTATATCTCCTAGAATTCATTGATTCTCCCTGCGGTATTCTTGCAAGACTTTTGATGATACCCCGCTGGCAAGACTGTCAATGATTCTGAATGTCATTGGATCTCTGATTAGATGATAGGTGTCTCTATTTGATAATTGTTGTCTGAGTTCGGTGGATATGTCATCGAAAAGAGGACACTCGTAGATTCCGTGGTCCGGAGTGCCTACTTCAGCACCACAGTCACATGAGAGGGTAGCCCTCTTCCCGAACCGGCAAAGATATACCGAGTATGGTCCATGTCCAGTAAGGAAGTGCAGCAACCCTTTACTTGGTGAAAAATGTGTGAGTTGGAACCGTACCTTGATGTTAGGCAGCAGCTGGTAAGTCCTTCATCCCGTCTCTCCTTTATCCAAATATTCTTGCCACAATTCTTCCCCCCTTATTTTGATTGTGAATTTATCCCCTGCCCGAACCCCCAGAATTTGTTCAGTCTTTTCGATTTCCCCTCTCTTGGCCCAACACCAAGCTGCTTGTTCCCTAATTTTTATGTCTAAGGGACACAGCTCCATGAGCACCAACAATGCCCCCCAGGAGATGTTCGGTAAGCTCCAATTGAACGCAGAAGCATGTTGCGCTGCACCCTCCTCACGGCCATGGCAGGCACGACCCTCATGATCCTGAGCGCCCAGACTCTGGACCCGTAGCCCAAAATGGAGGTGAGAATGGTGTTATGATATAGTTTGATCAGTTCTGTGGGTAGGTAGAATCTCGTATGCCTGATCATAATGAGGTTCTCCATTACTTCTAACGACCTTTTGGTCACCGAATCGATGTGTTGGGCAAAACTCCATTTTTCGTCTATGATGACACCCAAGTATCGGGCTTCGTGACGCCAAATAACTGGTAAGCCTACGATCTGTACCGTTGGATTCCTGGCCAATTAGCCCTTTAATAATAAGTATGTCGATTTATTGGGTGCAATTTTCACTTTCGTTCTTTGGAACCATTGTGTCAGAACGGCCATCGCCCTTTCAATCTTAGGCTCCAGATATTTGCGGCTACGGCCGCCCACCAGCAGGAGGAGGTCGTCCGCGTAGGCTATCGCCCTAGCATGTCTTCACTGCTCTCCAGGCTGTCCAGGAGAGGTTCAATGTTTATGTCCCAAAAGAGTGGGCCCAAGACCGTGCCTTGAGGACACCCCTTCATGATCTTCTCGCCAACTCTCACGCTGGGAACGATAGTCAGCCCTCCCTTCCCATACAATAGCTCCTAAGACAGCCATATAGCGGCCCTGGACACTCTTTTTCCCGCAAGCAGGAGAAGAGTGAAAGTCACCACAGGTTGTCAAAGGAGCCAATGATGTCAACCAAGATGCCAACTGTGTACTTATCTGGGGACGATCCACGGACCTCCAGGGCAATTGCGTCAGATGCAGATCGCCCCAGCCGAAAGCCGAATTGCCGCTAATCCCACTCAGCACTAGGGCCACTGTCAGTCTGTCAGCCAGTAACCGCTTTTACAATCTGCCCAGCAGGTCCAACAGACAGATTGGTCTGTAGGATTTTACTTCTTTTGGATCTTTGTCCTGGCCTTTCTTGATGATGGCTACATTGGCCTGTTTCCAGATGGAGGGAAACATCCTGAGGCGCAATGCCTCATTGTATATCCTTGTCAGAGGTGTTACCAATTGAAGAGCTAGGTATTACACCACTTCCGCTACAATGGCCTCTGGTCCTGGGACCTTGCCTCTCTTTACAGATTTTATATGAGCCCCCACTTCTTCCTCGGAGAAAGGAAACACCTCAGTGGTTTTACATATTCTCCCTAAACTGCCTGCCTAATTAGGCGTTGCTCTTCTGTATCCTCTTCTACATTGTCGTCAGGGAGCTCTGGAGATTAACTGTTCTCAGTTCCTTCTGGAACTGCTCCTTAGCGTCTCTACAGATCCGCAACGATCGCTGTTTTTCTTCTCAGATGAAACTTCGCTGGTAGTACATCCTCGCCCTCCTGACAGACTGATGCATTTGCCGTAGTTCTGCAGACCACGGCGACGGAGAGGCCGCTACAGCTCTCCTCCTGGTTGGTACAGCTCCCTTCACCGCTCTGGTGAGTGCACTGACCAGTTCCTTGGCGTGTCTGTTGACGTCTTCGTCACCTTCCGGCCATATCGGGGAGTCAAACTCTCTTGCAAGACGCTCCCTGTCTGTTCTATTGTAGCTGAGCTGCACTTCCCACCCTATGTTCCAGGAGGCACTCTCTGTCAGAGCGTGAAAGTGATTAGATTGTGGTCACTTGTGGTGACCCTGTCTCTGACCATCCAACTTCGAATATTGCCAACAATATTTGCTGACATTAACGTGATGAAAATGTTCATGGCCTCACCCCCTCCGCCAGTATAGGTGGGGGGTTTCTGGCCTATTGGCGATAATAAACTGTAAGGACATGATGGTCTCCTCCATTTTTCCGACTCTTTCATCCCGAGTGCCACTGTGTCATACGGGGGGATTTAGGATTCACGTCTGCCACCATAAAAATCTTGCGCCCCCTCAGCTATGTAGTTACCTGCACACATTGGTCAAGGTATACTTCTATATTGGTTCCGTACTGGAAGTAATGTTAACCAGATATATGATGCCTATTGGCGACTGGAGCTCTACAACATTACAGTGATCACCGGACAAATGTGAAAGCACTGTGATTCTTAACGGTTTGTTAATCACTGTGATGGTGGCCTTCGGGTCATCCCCAAAGCTTACCACTTGCCAGTTTACAGTGGCAAATGCTATCTTCCCTGCAAGAGAGTATGCCTCCTGTAGACAGAGCACATCAAGGCTCCTCATTTCCTCCACCACCCTCCGAACCTCCTGCATGACCAAGATACTATTATGTGCAGTTAACTGTCCTATCTGTACTGCTGTTGTCATGGGAAATATGTGTGCACATATGATTCCGGAAAGGCCTTTCTCCAATCGAAGGCTATTCTTCCGTTGTATAGGACAGACCGATTGTAAATTTCATATAGGTCGAATGTTTCATTACGTCTTTCAGAAACCTTCTTCACAAGGTCACGCAGGTCACCGACGTCAGTGGGGAGATTCCTAGCCTTCACCCGTATCCTGTCAACAGCCTCCATGACCGAGAAGGTGACTTTGCGCCCATGCTTGTGTCCTACACGCACCACGCGTCGTAGTGCTGTCGTCAGGACAGCCGGCTCCTCCAGGCGGGATAACTGCATGGAATGTTGGAGATTGGGATAGATTCTCACAGGATCAATTTCCAATCCCCTAACTAGCGGCTGATTTGGCATTGTGTCAGCATTTGTGCTACTAACTGCGCTAACCTGCACTGGTTGTCTGGTGCAGAGTTCTCTTGCATAAACACCGGTCGGCCCACTACAACAGGACTCCTATCTTGCGTTACCAGATTGCTGGCAATCTGTGTCCCTGGCAGTAGGGAGAGGGAGCGGCCGCTTGTTCCCAAGGGTCTGTCTGGACGCACGCATCCACCATTTCCATCCTTCGTGATTTGCTTCTGCAACTAAAGTTAGAAACTGTTTAAACCCTGCTGCCCTTTCCGCATCCCTTCGCCTCTTGCGCGGGGATTTTCTTTTTGGCATCGTGTATGCTGTCATGGCCTCAGTCATAATCGGTCCTTGATATCAATCTTTGCTCCAGCATCCTATATGTTTGGCAGTTTCTTCTCGTAGCTTTGCACGTCTTTTTGCCCCTATTAGTACAGGGAATACAAATTCCTGGTCTCGTGCAACTTCTCTTTATGTGATCTTCCACTCCACACCTGGAGCAAGCCGGCTTCCGATCACAGTACTTATGTACATGATCTAAGTCTCCACTATTGTGACAGCAAGGTACCACCAAATAGTCCCGCACATTTATGTAGTGGAAACCGATGTAGATCTTTCCCATAGTCCTTAGCTTTTTCCACATTTTACCAGATACTTCAGCCACATGATGAAATACGTCTCTCTCTCTTAATTTGAATTCATTCTTAAACTCTTCTGTACTCATGTCGTCAATATTTTGGTATCTTATGGTATCACATAGCTCATTATGGTTTATGGTAACTGGAATATCGTACATGATAACAAGTGGGTTTTTCTTTTTGGGTGGTTCACATTTGACGGCTTTACATAGTTTTTGATTGTTCAATATTTTATTTTGTCCTCCTCTATCGCAACATCTACTATTACTACGTTTTTGGTTGCTTTAAATTTAGTGACTTTTATTTTTTCTTTGACAGGGTTGATCATTGTCGTGAATATTTCTTGAACTTAGTGTCTTGACCGCGCAAGGGTCTCAGGAACACAGCAGTGTCCGGTCTTTGCGACACCTTTACTAATGTCTCACTGGTGGTTTGAGCCGAGCTTTTGCAAGAGCACGGTTTTTTCAATATTTCTACTGCAAAACAAACTTGGTTTACGTTCATAATCGGTTCTTGGTCATCACACACTTTCGCGGTGTACCACACATACCTGATCATATCTCCGAATATTTGTGCCGACAACTGATGTTGTAGGATTGATTTAATTTTTATACAATCTTCTCTTGAAGCTAACTCCCTATTGTGTTCGATGATGTACGAGCAATTTTGAAGTCGATTTGCAAGCTTTTTCAGCTGCCTGTAAAAATAAACGTCGCAGTGTTGCACCAAAAATGTCGTTGTACAAAACAGGGTTCGTTTGCCCTCCCCATGAAACAGGGAGCAAAAGTAATTTTTCTTCTCTCACACATGGCTTCAAGACTTCAATTAAGAATTTCTTATAAAGTACGGTTGTGAGTTTGCCGGACTTTGAAGATGTTTTCATAACGTTTTTATACTTGCGTGCGTATCATCAACTGCTTTTTGTACTCTTGGTCTAAATGCGCCAGTGGTCTCTTGCAAGCAAACGAAGACCGTTGGTAGTAATTTTCCAGATAAGGTGACAGCATGTCGAGCAGTGCACGAATGCGTCACGTTGTGAATGTCTTGCGCTGCACGTTTTAATTTGCTGCTGCATAAATGACTTGCTGCATTGAAGCGCTTTCTCTCAGGGATAAAAATCTAGTTATTTTTCTCTGATCAGTGCGATTTTTTCGTTTGAAGAGCACTACCCACGAGTCAGAACCTTGAAAATGTAAATCAGGAAATTGGCTAGTAGCTGCAAGAGCGCATTGCTGCAGGTTTCTCGTCCTCACCTGCTGATTATATTCTTGAGCGTCTACGAAACGATCATAGGTCTACGAATCAACTGCTTTAGGTTGCTCATGTGTTGTTTCATCTTGTTTTATATGATCTTCCCATCTTTTCTAACCTTTCATGATTTTGAGTTGTGAAGGTCCCCTTCTACGAAAAGTGGCCAAACTCTATCCTCGATCTCTCTCGCGAGAGTGCCAATCCTAATCTTGTAATATTGTGGAATGTAATTGCTGTGCATTTCCGACTGCTTCTCTTCGGCCTCGTAACCGTCTGTTGAAGATGAAGCGACTGCTTCTGTTTCTTCAAAATTCAGCGAAATATTTGTTCTCCAATTTCCAAGTATTGTGTTATTACCGCAGAAGATTTCGAAGCGATGAGATTGTTTAGAAGAAGGAGTTGTTCAATGCACACAAGTGCCGTTTTTAATCGTACTTGAAATTTCACTGCGAAGCGATTCACTTGACAATGAGGTTCACGTTCTCTTTCTGTAGAAGTACCAGGAACATCAATACATTTGATTGTAAAATCAGACATCTTGGAGCGTTGTTAGCGGGGGCTAACATACGAATAAAGTATTCTCCGTGTTTGTAAACGCAGTTCCCTTTCTCCTTCCACCAACAGAAAGTTGTTTGTGCACATGCAACTGTGTCTGTTGAGTCAAAATTAACTGCAGGATTACCGGGAAAATGGGTTCATAAAGTGAGTCGTACCGTACCTGTACCTATACCGGGAAAATGGGCTCGTAATACGGTTATAAATGGTAAACTACTTCCAAAATGTTAGAGAAAAACTCGAATTTTCAAGGTGAAGATTACGTTGACAATAAATGATTCTTTAGATACTGAAAATTAGCATAGTTATAATAAACCTGTTATTAGAATTATGTGGGAACGAAAAAAATAGTTCCGGGAGCCAGATTCGATACAGTCCCCCAGCTTTCGAAATCAAGCGCTTACTCGGTCGGCTCGGGAGTTCTTCGCTGTTTGCAACCACAGACTGGTATATATGCACCCTTAAAACTTTCGAACTCGATTTTCCCGAGAACGGTTGAGAGTTGCGGCTTCTTTTTCACATATATCGAAATCCCAGCCATGATCTACACACCTATCAATATGAATCAAATCCGTGAGGGAAAGTATTTACGGTCCCGTTGCTAGGTCCAACAGTCCGCCATCCATGCATGACGTCAATGGTGTTTGTTGGTCGAAGAAAATTAGTTTTGATTCTGAAAGTAATTGATTTAATAAGTGGGATTTTTAATTCGCAGTTGATAGGTACTTGCTTGGTACAGATGAACTCGTCATCTTGTCAGGATAATGAATCTGTAATCGGATTTCGGAATTAATTTTATTTCATTATTTTTCTCTTTCTCTCTCTGTCTCTCTCTCTATTAGTAAAATCAGACTGTGCGGCTTCACCAAGCGCTGTCTCCCCGTGAAAAGTCAGTGGGGTACAACAGTATGGTGATCGATACCTAGCAACCACATAGTTGTGTGGAACAGTGGACATAGTCGAAGTGTGATGGTTGGTGGGCCCATTGGATACAAAGTTCTCGACTTGTGTATGTTGAGACAATGTGCAACATCAGTCGTTACGGCAGGGACGCTTTGGAGGCCTATGTTCTGGCCTTCAGTCATATATCAACGGAACAAATACACATTGTCTTCGAAGAACGATAGGTAGCATTGCTTTCTCAGCATCCACTTCTGGCTGACATGACACCTGAGTGTCTGGTGCATTGTTGGTAAATATACTGTTCATTCTATCGTCCAGTAATTGCGTGGAGAGAAATTACCTAATAATATATCGAAGCTACCTTTGACTCCAAGCCACAACGTTTACAAGTTCTAAATGAAAAACTCCGAAGTCGGCTATCAAGTACAGCTTTGTAATCCTAATTAATTTTCTGTTATCATCTCTCTCAAACATGGTTCAGAGTTCACTCTTATATATCCCCACAAATTTTGTAGTTTTCATTAGCGTATTAAAACGAAGGACTCGATTTATCAGAATTCAGCTACTTCTCATTGTGTATCAGTTCAAGAAATGGCTGTGTGATGTGCACAAGCGCTTTGGCACCTTCCCTTAGGCGTGACTCTGTTAGCACTTTTGCGCCGATCCTTTTCCTCGCGTCTGCTCTGCGTGAAAACAGGCACCATCGCCGCAGACACACTCTCGCCGCTTCCTGGCCAGGACGTGAGGCACAGGAAGCTCGTAACTGCACTCTGCTCTCTGACGTTTTAGTGCTTCCGTCCTGCTGTAAACGTGTCAGTAGGTGTCAGGTGATAGGCAAAGATCCTGCACTTCCGAACCGTTTTCTTCTTTCCAAAGCTGTTTCTAAGGTGCGAAGATTGATCGGAGGAAGCCAAATAAGAGCAAGTATTATATCCTGTTTTAGGTATGGAGGCCTGTCCATGTAGTAACTATAAGTGAATAACGGAGTTCATGCGTCAAATTCAAGTTATCAGTAAGAGTTTTCATTTTTGTATGATGGGCACTACTGGAGACTCATCATTCTCGTTCCTCCCATGTAAGCTGAGCTGAAATGTCTGATAAAATTACCTTCTTCGTAACAGTTGACCAAATGGTAACATCGTAACTACAACTTGGGAAATAAATAAGACATGTGTTTTCTTGACCAGAAAAATTACCCTAATTGCAAAATTCCTTTTCAAGAAGCCTGAGTATGATAGAAACTGGACTACTGTTAGCTAACTGGTTATAACCCTACTTAATTCACGTTAGTGCTAGCAATGGGACAACGGGCTGCCACACTTTCAAACGTCTAATTCCGCACATGGTATAGACGGTTGTATCTGTGTCTAAGTTCACTTTAACCATCACTTGATTCCCTTTTGCACTCCTCAACATAATCATGGAATATTCTGTCTAAGTAATTATATACACAATGTGCCAAACGTACTGCACTACCAAGAACAGTTAGAAACGTTGACTAAATACTGTTGTAGGTTTTTAAAAATTGATATGTTCTTCATACCACTGATATATTACTAGCTATTTGGTTCATTACAGTCTAATCAGTAGCTTCCATCACTACACGGCATAATAGAAAGAAACGACGGCTGCTCAACAACGAATGATTATATTGTTTTGACCACATACCTTCACTCATCCCCATAATTTTGATGGTGCTTCTCAAAATTGTCTGCTTTGGATGCGAAGCTCTTGTTCCAGAGTTTTTGCTAGTCTGCAAGGACAAGCTGGTAACAACTATCTGGAAGGTCCTTCAGAATCGCTTTTGCAGCTTTAATTACTCCTTCATACGAATCAAGATGCAACCCACGAAAGTTAGTGACTAGAAAAATGTCACGCGATGCTGAATTCGGACTATAGGGAGGCTGAGGGATGCAATTCATATTGATACCTGCAGTACGCGGCCGTGCTTTGTCGTGGTGCATCATCCAGCCTATTTCACGGATAAGTCGTCTCTTGCGCCAGATACGGAATTGCAAAGTTCTCAGGAAATTGTACAGTTATTTGTGCGTGCAGGCACAAAATATTGTTGGACCATTACATAAATATTAAAAAATTATGTCTATAATATTCTCAGTAGAAGCAACCATATTTGCATTTTTGGGAAGTTTGGTAATGGAGGATATTTCCACAGAGCTTTGTTGTTTGCTCTCATGATCAAAATGATGTAGCCATGTTTCATCAGCATCTACATCTACATGGATACTCTGCAAATCACACTTAAGTGTCTTGTAGAGGGTTCATCGAAACACCTTCACTATAATTACCTATTTTTTCAATCTCGAACAACGCGGGAGAAAAATGTACACTTGTATCAGTCCGTGCGAGCCCTGATTTCCCTTATTTTATTATGATGGTCGTTTCCCCTATGTAGGTTGGCGTCAACTAAATGTGTTCGCATTCAGAGGAGAAAGTTGGTGATTGAAATTTCGTGAGAAGTTTCTGCCGCAACGAAAAACGCCTTTGTTTTAGTGGTGTCCACCCCAAACCCTGTTCATGTCAGTGACACTCTCACCGCTATATCTCGATAATACAAAACTTCTACACTTCATTCAACTTCTTCTATGTACTTCATTAATCCCATCTGGTAAGAATCCCAGACCGCGCAGAAGTACTCCAAAAGATGACACTACATTTTCTAAGTGTTCTGCCAATAAAACGCAGTCTTTGGTTTGCCTTCCCCACAAAATTTCCAATGTGTTCTTTCCAATTTAAATTGTTCGTGATTGAAATTCCTAGGTATATAGTTGAATTTACGGCCTCTAGATTTGACTGATTTATCTTGTAACCAAAGTTTAACGGATTCCTTTTAGCACCCATGTAGATGACCTCACACTTTTCATTATTTAGGGTCGACTGCCAAGTTACGCACCATACAGAATTTTTTCTAAATCTTTTGAAATTTGTTTTGATCTTCTGACGACATTAATAAACGAGAAACGACAGCACCATCTGCAAACAACCTAAGACGGCTGCTCAGATTGTCTCCTAAATCGTTTATATAGATAATGAACCGCAGAGGGCCTATAAAACTACCTTGGGGAACGCCAGAAATCGCTTCTATTTTACTCGATTGTTTTCCGTCAATTACTACGAACTCTGACCTCTCTGACACAACTGAGACGATATTCCATAAGCACTCAACTTCACTACCAGCTGCTTGTGCGGTACAGTGTCAAAAGCTTTTTGGAAATCTACAGAATCAAGTTGAAATCCCTTGTCAACAGCACTCAGCACTTCGTGTGTGAAAAGAGCTTCTGTTTCACAAGAAAGATGTTTTCTAACTGCATGTTGATTGTGTGTCATTAGAGGTAATTCATAATTTTCGAACACAAAATAAGTTCCAAAATCCTGCTGCATATCGACGTTAATGATATGGGCCCGTAACTCAGTGGATTACATCTACTACCGTTCTTGACTATTGGTATGACCTGTGCAACTTTTCTGTCGTTGGGTACGAATCTTTCGTCGACCGAATGGTTGTATATGATTGTTAAATATGGAGCTATTGCATCAGCTTACTCTCAAAGGAACCTAATTGATATAGTCTGGACCAGAAGACTTGCTTGTATTAAGTGATTTAAGTTGCGTCATTACACCGAGAATTCCTGATTCTACGTTACTCATGTTGGCAGGTGTTCTCGATTCGAATTCTGGAATTTCTGCATCGACTTCTTTGGCGAAGGAATTTGAAAGGCTGTGTTTAGTAACCCTGCTTGCGCAGTACTGTCGTCAATAGCATTTCCATTGCTATCGCGCAGAGAAGGCATTGACTGCGTCTTGTCGCTAGCATACTTTACATACGACCAGTACCTCTTTTTGGATATTCTACCAGGTTTCGAGACAAGGTTTCGCTTTGGACACTATTATAAGCAATTCGCATTGATGTCCACGTTAAATTTCGAGCTTCTGTCAGAGATCGCCAATCTTGTGATTTTGCATTCGTCTAAATCTGACATGCTGTTTTCGTTGTTTCTGCAACGGTGTTCTGACCCGTTTTGTGTACCAGGGTGGATCAGCTCCGACGTTTGTTAATTTATTTGATATAAATCACTCAATTGCTGTCGATATTATTTCTTTGAATTCAAGCCACATCTAGTCTACACTTACATTGTAAATTTGGAAGGAGTGAAGATTGTCTCTGAGGAAAGCGTCAAGTAAATTTTTATATGCTTTTTTCAGTAGATATATATTTCGTTTATTTTTGGAGGATTCGGGGTTTACAATACTCAGTCTCGCTACGACAATCCTGTGTTCACTAATCCCTGTATCCGTTTTGATGCTCGTTATTAGCACAGGATAATTTGTTGCTAAGAAGTCAAGTATGTTTTCAAAACCGTTTTCTATTCACGTTGGCTCATACACTAACTTCTCGGAATAATTTCGAGAAAATGCATTTAGCACTATTTCGGACGACTGCCTTTGAAAGAAAAGAAACTCTGATCTCCCTCTAACATCACATTCTACTGCATGCAGCACAGGATTGTTCTTCTGTTCGGTAATCAACGGTCTTGAAACTCATCGTCCGCAAACAAATCTAACATGCAAAATTTTTGTTCCCAACTTGTGGGTGGCACCCAGAGCAATTTTCAACACTTTAGAAAGTGTTCATAAAGTTATTCGTAGGTCCTCTCTTAGAATAAGAGCAGAGGTGTTGATGTTATCTCCCGTAAGAGCCGTAACTGTAACGCCAGGTCCTTCTTCCTTTGAAATAGATTGTCTCTCCCAATTTAAACACATAAAACCAGCCTAACAGCTCAGGTCAGAATCCAGACATGTCAAAAATTCTAAAATCTTGACCAGACTCGCCATCAGCTAAATAGGGGACAGATTTTCAGTGAACACGATTTAATGAAATTCAGATTTGTTATTAAAAGGCACTTACAAGTCAAGGATACAGATGATATTAACGGAGAAATTATATTGTGTGGTATATTTCCGTTTCTTAATCGAGACAGCATACTCTCATTTTTATTGCGGTTCTAAGTCAAAACTGGAGCTTCGCGCTCAATCTCCAAGACTATTTTTGCAATACTTTGTAAAACAATTATACTTCATTTTTGCCTCGTTCCCCCCACATAGGTCAAGCAATAATAATGTCAGTTATAAACCTTTAATACAATAATGTCAGTTATTTTTGCTTCCGAATACGCGACGTATTATCCCACCTCCAGACAGCAATTCTTCGCGCGCATCCCGCCGGGCCCTCGTCGGTACGTGTTGAGTATGAAGAGCTTTCTCATTGGTGGCCGACAGCGGTATGGTATGCAGGTGCGTGTGGTGTGGACAGTGTTTTATAGACTTGGTGCACAACGGTGAGTCGTGGCCTGATGTGAAGGAGCAGCTCACTAGCCTCAGCGCAAATCTTCGGCGTAACGTTGCTTCGAAAGGCCCCAGTGGTTAGCCGAATTCTTCATGGTGCACCAAGTCCAGCATTTTAAAATAAGAGTGTCGTGCTGAACCACACACCGAGCTCCAATAATGAATCCGAAATAGCACGAAGGCCCTCTAAAACTGGAGCAGTCAAGTCTGGTCTGCTCTCCACGAATTGTGGCTAAAATATTTTAAAATACCAAATGCATTTTCCAGGCTTCTAAGGTGCGGCAGCCATGTAAGTTTCGAGTCCAATGTGGGTCCAAGAAAACTCATTGTGTCTTTAAAATTAAGAACGGTGCCCCTCACCTTCAACTCAGAAAACTTTCAAACAAAGCATGAAGTGTTAAAAAGAACGCAAACACATTTCTCGATTGAGAATTCAAAAGCACCTCTCTCCGCCCATTCACCCAACCGTTGAAGAGTCAGTTGCTGCGGACGATTTGTTGCTTCAAGGCTCGAAGGGGGACAAAAGACAGAGAAGTTGTCAACAAACAAAGAATACCAACGTAATATTATTAATAGCTACAGCAAAGAACGTCACACTTAGAACACCACTTTTCAGAACACTGTTCTACTGCTCAAAGCGATCGGAGAGGATGTCACTGACTCGATATCTAAAATAGCAGGATGAGAGCGGGGCTGTATAAAGATGGGAAGACATCCTCGAAAACCCCAATCGTAGAATTGCCTCCAAGTAGTGTCTTAGGTCTTATCGATCTCAAAATATGTATCCAGGAGGTGATGCCGGCGCAGGGAAGCCGTTTGTATAGCCGCTTGCAGGAGGGCCAGGTTGAAAAATGTTGTGCGATACCTCCTGAACCAACACTGGAAGCGACTAAGGAGATATCTGAATTCTAAGATCCAGACAAGGCGGCGGTTGACCGTCCGCTCCTAGGTATTTCCCATCCTCCTAGTAAGGGTAACACTACAATAACCACTCGGGTATGGTCGGTCTTTCCCAGGTTTTAAATGTGAAATAGAAATGGCTTTTCACCACGAGTGAGGAAAGTGACCTGACACACAAAAGAGGTTTAAAAAGTGAGAAGAGGATTACTTTGCTTCGCCGTGTCAGATGCCGTAACACACTATAATGGAACGTATAATGATCAGGTGATGTGCAGATAACATAGAATCCAGCCCCCATATCTAAAAAAAAATAAAAGTAAAGTCGTATGGCATGAATGGCTCGGAGACGCCGAAGGCCAGGTTTCTCCTATCCTCTGCGCCCTTCGTGAAGTGTAAGAGCTGTGTGTGTAAGTGTATCTATTAAGTGTAGAGTGCTGCAATGGCGGTGTCGTGTTCATATTGGAGATGATGAGAGATGGAAGAGCGTGAAACAAGGTTCCGGCACATAGGCTTCTCCTCTCGAAGAGCACCAAGGGGCCCTCCGAGCCAGATGGCCCCTTCTGACGGACGGATTACCATAAACAGTGTCGCATGCTCTCTCTTCATGAGACATTACAGAGAAGTTTGGAACTGAAACCAGGACATTGGCGCAAAGACTGATGATCAGAGACATCACGTCACTATCCTTCTTGTCCCCTCTGTCGTAAACGCAAAGGGAAAATTGTCAACAGTAAGCGGCGTATCTGGACGGTCACCTATCCAAATATAGGCCACGCCCTGTGATATTTAACTTCTTTGGTCTGACGGGAACCGGTATCCACTTCGTGACGGCCGTTGACCTCTCACATGGAGAAGTGGCGGTTGTATTCTCCATCAGTGGTGGAACTGAAGTTCCAGTTGCCCCACTCAGTAGCCACTCTGTTGTACCAAAAAGCTGAATCCTCACTGGCTGTGGCGGTAACTGTGGCACACTCGGCCGCCATCATCTGGGCAATGTCTCGTGGGTTGGTCTGGAGACTACCATTCCCTATTATAGCAGCAACATAGTACTTCACTTCCCTCCCAGAAATGCTCCTGATGGCCTCCCACACGACATTACTCTTAGCGGATCGGTTTATCGTGATCAGGAATTGTTACCATGACCTGTTCTTCCACTCCCTTATAATTCGGCGACATTTCGCCCTCGCTACCGGAAAGGCTGCGAGGTTCTCTGCAGCTGGCCGGCATTTGAACCTACGCTGCTTCGCCTTGTCTGGTCCTGACTGCTGAGTGACATTAGTCGCTCCATCAAGGGCAGGCTGCCTTTTAAGCTGGCCTGAAGACTGTTAAATGCACTTGGGTAACAAGATCCAACCATTCTTGGACGCTGTCACGGTGTTCAGACACAACAAGTCGGCTGTAAACCGAAGCTTTCTGCCCTACTGAGCAGCCGTCGTGGCGGCTTTCCTTCGGGCACCATATTGTCTGGCAGGTAAATCCAGATCGCGAAGTGATCACTTCAGTGCAAGACATCGATCATTTCCCATTAAGCGGTGTGTGTAAGACATGGAGGGATACCCATAGATCGATAGCAGTGAACGGCCCTGTTGCAGTGCTGAAGTGTGTGTTCTGCTCCGTGTTTAACAAACACGTAGATGAGGACATGACAAGATTCACAATTACTCTACCCCTGGCACAGTTGACGCAGAGCCCCAAAGCACATTTTGTTTTGCAAAATACGTAAAAAAAATCGCAACACCATTGCGACATAAACGAAAGTTAGTGGGGGTGTTTCTACATCTGAAACCTAATGTCTCCTCAAATTTCGCACCCGTTGCGTAAGAGTGGCGCTAATAGTGCCACTATGAGGATGCAAATCAGGTTTGCTTTAAATACACGGTCTAACGGCCGTGAGCGTTAGTTATCTTTGAGACTGGACGTGGTGAGCCTTGCGGTTACATCGGTTATTAATGTACCAGCCTAATACATATGCAATGACTTATCTCTTGCTTACATTAACCTGTGTCTTGCAATGTTTATCACTTAAATACGTTACGTAGCCAAATATATTCCCAAAATTTCATTAATCTACATTAATTATTTTTATATTCCCAAAATTTCATTACTCTACAGTAATTATTTTTATATTCCCAGAATTTCATCACTCTACAGTAATTATTTTTGTGATGTTGCAACTTTTTCCGTCAGTGTATTTGCTATTAATAGATTTTTTTAAGGTAAGACATTAATCTATGGTGAACTATCATTTCAACCAATTTAGTAGAGACTGCTTCGTAATTACTTACTTATCTCCTGTTACCTTTCTTATAAGCAAGTTCACCAACGATCTAATTTAATTTGACAATAAATACCCAGAGTTAGTGGGATACTTCAGAAGACATGTATTATTACTATTTATCATGATAACTGTTTTGGTTTTCTATTACAATTATTATGACCCTCAAACTCGCTTCTATTTCTGAGAGAGGCGAGTATGTAGCATGAAAGAAATGTTTCAAAAAAGTATTACATGTAAACCAGTGGCAATGTTTTTTTCTCAGCATCAACTTTACTTAGAAGACAGCCGCATATTGAAGGTATGTTGCGGTTGGTACTGTGACAGATCATCGCTTGAATACTAATTCTATTGGTCAAGTTGTGCGATAAATTCCTTTTTTCCCAGATCCGATTGATTACCATATCGTCAATTATTCGAGTGACACATCTAATCTTCAGCGTTCTTTAGAAGCATCACATTTAAAAAACCTCTATTCTCTTCTTTTATGAACCTATTACTGTTTACGTTTCACTTCCACAGACAAATACCTTCAGAAAAAACTTTCTAAGACTTGAATTTATATTATATTTTAAGAAATTCTCTAATGAAACTTCCTGGCAGATTAAAACTGTGTGCCCGACCGAGACTCGAACTCGGGACCTTTGCCTGTCGCGGGCAAGTGCTCTACCATCTGAGCTACCGAAGCACGACTCACGCCCGGCCCTCACAGCTTTACTTCTGCCGGTATCCAGTATCTCGTATCCTACCTTCCAAACTTTACAGAAGCTCTCCTGCGAACCTTGCAGAACTAGTACTCCTGAAAGAAAGGAAGTTACATATCAGCGCACACTCCGCTGCAGAGTGGAAATCTCATTCTGGAAACATCCCCCAGGCTGTGGCTAAGCCATGTCTCCGCAGTATCCTTTCTTTCAGGAGTGTTAGTTCTGCAAGGTTCGCAGGAGAGCTTCTGTAAAGGTTAGAAGGTAGGAGACGAGATACTGGCAGAAGTAACGCTGTGAGGGCAGGGCGTGAGTCGTGCTTCGGTAGCTCAGATGGTAGAGCACTTGCCCGCAAAAGGCAAAGGTCCCGAGTTCGAGTCTCGGTCGGGCACACAGTTTTAATCTGCCAGGAAGTTTCATATCAGCGCACACTCCGCTGCAGAGTGGAAATCTCATTCTGGAAACATCCCCCAGGCTGTGACTAAGCCATGTCTCCGCAGTATCCTTTCTTTCAGGAGTGCTAGTTCTGCAAGGTTCGCAGGAGAGCTTCTGCAAAGGTTGGAAGGTAGGAGACGAGATAGTGGCAGAAGTAAAGCTGTGAGGGCCGGGCGTGTGACGTGCTTCGGTAGCTCAGATGGTAGAGCACTTGCCCGCAAAAGGCAAAGGTCCCGAGTTCCAGTCTCGGTTGGACACACAGTTTTAATCTGCCAGGAAGTTTCATTCCGCTGCAAAGTGGAAATCTCATTCTGGAAATATCCCCCCAGGCTGTGGCTAAGCCATGTCTCCGCAGTATCCTTTCTTTCAGGAGTGCTAGTTCTGCAAGGTTCGCAAGAGAGCTTCTGTAAAGTTTGGAAGGTAGGAGACGAGATACTGGCAGAATTAAAGCTGTGAGGGCCGGGCGTGGGTCGTTCTTCGGTAGCTCAGATGGTAGAGCACTTGCCCGCGAAAGGCAAAGGTCCAGAGTTCGAGTCTAGGTCGGGGACACAGTTTTAATCTGCCAGGAAGTTTCATATCAGCGCACACTCCGCTGCAGAGTGGAGATCTCATTCTGAAAATCTCTCTAATTTCAGAAACGCTTTACTTGCTATTGCCAGTCTGCATTTTATATTGTCTCTGCTTCGATCATCAGTGATTTTACTACCCGAATAGGAACTTCATGTACTCGTTTTAGTTGGGCGTTGTCTTCTTGAGTTCCTTAGAGATATCTTAACGGTGTATGATTGCATCTTCTTAATTAAGTGTTCAGCTTTAACAGACAATTGTTTGAGAACCACTTATTTTAGCATTCACTTGCATTAGCAGCCAGGGTGCTACATTCTTCCTCTATACGGGCTACGATCGGTGGTTTGCCTTTTCCCTTGCATCAACTCTGCTTAGCAGACAGTTAAATATTGCGGATATGTTGCAGTTGGTACTGAGATAGATGATAGGTTAAACACTCAGTCGGATCAAATGCTCGTATGGTGTCCTTCATCAGACAAATTATTGTTGATGGTAATTGGAAAATGAGAAACAGTTCACATTCAATCAGTTGGCGGGGTGGCAAAACATTGTTCACAGGCCACGACAGCAATTTATGGCCATCACTTTATCATCCAAATGATTTAGCTGGGGATAACAGAAAGCTAAAAGGTATGGTTGTACCTGGTATTTGCTGTACTGCATTGGAAATCATAGAACGAAGATGAAGACCAACTATGATATGTACTTATTACAGTTCAAAATAGGTTGTATTCGACGTTAAATTAAATATGGTGGATGAAAAATGGTGGAATTTTCAATTAAAAAATTCATTCATTTGAGAAAAATAGTTCCATAAAAGTTTTCAAAATTGTTAATTTTGAAAAGATGCTACTACAAGGGGCGTTTGAAAAGTCCGTGCAAAGTCCCAGAGATGGCACCACCGGCGCGTATCGAGGTCATGTTTAGTTAAGCATCTTTGGAAAGAACGCACACCAAGTTTCAGCCATATTGGTCTATTTCTTTGTGCTTGGCATTCGTGTGAATCAATGAAGTCGAGTGATTGTCAAAAAATGGACGAAAAAGAATTTCGTGTGGTGATTAAACATTACTTTATAAAACGACAAACGCCTAAGGAGACTAATGCGAAGCTTGATAAACATTACGGTGACTCGGCACCTTCCATTAGAACAGTTTATAAATGGTTTCAAAATTTTCGGAGGCGCCATATGGGCACAAGTTATGCTGAACGTTCTGGACGCCATGTGGAGGATACGACTCCAGAAGCCATTGATAAAATTCGTGGTATGGTGATGGATGATCGAAGAGTTAAGGTGCGTGATATTGCTAGTGTTGTGGGCATCTCGAATGAATGGGTACAAAATATTTTGCATAAACATTTGAACATGAGAAAGCTATCCGCAAGATGGGTTCCGCGATTGCTCACGCTTGACCAAAAATAGAATCGTGTGAAGTGTTGCAAGGATGGTTTGCAGCTGTTCAGGAAGAATCCCCAGGACATGGATACATTACTATACTCCTGAGACCAAACAACAATCTAAATAATGAGTTACCAAGGGAGAATCTGTACCAAAAAACGCGAAGACCATTCCTTCGGTCGGAAAGGTTATGGCGACTATCTTTTGGGATTCGCAAGGGGTAATCCTCATCAACTACCTGGAAAAGGGTAAAACTATTACAGGTGCATATTTTTCATCGTTATTGGACCGTTTAAATACCGAGCTGCAAGAAAAACGCCGGCAATTGGACCGCAAAAAAGTCCTTTTCCTTCACGACAATGCACCAGCACACACCTCAGCAGTTGTGGTCGCAAAATTATTGGAAACAGGATGCCAGGTCGTTTCACATTCCCCCTTTTCTCCAGACTTGGCTCCCTCGGACTATTAGTTGTTCCCCAATTTGAAGAAATGGCTGGTGGGACGAATATTTTATTCAAACGAGGAGGTGCTAGCAGCAACTAATAGCTATTTTGCAGACTTGGACAATTCATATTATCGGATGGGATCAACAAATTAGAGCAGCTTTGGACGAAGTATGTAAGTCTAAAAGGAGACTATGTCGAAAAATAAAAAAAAGTTTACTCCAAACACGTAAGTTGTTTTTTTTTTAGCACGGACTTTTCAAACGCCCCTCGTAAATAATGTAATTCGTTGTATAAAAAAATCATCGATTATTTACACTCGCTATCGCAGCTAACATCAAAGTCGTCCGGTTATGATTCAACTATTGCGAGCGCAGAAGAGAGTAACACTAATTTTCTAGACCGGATG
Source organism: Schistocerca americana (assembly GCF_021461395.2). Taxonomy (NCBI): domain Eukaryota; kingdom Metazoa; phylum Arthropoda; class Insecta; order Orthoptera; family Acrididae; genus Schistocerca; species Schistocerca americana. Next base: position 374,326,647 of record NC_060123.1, on the reverse strand, counting down.
ACAATAGTTTACATTTGTTTAGTGGTTTTAATCGCTAACTAAAATCTGACGATTTAATGACAAACGAAGCCCAATATACGTCATCTGTCATGATAATTTCTCTAGAATATTTTTGCGAATACCTTTTTCGGTATTTTTCACGTTTTTTTTCACGATCCTTGAGCTTCCTCGGATAGCTGTCCTTTTGGCAGTGGTACCCATTCCACAATGTGGAACTATGACACAGTACCTTAACATCGAATAAGCATGACAGAATTTTCAGTGCAATGTCTGCGTGAAATATGAATGTTTTCTATGTCTTGATGGAAAACAGTTTCACAAAAGTTTAAACTTTCTCGCCATGTTCCCAATGAAATTGCATATTTAGAGGCTCGAAGATTTCCCGCCGATGCACTCCCCAGTATTTAATAAAGTATAAATTTAGTCATTTGCAACTGAAAGTAAGGCAAACACATTGGGTCTGAATTTATAATTACGTAATAAACCAAATTTACATGGCTCTGTAGCGTGCGTCTCTTAGCTAGCCCAACGTTGCCAGTCGTGATATTGAAAGTGATGTTAAAGAGGCTGTGTGACTCGTGGTATGAGATCTAGGAAAAATCAGAAGACTATACCCTAAACTCTGTGTTAAAATAAAATAGACCATCGAACTCGATTATACCCGCAGCTAAACTGTTCAACTTGAAATATTAATGCGGAACCACAATAAAATAACAGTCATTTTTTTATATAAATGCTTATACCCATGAAAAATAAATCATGTTACACCAGATATGGAACAAATTAAGCATACCTTAAATAATATTTTCCGTTAAAATTACTCAAAATATTCACTTGGAACAAATATAGTTAAGATTTTAAACACCGCCTCATTCTAAGCTGTGAAAACGTGACCAGAGGGTTGCACAACTGACTACTTTAAGCTCGCCTTATAACCGAAGGGGCAAATGACTGTCGTTGGACACAGTTATGCAGCGGTGCGTCTATATCAGATTACAAGGTGTTCCTGATGAAATTAAAGACTTCGGTTTTCTGACTTTTGTCCGCTTTTATTGGAAAATACGCGACTGTGCAGCGTGGTGTTTTGATGAGTATACTCGTCAAAGTAACCAGTTGACTTTTCCAGAAAATAATAGAGTCATACTCAACGAAACGTAGGACCATTTTGGTGAGCTCACCCGGCTGGAAACCGAGAAATTTAACTCACTGGGAAATACAGCTAAATGATATCGCAGTACGTTAAATAAATTTAAATCAAGCAGACACGACTACGAACGGAGAGAAATGTAAATTATGTACTATTACCACAAGGCCTGACGACATCTAATAACCGGTTTCAATCAGAAACTCATATTTCCTGAAGTCCGATGGAAAAGCGTTCTAGCTAAAAATGAACATGGCTAATATCCGTTGTGCTGGAAAAGGGACATCCATCGGAAATTGTAAGCTTACGTCAAACACAGGCAACTAGGCATGCGCAGTTGACCATGATCCTCTCTCCGTCGCTCTCTTTTTCTCTTTCCCCTTGCTTTCAACTTTTCCTTTATTTCTCTTTACTGATTTATTATAAATGAATATATGTTTATTATAAATGTTTATGTATTTACGTGTCACTGTTTCAGAGAAAAAGAGAAATGTTTGAGAAATGGGATGGTACAGATCTATGCCGATGTACGCATGTGTCACGTGGACTACAAAAACGGAAGTTAATGTATGTGACAATAAAAATGAAATAATGAAATGAGATTAGAAACTGGGAATAACGAGAAGACTTCCTTATCTACATGTCGACTGTACTAGTCTAGATGCGCATTTCTGAATTCGTTCGAGATCTGCTGACACATTAAGAGAAATATGTGCCTGTAGTAAAAGTTGAAACGATCAATTAAGAAAATCCACTTATTACTCAAGGACTATACGTTTAGTGAATAGAAAGGATGCAAATATGTGAGAAATATCTTCATGCTTTCCTCGTTAGAGGGGAGATCTTTCAGCGAAGCACCTACACACTTCCAGAGATGTTCTATTTCCATATAACCACATACATATTCATTCTGGACATGTTCCTTTCTTCATTGCGAGAAACGCCCGCAGGCCCTAGCACATACAAGCAAAAGGCAGATAGTAACTACCTTACTCTCAGTACGGTCACTGATTGAACGGAGTCTCATTAAAGGAGAAATAAGGTTTACGCAAGAACGTTGACGCCTTTGTTTGTGTACATAAGGTGCTCCCTTTGCGTACATCAGGTGTTGGTAATGTAACATGGGTAAGACCAAAAATTTTAATTTCTCAAATTAATTTTAATATTTCGCTTTAAATCCGCATTTCGCAAGCAAGTCATCGTAGTCTATTTAGCCCAGTCCCTTGGTACTCTCATCCGAAAAAAGACTATGACAATTGGAGAAAGAAATTTACAGTACTTGCACATAGTTTAATACCTGAAAGACCGGATGCAATAATTTCACCAATTCAGATCGGTTTGGCTTTGTTTATGGAACTATGTATGGCTGGTGGAAACTGATTCATGTATATTATCCCTAAAATGTTATGTTCCTTCCACAGAAGCTGCACGGTTGGAAGTGTCAACCACTGTTTTTCTCAACCAGTGCTCTACAACTTTGATTTGAACGTTCAGGTTACTGATGGACACGACACTTTTCATGTAATAGATGACAGTAAGTACCACGCCTAGAAGTTATCTTTCCCCTGATCAGTATATTTCCTGGCTATGGCAGAGACCTTTAGCAGAAGACTATGAGCGTTTTGGAGCTGGTAATGTGAGAGATTCTAAGAGAATAAATGCAGAAGGGTTCGTATTAACGTCTTAGTTTTTCGTGACATACAACATCCACTTATACTGTAATTCTATCTGTCCCTGACCCGCTGTGGCTGCATGGAAAAAAGAAATAAATTACAGGCATTACTATGTGGAGCGGATACGTAAGAGACATCACAAGAATAGCAAATGCAGAACAATGTTGGCTAATTGCAAGCCGTTTGTTAATGAACCCCCTAGTGATTATGATGCAGTCTACACTCAATAGGTGGTTGGAGAAGGGTCACTAAATCATTAAATCAAATTAACTGCATTGTAAAATTTAATCAGCCACAGTATCCCAAGGCACGAGAGAATCTTGTAAGTTGTGAGGATGGTTATGCGCTGTTCAGTATTGCATACAGCTTGGAACTTCTCATTTGTTGATGTCCTTCGTAGCAGTATAGGTCATGTTATGCAATGGAGTGGTTTACTGAACTCATCAATATGATTTATGTTGTGAATTCAACAGAAAAAATCATGACTATGCACCATCTTCGATAGGGACGTTTGAGCTCATAAACCGGTTCATACACTTCAGCTATGATACACTGCCTGACAAAAAAACTGATCCACCAAGAAGGGGAGGATCAAACGAAATTAAATTTCACGAGTTGAGAAGGGATGTTATATTATTTCAGAGATCACAAAACCGTGTCAGATTTATGTTTAACTTCGCATTAGGAGCCCACTTCTTAGTACGACTTAGCACCCCCTCTAGTCTGGGTGCATGTGCTGATTAGATTGGGAAGGGTGTCATAAGGCGTTGTATCCTCTCCTACACCTAGACCTACGAGCGTGTACTGAAAAGTAAAAGTAATGCCTCTGAACTTTTTATTCTGTTCTCAATATCGGTTGAATTACATGACATCCTTCTTACTCGGTCGACATTTCCGCTTCACTGATTCAAGTTGCAACTCTCTACCGCTAGTAGGCTCCGAACTGTAGCATATAACATGGCGATGTGTAACGTAACTACGTCGGAGCGTGAGACACAGCGTACCGTAATCGAGTTTCCTACCGCCGAATAGTTTGTCCACACATGGAGCACCCTTTCTTTCAGCATGACAATGCCAGATCACACACGAGCGTTTCGACATTTGCAACAATCCGACCCTTGGGTCCACTGTCATCGATCATCATCTATACAGTCCTGACTTGGCCCCATCCTATTTTCATCTGTTTCCAAAACTTAAAGAACACTACGAGGACTTCACACTGATACTGATGAAGCGGTGCAAGCAGAAGTGATGTTGTAGCTCCGCCAATAAAGTCGAACATTCTACAGTGATGGTAGCTACAAACTTGTCTCTCATTTGGAGAAATGTGTTCGTCACCAGTGTGACTATGTTGAGAAAAAATATATAGACATGAAGAATAAAGATCTAGAATGTTAATAACATCTGGCATATTTAAAAAGCATTAAGAGTTTTCAATAAAAAATCGGAGGTGTTGTGGTTGCAGGAGAGCAAACACTGTGTTACTAGAGGAAGCCGAAAGGCACGCGTTTTAGCTCACGCAGGCTGGCGTGAGGTCTGGAACAGGACAAGGAAATTAGAATTTAGAAAAAACGGACGTAGCTGGTGGAATACTTAACTTTAATCTATTTATGGTGAACGTCGCTCTTGACGGTACATGATTCACAGTGTCAATAGTAACTGGTAATGGCGCCTTGCTAGGTCGTAGCAAATGACGTAGCTGAAGGCTATGCTAACTATCGTCTCGGCAAATGAGAGCGTATTTTGTCAGTGAACCATCGCTAGCAAAGTCGGTTGTACAACTGGGGCGAGTGCTAGGAAGTCTCTCTAGACCTGCCGTGTGGCGGCGCTCGGTCTGCAATCACTGATAGTGGCGACACGCGGGTCCGACGTATACTAACGGACCGCGGCCGATTTAAAGACTACCACCTAGCAAGTGTGGTGTCTCGCGGTGACACCACATTCCTCCCCCGCAAATCGGCGGACGGTTGTGGCATAAGGCTTCCGCCCGCCGTCGGGAGGACCCCATGTTGACGTATGCGACGAGGTGGGGAGCCTAAACACAGGCGAGGCTGTGCCACCCGCATCCTGCCATTCGGACCACGGGGAGCTAGGAAACGCCTGAAAACCTGCTCCAGGGTGTACGCCAACATGCGGTGTATGCGCCCGCAGAGAGGCAGGAGGGGCCGAAGGGTCGACCTCCATCGGGCCGGGGCACCCGACGGGCGAAGACGACAGACGGTCCGGAGCGGGCAAGAGTTCCATGTCGGAGGACAACTGGTCACGGGAAGCGATCGGCGGCGCGTGATCCAGGGAGGCGCCCGGCGGTTGCAGCGACGCGTCAACTGCGGGCGTCGCCGGCGGGAGAACAGGCGGCGGCGGCGGCGGCGGCGGCGGCGCGTCGCCATGGGGCAAAATGGAAGGCAGCGTCGGTAACACCTGGGGCCGAGGCGAGCCAGTAGATGGGTCCCCAGGGCGCTGACCGGACGGCACCGTCGCTGAAAGCAGACGGGGAGCGACAGATCCCGTGCGACGACAGAGGCGCAGCTGATTGAGATGCCGACGCACCTCACCAGAGGCCCCCAAAACCAGATACATAGCGCGGCCGAGGCAGCGGAAAATGCGCCCTTCGAGCCAACGCCCTGAACCTCGATAGTGGCGGTAGTAGACAACGTCACCTGGGGCAAAAGCAGATGTCTGCCGCTGCACAGGATGCGGCGGATGTAGCAAAGTCATCAAGGTTCGATGAGGGCGACCGTGGAGCAACTCAGCCGGCGAGCGACCATCTCGGGGCTGAGAGCGATACGAGGACAAAAAGAGCAATAACGCGTCCTCCCGAGAATGCGACTCTTTCAACTTCAACATCTGTTACTTGAAAGTCCTGACCAATGGTTCAGCGGCACCGTTTGACTGTGGCGAAAACGGCGCGGACGTCAGATGTTGAATACCATTGGCCTTGCAGAATAACTGAAATTCTGCGGACATGGATTGTGGGCCATTGTCGGAAACAATAGTCTGTGGAATACCTTCAATGCAAAAGATAGCAGATTACGCTTGGATGGTGGCAGATGACGTCGTGGAAGACATCTGGACAACAAAAGGAAAATTATTGAATGAATCTACCACAACCAACCATAGAGCATTCCAGAATGGACCAGCAAAATCGATGTGTAAGCGTTGCCAAGGGGAAGTTGCTTTTGGCCACGCAAAGACTTTCCGCGGGGGTGCTGATTGTTGTTCGGCACACACCATGCAAGAAGAGCACATATTCGTAATCGCGGCATCGATTCCGAACCAAGTACAGTGCTGACGAGCAAGTTGTTTCGTTCTCACTATACCCCAATGTCCTTGGTGGAGAAGCTGTAAGACAGAGGACTGTAACGACCGTGGGACCACGACCCTGATCATTAGCAGAAAGCAACAGCAAAACACCAAGTCGTACAAAAAGTCTCTCCTGGAGAGCAAAAAATCGGCGAACCAACGGATCCTCGATCCGTGACTTTGACAAGGGCCATTGCGTAGCAACAAAACGCAGAACGGTAGCAAGGACAAGGTCGGCAGCTGTGGCTGTAGCTACACGACCAAAATCAATCGGAAACGATTCGACCACGTCATCGGTTTCCGAATCAATGAACATGCAAGCAAGTTCGGAGGAATCGAATGCTCTATCCTCAGCAACAGGCAAACGGCACAACGCATCGGCGTTTCCGTGCTTAGCAGTGGACCGATACAAGATATCGTAGCGGTACTGCGAGAGGAAAATAGACCAGCGAATGAATTTCTGCGCTGTACGTGGAGGTACAGGCTTGGTCGGACGAAAAAGCGACGTCAAAGGTTTGTGGTCTGTGAGGATGGTAAAGTGACGACCATACAAGAAATCATGAAACTTTGTAACACCAAATACGAGAGCCAATGCTTCTTTCTCGATCTGTGAATAATTTCTTTGTGCAGACGAGAGCAATTTGGACGCAAAGGCAATAGGGCGATCGTGCGAACCATCTTTGTGCGCAAGCACAGCACCGATCCCGAAATCTGATGCATCCACCATCAACAAAAGGGGCTTCTGGGGATCGAATGGCGTAAGGCAAGTATTGGAAAGCAACGCCGATTTCAACTGGCGAAAGGCGCGTTCGCATTCCGTCGTCCAGACGAACGGAACACCTTTACGGCCTAAGCGATGAAGCGGAGCTGAAATGGAAGAGGCATGGGGAACATAGCGATGATAATAGTTTATTTTTCCCAGCACACTCTGTAGCTGCTTCAAATTCTGCGGCGAGGGCAAGTCTTGTATGGCACAGAGGTGCTCGGGACTGGGATATATGGCTTGGGCATTGAGTACATGTCCCAGGTAGGATAAGTCACGAGCAAAAAACACACATTTGTCCTTCCGCAAGCGAAGACCATTTTGTCGCAAGACCTGAAATAATGTTCTGAGATTGGCTAAATGTTCTTCTTCCGTCTTTCCGGAGGTCACAATATCGTCCAGATAGTTTGCTGCAGTAGGGACCGACGCACAAACAGTTTGTAGATATTGCTGAAACAATGCAGGGGCGGATGCACACCCGAATGGCAGTCGTTTGAATCGATACAAACCAAGATGCGTGTTAATGACCAAAAAGCACTGGGATTCTTCGTCCACCGATATTTGCAAGTACGCATCTGCTAGGTCCAACTTCGAAAAATATTTACCTGGGCACAGTTTGTCAAAAAGATCTTCCAAGCGGGGCAAAGGAAAAGTTGCAATCACTAGTTGTGGATTCACTGTTGCCTTGAAGTCCACACAAAGTCTCAATTTTCCGGAAGGTTTTGGCAAAATTACTAAGGGTGATGCCCAGAGAGAAGCCTGCACACGTTCACTTACACCTTGTGATTCCAAATGGTGTAATGTTTTTGCGACCTCATCACGCAATGCGTGGGGAACATTGCGCGCTCTGAAAAATTTCGGTTGCGCGTTTACTTTCAGTTCCAAATGTGCTTTACAGTTCTTAGCGCAACTGAGGCCCGGTGCAAAAATGTCTGCAAATTCTTCATATAGACGAAAAACACTGTCTGAAGGCAGAGTCTGGTTCACTGATAGGACCTGATTTACTATAGACAAGTTAAACAACTGAAATAAATCGAAACCAAACAAGTTCACTGCAGAAGAAGAACGAAGGACGTAAAATGACACAAGTTTTGTTTGTCCCCTGTATGTTGCAAGAAGGCTGCACTGTCCTAACACAGGGATCTCTTGACCTGAATAGCTAGTTAACTTAACAGTTGCGGCACGCAACGGAGGTGTGCCCAGCAGTTTGTAAGTGTCTTGATTGATCAGTGAAACTGCAGCCCGGGATCGAGCTGGACTGGTATCACTTTGCCGTTAATGTCCAAGTCCACAAAAAGTTTATTGCCCTGTTGACGACAAGAGCGACTGTCTCGTGCAACGTGAACTGACACTGGTACAAAATCACTTGCGACTTGACGGGAGTTCCAGCGATGTCGACGCACACTATTTGTGGGACGAACACAGTCACTGTTAGAGAGAGTGGCACTGAGCGAAGTGGAATGAACTATATGAATTTCCATGGGCGAAGTTTCGCGAGCCTGAGTATCCTTGGTTCGATTCCGATTCCGGCAAGTGTGGTGTCTGGCGGTGACACCACAGGAGGCATTACTTTTCAGCACGGACTTGTACAACGCAAGGCACATACTGGCCTATGCGAAAATTTCCAGAATTTTCGGGGGGCGAATGTGGGACTAACTAATACGCCTCTCCTGAGGCCTCTTTTAACTGGTCCTTGATATCCCGAATTCTGGCGCTGGAATGAAGGTGACGTTCGAGTGGCATCATAAGTTGGAGATCTTGATCATCACCGGAGTACCTCATCATCATTCAACAGTTCATAGAGACATGTGTCTTGGGTGAATGAGTATTGTCTTGTTGAAAAACAGCTGGCCATTCTTCCCAGTCACAATATCGCTCCAAATGTGGACGTTTGTGTTATGATGTTAATGACAGCCTACGCATGGGACAGTAATATCCCAGCTGCACCTGATATACAGGAACGATTGGGTCATATCTTGTTCGACGTGGCTTCAGCAGCGATATTTTCAGCTCATTTACAGCAGTTTGTAAAAAGGGTCCAAGACAAGTTCAAGGCTAAACAACGACGAGAGACCTTGCAAAAACGTGGGAGACTCTGCTTGGACTGATGAAGACAAGGATGTTTTTCTCGACATCTTTGATGAGGAGCCAATAGAGAACCAACCACTAGATTCTTCAAAAGACACCTATTCCTCTTGTATTTAGTAATCAATAATCATACTTGATGTATAATTGCAATCATATTGAAGTTAATGATTACATGTTTTATGTCGTTACTGTTTTTCCACACCACACAATTTTGCTCACAACAGAAGATAGACAGATTGAGACATCAATCAGTATGGACACTTCTGAATAAAGACACCAAGACTATGAAGTCACAAGGCCTAACTGTACATAATTACATTTTATTCATCTATGCATTTATTGCATCGATGGGTTTTACTGTTATATGCTATGTTGCAGGTGCAACAGTCTGGATGATTGACTGATCTAGCCTTTTAACACTAACCAAAACGGCCTTGTTGTGCTGGTACTGCGAACGGCTGAAAGCAAGGGAAACTACATCTGTAATTTTTCCTGAGGGCACGCAGCTTTACTGTATGGTTAAACGATGATGGCGTTCTCTTGGGTAAAACATTCCGGAGGTAAAATTGTCCCCCATTCAGATCTCCGGGCGGGGACTACTCAGGAGGAAGCCGTTATCAGGAGAAAGGAAACGCGTTCAACGGATCTGAGCTTGGAACGTCAAATCCCTTCATCGGGCAGGTAGGTTAGAAAATTTAAAAAGGGAAATGGATAGGTTAAAGTTAGATATAGAGGGAATTAGTGAAGTTCGGTGGCAGGAGGAACAAGACTTCTGGTCAGGTGAATACAGGGTTATAAATACAAAATCAAATAGAGTTAATGCAGGAGTAGGTTTAACAATGAATAAAAAATAGGAGTGCGGGTAAGTTACTACAAACAGCACAGTGAACGCATTATTGTGACCAAGATAGACACGAAGCTCACGCCTACTACAGTAGTAGAAGTTTATATGCCAACTAGCTCTGCAGATGACGAAGAAATTGATGAAATTTATGATGAGATAAAAGAAATTATTCAGATAGTGAAGGGAGACGAAAATTTAATAGTCATGGGTGACTGGAATTCGATAGTAGGAAAAGGAAAAGAAAGAAATGTAGTAGGTGAATATGAATTGGGGGTAAAAAATGAAAGAGGAAGCCGCATGGTAGAATTTTGCACAGAGAATAACTTAATCATAGCTAACACTTGGTTCAAGAATCATGAAAGAAGGTTGTATGCCTGGAAGAAGCCTGGAGATACTAGAAGTTATCAGATAGATTATGTAATGGCAAGACAGAAATTTAGAAACCAGGTTTTAAATTGTAATACTTTTCCAGGGGCAGATGTGGACTCTGACCACAATCTATTGGTTATGAACTGTAGATTAAAACTGAAGAAACTGCAAAAAGGTGGAAATTAAAGAAGATGGGACCTGAATAAACTGACTAAACCAAAGTTTGTACAGAGTTTCACGGTGAGCGTAATGGAACAATTGACAGGAATGGGGGAAAGAATTACAGTAGAAGAAGAATGGGTAGCTTTGAGGGATAATGTAGTGAAGGCAGCAGAGGATCAAGTAGGTAAACAGACGAGGGCTAATAGAAATCCTTGGGTAAAAGAAGAAATATTGAATTTAATTGATGAAAGCAGAAAATATAAAAATGCAGTAAATGAAAGAGGCAAAAAGAAGTACAACGTCTCAAAAATGAGATCGATAGGAAGTGCAAAATGGCTAAGCAGGAATGGCTAGAGGACAAATGTAAGGATGTAGAGGCTTATCTCACTAGGGGTAAGATAGATACTGCCTACAGGAAAATTAAAGAGACATTTGGAGTAAAGAGAACCACTTGCATGAATATCAAGAGCTCAGATGGAAACCCAGTTCTAAGCAAAGAAGGGAAAGCAGAAAGATGGAAGGAGTATATAGAGGGTCTATACAAGGGCGACGTTCTTGAGGACAATATTATAGAAATGGAAGAGGATTTAGATGAAGATGAAATGGGAGATATGATACTGCGTGAAGAGTTTGACTGAGCACTGAAAGACCAAAGTCGAAACAAGGCCCTGGGAGTAGATAACATTCCATTAGAACTACAGCCTTGGGACAGCCAGTCCTGAGAAAAATTTACCATCTGGTGAGGAAGATGTATGAGACATGCGAAATACCCTCAGACTTCAAGAAGAATATAATAATTCCAATCCCAAAGAAAGCAGGTGTTGACAGATGTGAAAATTACCGAACTATCAGTTTAATAAGTCACGAATGCAAAATACTAACGCGAATTCTTTACAGACGAATGGAAAAACTGGTAGAAGCCGACCTCGAGGAAGATCAGTGTGGATTCCGTAGAAATATTGGAAGACGTGAGACAATACTGACCCTACGGCTTATCTTAGAAAATAGATAAAGGAAAGGCAAACCTAAGTTTCTAGCATTTGTAGACTTAGAGAAAGCTTTTGACAATGTTGACTGGAATACTCTCTTTCAAATTCTGGAGGTGGCAGGGGTAAAATACAGGGAGCGAAAGGCTATTTACAATTTGTACAGAAACCATATGGCAGTTATAAGAGTCGAGGGACATGAAAGAGAAGCAGTGGTTGGGAAGGGAGTGAGACAGGGTTGTAGCCTCTCCCCGATGCTATTCAATCTGTATATTGAGCAAGCAATAAAGGAAACAAATGAAAAGTTCGGAGTAGGTATTAAAATACATGGAGAAGAAATAAAAACTTTGAGGTTCGCCGATGACATTGTAATTCTGTCAGAGACAGCAAATGACTTGGAAGAGCAGTTGAACGGAATGGATAGTGTCTTGAAAGAAGTATATAGGATGAACATCAACAAAAGCAAAACGAGGATAATGGATTGCAGTCGAATTAAATGGGTTGTTGCTGAGGGAATTAGATTAGGAAATGAGACACTTAAAGTAGTAAAGGAGTTTTGCTATTTGGGGAGCAAAAGAACTGATGATAGTCGAAGTAGAGAGGATATGAAATGTAGACTGGCAATAGCAAGGAAAGCGTATCTGAAGAAGATAAATTTGTTAGCATCGAGTATTGATTTAAGTGTCAGGAAGTCATTTCTGAAAGTATTTGTATGGAGTGTAGCCATGTATGAAAGTGAAACAAGGACGATAGACAGTTTAGAGAAGAAAAAATAGAAGGTTTCCAAATGGACAACTACATGAATTTTCACGTGGAATTTAAGTCCGACTATTCACAAGGTACAAAATGTCATAGAAAATCAATTTTTAAGAAGTTTAATCTCCTTTATTTTTACACTAACTCGTTTTCCACGAGATGTGAGGTATAAGCCAAATACTGACATAAAACATGGTTTTTCACTTGCTCTTGCGTTTTTTATAATATTCCGTCAGGTTTTGTTGGTGACACACCACAAGTTCGTGACCAGCACTAAAAGGAAACATTGGTATGAAAATGAAAATAAACTGCCATTAAAATTTCGTGCAAGGGTCTCGTATTTTCTGCACAAAGCCATTACTAAGCAATCAATGGAAGACTGGAAGGTGGAAGGAACGTAGAGAACTATATAAAAAAATAAACTTGATGACAATTTCATGGGAGAGAAGATGTAGATGATATGGGAAATGCGATACTGCTCAACAATTTGACCGAGGAGTGAAAGACTTAAGTCGAAATCAAGCACCTTGAGTAGACGTACTCCCTTAGAATTATTGACCTCCTTAGGAGTATCAGCCATAACAAAACTGTTCAACCTCGTTTGTAGGGCATATGACGCCGGCATATTGTTCTCAGACTTCAAAAAGAATGTAATAATCTCAGTCAAAAAATAAAAAAAAATGTAATAATCCTATTTCCAAAGTAGGAAAATTATGATACGCGTACGCACGAAAATTACTGATCCACTAGATACATAAGCTGTGAGTGCAAAATACATAGATGAATCATCTACAGGTTCAAATGGTTCAAATGGCTCTGAGCACTATGGGACTTAACTGCTAAGGTCATCAGTCCCCTAGAACTTAGAACTACTTAAACCTAACTAACCTAAAGACATCACACACATCCATGCCCGAGGCAGGATTCGAACCTGCGACCGTAGCAGTCGTGCGGTTCCAGACGGTAGCGCCTAGAACCGCTCGGCCACCCCGGCCAGCCATCATCTACAGGAAGTTGGAACTTCTGGTAGAGGGCGACCTGAGGGAAGACCAGTTTGGGTTCCGAGGAAAAGTTGAAACACGCTAGGTAATCCTATGAATTATTTTAGAAGATAGGTTCAAGAAAGACAAATTAACATCTTTAGCACTTGAGGATTTAGAGAAATCTTTTGTCACTGTTGACTGGAATACACTCTTTGAAAATTTGCAGGTAGCAAGAATAAAATATAGGAAGCAATAGGTAATTTACAACTTATACAGAAAACAGACTGCAGTTATAAGAGCTGAAGGACACGAAAGGGAAGCATATCCCCAATGTTATGTAGTCTGTGTATTGCGCAATCAACCGGGAAGAAATTTGGGACAGGGATGAAAATTCAAGGTGAATAAATAAAAACTTTCAGGCTTGTCGATGTCATTGTAATTGTGTAAGAGACGGCAAAGGACTTGGAAGACCAGTTTAACCGAGTGGATGGTGTCTCGAAAATAACTTAAAAGACGAATAACGACAAAAGTAGAAAGAGGACAACTCAGTGCAGTCGAAGTAAATCATGCGATGCTGAGAGAATTAGAATAAGAAACTGGACACATAAAGTAGTAAATAGATTTTGCTATTTTGGTAGTTAAATAACGGACGATGACAGAAATAGGATATAAAATTCAGACTGGCAGTAGAAAGAGAAGTGTTCCTGAAAAACATAAACATATTAACATCAAACAAAAATTTAAGCGTCAGAAACTTTTTCCGAAAGGTATTTATTTGGCATACAGCCTTGTAGGAAAGTGAAACGTGGACGATAATCAGTTCAGACAAGAGATAAACAGAAGCTTTTGAACTATGGTGGAAGAAATGGGTAAATTAGATAGTTAATGACGATACACTTCATTGAAATGGAGCTAAAAGAAATTTAAAGGAAGGGATCGGCTGATAGGAAACATCCTGAGACGTCAAAAAATCGTAAATTTGATAATTGCCGGGATTTGTGTGTTTGTGTGTGTGTGTGTGTGTGTGTGTGTGTGTGTGTGTGTTTGTGTGTGTGTGTGTGTTCCTGAGTTCTAATGGATGTACGGTGTAGTTGCTGTTCGTTCGATGGGGTACCACAAACTATCGTCACCAGCACCCGTCATAGAATATGACCAAAATGACCGAAAAATCGTGTTGTCTAAGTTTTTATTAGCTTTGTTGCTACAAACAATGAATATATATTTAACCAACTTACAAGGTCTATAAAAATTTCTCTTGTAATCAGTCAACCAATGTTCCTCTATTGGAATTTATCCGTTAATTAATACTTCAACGTTTTTCGAGCAAGTATGATGCTAACTCGTTCGTAATCGCTCAGTGTCAGAGCACCAGCTGCAGTTTTACATTAAACGAAGCAGTAGTGGTTGCGATTTGAAAAAACCGACTTAACCATCGGGGAGAGTGTGTTCCTCCGCTTGATGTCTAAACTACCTAACAAACAGAAGGATGACACAGCAATCGGTTAGCAAATAATTCATCATTAAAATAATAAAATGGAATGAGAGCGAAGCTGCTTTCAGCTAGAGAGCGGATAATTTAGGCTGCTTAGGCCAGGAACCAAAATCCATCCTACAATAAAGACTATTCGTGGCAGCTTGAGCTAAAAATTTCTTCTCCTTGCATCGGGTAATCTTATTCTTCTCTAGGGAGTAATCAATTATATTACGAACTAATCCTCAACCGTTGTCTAAAATTGAACTGAATATCGTTTCTTCTTTGATACTTATTGTTTTCGTTATGTATCCTTGGAGTTTTTCACTGCAACATGTCTGAATAAAATCTTCTCGATATTCAGGTCACGTCATTTCGAATTAAATTTTATGCCAAAGGTAGCTTGACGACCAAGAGAATTTTATTTAGGATTCTCGTTATTCTTCTGTTGCTGGATTCTCTTACGATATTCATCGGTCTCCTTTTCGCAAAGTACTAACTGACATTTTTCTCTAATTCATCTTTGTGTCTCTCTCTCAAGGGCGCTAGCTGTCTGTTCATATTAAGCTTACAGAAAAGTTTACTCTCAGGATGTGGAATCAGTATTATCCGTATAAGAAATTATTCAGTGAATCACAAAATTATAAGTAAATTTGTTGTAAGTCTGGACACAGATTTTTACTTCTTTAAACACGCAGTCCCACCGGTAGAAATCCCGTATTTTAATATCAGATTGCATCTGAAGTGACACATTCTGTGACAAAAAAGGCAGCAGCAAGAAAGAAAAATAGCGAGGGGCAGAGGGAATAAGACTGATAGCAAATTTATAACGTGAAGATTAGTCTGGTATCCTATTTAGAAGCAAGACACAGAAATTAACTTAAATCTGCGAAAGTTCTCTACAGAAGTTCCAAGTGGCCAGCTCTTTAGTTATGGGCGAGCTGCAGTGCGTCTTCATACAACAAAGTAGGACTAAACAGGAGTTAAAAGTGGTCGTCTAAAATGGGTGCACTTAACGGAAATTTATGTAGAGTTTGTTCTCAGTGAATGCCATCCATCCAGTTAAAGAAAAGTAACTTTTATCGTGAATAAGGCAAATAACTTACAGAAATGTTTGACACAGCACTGAATGCAGTGTATCTTCAAGAGTTATTTACAAATGTTCACTGTGACTGTCTTTTGAAACACGATAAAAATCCTATCTGTAGTCAGTTTATCAATTCCCTACCAAATCCTACAAATCGAGTCTTCATGTATGTAGACATATACCGTGACGTCGTTGTGTTGTATTGTAAGGCGCCACGTATACCGTTTGTATATGTATACATGTATGTTGTCGTTGTCGTCTCTTCTTTCCCTCGTCGATATTGGAGAATGAGAAATGTTTATGTTTGTGTTTACCTATTTGTTGTTGACAACACACAACTACGCGGCCACGATACCACCTGATTCCATAATAGCTTGCTTAATATTGTATAAAGATAGTGGGTTTCGATGTAGCGTTATTTAGGTGTGATTTTATTCTTCACTTAATCTTTGAGACTCTGAGAACCAGCTACTCTTAATCAGGCCCAAAACTCGACTTGTAACGAGAGCACTTACGATCAATCTGTCACAATATTAATAATACGTAAGGCTCTACACCACTATAAGAAAATATCACTGTTCAGGAAATAACAAAATATACAAATAAACTTCTTTATGTCTTTCCTTTTATTCAATCAAATGCTTTCAAATGATTATTTCGCAGTCACAAATCATTCACACCTCGATATAGAGTGTAAACGTGTGCATGAAAAATAGTACACTGTTTCTGCTGATAACCACGTATGAGCTTTTGTGTTGCTAGGCTACTTCGATCAACACGATTTATATTGGATTTTGAAATTGATCTTTCTATCCAAACTTACGTCCTCCACAATGGCCCATCAACAGTCGGAAAACCATCAAATATTCTACCCTTTCGCGATAGTTAAGAATTCGAGTAAATTGTATTTTCGCGAGTTTAAAGCAAACCATTGGCGGCGCGAAAGCAGTCTTGATACCGCGTCACACTCGCGACACTTACAAGCCTGTCACGTAATTGACCTGCATACATCTACGATCAATTCCAAGGTCATAATTCGCCCCACGCGATTGTGTGCAACTGAGCTTCGTCAAATCAATTATTCGTCTAATCGTAATAACTGATCCCGACACAGACCGTTCATAAAAGCACAATTAACACTTTTTCTAAGAGTAAAAGAATGGCGTCACGTCATCTACATAGTTATTAAAATATTATTCCAAACGACCTCAAACATTTATCGTTATTACATTTTAACGGTAATCAGAAAAAATATGATTTATTATCGGAAAATAAAACATAACAGATCGCAATGCGCACGTAACTAAATGACAGCTTTGCATAGCGTCGGGACTTAATCACGCAAAACTGTATATAAAGTAATACCCGAAATCTCAATTTCTTCATATCAGCTGACAGATACAAATAAGATATTCAAGACTTCATAGATCAATCCCGACCTGTAATGTTATAGGCAACTGTTTGCGTTGTCCGTCGCGTCGACGTTTCCCGGAATTAGAGCAACAATCGCTATGTCCTTAATGTAATCTCATACATAAAGGTCCATTGGCGTTAAATCAGGATATTATTCCTCCACACTCAATCCATGTCACCACATTCCTACGGAGATAGGGACAACTTCACGAAGATAATGTGGTGGCACGGCATCTTGCTGGAAAATAAATACTATACCCATATCCTGTTGTAATTGAGGCATTAGATAAGGTTCAAGCATATCCAGGTACGTATGCCAGTTACAGTGGACTCTGCATGAAAGAAAGTAGCGTAAATTTTGTTACAGCTTACAGCAGAAAAGACATTTAACTTGAGAGAGTTCCTGCATGTTCGTTTATGTAACGTGATTTCTGGTCACCCCAATTTATTAGGAAAATCATCGTCTGTTTGCATTTTGTTAAACATTTCTATACAAAACTCAGCTCGTTTTTCTCTGTCACTTTCTCTTAAAGCTTGCAACAGCTCCAATTTAAAGAGTTTAAATGACAGACATTTCCGTAATACCTTCCACACTGTAACATTAGCCATATTCAGTTCTAAGCTAGTACGTCTCGTTGATTTACCTGGACCACGACTGTAACACCACCGAACTTGGCCAACTCCTGCGTCAGATACTGCTGGCCGACCCTGACTTGGCGTCCTATGTGATATACAGTCTGTGTTGATGAAATAATTGTACCAATTAATAGTAGTTTGTCTTTGAGGAGTGGCCTGCCATATTTGGTCCTGAATTGTCTCTGAACTGCACCAGCGGATTTGGATTCATAAAATCATAAACAATACTGCGCAAGCCCTGCACCATTATACCATTCCATGGTGACTGTTGGAATAAACATTCGTGCATACCACCTAGCAGGAAGGTCAGAAACTAACTGTGCTAGATGAGAATAAAACTTGAAGATACTGTATTCAGTGTTGTATCAAATATTTCTGTACGTTATTTACCATTTTCGTAATTAAAGGTTACTTCTGTATAACTAATTTATAAACGCCCTGTTATTATTCTATCGCCCAGGTCAATCGTACAAATTACGATTCAGAGGGGTAGATCAGCTGTGCAAATAAGAACAATTAACATGAAGTTGTTGCTTTTCAAGGAGGTACTATTACTATTGTTGGTTCTTCCTAAGAAATCTACATCGGAGATCTCACATTTCAATTAACTACACGATGATTACCATGCAAAGGTCGTTTTCCGTTGACTGATAGACCACTTCTTCATTATTTTGCAGTATCCTTTTTCTATGGGATCTGCAATGCACGCTCCCTGCGCCCGAAATTATTTACTTACATCTTTTTCCATTACTGTTAAAAACTTGAATTTCCATGCCATTATGTAGTGACTCCTGTAATTCTTTTTTGAAATCATAAGAGTGAGTTTTTTTTAACAAAGAAAGCATGTATGTCCGACAAAAATTTGGCAACATTTGACATAATATCTTAAGTGTCTATTCTTCTACGTATTATATATTATTCCAGACTTGGAAACCGATTTACTGGGTTCATATGGTATTCGTTGGTTCCGCCATGAATTACGTCATCCTCAAGTAATTATCCACTAAGACTTAACTCTGCTGTAATATACCATAATCTCCTGTTACTGAACATTTTAACTTCTCTTTTCTTGCTTATACTGTAACTGTCAACAACGTCCTTGGATATAAGTAAGTTTATAATATAATTGTTAAAAAGCCTACTTCACTTTCTTTTCGCTTCTCTTACAGAGCTATTCATTCATGTTCAGAAGTTAGTTGCATCATAGCCTAAATATCGTTAGTATAAAATGCAGTAAGACAAGTAGCAAATTATTCATTTGCAAAAGACAAATATGTCTTGGCAACAGGTGATATTTACAATTTTGTTTCTCAATGCACACTATCAAAAATGCCTGGATTCTGCTGCAACTGAAGCCGAGCAGTGAGGGAAAAAGTGGTGACATAGCACACGAACAGTCTATTAAGTAGACTATTAGCATACTACGTGAATTGTCATTGTACTCAACGGGGATATCTATTTGCTACGGTCAAGGGAGAGCCATACGACAAGGAGGCAGACTGCAGGCGGTGTCCACTACCGGATCGCGGCGATATTCCCGATATTCACAGCCAGCATGCCCCGTTCCGCGACGTCACAGATGTGCTACTCTATGTGTTGAGATTGGAAGCGTGGAGGAGGAGGAATGGTGGTGGTGGGGGGGGGGGGGAGGGGGTGTAGTTGTAGCAGACCAGAAGCGAGACGCAGGGCCAGATCTCGAGAAACGCTGTCTTTCTTCTTCGCGGTTGCTTTGCCGCAGTTACATTACAAGATCAGCAGAGGAGAGGAAATAAAAACATAGTTAAACCTAATTAAGAGAAACTAGGAATGTTTTCTTAATAGAACTCAACATCACGATGCCTTGATTGTAATGAAGATTTTTGTACCTCCCACTTGTAAGCTCATCTCGATCAAAGACACTTGAGCTACAGCACTTGGAATATGATCTTGTACCACCTTCAAACCTCAATTTATTCGTAGACTTCGTGCCTCTCGCTTTTCTTTTTGTTCTTGTTCCCTTTTCTTCGTATGTCTACCGAATTTTACTTACTTACTCATAGTTTGCTACAACAATTGCGTTACACTAAACGAAATAAATTGACGCAGGCTTTAGTAATAAGATACCTGTTTGATTCGATATAATTTATGTGCAACATCTTGTTCCTGACCAATTTTCTTTCGTAAAAGTTAATTACTTTCATTCAAAAAATGGTTCAAATGGCTCTGAGCACTATGGGACTTAATTTCTGAGGTCATCAGGCCACTATAACTTGGAACTACTTAAAGCTAACTAACCTAAGGTCATCACACACATCAATGTCCGAGGCAGGATTCGAACCTGCGACCGTAGCGGTATCGCGGTTCCAGACTGTAGCGCCTATAACCGCTCGGCCAATCTGGCCGGCTACTTTCATTCAAAAGATTTGTCTAAGAAAATGCAAAAAAAACAAAAGTGGATCCCTAATGATGACAAAGGCAAGAACAAAGAACTAACGGAAATAGATTACACACTATAAGGGATCCGCGACGTGGGATTCGTGAAATACAGAGAGGATGTAATTGAACTTTCGCAACTTGAGAGGGCTCCCATGACAAACAAGTAATCATAGAATAATGAAACACTGTGGAAGTATTTGTAAAGACATGCAAAAGAGAAATAACGCATAAACTGTTGAAAGAAATACGTTATAGTTTCCACATGAGAGGTTAACATTTCTTAACTGCGTACCATATTTACATTCCAGGTAGAAATGTTACTGAAGATGATGACCGTTGCATCCATAATATCCTGGAACCTCACTAGAAATACCAATTCACAACTGCTCACACCATTTTTCGAACAGAGGACCATTGAATGTTGAGTTGTCTTGACATAGCTCGTGCACTGCTTGAACATCACAGCGTCCAGCTTTCTAAGAAATGGCAACGGCTACTTCTTCAGTAATCTGTGCCCGCATCTCGTGGTCGTGCGGTAGCGTTCTCGCTTCCCACGCCCGGGTTCCCGGGATCGATTCCCGGCGGGGTCAGGGATTTTCTCTGCCTCGTGATGGCTGGGTGTTGTGTGCTGTCCTTAGGATAGTTAGGTTTAAGTAGTTCTAAGTTCTAGGGGACCATAGATGTTAAGTGCCATAGTGCTCAGAGCCATTTTTTTTTCAGTGATCTGTGGCGCAACTGGCCTCCCACAGGAGTAATTCTCTAATCTCAAGTTAATGCGAACGCTCCAAATCATGTTTTTCAAGCCCGGTCGATACTCGCCAAGAGCAGCAGCACTTTTACATTGTTTTGATAACACAGCTTTAAGAGTATAGCTCACCTTGTCCGGACCCACGTCTGCAACTGTAATGCATACTGATGCTAAGTCACCGTACAAGTACAGGCGCCTAACGGTATGTCATGTCTCTAGCATTACTAACGACGCAGACTGCAGCGCACAGTCTGAATATCGTTGCTACAGAGTTGGATACATATACAATACATAGTTTTCCCTTTACGCAAGTTGAATTAACGAAAATTTAATTACATAACCATTTTGCACTGCTTGCAACACAGAATGTTCCGTGGTACAAAATATGAGGCCAAAAAAGGTTAAGAAGGTTTTATCGGTGGTAAATGGGAAAACGTATAAAAATAATGAACATATACACATCAAAAAAGTTTTGCATCACCTCGATTCTGAGTGTTCCGGAACCTGTACAGAAAATTGGAATAGAGATCAACATAAACATCATTTCCGCCCTTTTTATAGCTCATGAAAACCACACATTGCATGTTGTACCACCACACAGCGAGACCTTCAGAGGTGGTGGTCCAGATTGCTGTACACACCGGTACCACTAACATGCAGTAGCACGTTCTCTTGAATTGATACATGCCTGTATTCGCCATGGCATACTATCCACAAGTTCATCAAGGTATTGTTGGTCCAGATTGTCCCACTCCTCAATGGCGATTCGCTGTAGATCCCTCAGAGTGGTAGGTGGGTCACGTCGTCCATAAAGAGCCCTTTTCAGTCAATCTCAGGAATGTTCGATAGCGCTCGTGTCTGGAGAAGACACTGGCCGCACTAGTTATGCTGAAGGAAGTCATTTACAAGATGTGCACGATGGGGACGCGAATAGTCGTTCATGAAGACGAATGCCTCGCCAATATGCTGCCGATATGGTTGCACTATCTGTCGGAGGATGGCATTCACGTATCGTACAGCCGTCACGGTGCCTTCCATTACCACCAGCGGCGTACGTCGGTCCCACATAATGCCACCCCAAAACAGAACCTCCACCTTGCTGCACTCGCTCCGACGATTGTTTGGTTGAAGGCATATGCGACACTGATGGGTGAAGAGAACGAGATACCGATCCTGAGCGGTCTATTCGGCATGTTGTTGGGCCCATCTGTACCGCGCTGCATGGTGTCGTGGTTGCTAAGATGGATCTCGCCAAGGACGTCGGGAGCAAAGTTGCGGGTCATGCAGCCTACTGCACACAGTTTGAGTCATAACACGACGTCCCGTGGCTGCACGAAAAGCGTTATTCAACATGGTGGCGTTGCTGTCAGGATTCCTCCGATCCGTAATCCGTAGGTAGAGATCATCCATTGCAGTAGTAGCCATTGGGCGGCTTGAGCGAGGCATGTCATCGACAGTTCCTGTCTCTCTGTATCTCCTCCATGTCCGAACAACACCGCTTTGGTTCACTCCGAGACGCCTAGACACTTCCCTTGTTGAGAGTCCTTCCTGGCACAAAGTAACAATGCGGACGCGATCGCACCGCGGTATTGACCGTCTAGGCATGGTTGAACTACAGAAAACACGAGCCGTGTACCTCCTTCCTGGTGGAATGACTGGAACTGATCGGCTGTCGGACCCCCTCCGCCTAACAGGAGCTGATCATGCATGGTTGTTTACATCTTTGGCGGGTTTAGTGACATCTCTTCACAGTCAAAGGGACTGTGTCTGTGATACAATAACCACAGTCAACGTCTATCTTCAGGAATTCTGGGAACCGGGATGATGCAAAACTTTTTTTGATGTGTGTATAAATAAAAGACTAAGGTGGTAATCAATAACATAGAACGAAGTACCATGACTCTGATGAAAGTAATTGTACCAGAATAAGCTAAGAATAATTAATAAGTAACCTCTTATGGACGGCTTCAAAATATAGTGAATGGTTTGGTGGCCACAGTGCAAAAGTTGAAAATGATTTTACACCAGATGTTATACGGTATTTTCACAGAAACCACGCGCAGAATTCATGGGACATTCAGTTACTTAAAATACGTACAGTACGGTAAGGTAAAATTCTACGTTTTGGCCTTAGACGGGCCAATAGCGCTCCGACCGAACGCCGTGTTAGTCTCTGCCAATGGCGACATCGTAATCGGGATTGAGGAGGCGTGGTCAACACACCACTCCTCCTGTCGTCGTTCGGTAACTTGGTCTAGGAACGATTAGTAATCGTTCGAGAACCTCCTCAGTTGGCCAGACGAGGCTGAGTGCACCCTTACCTAACCACTCTCAGTACTGGTAATCGAACCCGGATCCTCCGCATGGCTGTCACTTGCGCTGACTATTTAGCTACGGAGGCGGATATCGAAAAATGGCTAATATATAATTCAGAAAGAAAGACATACAAGTGGACAGTGTGGGCTTACGTATCAATACTTGATTTTGTTATAGAAAATAGGAAACTACGAGTACAAATTAAAAAGCAAAATTCCAGGGATATTCATAAGTACTTCTGGGGTTAAATTCTTCGTTTGTGTGGCCATAATGTCCGTAGTTGCTGTATAATTCTTGGGGTTATTTTTGTTCTGTCGTTGCAACTATAAAAATGCGTGATTTTTTTCACCAGACGGGCTTCGCTTTATTGAGGTAAAGCATGATCAGTGGTCTGTAATTATCTACATTTTGATTTGCTTTCAGATCGAAAAACAGTTCATTAAGAATAAATTAATTACTTCTTACGGTGATTTTCGGTTGATTTCTCACTTACATCGGGAAATGCCGTCTGCTAGCACATGCGTTTTAGTTGGAACGACAGAACAAAAATAACCTCAAGAACGTCTGGGGCTGCAGAATATGACTGTGCGAATAGTATATGATACATATCAATACCCGCTGTGACGTAGTTGCACACAGCATAGAGGACAGGCATGTCAAAATATACAAATCATCCATTCTGCATTGTCACATCGAATTATTTTGTGCCTGCAGATAGGTAATACAATGAACAGATTTCCAAATGAGCTACTGCCGCGTCTTTCCAAGCCATTCATGGTAGCATCTTCAATAAATTGGATGCAAGTTCTGACGTTTGCCGCATTGCAAATGGTACCCATTTGAGCATCTGTAACGTGAGTTAAAAAGTTGGAGAGATGCTGTATCCATAGGTATGGGTCATTTTTATGTTTGCCCTTCTAAAACCATGGAGGTATTTATGAATAACTCTGTACAGAACAGATTTTTGTGTACGTGTTCTTATTTGCCTACGCCCAAATTTGTAAAGTGTATCTCATCAAGAAGAAAGCATTGATGTTCGTGTTAAAACACGTTAACGAACTAAATAAAGTATCACAAAATTTATAATGATTTAAGAAACAAGTACTCAAACATTGGAAATGGAACAAAGAAAGCAGCAGATGACGTTTTAGGAAAGGAAAAGAAATATCATAAGAAATTAAGTTTAATAATTTGGTCTCTAGAAAATACCTGAAAGAGTTGTAGAGAAACAAAGGACATTTATAAAATACCACACAAAGCTCTACCCCATAATGTGCTGTGTTCTGACTCTTCCTGGTAAATGAAAGTGTTCTTCGTTCAAGGACAATGCTGGCCTATCCAGGTAAGACTCGTGGCTCGCTCTGAAAGTTCCACTTCTGCCAGTACCTCTCTCCTACTTCCCAGACTTGTAGAGAAGTAGCTTAGCGACATTATAGGCTAAGGATAAGCCATTTATCCGGAATATGTTTTAATCTGGAAATGCTAGTGCAGCAGGGTATGCAGAAAAATGTCTGTAAAGTTTCTAAATTTGGTGAGAAATACTGGCGGAAGTGAAGTTGTAAGGATGGGTCATGATTGGTGCCCGGATAACTCAGATGGAAAGAGCATTACCCACAAAAGAAAAAGTTAAACCTTTGATATCACAAACGTTTTCAAAATAACGAAGAAAAAGTGTTTCGAAAACGACTTCAACACCCTGGATATAAGAAAATTGAAACAGGCAAAAAATAAAAAAACACTAGAAGCTTTGAGAAATGGAGAAATGCGAGGTACACACAGTTTTACATAGTATTAATGCCAAACGGACTGAATACAGAGAAAACTTTTATATGAAAACTATTTAACTTTGATAATACATGTTGTACGCAGAAAATTAGACCAATAATACAAGAAAAGGCAAGGGTAGCATCGCTTAAAAATACTGACTGTAATAGCTGTAGAGGCAAATATGCATCATACTTTTGGTAAATTATATGTCGCAGTTCTAAACAGCAACGTGAAAACGATTGCTTAACATACAATATGAGATAAGGAAATACGTTTTAGAAAAATATTTTCCCTTAATGACACAGTATCACTTGCTATTTTAAAATAAAGGATATTTACCTGGGAAATGCACTCTGTTTTCAAATATTTTGGAAAAAGCGTTTGACAGCAGTGTTATAGTAAAGATTTGAAATTTAATTATATGTAGAGAATACCACTTAAACATTATATTAGCCTGTTGAAAATATTTCTGAGACTATGTCTACTGTAATAGATACAGACAGAAAAATGTTGCCTGCAGTGCCAATAAGTAAACATGTGATGCAATCTGTCTTCTGTATTGTCTAATACTTCTACTGATAATGCAGGCAGAATTTTAAAACTAACACAGGGATTCAAAAGAGTGACCCAGCACTACTGAATTGATTTAGTGATACTCATGACTTCGCCCTCAAATGCACGAGGGGTGTTCAATAAGTAATGCAATACTTTTTTCTCGGCAAGGAGGGTGGTCAAACCATCATATTATCCCCCACTCTTTTGGCCACCCAATCCTATTTTTCAATTTAATCTCCGTTCAGTGCGACGCCCTTACGCCATCTTCCTGTGAGGGTCTGTGTGCTCATCGTACCACACTACTGGTCGACGTCGGAGCCAGCGTCTTGCTGCATCAATAACCTCCTTATCAACCACGTACTGCATCCCGCGGAGTGCATCCTCCATTGGGAGAAACAGATGGAAGTCGGAAGTTGCGAGATTCGGGCAATAGGATGGATGAGGAAGAAAAGTCCAATTAAGTATTCTGAGCTCCTCTCGTGTGCGCAGACTTGCGTGAGGCCTTGCATAGTCACGGAGAAGGAGAAGTTCGTTTGCATTTTTTTTTTTTTTTTTTTTTTTTTTTTTTTTTTTTTTTTTTTTTGGCGACGAACATGCTGACGTCATTTCTTCGATTTCTTGAGGATACACGGGAAATCGGACAGGTTTGCGCGACATTGTTGCAACGATGACACACGCATCGTTTAACGAATCACCGTGTTTCGTTCACTGCCAGGTCTCCGTAGACATTCTGCAAGCTCCCATTAAAATCTACGATGCACTAGTTTTCCACCAAAAGGAACTTAATGACAGCTCTCTGCTTGCACCGCACCTCCGTTACAGACACCATTCTGAAGGCTACATATAGCGCTGCCATCTGTCGGAACTCCATGAAACTATCGGAGCTGAAGTGGGAATATTTCGCACTGTTCCACAACAAATTCCACATTTTTTTCAAGCGAAACTGCCCGACAAAAAAAAAAAAAAAGATATGTTGAATTACTTACTGAACGCCCTTCGTAGAATATGAAGACCTGCACACATAAAATTATTAAAGTTGATGATAAAATATCAACTTTTAAGTCGTCCTGGAAAAATTGTATCCTAACTAAACCTCTTGATAATAATAGAATAATAGACCAAGTAAATCATTTTAAGTGCCTTGGCCGGTACTTGTATTAAGAATAAACTAATGAAATACAAAAATTCAGCAGATAAGTTTATTATAATCCGTAGAACAATAAACAGACCTAAACAGTAAATCGTAAAAAATATAATGTATTAAACTTTATCATACGAGTCATGGGCTTTTATAGAGAGAACAATGATACAATAGAATCTGCGGTGGGTGCCAAAGCAAAAAAAAAGGACAGATAGAATCAGAAATCCGCACATTAAAGAAGATTGTCCGACAGTCTACGTCTACGTCTACGTGATTACTCTGCTATTCACAATGAAGGGCCTGGCAGATGAACCACCTTCAAGCTGTCTCTCTATCGTTCCACTCTCGAACATCGCGTGCGGGAAAGATGAGCACTTAAATTTTTCCGTGCGAGCCCTGATATCTCTTATTTTATCGTGATGATCATTTCTCCCTATGCAGGTGGGTGCCAACAAAACGTTTTCGCAATCGGAGGAGAAAACTGGTGAATGAAATTTCATGAGAAGATCCCGTCGCAACGAAAAACGCCTTTGTTTTAATGATTGCCACTCCATTTCACGTATCATGTCTGTGACACTATCTCCCTTATTTCGCGATAATACAAAACGAGTTACCCTTCTTTGTACTTTTTCGATTTCATCCGTGAGTCCCACCTGATGCGGATCCAACACCGCACAGCAGTACTCCAGAATAGGGCGGACAAGCGTAGTGTAAGCAGACCTGTTGCACCTTCTAAGTGTTCTTCCAATGAATCGCAGTCTTTAGTTTGCTCTACCCACATTATTATCCATGTGATCCTTCCAATTTAGGTTATTTGTAATTGTAATCCCTAAGTATTTAGTTGAATTTACAGCCCTCAGATTTGTGTGACTTATCTCGTAATCGAAATTTAGCTGACTTCTTTTAGTACTCTTGTGAATAACTTCGCACTTTTCTTTATTCAGGGTCAATTGCCACTTTTCGCACCATACAGATATCTTATCTAAATCATTTTGCAAGTCGTTTTGATCATCTGATGACTTTACAAGACGGTAAATGACAGCATCATCTGCATCTATCTAAGAGGGCTACTCAGATTGTCTCCTATGCCGGTAATATACAGTACATCAGGAACAATAGAGGACCTATAACACTTCCTTGGGGAACGCCGGATATTAATTCTGTTTTACTCGATGACTTTCCATCTATTACTACGAACTGTGACCTTTCTGACAGCAAATCACGAATCCAATCGCACAAACGAGGTGATATTCCATAGGGACGCAGTTTGGTTAGAAGACGCTTGTGAGGGACGGTGTCGAAAGCCTTCTGGAAATCTAAAAATATGGAATCAATTTGACATCCCGTATCGATAGCACTCATTACTTCATGAGTATAAAGAGCTAGTTGTGTTCCGAAAGAACGATATTTTTTGAATCAGTGCTGACTATATGTCAATAAATCGTTTTCTTCGAGGTACAACATAATGTTCGAATACAGTATACGTTCTAAAGACCCTACTGCAAATCGACGCTAGTGATACGGGGCTGTAATTCAGCGGATTACTCCTACTTCCCTTTTTGGGTATTGGTGTGACTTGAGCAATTTTCCAGTTTTTAGGTACGGATCTTTCTGTGAGCCAGCGGTTGTATATAATTGCTAAATATGGAGCTATTGTATCAGCGTAGTCGGAAAGGAGCCTGACTGGTATACAGTATGGACAGGAGGCCTTGCCTTTATTAAGTGATTTAAGCTGCCTTGCTACACCGAGGATATCTACTTGTATGTTTCTCATCTTGGCAGTTGTTCTTGATTGTAGTTCAGGAATATTTACTTCGTCTTATTTGGTGAAGGAGTTTCAGAAAACCGTGTTTAATAACTCTGGTTTAGTGGCACTGTCATCAGTGGCTTCACCGTCGTTATCGCGCAGTGAAGGTATTGATTGCGTCTTGCCACTGGTGTGCTTTATATATGATCAGAATCTCTTTGGGTTTTCTACCAGATTCCGAGACAGAGTTTCATTGTTGAAACTGTTAAAAGCATCTCGCATTGAAGAACGCGCTATGTTTCGAACTTCTACAAAACTTTGAAAATCTTGGGGTAGAGTAAAATAAAAGTCAGAAGACAACAGAAGAAACTGGGATGAATATTTATAGAGAGTAAATTATGAAAGGCTTCCAACAATGTTAAAAATCTCAAGCTTAAAGTGGAAGACTGTATTCTGTGAAAATGGTACTGCATAGCTATTAAGTAATAGAACGCCGTCATATTTTAACTGTCAAGAGCTTCTGATAATTAATTTTTATTAACAACCAATTTCGATCCACAGGTCATTATGGAATATCCTGTGTACCAAGGTAGATAATACATGAGATACATTTAATAATTAACTGTCAGCACAACGTTACGCTGTTCATATTCTCAAGTAAAATTTCACAACACCATGTCACATACTCGCTTGAAGTCATATACAGCAGCTCACATGGTAAGATCAGAATTTTGGCATCAAAAAGCATAAAATCCATCCTGTTGTTGTTGTTGTTGTTGTGGTCTTCAGTCCTAGGACTGGTTTGATGAAACTCTCCATGCTACTCTGTCCTGTGCAAGCTACTTCATCTCCCAGTACCTATTGCAGCCTACATCCATCTGAATCTGCTTAGTGTATTCATCTCTTGGTCTCCCTCTACGATTTTTACTCTCCACGCTACCCTCCAGTACTAAATTGGTGATCCCTTGATGCCTCACAACATGTCCTACCAACCGATCCCTTCTTCTAGTCAAGTTGTGCCACAAACTCCTCTTCTCCCCAATTCTGTTCAATACCTCCTCATTAGTTATGTGATCTACCCATCCAATCTCCAGCATCTTCTGTAGCACCACATTTCGAAAGCTTCTATTCTCTTCTTGACTAAACTATTTATCGAACATGTTTCACTTCCATACATGACTACACTCCATACAAATACTTTCAGAAACGACTTCCTGACACTTAAATCAATACTCGATGTTAACAAATTTCTCATCTTCAGAAACGCTTTCCTTGCTATTGCCAGTCTAAATTTCATATCCTCTCTACTTCGACTATCATCAGTTGTTTTGCTCCCCAAATAGCAAAACTCCTTTACTACTTTAAGTGTCTCATTTCCTAATCTAATTCCCTCAGCATCACCCGACTTAATTCGACTACATTCCATTATCCTCGTTTTGCTTTTGTTGATGTTCATCTTATATCCTCCTTTCAAGACACTGTCCATTCCGTTCAACTGCTCTTCCAAGTCATTTGCTGTCTCTGACAGAATTACAGTGTCATCGGCGAACCTCAAAGTTTTTATTTCTTCTCCATGTATTTTAATACCTACTCCGAACTTTTCTCTTGTTTCCTTTGCTGCTTGTTCTATATACAGATCGAATAGCATCGGGGAGAGGCTACAACCCCGTCTCACTCCCTTACCAACCAATGCTTCCCTTTCATGTCCCTAGACACTTATAACTGCCATCTGCTTTCTGTACAAATTGTAAATAGCCTTTCGCTCCCTGTATTTTACCCCTGCCACCTCCAGAATTTGAAAGAGAGTATTCCAGTCAACATTGTCAAAAGCTTTCTCTAAGTCTACAAATGCTAGAAACGTAGGTTTGCCTTTCCTTAATCTTTCTTCTAAGACAAGTCCTAGAGTCAGTATTGCCTCACGTGTTCCAACATTTCTACGGGATCCAAACCGATCTTCCCCAAGGTCAACTTCTACCAGTTTTTCCATTCGTCTGTAAAGAATTCGCGTTAGTATTTTGCAGCTGTGACTTATTAAACTGATAGTTCGGTAATTTTCACATCTGTCAACACCTGCTTTCTTTGGGATTGGAATTATTATATTCTTCTTGAAGTCTGAGGGTATTTCGCATGTCTCATACATCTTCCTCACCAGATGGTAAATTTTTCTCAGGACTGGCTCTCCCAAGGCTGTAGTTCTAATGGAATGTTATCTACTCCCAGGGCCTTGTTTCGACTTTGGTCTTTCAGTGCTCAGTCAAACTCTTCACGCAGTATCATATCTCCCATTTCATCTTCATCTAAATCCTCTTCCATTTCCATGATACTGTCCTCAAGAACATCGGCTTTGTATAGACCCTCTATATACTCCTTCCACCTTTCTGCTTTCCCTTCTTTGCTTAGAACTGGGTTTCCATCTGAGCTCTTGATATTCATGCAAGTGGTTCTCTTTACTCCAAATGTCTCTTTAATTTTCCTGCAGGCAGTATCTATCTTACCCCTAGTGAGATAAGCCTCTACATCCTTACATTTGTCCTCTAGCCATTCCTGCTTAGCCATTTTGCACTTCCTGTCGATCTCATTTTTGACACGTTTGTATTCCTTTTTGCCTGCTTCGCTTACTGTAGTTTTGTATTTTCTCCTTTCATCAATTAAATTCAGTATCTCTTCTGTTACCCAAGGATTTCTACTGGCCCTCGTCTTTTTACCTACTTGATCCTCTGCTGCCTTCACTATTTCATTCCTCAAAGCTACCCATTCTTCTTCTACTGTATTTCTTTCCCCCATTACTGTCAATTGTTCCCTTATGTTCTCCCTGAAACTCTGTACAACCTCTGGTTCTTTCAGTTTATCCAGGTACCATCTCCTTAATTTCCCAACTTTTTGTAGTTTCTTCAGTTTTAATCTACAGTTCATAACCAATAGATTTTTACCCAGCCGGCCGGGGTGGCCGAGCGAATCTAGGTGCTACAGTCTGGAACCGCACGACCGCTACGGTCGCAGGTTCGAATCTTGTCTCGGGAATGGGTGTGCGTGATGTCCTTAGGTTAGTTAGGTTTAAGTAGTTCTCTGTTCTAGGGGACTGATGACCTCAGAAGTTAAGTCCCATAGTGCTCAGATCCATTTTAACCATTCGACAGCACAACAGTAACTATATAATGGTATATAATGGCTACTACACTGCTGAAGGACCCACCCTGCATTGTTATTATTAGTAGGAGTGGTCAGATACAAAGCACTGGCAGCCTGAAATCTTCCAACTTCTGCCAGTCAAAAGTATAGAGTCCAGAGACCAAGTGATTCAGAAACAGCAGTCCTAAATATAGGGTGCACATTTTAATTTGGTTGATTTAAATGGAAAGTGCCTAGTGTCAGTGAAGAAAATGTCGCTCGGGAGAAGAGTGATGCAGAGGAAACATGTTTCGTATCAAGTATTGATTGTTACCTTTATTTTCTGAGAAGTAGTTGTAGATAGCACTCGCGATGGTCTGAGACTTACTTCATCATTCTATAAGAAAGAGTTGTTAGGATTAAACAGTACTAATTCCTTCACTGACTCACTAGTTCATGGTTTAACAAAACACCTACAGAAACTAACTATCATTTAACTTCCGTCATTTCAAAACTGAAATTGTGCAAAGAAATTTCTTCGTGGTTCTAACGTGTGTTGATGATGTTCTTGGGGGGGAAGGAGGGGGGGGGGGGAGGGTTAATGGCTGGTATCTGATTGCACTCAGGAGCAATGGTCTCAAAAAAGTTGGGAACTACAGATGTAGACGAGGATTAGCAACTTTGGTAAATCCTACTGTTGAATAAATAAGTAATGTATTTTACTAATGACGGCAGATAATACTGTACACTTGCGTCGAATTTAAATATTTCGTTATATGAATGAATACTATTATTCTGATTACTAATGTGGTCTTTTAAAATTCAGTGACGCACGATAGAGCTTATGTTATTTGTTCCACAGTAATAATATAGCAATGTTAAGTGCTATAGACGATTTTAAGTGATTATCTGAATTGTGTTATGAAAGTTTTCGTGAATATGTACAGTACATAACGTTGCATTGACATTTAAACATCAAATTTATCTCATTTATTCTCTGCATTTTTATGCAGGATACAGGAAGATGATCTGAAGATCTAACGCGGTTGGGAACAGAGACTGACTTATCCGCATCTCGTGGCTGTAGAAATATGACATTTCTAGAAGTAAAACGTATGCTGGCATACGAAGGAAAATTGTTGAAAGTAACAGGCAAAAAATGAATTAATAAGAAATCGAAGAAGAGGAGTAGAAGAAGAGGAACAGCTTGCTCTTCCCTAAGAAGCAATTTATCGTAGCTCGTTGCCGAAACGCAGCATTCAAAGCGATTGGAAAAAGGGAGAGATCACTCACTCAAGTTTTGAAGAAGGATGAGACAGATGCGTAGAAACTAACTACATCGATGAAGTGAGTCCAACGTCGGATAGTAAAGAATGTTTGATACTCCCGTGTTATGACTTTTTTGAGTACTGAAAATCTTCTTTGTAAGAACCATACTATATTCCGCACGCAGCGATCATGTGAATTTCGACTCATTCTGATTCTAAGTGAAACATTTTCTTAGTCCATTCAGTTCGCTCAAAAGATTCGGAAAGCAGAAGACAGAAACCCCCAGATTAACTATCGTCTAGTGAACAATATACCAGTTACAATGCGAGCGGTGCCTGTAGTCAAATGCCAGTTTAATGTTCCGTCACGGTGGTCCCTTCTCGCAAAATTAAACTAATTCCGATCTCGAACTACAGCCATCACTATTGCTTTGAACACACAAAATATGGGAGTCACATAGTATTTACAAATGAATAAAAAACGCACAGGAAATAAAACTGTAGATAAACTTTTTCTTCGTGTTGGGTTCTGCAGCTGCTGAGTATTGAGTAAATGGTAAAATCTATGAGGCGTACACCATAGCTGCAATGTTTAAAAAATATAATAAATTACGGCACACTGCTGTTACAGTGTACCCCAAGTTTCACTGTTTCTACAATATACTTGTTGGAGTTGTGCTGCGAATGGCTGAAAGCAAGGGGAAAGTGCAGCCGTAATTTTTCCCGAGGGCATTCTGCCCTACTGCATGGTTAAACGATGATGGCATCGTCTTGGGTAAAATATTCTGAACGTAAAATAATCACCCATTCGAATATCTGGGCGGGGGCTAGTCAGGAGCATGTACTCATCAGAAGAGTCAAAACTGACGTTCCACGGATCGGAGAGTGGAATACTGGATTCCTTAATCGGGCAGGTAGGTTAGAAAATTCAAAAAGGAAAATGGATAGGTTGAAGTTAGATATGAAGGGAATAAGTGAAGTTCCGTGGCAGGAGGAACAGGACTTGTGGTGACATGGATACAGGATTATAAACACAAAAGCAAATAAGAGTAATGCAAGAGTATATTTAATAATGAGTAAGAAAATAGGAATGCGGGTAAGCTATTATCAATAGCATAGCGAAGGCATTATCGTAGCCAAGATAGACACGAAGCCCACACCTATCACAGTACTTCGAGTTTATATGCCAACTAGCTCCGCCAGATGATGAAGAGGTTGAAGAAATGTATGACGAGATAAAAGAAATTATTCAGATAGCTAAAAAGATGAAAATTTAGTTATGATGGTAGACTGGAAATCGATAGCAGGAAACAGAATAGACGGAAAAATAGTAGATGACTACTGAATGACGGGAAGGATGAAACAGGAATCCGCCTAGTAGATTTTTGCACAGAGCATAATTTAATAATCGCTAACACTTGGTTTACGGCTTATAAAAGACGGTTGCATACATGGAGGTGACCTGGAGATATCGGAAGTTCCCAGATAGATCATATAATAGTAAGACAGATATTTCGGAACCAGATTTTAAATTGCAAGACATATCCTGGGGCAGGTGAAGATTCTGACCACAATTTATTGGTTGCGAGCTGTAAATTAAACTGAAGAAATTTCAGAAAGGTAGCAAATTAAGGAGATGGGACCTGAATAAGTTGAAAGAACCAGAGGTTGTTGAGCGTTACAGAGGGAGTATTATACAACGATTGACTAGAACAGGGGAAATGAATACTGTAGAAAAAGAAAAGTTAGTTTTGAGAGATGAAATAGTGGCGGCAGCAGAAGGCTAAATAGGTAAAAAGACAAGGTCTAATAGAAAACATTGGATAACAAAAGAGGTATTGAATTTAATTGACAAAAGGAGAAAACATAGTCCGAAGCTCGTGGTCGTGCGGTAGCATTCTCACTTCCCACGCCCGGGTTCCCGGGTTCGATTCCCGGCGGGGTCAGGGATTTTCTCTGCCTCGTGATGACTGGGTGTTAGGTTTAAGTAGTTCTAAGTTCTAGGGGACTGATGACCATAGATGTTAAGTTCCATAGTGCTCAGAGCCATTTTTTTTTTTTTTTTTTTTTGAGAAAACATAAAAATTCAGTAAATAAAGCGGAGCAAGCGCATAAAAAGTCTAAAAAATGAGATTGATAGCAAGTGCAAAATGGCTAAGCAGGAATAGCTAGAGGACAAGTGTAAGGATTTAGAAGAGCGTAACACTAGAGGAAAGATAGATAAACCTACAAGAAAATTAAAGGGGCCTTTAGAGAAAACAGAAGCAGCTGTATGGATATCAAGAGCTCAGGTGGAAAACAAGCCCTAAGCAAAGAAGGGAAAGCTGAAAAATGGAAGAAGTATACAGTAGGTCTATACAAGCGAGATGAACTTCAAGGCAAAGTTATTGACCTGGAAGAAGTTTCGGATGAAAATGAGATGAGAGATACGATACTGCGAGAAGAATTTGACGGAGCACCGAAAGACCTAAGTCAAAACAAAACCCCGGGGTAGACGACATTCCGTCAGAACTGCTGATAGCCTAGAGAGAGCCAGGCATGACAAAACTCTTCCATCTGGTGTGTAAAATGTATGAGGCAGGCGAAATACCGTCACGCTTCAAGAAGAATATAATAATTTCAATTCCTAAGAAAGAAGGTGCTGACAGGTGTGAATATTATCGAACTATCAGTCATGGTTGAAAAAAATACACGAATTCTTTACAGAAGAATCGAAAAACCAGTAGAAGCCAACGACGGCGAAGACCGGGTTGGGTTCTGGAGAATCGTAGGAACACGCGAGGCAATACTATCCCTACGAATTATCTTAGCAAGTAGGTTAAGGAAAGACAAATTTACATTTATAGCACTTAGAGGAAAGCTTTTGACAATATTGACTGGACAGTGTCTATGAAAATTCTGAAGATAGTTTGGGAGCGAAAGGCTATTTACAATTTGTAGAGAAACCAGATGGCAGTTACAGGAGTCGAGGGGCATGAAAGGGAAACAGTGGTTGAGAAGGGAGTGAGACAGGGTTTTAGACTATCCCCGATGTCCTTCAATCCGTACATTGGGCAAGCAGATAGGAAACCAAAGAAAAAATTGGAGTAGGAATTAAAGCTCAGGGAGAAGAAATAAAAACTTTGAGGTTTGCCGATGACATTGTAATTCTGTGAGATACAGCAAAGGACTTGGATGAGTAGTTGAACGAAGTGGACAGCGTCTTGAAAGGAAGACATAAGATGAACGTCAACAAAATCAAAACAAGGATAATGGAGTGTAGTCGAGTTAAATCAGGTGATGCAGAGGGAATTAGATTCGGCAACGAGAGACTGAAAGCAGTAAATGAATTTTGCTGTTTGGGCAGGAAGATAACTGATGATGGTCGAAGTAGAAATGATATAAAATGTAGACTGGCTACTGGCAGAAAAGAGTTTCTGAAGAAAAGAAATTTGTTAACATCGAAAATAGACCCCAGTGTTAGAAAATCTTTCCTGAAGGTGTGTGTCTGGATTGTAGCAATGTATGGAAGTGAAACGTGGATGGTAAACAGTTTGGACAAGAATAGAGTGGAAGCCACTCTGATGTGCTGCTACAGAAGAATGCTGAAGATTAGACGGATAGATCACGTAACTAATGAGGAGGTACTGAATAGAACTGAGAAGAAAGGAAATTTGTGGTGCAACCCGACTAGGAGGTAGGACACATTCCGAGACATCGAGGAATCACCAGTTTAGTTCTGGACGGAGGTGTGGGAAAGGGGGGGGGGGTAAAAATCGTGCAGGAGACCAAGAGATGAATACAGTAAGCAGATTCAGAAGAATGTCGGTTGCTGTAGTTATGCACCGATAAAGAAGCTTGCGCAGGACAGAGGAGCATGGAGAGATGCATCAAACCAGTCTTCGGACTGTAGACCACAATAATAAAAATTAGCTGTAGGGGTTAATTTATACTAAATCAGACAAAAACATGTACATTTCTAACTTTACAAAATTTCTGAATACCATATGATCACAAATGACCATAATGACCAAAGATAGATCGACTTACAAGAAAAATCGCGAAAGACACAGCTGCTCACAGAGAATTCAGGTAATTTTAATTACCATCACTACACTAATCTGATCAAGCTCTTTTAACTTTTAGGATTAATTAAATAAACAAATATTAAAATGTAACTATTTTTAACGAGGGACTCACCAGTAATCGCGTGTTTGGAAGTGTCTCCACCAGGTCCATTTGTAGTATACCAATAGGATGTTAGTCTCACCCACTTATAAGTCCACCTTTGTTCAGCAACAGGTTTCGGTAATTCACCCTTCGACTCCCTAAAGGACAATGCGCTCGCATGGCCTGCCTATCAACTGAGTCCAACAATTGGCATTATATACAGGGTGTCCCGCTCAAACCTCCCTGATTTCAAGGACCCAGGCGAAAAACACCACAGTAGAAATGACAATGAAAAATGCACCACATTGTAGAGCACTCACTCCGTCTTCACGCCACGAGTGACCTACCGGGAGCATCCGACCGCCGTGTCCTCCTCAGTGGAGGATGCGGATGGGAGGGGCGTGGGGTCAGCACACCGCTCTCCCGGTCGTTATGATGGTATTCTTGACCGAAGTCACTACTATTTGGTCGAGTAGCTCCTCAGTTGGCATCACGAGGCTGAGTGCACCCCGAAAAATGGCAATAGCGCATGGCGGCCTCGACGGTCACCCATCCAAGTGCCCACCACGCCCGACAGCGCTTAACTTCGATGATCTCACGGGAACCGGTGTATCCACTGCGGCAAGGCGGTTGCCCACCACATTGTAGAGCATCTCAAAGAATTTAGATTCCCGCATCAGAAGTGGCAAATATCGTCGCTAGAGTGAAGCATGGACGCATGAAATGAAAACGGCGACTCCACAGCAGCGCACTAGCAGTATTGTAGTTTGCAGAAACAAAATCGCCGATTACTGTGCAAAGAAATTATCGTCGTATGTATGAATGTGATCCACCTAGTGCGAAAATAATTAAGGAATGGTATAGGAAGTTTCTGGCAACAGGAAGTGTTCTGAAGCATTCTGGCGGTGCACGTTATGGAGTTTCAGAAGAGACAGTGGAGGACAACAGACTAACGTTTCTCAGAAGCCCACGCAAGTCAATTCATGAAGCATCTAGGCAAATGGATGTAACTCGATCAACATTACATCGTGTAGTTCACCAGCGCCTTCGTATGTGTGCTTACAAAGTGCCAATTGTGCAATATCTGACGCCGAACAGAAACCCGCGCTGACAACAGTTTGCTATGGATATGCTGCAGCGTACTGATACGGATGCCAGCTGCCTGAAGAGATGTTTATGCTCAGATGAGGCACTCTTTCTCCTATCAGG
The DNA here is from genome assembly GCF_021461395.2 of Schistocerca americana. Lineage (NCBI taxonomy): Eukaryota > Metazoa > Arthropoda > Insecta > Orthoptera > Acrididae > Schistocerca > Schistocerca americana. The sequence continues at coordinate 374,288,549 of NC_060123.1, read as the reverse complement.
AAGGGTTAGTAGGCATAATGTTGGGATTTGGGGTTCGCAAAATCCGCACATTGTCATTCAACATGTTCGTGATAGCCCTTAACAAAACGTCTGGTGCGGGCTAATGCACGAAAGGATTGCTGGACCGTTCTTCTCTGCGGAACAAACAGTGAATGGGTCAGTGTATCTGGACATGTTGGAGCAGTTTGTTTACCCTCAGATGCAAAACTTGCAACCCAACATCATTTTTCAACAAGATGGAGCTTGGCCGCATTGGTCAACGGCTCTTCGGAAGTTCCTGGATAGGAAATTTCCCAATCGTTGGAACGGACGCGGAGGACCCACTGCCTGGCCACTACGTTCACCCGACATTACGCCGCTTAATTTATTCATGTGGGTATTCGTGAAGGACTGCGTGTACGAGACCAAAGTAGACGATATTTCTACGTCGTGATATCGTATCAATAATGCGATTGCAACAATAACAAAGGAAATCTTACAAAGAATTTGGCAAGAAATTGAGTATAGACTCGATATTCTTCGTGCTACAAATGGTTCACATGTAGGGGTGTATTGATGATAACTGAATAAATTATTTGAGATGCTCTACAATGTGGTACATTTTTCATTGTCGTATCTACTGTGGTTCTTTTTTCCTGGGTCTTTAAAATCAGGGAGGCTTGAATGAGACACCCTATATGTTTCCTGTAGGTGGAGGGAAGGGGATTGAGACAGGACGGGTTTGATCGTGGATTACGGTGTGGACATCATAATGCAGACGAAATTAAGAAATGTGGATGTGTATCTCCTCCGTAGTCGCTTCATTACAAGGCAATTATGATGTTAAAAGTGGACCCTGAAGTCACCAAGATCAGAATGTGCATTCTGTAGAGTATAGTATACCAAGTGACCATCCAGATGAACGTAGCCGTAATGTTTGGCTCATGGGAAGAGTTTGCAGACTGGGTACAACAAATGTGATGTCGTGACTGTGGGGGCGCCGTCCTGCTGATGACAGCCAGTTTACTACACGTCCAGTTCCAAATTACGTTTTGGTCATGACGGTATCCGGAATTTGCCATTTATTACAGAGCCGTCTGTGTGCAAGGTTGGTTAGTGTCAATGTCTTACACGGTCAATGTCTTGAACGGTATTGATGACAGCTTCATACTACGTTTCCTTTACGATGTTGAGTACCATTCGATGGGGAACATTGGTCCGTACCCTGGGAAAAATGAACAGCGGAAACTTGTTTGCTAGGGGGTGCAGTGGAAGAAGGCTAAGCAAAAGGACGAGGAGCTTCGAGGCACTCCCTCCTCCAGTTAGTCCAGAGGTTTGTATTAGATGGCAGTACAGTAGCAACGACGTCTGGAATCAGCGATGGATCGATTTCCTAGTGGGAGGGTTCATAGACGCATTTAGGTACTCTGTTGCTAATATAGCTGATGATTTTGTACGACCTTTTGAAGAGAGTCATCGTTACGCCAGGATTGCTGCGCGATCGCGCTAGGCATGGGCAGCACTCCTGTTGTATGCTACAGCCGCTTAAGAATGAAAAGAGAACTTTTTGCAAGCGATCAAGCTACCGTATGTGTTGACTACGTTAGATGGCTTTGATATTTTTGATATTTTGCACTTTAATGCGCCAGTTGATACTTATCACATCATTTAGGCAGGCAGTAAAGAATGTCCCCAGATGTTCCCAGATGACTACTCGTGGAAACCAAGGATAATGTAGTTCGTGCATTTTCCGACCTATATGTAAGATGGCAGGTCTTTATATGTTCAAGAGTGCACCGCTGTGCTATTGGCAGTTACATAGGCTCTGCTGGGCGAACTGAGTGTCTCAGTCGTCTTAGAATATCAATATGACATCCTCTGCGTTCGCTCGGGTGACTTTCTTGAGGCCACATAGATTAATGCACGACAGAGTGTGGTACAAATGTCGTAGCAGGGTTTTATGGCGACTGCGAACAAACTAGCGGATAAAGGTCATCCTGTCGAAGCCCTGTTTGAAAAGAAATTGGTGTCATGTGCGTTTCATTTACTTTTAATATCGACGATTGTCCGCTGATAGATGAAGCGAAGGAATCAGTGAACGTGGATTGAAAACCAAGAGAAGATATTGTGCGCAATAGGTAAACATAATCCATTTGACCATATGCTCCTTCTAGGTCTAAAAAAGCGATGGTGATCGACGCGTTCATCAGACAGGTCTTGTACACTACTAGCCATTAAAATTGCTACACCAAGAAGAAATGTAGATGATAAACGGGTATTCATTGGACGAATATATTATACTGGAACTGACATGTGATTACATTTTCATGCAATTTGGGTGCATAGATCCTGAGAAATCAGTACCCAGAACAACCACCTATGGCAGTAATAGCGGCCTCGATACTCCTGGGCATTGAGTCAAACAGAGCTTCGATGGCGTGTACAGGTACAGCTGCTCATGCAGCTTCAACACGATACCACAGTTCATCAAGAGTAGTGACTGGCGTATTGTGACGAGCCAGTTGCTCGGCCACCATCGACCAGACGTTTTCAGTTGGTGAGAGATCTGGAGAATGTGCTGGCCAGGGCAGCAGTCGAACATTTTCTGTATCCACAAAGTCCCGTACAGGACCTGCAGCAAGAGGCCGTTCATTACCTTGCTGAAATGTAGGGTTTCGCGGGGATCGAATGAAGGGTAGAGCCACGGGTCGTAACACATCTGAAACGTAACGTCCACTGTTCAAAGTGCCGTCAATGCGAACAAGAGGTGACCGAGACGTGTAACCTATGGTACCCCATACCATCAAGCCGGGTGATACGCCAGTATGGCGATGACGAATACACACTTCCAACGTGCGTTCACCGCGATGTCGCCAAACACGGATGCGACCATCATGATGCTGTAAACAGAACCTGGATTCATCCGAAAAAATGACGTTTTCCCATTCGTGCAACCAGGTTCGTCGTTGAGTACACCATCGCAGGCGCTCCTGTCTGTGATGCAACGTCAAGGGTAACCGCAGCCATGATCTTCGAGCTGATAGTCCATGCTGCTGCAAACGTCGTCGAACTGTTCGTACAGGTGGTGGTTGTCTTGCAAACGTCCCCATCTGTTGACTCAGGGATCGAGATGTGGCTGCACGATCCGTTACAGCCATGTGGATAAGATGCCTGTCATCTCGACTGCTAGTGATACGAGGCCGTTTAGATCCAGCACGGCGTTCCGTATTACCCTCCTGACCCCACCGATTCCATATTCGGCTAACAGTCATTGGATCTCAACCAACGCGAGCAGCAATGTCGCAATACGATAAACCGCAATCGCGATAGGCTACAATCCGGCCTTTATCAAAGTCGGAAACGTGATGGTGCGCATTTCTCCTCCTTACACGAGGCGTAACAACAACGTTTCACCAGGCAACGCCGGTCAACTGCTGTTTGTGTATGAGAAATCGGTTGGAAACATTCCTCATGTCAGCACGTTGTAAGTGTCGCCACCGGCGCGAATTTTGTGTGAATGCTCTGAAAAGCTAATCATTTGCATATCACGGCGTCTTCTTCCTTTCGGTTAAATTTCGCGTCTGTAGCACGTCATCTTCGTGGTGTAGCAATTTCAATGGCCTGTAGTGTATATTAGGTCTCTATAACAGGCTAGAAAGTTCGTCTTGATTTGCCCTCAGTGACGTGTTGCTTCGATCCCAGGACACACGATAAAAGAGATTTCAGTCTGCAGTTAAGCACACATCAGCAATTTGAAGTCAGAGCTTAACAACGCATTCAGCCGCAGGGCTTTTATGGTTACAGCTTTCGTCATTTTGGGAATGGATACTGTGATTCCCTCGATTAAATTCGATGGTATGGTCACCCCGTAAAGCAGTTAGTTAATTATCTTTTGAATAAGTCGCCGAAGAGATGCCAGTAGCGCACGTAGAACTCTACCCGTAGTCCGACCGCGCCCAGAGGTTACGCCAGGGCGGCGTTTTAAAATTTAAGTGCAGTTCCTCTGTCGTGAATCTTGCGGTTAGGTTTCTATTTCGTTCATGGGTGATCTTTGTGAATTGATAAGGTGCTCGTAGCCATGGCTCGATGTGTATGAGGTCTGTGATTTCCTTAGGACACAAAGCAGTGTAGTGCTCTCCAAAGAAAGCTTTTACATCAGCCTGTCTACTGTATTGGGTGCCCACATCATCCTGTACGGTGACGATTAAGTGAGAGCTTGGTTGCTGCGACTCTAGGATCACGTGATGAATGGAGGAAGGGGTGTACATGCGGTCAGCAAAGTCCCGGTCACGAACTTTTAAACCGGTGGATGTTGAGATGTACTACACTTTTGATCTTTGCTTTATTACTTTTGTTTGCGGTTACATTTTGAATAGAACGTTATGGTTTCTGAATATTCTTGCCTCATCGCCAGAGAAAAACAGTCTTTCGTCGTCTTATTCTGTCTATCTCGATTAACTTCGTAGATTTTTAAGCAGTTTCTCAATTCCACCATAGCGTGCCTGGTCCAACAGTATCGACACTGCGTCACTCTTGTCCATGAGAGAATACGAATCTAACCGTGGCTGGCGGTTTTCTTAGATTTTGAGACACACTAAAAACGAGATTACGATGACCAAATCTCCAATATATTGCACATCTGGAATAAAACATTGTAGATTGTTAATTTCGCCTGGTTTTCTCCGTACATAATCAAATCCAAAAGAAAGGCTACGTAATAAAAGTAGATTATTTGATGCACAGTAGATGATTCCGTTAACCATTAATCTTCAGTTTTTTGTCCTTGTGCAATTAGCCGCGTCTTTGCACACGTTTGATTTCCAGGGGGTTTGAAAGTATAACCGTAATTTTTTGCTTACCACATTCGCATAACAATCTTATCGTTGATGCTCTTATTCCTACACTCATATTAAGCTCAGTAGTCACTTCGTGATAACTGCCATTTTACGAGAAGTACACAACTCGCATTAACGCCTTTCTATCTAGTACTAGAGAGTTTAATGCTCATACCGTTACCATGTTTCTAAAACAAAATTTTCTCGCTGGATGCAGCATACGTGTCCGAACGCTATTACTACATCTGCAACTACTGTCACGGATTTACCAAATAAGAGGAGCCCAACATTTTACGCTCGTTCGAAGTTCGTAAAATCTGACAGTACACTACGTTACACAATACTTCCAAGGATCACATACGTGTCGGTGACTCAAACATCGACAGTGAGGTAATACAAAGGGAAAAACGAAAGTGGGTGAGTTGGAGGTAATCCAGAAAACGAGGTAAGAAAATTAGCTGTTTAGAAAGGACGTTCAAACAGTTATCGCTTTGACAAAAAAAAGCACAAGATTTGACGTTTGGTTATACTTTTTTTATTATTCAACACATCACTTTGTAAACCAGTACGCTTGTCCAAGGATATTTCAATTTGTGTTCTCGTCAATAAAATAAAAGGTACAGTCAGAGCTTCAACTTCAGTTCACGTGTGTCTTCACCAACACAGGTATTTATTCAGATACTGGAACCAAAAGTAATTGCTAGGACCAAATATAGTGAATACAGAAGGACTTCTAAGCGAAAGAACCACCTGAGACATATTGCATGCGTGTCATAACGCTTTATTTAAAAAAAAAAAGATGAAGGAGATGGATAAGTAGAAGAAAAGAAAAGAAACACGTGAACACTCCCCGGTGACATTCTGCCCTTACAGAGGCAATCTGTGAACATCATACCTCGTAAATTTAAAAATAATGCCCATCACTCTACGCGTTGTTATAACTGATTTTGCTTTCTTTAGCACACTTTTGGTGGTTTTCATGGTAATGCTATTTCGACTATTTCTCGTCCCCAGATGTGTTACAACAAATCCGTACTCTGTACGTGTTATGAAACTTCGAACAAAGTCACTGGGATAGCATTTAAACTAGTATAACTTGAGCAAAGTTGCTCCAGATACCATTTGGCCTATGATTAACAGATGCTACACTTCTGAAGCGGAAAGCTGCGTAAACCCAAAACATCCTGTAAGATATGGTAAATGTGGCCTTCGATATCTTGGTAATAATAGCGTGCTCGCGTATCTTCACTGAGTGATCACTGAGTGAAGCACTGTGATATTTTGCTACAACCTCATCAGCCGTACAGGCTACTGGGAGTCCTGGACGCTCATCATTTTCAGTGACTACATTGGCAGATATAAATGCAACACGCCATTCCTTAACCGTTGAAAACGAAGGAAAAATATTCTATAATCAATACCATCTGTTTTATATTAGTTGAAATTATAAATAATTTTTCGTAGTTAGTTATAAAATTTTTCGGCTTTTCATGTGAAACTAACCACTTTATTGGTTACACGACTGCTATAAACAAGCAACTAAACTTTGCAGTGCACTATCAGTACTTTATAAAGAATCAGAGAGCTTGTTGAACGTCCCTCATACGCCAGAGAGCTCATATAATTTTATTCGACACCCTACAGAACTGCATGTTAAGGACGCGCCAATACGAATGCCTCCCTGTGTTTGGCCCGGACTCGCTTGTGCAGTCTTGTCGCTGGAAGTGTCTGGGCCTCGGCCGTGGCTGGGGCTGGGCTGCAGCAGCAGCTAGGGATGCTGGTATCGATCCGGTTGCCTGAGCGACGCGCGCCAGCGGCTCGGCAGGGGTGGCCGCGGGCCTGGCGCATGCATATTCATGGCGGCGGAGCTCCTCTTGTGACCCACTTGCGCC